>NC_069658.1:171058495-171683495 GCF_027244095.1 Hemicordylus capensis
TGTCATTAAACTTTACATCAAATACAAATCATTATATACACTGTAGCCAAATCTTGATCTTGTTATAGAAACCACTAAAGCCCTGTTTGACAGAGAGAAACCTTTAAGCCGCTTGTACATAAATAAACTTGACTTTGTTTTATTTTCAAGTCCACTCAGTGTCCAGTGAGTTATACTTTCTGCCCAGGCAGCCCTCAGCTATACAGGTGACATGCTTACCACACGTTTCTGCTGAAAAGGTGGACAAAATGAATAGCCCCAGCAATGCATGTTTGTTCTGTTAAGTTCTGCTGGGTGTGCTCTTTCACTACAATAGGTGATTAGGTCTGAAATACCTGTGTGGGGCAAAATGTGATGGGCACATCCAAGCTTAACTCGTGTTTTTATGAAACCTTGGGAGTGACTAGGAATTAACAAGCTAGCTTCCTGTGCCCTAGTCAGCCATTTGTTACCACAGGTTTGTTAGCAGAGGAGATGAGCTGTCACCCCTTAGCACTCCTTCCTGTTGGGGCGATAGTATTTGGCTAGTTCTTGAGAAGAATAGCTCTTAGTTAACTCATGTCTACTGCGACTTCCCCACCTGAAAGCAATCAAGGGGGCGAGCACAGGGACAGTCCTCCTGCAGTCTCAGGCTAACCTTGATCTAGAGCCACCTTTTCCCAGGCCATGTGCCAAGTGACATACCCCATGATTTAGCTCATGTGAACTGAATGGTGAACTCACGATCCCATGAGGTCTGAAAGGCAACAATGGAAACACAAGCCTGCAGCTCCAAACCAGGTGTAGGGGTGCTCCTGGCTCTCTCCTTAACACTACTAATGGGTTGTCAGACGCAAATCTAAGCAAGAAGAGCTTGGTGATGGCAGAAGCAGCTTGATAAAGGGAAGAAGAGAGAAGAACAGCAGCCTCAGTCAGATTGGTCCACAAAGTTATAAAATTATTAACCTCTCTAGTTTGGGGAACAGACCCTCTCACTAGCAGTGCCCAGAGTGACAGGCAGGGGACAGCTCCACACAAAGGGATGTTCTCATGAAGCTCAGGAAAATTGTGTCCACAATGGGGGTGGGTGCAATGGAAGAAAAGAGCATATCTCTCTCTCTCTCTGCAGCTATTGTTATCAAAGAAGTAGATTTTGCTTCCTCTCCACCCCCACCCCTCCAAATATAGGCTTTAGATGAAACCTCTTGACTATAATTGTGGGCTATTAATTGAAAGACGATTAAGGGATATTAATTATTGTACACAACAAATTCCACGCAATGAAGCCAAAAATCAAGCAAGATCAAAAGCGTGTCAATACAATAATATCGAACTTCTTCTGGAATGTTTCGAATCTTACAACCCTGAACTTAACCATGCTTACTCAACGTAAGCCCTATTGATTTCAAAGGGATTTACTTCAAGCAGCTATGTTTAGGATTGCTGCTTTAATCTTACTTCTGCCATCCAGTGGCAGCTGGTGGCTCCTGCAACTGGGTGGGCGACAGGCAGGGCAGATGGTGGCCAGAGCTAGCGTGGGTGGTGCAGGGAAGGAGCCAGCATGAGAGGTGCAGAAGCTGAGCCAATTTACCCTTGCCCAGCACCACATAATAAAAGCATGAAATTTTAAAACATTAAAGGTGCCTTTTTTGCTTATTTTATCCCTCCTTCTAGCAATCCTGCCATCCAAATACAAAGCAAGGAGGATCCTGTTTAGGAAAGGGGACTATTTATGCTAGCTACCACAAGTCCAGCTCTCCTCCCTTAACAACAAACATAGAACCATTCGCCCCACCATTCTCCCCACCATTCGCCCCAAAAACAGCATGCACCACATCAGTATTGCATTATCAAGTAATCTATATGCAATCCTTCCCATTCAAGTACTACTGTGCCAGGACTGTTCAACTCAAATGTCCTAGTGGGCCGGAACCATCCACAACTTGGTGTGCAGGGCCCAAGGTCAATTTTTAGCACATTATATTAGGAGACCTTTATATTATGGACCAGGAGGAGGACGACTAGCTGCTCTACCAAGCTAGCATCTAGGTGTGAAGGATGGGTGTCACCACATCCCTGGCCATGGAGAATACCCTGGTATGGCTTCAAACCAGTGTACAGTGAGGGAAATAAGTATTTGATCCCCTGCTGATTTTGTCCGTTTGCCCTCTGACACAGAAATGACCAGGCTATAATTGGAATGGTAGGTTTATTGTAGCTGTGAGAGACAGAATAACAACAAACCAACCCTCAAAAGCCCAGTGCCCAAAAGTCAGCGATGGATTTGCATTGTAGTGAGGGAAATAAGTATTCGATGCCTTCACAAAAGATGTCTTAGTACTTGGTGGCAAAACCCTTGTTGGCAATCACAGAGGTCAGACGTTTCTTGTAGTTGGCCACCAGGTTTGCACACAACCCAGGAGGGATGTTGTCCCACTCCTCTTTGCAGATCCTCTCCAAGTCAGAAAGGTTTCAAGGCTGATGTTTGGCAACCCGAACCTTCAGCTCCCTCCACAGATTTTCTATGGGATTAAGGTCTGGAGACTGGCTGGGCCACTCCAGGACCTTCATGTGCTTCTTCTTGAGCCACTCCTTTGTTGCCTTGGCTGTGTGTTTTGGGTCATTGTCATACTGGAATACCCATCCACGACCCATTCTCAATGCCCTGGCTGAGGGAAGGAGGTGCTCACCCAAGATCTGACGGTACATGGTCCCGTCCATCGTCCCTTCGATGCGGTGAAGGTGTCCTGTCCCCTTAGCAGAAAAACACCCCCAAAGCATAATGTGTCCACCTCCATGTTTGATGGTGGGGAAGGTGTTCTTGGGCTCATAGGCAGCATTCCTCCTCCTCCACACACGGCGAGTTGAGTTGATGCCAAAGAGCTCGATTTTGGTCTCATCTGACCACAACACTTTCACCCAGTTCTCCTCTGGATCATTCAGATGTGCATTGGCAAACTGCAGACGGGCCTGTACATGTGCTGCCTTGAGCAGGGGGACCTTGCGGGCACTGCAAGATTTCAGTCCTTCACGGCGTAGTGTGTTACCAATTGTTTTCTTGGTGACTATGGTTCCACCTGCCCTGAGATCATTGACAAGTTCCCCCCGTGTAGTTCTAGGCTGATTTGTCACTGTTCTCATGATCATTGCAACTCCACAAGGTGAGATCTTGCATGGAGCCCCAGACCGAGGGAGATTGACAGTTATTTTGTGTTTCTTCCATTTGCGAGTTATCGTGCCAACTGTAGTCACCTTCTCACCAAGCTGCTTGGCGATAGTCTTGTAGCCCAGTCCAGCCTTGTGCAGGTCTACAACCTTGTCCCTGACATCCTTCGACAGCTCTTTGGTCTTGGGCATGGTGGTGAGTTTGGAAGCTGAGTGATTGCTTGCTTCTATGGACAGGTGTCTTTTATACAGGTACTGTAACAAGCTGGGATTAGGAGCACTCCCTTACAGAGGGTGTTCCTCATCTCAGCTCGTTACCTGCATATAGTGAAAAGACACCTGGGAGCCTGAAATTTTGCTGATTGATAGGGGATCGAATACTTATTTCCCTCACTACAATGCAAATCCATCGCTGACTTTTGGGCACTGGGCTTTTGAGGGTTTGTTTGTTGTTATTCTGTCTCTCACAGCTACAATAAACCTACCATTCCAATTATAGCCTGGTCATTTCTGTGTCAGAGGGCAAACGGACAAAATCAGCAGGGGATCAAATACTTATTTCCCTCACTGTACAAACCTGTATAGTATACTTGGACTTCTAAAAAGCTTTCAACCAAGTTCTCCACCAAAGGTTCTTGAGTAAACTTTGCGGTAGTGGGATAAGGGGACAGGTTCAATTGTGGATTGTTAACTGGTTGAAGGACAGAAAACAGAGGGTAGGAATAAATGGACAGTTTTCACAATGGAGGGAAGTAAGAAGTGGTGTGCTTCAGGGTTCTGTACTGGGGCCACTGCTCTTTAACTTGTTCATAAATGATCTAGAGTTGGGGTAAGCAGCAAAGTGGCCAAATTGGCAGATGATATATTTGCAAGTATCATCTGCAAAATATCACTTGCAGATGATATTTAGAGTTCTGAAAAATGAAACAGATTGTGAGGAACTCCAAAAAGATCTCTCCAAACTAGGTTAGTGCACAACAAAATGGCAAATGTGGTTCAATGTAAGTGATACATATTGGGGCAAAAAAAATCCAACTTTACATATACTCTGATGGGGTTTGAGCTGTCAGTGATTGATAAGGAGAGATCTTGGGGTCGTGGTGGACAGCTCATTGAAGGTCTTGACTTAGTCCATGGCAGCTGTGAAAAGGGCAAATTCCATGACAGGGATCATTAGGAAGGGGATTTAAAATAAAAATGCTAATATTTATTAGCTGTGAGCTAATAATCTATTAGCATTTATAAAAGCTAATATTTATTAGCGCACACCACCCAGAGACACAGGTTTGGGGTGGTATATAAATATGTTAAATTAATAAATAAATATTGCCCTTTTACAAATCTATGGTGCGGTCTCATTTGGAGTCCTGCATACAGTTCTGGTCATCAGATCTTAAGGAGGACATTGTAGAATTGGGGAAAGATGCAGAAGAGGGCAACCAAGATAACCAGGGGCCTGGAGCACCTTCCTTATGAGTCAAGGCTACAGCATCTGGGGCTTTTTAAACTGGAAAAGAGGCGACTATGGGGAGACATGATAGAGGTGTATAAAATTATGCAAGGAGTAGAGAGAGTGGACAGAGATAATTCTTTCTCCCTCTCTCACAACCCTAAAACCAGACCTTCCAATTGCCCCTTTTTACCTGGGACTGCCATGGATCCCTCCCCCAAGTCCCAGTGTCAAGAGTGGAATCTGACTTTTGCCCCTTGCCACCGCCTCCTTCCCTCTCACCTGTTCCCCTCCCCCTCCCCACCAGCTGGGCCACCGCCTCTTATTCCTCTGGCTGAGCTTTGCACGAGATCCGGATCTTATTGGAAGTCTCACTAGAGTCTGAAGTACCATCTTGCACGATTTCCAATGAGATTGGGATCTTGCACAGAGCTCAACTGGAGGAGGAGGAGGTTCCCAGCAGCCCAGAGCCTTCTCCCAAAGAGCGGTAGCCAGATACTCTATAAAAGCCCTGGAAAGAGAGGTGTGCAGCGACTGAGCATGTGAAGACTCAGTGAGGGAGAAGGAGAGACTGCTGCCATTTTTATACTGGTTTTGGTTTGGTTTGGTTTTGGTTTTGGTGAGAGTGCGCTGACCCTGCTTTTCAGGACTATATTTCTCCAGAACAGGGGTCTGACTGAGAGCTCTTTTGCTTTTCAGAGCTATTTCTTCTCCAGTTCAGTCCCTATAGGGTCTGATCATTTCACAGACCGTTCACGGCAATGAATACATGACAACAGTTACCTAAGTAATGCAGCTGAATAATTTATCAGGTGGTTGCATATTTATAAATAATTATTGTTGCTATTGCTATAATAAATTAATAATAATAATAATAGCAACATCAATAATAAGAACAATGATAAGAACAATAAAGCTTATCTATCAATATTTATAAAATAATGAGAAGGTCTGGAGAGGAAAAACAAAAACCCAACACAGCAATTATAAAGTAATTTATTTACTCAGTAAATTCCCTGCAGCAGAGAGTGGGACCTTCTCTCTTGATTCGAAGCAAAAGGTAATGTTGTGGTTGTCAACATTCCCTCTGGCTGTCATTCCTTCTCTCTGAGCTTTCACCTGGGAGGGAAGGCAAGAGGGAGGGCATTTCAGTGGCATGGCAAAGTGCAGCCAGTATTTTAGACACCAGATCTCAGCAAACAACAGTTCCTCTGTGACCTGCTGGAGAGGGAGGAAGCAGGGACCCAGCAGGCAGAGGGGGAGCACAGAGGCAGCAGCCAAGGGGCCAGCTGGATCTCTGGAAGGAGAGCCCTGCTCAGAGGTGTAACTAGGGAAAACGGCGCCCGGGGCAAGCACTGAAATGGCGCCCCCTCCAACGCGCCCCCCCGTCACCCCCCCCCAAAATACTACATTATACTTAGGTTTTTCCTCACAAGCGCCCACCACCACCGCCAAGCCAGGCCACCGACTGGCCGCCAGGCGCCAGCAAAGCAATGGGGGGGTGCAGGCGGCGTGGAAGGGACCACTCATGGGGAAGGGGGCACCGACGCGCTCCCTTGACTGCTGCAGCGCTGCTGCACTGGGCAGGAAACATTTGTATTAACAAAAAATTAAAAAAAATTTTTTTAATTGTCATGGCGGCGCCCCCCACGTGACCAGAAAAGATGGTGCCCGGGGCACGTGCCCCCCCCGCCCCCCTATAGTTACGCCTCTGGCCCTGCTTCTTACCCAGCTCAGCTGCTGAAGAGCGCAAAGGGTTGTGGCTGGCTTTGGACTGTGCTTGGCTCTCCCGCAGTGATCTGCTCAGCAATGGAAGTGGATTTCCCACAGGGGTGGTGTCCACAGAAGATCTTTGCTCAGCGATCAGACTAGCTGCTGATGGGCCATCTCCACATCCTAAAAAGCAGCAAGTAAGGAGGGAGGACCTATGAGCATCTGGGGCTGTAGAGGCAAGCCTGTGCTTCCTGCTGGGTTCAGCTGCTGCAATGGCTTCTCTACAGCTACAAATATTTAGAGACTAGACATTAAGCCCGTTACATTAACGGGCGCTAGAAGAGTTGTGTAGAAATGTTTGCAGGTTTAACTGGTTGCTACGCGGACCTACAACGCAGAGACGGTAACTACACGCACACGCAGTTGTGTGCGTAGTTTCCATTGCTGCGTCCCCGCGCGCCACGCATGCGCAGAAGACCTGCAAGAGGCACGCAGTTGTGTGTGTAGTTTCCGTTGCTGCGTCCGCGCGCGCCACGCATGCGCAGAACACCTGCCAGAGACACGGTCGCAGGTACCTTAGGGTTTTATTATATAGGATGTTCAGCCAAGTTCTTAAATAGAAAAGCAATAAATTGGTTTCCTGTCCCAAAAGGGCTTGCAGTCTAAAAAGAAGCAAAAGTTAGACTCCAGCAACAGCCACTGGAGGGCAGAAGTGTACTAAGGTAATTTTGGAGCCTGGACCTAAAGGCCTTTGGAGCCCCCACCCCCGCTGCAAGTTAGGCATCATTTTTTTAACACATAGGTTCTTGAGGGCACAAACTGCATCACTCAGGACAGACTAAAGAAGATTTGGAGGCCCTTGGGGGGATAGAGGCCCTGGACTTCGGTCCCAAAGTCCAGGGGTAAGAGTCCCTCTGCTGGAGGGACGTTCTGCTGGGGCTGGACGGGGACAGAGGAAGATCAGAGAATCACCACTTCACAAAGGTGCCTCTTTGCTCAGGTAGCGGAGGAAATAGGGCACCCCTCTCTTCTTCAGTGAATTCACCACATGATCATGGGATGTTTTAAGATCTGACAAATGCAGCAGGGGAGAACGACACTGGCCCAGGAAGACTTCTTTGCCCAGCCAAAGAGGCAAGGTCTAACAGTGTCTCTGTCACAGGACTTGAGAGGGACCCCTGAATAAAGACAGCAGAACACATGCTAGCTCTTTTAAGTGGGGAAGAGTGGGTGGCCAAAAGACTAGCATTTCTGCAACTGCCTTTTGCTGTGTGCCCTTGGCTTCCTTCAGTCTCTTTATTTTCCAACCTTGTGCAAGAGAGAAGGATAATGCACAAACACTTAGGAGCCGCAGCTTTCATACCAGTGCCATGGGTCTAGTGGCAGGGTGTGTGTGTGTGTGTTTCTGTATTAAGCTGCCAGACTCCGTGCTCCTGGAATGCTAAGATGTTAGGTAGCATGTGGGGGCAAGTTAGTCTTCTGCCTGTGACATATATTTCTTTTTCCACTTCAGAAGTTAATAGAGAGCTTTTATATACAATATATACACAGATGGAATCCCTGCCTGGATTCTATGAAATATAGTGTGCCAGCACCACATTCTTTCCCCGCATGCGTAGATCGGTTCTGAGAGCGTGAAGTGCACAAGAACTGAAATCTATTCACAACATCTAAGTAGGTACATCATACTTGAATCAGACAAACTCTTCTCTTGTAGTGCCATGTAAGCACCCCAGAGATAGTGAGGATAAGATTGCCGCTGAAATACAATAAATAAATAAATCCTAGAAAGAATCATGAGCTCAACAGCAACCACTCATTAACACACCATACTCCACACCTTTCAGAGGAAACAAATTGTGCTTGTTGTGGGAGGGGGGCACTGACACAAAATGTGACAAATGTTCAAGTGGGTGAACACTTTCTATTGGCACTGTACACTTAATAGATAGATGCATAGGCATGTAGCCATCGGTTGACTAGGTGGGCTTAAGCAAGCACTTCTCCTCAGCCTCAACCCCCCAGCTGCAATATGGAGATAATAATCCTTGGATTATTATCCCTTGGAGCAGGGCTCCTCAAACCAGGGTCCCCAGATGTTGCTGGACTACAGATCCCAACATCCCCAGTCGCAATTTATTTAAATTAATTTTATCTATATATTTATTTAAAGATTTAATATACCGCCCAGTCCACAGACACAGGACTGTGTACAGGGCAAGAACGGCATCTGAGATTTTAAAAACAACAATTTAAATTAAAGGGCAAACGCTTGGGAGGGGGGAAATGTCTTCAATAAGGATTTAAAGGCTGAAAGTGAGGAGGCAGACCAAATCTGGGGCGGGGGGGGGGAGAGAAAGTTCCAGTGTAGAGGGGCCGCATCAGAGAAAGCCCTTTCACAGGCCCTAATACCATGGACCTCTCTAAGACCAGGGACCGAAGGAGGGGCAACCTGGGAAGATCTTACAGGGTGGGACAGGACTGGCCAGGAGAGGCAGTCCTGAAGGTAAATGGGTGCCAAGCCCTGAAAGATTTTTAAGGTGAGAGCCAGCACTTTGAATTGGACCCAGAAGCAACTAAGTAACCAGAGCAGCAACTGCAAGAGGTGTCACACTATCATATCTTCTAGTGTCCATAAGAGGCAGGACACCATATTCTGGACCAACTGAAGCTTCTGGGTCATCTTCAAAGGCAACCCCAGGTAGAGTGCATTACAGTAATCCAAACAAGAGATGACAAGGGCATGAGTTACCGTTGCCAGGGCCTGCCGGTGGAGATAGGGCTGCAACTGGCAGACCAGCCAAAGCTGCACAAAGGCACCTCTGGCCATGGGCCTCCACGTGCTGCTTGAGCAGGAGCCGTGAGTCCAAGAGGACCCCCAAGTCCTGGACCACCTCCTTCAGGGGCAGCATGATCCCATCCTTTGAGAAACTCAAACTTGGCAATTGGCCAGGTCGAGAAGTAAGCAAAAGCAACTCAGTCTGGGTGGGATTAAGTCTGAGCTTGTTTTGGCCCATCCAGACCCTAGCAGCCTCCAGACACTTGGCAAGCACAGAAACAGCATCTCCAGAGTGGCCTGGGGTGGCTATATACAACTGGGTATCATCGGCACATTGATGGAAGCTCACCCCCAAATGGCAGATGTCCTGTCCCAGCAGTTTCATGCAGATGTTAAAAAGAATGAGACACCATAAAGGCCCCATAAAGCCACCCCATAAAGCCACCCCATAAAGGAGTGGCCACAGGGCAGAGCACTCGCCACCAATGCACGATGACTGAAAGTGCCCACTAAGGAAGGAACTGAACCACTGCAAAACAGTGCCCCCAGTACACAACCCACACAGGCACTCCAGAAGGATGCCATGGTCGATGGTATCGAAAGTCGATGGTATTGATAACCATGGCTATGAAAGGGCTGTACAAGTGTGATGTATTATAAAATCAGACAAAACAATAAACCAGGGGCTCCCAGCCCGTTAGTCACCATTATCTGCTGTTCTTCAGCTACTATGGTTGAACATCTAAGGGTCAAGGGCTAGGAACCCTGCAATGATTTATAAACTAGAGATTAGTAACAGTAGTGGCAAAAATGATGGAACTGAATAAAACAGCAGAACATCTGCTGCTAGTCATTACAAGTTTTGGTGGGTTAGGGTTAGGGTTAACACTTTTAATGTGGTGGCTTCAGAAAGATGCTGATATAGGGGACCACAAGCATAGGGTTTCCCCCCTGCCCTGGGAGGTTGGAAACCATCCCCTCTGGCTGTTGGGGTGGCCATGGCCATGGGGGCTGTAATGGAGAGCACATGCAACTACCTCACTGGCTGATGCTCACTTTGGTGCCAATATCTCCTTTTGCCGGGCTTTGCCCTATGTCTGATTTCTTGCCCTCACTGATTCTCTTCCTGCTCTCTTTCCTCAACACCTTCCAGAGGCCTCAATCCTATCCAAACTCACCAGACACAGGACCACTCCTGGAGGTCAGGCCTCTGAGCAGGAACTAATATTGGGGGCTCACACAGGGAGGAATGAAGGTAAGCTGTGTCTCAAAATTCAGCACAGGTCCAGTGAAGGGGCTCCAAAGGCAAGACTTGCTGTAGCCCAGAGTAGCACACTATCTGGGCTGAATGCAGACCTATGACTGAGATGAAAAGTTGTTCAAAGTGAAAACGCCCTGCATTGCTGGTCCCAACACACATCTCCTCCTGCTTCTCTCCTCTGCAGGGCCTACATGCCCATCAACTTTGACCAGCCTGCATATCACCCCCACACGGCTTGCATGCCTATCTACCTCAACCGGCCTTCGTAGCAGCCCCGCATGGCCACGTGGACCTGGAAGGAATCCTCTGTAACAGAAAGACTCTCAAGTAAAACACCTAACTTTGAGCCCTCCAGGTCCCGCTGCCCCACAATCCCAGCCTAGCATTGCCTGGCACTTCCCCTTCTCTCAAGCAGAGAAGCTGCCCCCACCCCAACCTGGCATTGCCTTCCTCCTGTGCTTGCAGCCATGGGATTGGATTGCCAAGACCATGATAGGAAGACTAACATGCCCCCTCTCGACACTTCCAGGTTCCCAGCCAGCACTATCGCCAACAACACGCCTCAACCTTATGAGGTGCAAGAGATGCTGCGCAGACAGATTGGAGGACTTGGTGCACACCTGGATCGAGAACCAGGCCGAGGAGAGCACCAGACAGCAGGAGCAGTCTGCCAGATCCCTGAAGCAGACAAATGTTTTATTGGGGTAGATGTTGATACAGGCAGAGGAAGACAGCACTCATGTCTGCTAGGCAATGGATAGGAATGGGCAGGTATTTGAGGGGCTCCTGGCTGGCTGGAGAACTTCCAGGCAGCTGCAACAGGCAATGGACATGCCAGCGGGCATGCACAATCCTACAACCTGCAGTCCCCCATTAACTCTGGCCCCAGCATTGTGTGCTATAATTTTTTCTGAGGCCAGTTCAACCAACAGCACACCTGCCCAGCAATGTCCAGAGAGTTCTTCAAGGTGATCATCTGTCCACCCATGGAAAGGGCTGCAGGAGCTCCTCAGTTCTCCTTTGGCGGAGGCACTTACTGTCTTTGCTGTGGACACAGTCCAACCATATGCCAGCCCCAGGCGTAACACCTCCCACACTGAGGATTCCTCAGACCTTAAGGAAGTTCAGGAAGCACCAAGCACATCAGGAAACAGGGTAGACATCAGGAAACAGAGCATTGGAGCAATGCTCCCAGGAGCTCTGCCCTCTGGGCACTGCTTGCCCAAAGGAGCAGGAGACAAATTCGCAGGAAGCTCCTCTACTCCCAACAGAAGCTCCCCCTGCCTGCCGGAATGTTAGTATCACAATGCAGCCAGAACTGGCCGCTGATATTTGAATGTGTAAACTGTCCTCCAGTTGTCTACCTTGTTTGTACCAAGCTGTGACGAGAAAAGCCACTTCAATGGTCAGTCTCTTTTAGAAGAAACCTTATTTTTTTCCTTATCGTCATTATCTGTTTCTATAGATATTCTTTCCACAGCATAGTGAATAAAGTTTAACACAGTGCAGTGATGCATTCCAAATTATTGCTCGTTACAGTAGCGATGTCGTGTCAGTCACAGTGTTATCATGGCTCTGCCGAACCAATCTATTGCAGCAAAGCAGAGGGGTGGCATCTCAATGAAAAGCTGCCCTGTGTGCAGTTTGGTCAAGCTAAGAAAACAGCACATCGAAATCTGTCGCCAGTTCATCGGAGGAGGAGGAGGAGAGCTGGTCAGAGAAAGAAGAGCTGGGCTTGTGGTAACAAGCATGACTTGCCCCCTTAGCTAAGCAACGTTCATGCTGGTTGCATATGAATGGGAGACTAGAAGTGTGAGCACTGTAAGATATTCCCCTCAGGGGATGGAGCTGCTCTGGGAAGAGCAGAAGGTTCCGAGTTCCCTCCCTGACAGCATCTCCAAGATAGGGCTGACAGAGACTCCTGCCTGCAACCTTGGAGAAGCCGCTGCCAGTCTGTGAAGACAAAACTGAGCTAGATAGACCAATGGCCTGACTCAGTATATGGCAGCTTTCTATGTCTCTATGTCTGCGTCACCATCACCATCATCAGCCTTTCATCTCCTAAAGCATATTGGCGATAGATTTTGATGTGTTGAGATCAGTGCTTGTGCAAGAAGTTTCTGAATTTGCGCTGTAGCACGTGTACCTCGGCATCTGCATATATGCTTGGAATTGAAGGGGTGAGCAGGGGAACAGCTGGGTGGTGCATGGAGGGATCTGGGATGGGGGACATGGGGGGTCTTGGGTGTGGGGGACATGGGGAATCCAGGGCGGGGCATCTATGTGCTCCCCATGCTCTTGTCTAAGAGGCAGGGGCTTCCCATCAGTCTCTGTCCAGCATGTGATCCCCAAAGCCCAACACCTGATCCCCAGGGTAATCTTTGTGTAATCTTGTGCACTTCTGCAATACTACAGATACAGGATTTGTTCCTCTCCTTCTGAGGTGCTGAATAGGGTGGGAGTCTTGTTCAGGTTTCCGTATGTATCCGCTGAGGAATTTTATTAGGAGAGAAAGAAGGATGCCCCTCCAATTGTTTTTTTGTATTGCTGAGGAGTGGATAGCATTTCAATGCAATCAGCACAAGGAGGAGGTTTGGACGATCATTTTCAGCTTACCCACTCAACAAACTAGTAGGAAAGCAAATTTTGCACAAGGCTGCCCTGCGCAGAAGCACAAGCATCTTCTGTCATTTGTGGGCAAGACATATTCTCCTGTTGAAGAGGCTCAGGCCGAGGCTTCCCAACGCCCTCTCCTCCCCTTCTGAGGTGCTGACTGGGGTGCAGGAGCCTCGTTCAGATTACCTTATCAACTGAGGAGCTTTATTAGGAGAGAGAGAAGGAAGCCCCCCAAGTTTGGTTTTTTGTGTTGTGTTGTTTCTGTTTGTTGCATATGACTTGAAGAATCATCTTTTTAGAGAAGCATTTCAGTTTTTATTGTCTGTTTCCAGGAGGTTTTTAATGTGCAAATCTGGTTTTGTATCTTGTTTTTGACCAAGTTGTATGCATATAAGAGTGAGTGAGTGAGTGAGTGAGTGAGTGAGTGAGTGAGTGTGTGTGTGTGTGTGTGTGTGTGTGTGTGTGTAGCAGAGATATGCTGCTATATATGTATATGCCTGCATGAGTTTGGGGGTTTTTGGGGGGTGGGGTGGGGTGATTTAACTTGTTATATTATTTTTGATTGTTACTGGGTGTCTCCCCCCCCCCAACTTTTGAGTTCTTAACTGCCTGCCGACTTTGGAAGTGTGAGGGTTTCCCAATTTTTTAGACAGAATAAAAGATAAATGAAATGGATGTGTGTGTCCCTGCCCCTCCACGCTATTTTAATAAAACTGCTTCTGGATTACTGCACTCATCTGGAATTGAGAAAGACCACGCAATGGCCAGTCACTTACACACCCTAGAAATTGCATGGTGAGACAAAGTGAGGGACACCATGAGATGCTACTTCCCACTGACATCCCCCTACAGTATATGCAGGAACGTTTTGATAAGAAGCCTTTTTTCCTCTCCTCTGCTCGCAGCATTGTGGGCGTGTGGGTGGTCCTCACATTCTTGCTCCTCCTATCTATGTGAGATCAGTTAGCAATTGCAGGGAGAGGGGGGTGGCGGGGTGGGGGGCAGTGCTGACCAGTGGCTAAAGCTAAGTTGCAGACTGCTGGGTGGCCATCCCTGATCATGTCAGATCTGATGAGCCTTTTAATGAAGCTTCATACTGAGGGTATTAGGCAGGCTGTAGTGAACACAGAAGTGGTCTCGTGCTTGTCTAGCCAGTTTACAGTCCTGAGTTCCTTCTGATCATTTGACAGGTCCCAATGCAGCATGACCCTCAAAACAAGCAAATGCTCCTTTTGTTTTGAATTGAGATTGATGTAATCCCAGACCGAGCTCTCAAATTCTCCTTTGCTCACACCTGTGTTATGGAAATTCACCCAGCAAACAGAGAAAAAAGAATGAAGTGTGAGTTTTGAAAGAAGCTGAATTATCGGCAATGGCCCCTCCACACATCACAGAGAAACTTCAGGGCATAACAGAAGCCCCAGGGTATTTTATTTTTTTTAAAAAAAGAAGCTGAAAATAGAGGATTTTTAAAAAGCCAGACATAATTCGGACTAAGCCAGAATGCGCAGCCATGATTTTGGGGAAAACAGAGTTGTTCCCAGATCCAGGCCCAAGAAGACACAGAGACAAAGTTTGGGTATAAGGGCCACGCTTTATTTAACATAAAAACATGCATGACGGACTGAGAACCAGGTGATTAATCACCGTAACAAAACAGTGCGGGCTCCTAGGCGTGGGCTAGGATTCTACCGTCCTACCCAACACCTGAAAGGGTGACACACCCTGGCTCAGGAAAGAGGCAGGTAAATCCCGTCCAATTCCTTCAAAGCCAATCTCCCCTTTGAGAGGGGAGACCTGGACAGCTCCTGGTCTTAACCACCCCGGACCGTGCAGCCCAAAGGTTGGTGAAGTCCTGAAGCAGGTTTCATGGCAATCAATATCTCCCTGTGCCGCACAGGCAACAAAGGAGCGATTGACCAATCCACCTTTAAATGTCCAAGGGTGCACACCGATAATCTAAACCTCCCTTACCCATCAGCCTGCACTGTTCCTGCCAACGTGGCCAACCTAATTCCTAACTAACCACTGAGTACAGAACGGAGTAGGCGAAAAAACCCTCAACAATAGCCAATGCGTTGAGAGCAAAAAATTCCTACTCGGCCCCAAAGGCGACCAGCCTCTAGACCCGCTCTGCATCAGGGAGGGAGGGCGGGGACGCTGCTCAGTGAACTGATTGTTCCAGCGTGGCTCCAGCGTTTGCAGCCAAAGCCACGCCCCTACCCAGCCAATCCACCAATCAGGCCACTTCTTAGGCCTTGTGAGATCGGGCTGGGACAAACTCCCTCCCCCAGCACGAGGCGAAGGGGAGGGGGATTCTGCCTGTACTGGTCCCTGACAGCCCGCAGCGACTTCAGGGTAAATGCAGCTAATATGTGGACTGGCATACTCTAGTCTGGAGGAGATTCGAATTAAAAGCCATGTGTGTAAAATCTCCTGGAGAAGTGTGACGCCATCCAGAACGGGCAGATCAAAATCATCTCTCAAGTTCCAACCTTGCACAATAAGTACCTCCATCTTATCTGGAGTAAGCCTCAATTTGTTGTCCCTCATTCCGCCCATTACTATCTCCAGGCAGGCATTTAGGCTGGTTATGCCTTCTCCAGTTGACATGAAGAAATGGATTTGGGTGTCATCAGCATACTGATAACACCCTGCACCAAATCCTCTGATGATGTCTCCCAGCGGTTTCACGTAGAAGTTAAACATCAGAGAAAATACCGAGCCTGGAGGGACACCATATGAAAGGTCAGATTTTGAAGAACTGTCTCCAAGGGACACCATCTGGAACCTGCCTGAGAAGTAGGAGTGGAACCACTGCAAAGCAGTACCTTCCACCTCCAACCCCCTCAGATGTTCCAGAACGATACTATGGTTGATAGTATCGGAAGCTGCCAAGAGATCCAAAAGGATCAACAGAGTCACACTACCTCTGTCTATTCCCAACTGGAGATCATCCATCAGGCCAATCAAAGCAGTCTCCACCCCATAGCCTGTCCAAAAGCCAGTATGAAATGTGACTAGATAATCAGTTTCTTCCAACACTGCCTGGAGCTGAGAGGCCACCACTGTCTCAATCACCTTGCCCAACCAAGGAAGGTTGGAGACAGGTCTATAGTTGTTTAACTGTGAGGGATCTAAGGGAGGCTTCTTTAGAAGAGGTCTAATAACTGCCTCCTTAAGTTCTTGCTTATCCCCACCTAGCATGGCTGCATACGTTATTGATGTTTAATCATCAATCAATCAACCAACCTTTATTATGGTCAGAGACCAGCATAAAATTACATTTAAACGAGGGTTATACTAAACGGACTTAAAGAGAATACAAGTTAAAAAATACAGGAGGATAAAGGTGATCATACAATGATAGATATCGTGACAAGGCTAAAATTAAAGATAATGGCAATTTTAAAAGAGACAAGCTAAAATAGATAAAAATTACATATATGCACATTAATACTAAAGAACTAAAACTACTAAAAATATTTTTATTTCTATTATAACAGTGCACAGAAAAGATTAAAAGGGGAGTATAAAACAGTAAAATCCAGATTAAAAATGAAAAAAACAACAATAAAAAGCAGTATAAGACAATGAGAGGGGAGGCAAGGGGAGGCAAGGGCAAAGGGGGCTTAGTTGCGAGTTACTGTCCACTCCTGAGGCTGTTGGGCTGTGCTGTCAGTCCAGACCATGGGAAGAGTGTGCAGTGGACCATTGCACAAGTCCAATGTGCACTGGACTTTCCTGCAGAAAGAAAAGAGAAAGAGTTACATTGGCAGGGGATGCTGCTCATGGCATCTGGAACTTAGGAGTGTCAGTCTGGGTTCCCTCTCTGATGGGCCATGCTCAGTGGCTGAGGCACCTGTCCCTCCATGCAGAAGGTCCCAGGTTCAGTCCCTGGCAGCATCTCCAGGGCTGGGGGAAACGCCAGTCTGCAACCTCTGAAAGCCGCTGCCAGTCAGTGTAGGCAGTACTTAGCTCAATGAACCAATGGGTGGTTGGGCCAGAAGTGGACAGTAACTTGCAACTAAACATGTAGTTTCATGGGATACACTGATCACCACCACACTCCCTGCCTTTTTCAGGAGAGATCTGGAAGCAAGAGACAGCAGGTATCCATAGGCATAACTGGGGGGGCAGAGGGGGCACGTGCCCCAGGCGCCATTGAGGTGGGGGCGCCATACCAGTCCCTGCCACCCCCACCCCATTGCCCACCTGCCCAGCCCCAGGGCCCCTCAGCCACTTGCCTCCAGCTCCGGCTGATCGGCAAAGAGGCCTAGGATCGGCAAGGCAAACTGCAGAGCTCTTCTCTCCCCGCCTCTCAGCTGATCGGCGGGTGGGCGGGGCTTCCAGAGAGGCCTCCGAGTAGGCCTCCCTGAAGCCTGAACTCGAGTAGGCCCCAAGCAAGGAAGGAAGGAAGGAGGAAGCAGGCAGCAGACCCTCTGCCCAGACCAGACCATCCAGAACAGCTATTGCTAGGTAGGCTGTGAATTCCTTTTTGTGGTTACCCCCATATATAGGGATCTGCTTGCCATAGGGCTTTGATATGGGGGGGTGGGGCGAGACTGAGAAGTCTCTGAATATTTAATTTAAAACAGACTGGAAAATGTGCTGGCTTTAAAAACAAAAACTATCAAAAAAGGCCTATAGGTGGCTTGTTTCATGTCAGAAAATTACAAACACTTCTGGAACAAGTATATTTTATTTATTTTCATTCATTCATTCATAAATGCTCTTATGTTCAAGTTGTTTTGCAATCCAGAAGGTGTGAGTGAGAACTGTGAAGCATGTGTTGTGATTTTATTTTATTTTATTTTATTTTTCTTGTGTGTGAACTGCTCCCCAATAACTTGCAGGGACTTCAGGGTAAATCTGGCCAACATGTGAATGCAGCACCTCTATTCCAGAGGAGATGTGTGTTAAAGGGCTTTAAAAGCCTGGTGTGAAAAGACTCCTGGAATCAAACTTTCCTGAATTTGTTCAGAATTCTGAGAAAACAAACATAGGCTCACCCTGCATGGTTGAAAGTATCATTTGCTAATCTGCAGCAAGGGGTCCATTTTAATAATTAGCATTGCTAGTGTGTTCTAGGCATTAAAAGTAGCACAAATATATAGTACTCAATGTATATCACTATATACTGTGAAGTGTGCATGCGTGTATTCAGTGAAATGTATTCCCAGGTAGCATACTTATTTTGAAATATCAGACTTGAATCCTTGGGGGCCTGGGGTGTGTGGAGGCCCTGGACTTTGAGGGTCTGGGGGCCCATTTTGAAATCCTGTCTCTGGACCCATTCCAACCTTGCTATGCCCCTGGCGGAATAGTTACATATGTATTGATCACTACACATGGGTTTCTGCACAGCACCTGCACAGAAGAAACTTCCATATAGAAAATGTGTCTCTTGTAAATTGACCCTGAATTTTCCATTCATCACTGGGATATCTGAGAGTTAGAGTCAATAATAAAAGAACAGCACACTGCTTGTGAAGGGAAGGGGCAAATTACAAAGATTTCTTAGTTTGGCAGGGGCTGGTTTTGGCCCTGGCAGAACTTGGCTATCTGCTCCTGTTGCAAATTCCTCTGTCTAGTGTGGCAAACTAATGTATCCTCCTCCCTCTTGGTGTCAAAGTAAGCACTGGTGTGGTGAATGCACATATACCCCATCATGAGCCAACAGTCATCATAAGACAAAGGCTGGCAGGAATCATTCACTGGTTTATAGACACACACACACCCCACCACCTTCTTCTTCCCCTATTTTGCTAGTGGCTATTTGGGCAGGTGATCCTCTAGGACAAAGTCATGTTTTTTAAAGAATGAGAGGAGACAGAGAAAATGACACTTGGAATCCTCGCATAACTCCTGACTGTTGTTCTAAGTCTTTTACAGAGATGGCTCATGTTTTCAGGTTTTGATCAACAACCATGTCTAGATGGTACAGTATTCTAGTCTAGATGGTACAGTGTTCCTTTTAACAGGGATTTCCAGATATTGCTGACTACAAGTCCCATCATTCCTGCTTGGACAGTGGCGCAATTTCAGTGCTTGCCCCGGGCGCCGTTTTCCCTAGTTACGCCTCTGCAGGTATCTGCCTAGGACCCTGTCAACAGGAGCTGTTTCCTGCACGCAGTCCTCCGTGGGAATGATTCTGAGAATGATTCATGTCCCTTACTGAGCCCTAACAGAGAGTGTCTGTGGGGACACAGAATGTGCGCTTACTGACCCCTTACAGAAACCTCCCCACTTTCCCCTGGCACCCACACTGCAGTTGCCTCCAAGGCTTCAAGACAAACCCACACAGGGTCAGCCCTCACTGTTGAGCAGGGGGAGGACATTAGAGACAGAGTTGGTGGGGTTGTGCCCAATGAGCACGATGCAGTGTGTGGTTTGGAATCCCATTTGCACGCCCAGATGAATGCCCTCACCTCTTTGGCCTGGGTTGGAAAAGGTCACACTTCCGGTGACAGAACCCTTGCTACACCTCTTGCAGTCTGCAGTCTGCAGAAATGCACACCCCCTTGGCAAGGACTTATGGCGAATTGAAAATAAACGTGTTTCACAAAAGGAAAAAATCGATGAAAAAAGAGTGGGGGGGAAGAAAACACCGAGTCTTGTGGCTGCCCTACAAATGGGGACAGGGACTTATGACTGTCCTTTCTGGCAACAAAAAAATACGTGCCTGAAAAAACAAAAAACCTCAAACCCATGGACTTATGGCTGCCTGGAGATTTGCAGCGACTCTGCAAGGCAATAGGAGAAAACGTTCCAGGAACTTGTCACTGGCAGAGAAAGGAAGAGGATTAATGAAGTACACACTACTCACTCATTCCCCGACTTGGCCATGGGCCGCCTCAAAGCAGCACATCCTTTCTTTGAGGGCAGTGTTCTCCCTCTGCAGCCTCTCAATTTTGTTGATGTACGGCTGCAACAACTCCTCCACGCACTCAGGAAGGCTGGGACCTGCAGTCTCTGGAGGCTCCTCTGAGAGTGCAGCAAGAAATGAATGCACAGGTCAGAGGCATGATTCAGGTATGCACTCCTTTCCGTCCGCAAATCCAGCTGTGCACTGGGTACATCGTTCCCTCCCCTTTCACAACCCTGGGAAGTGCCCACAGAGTGCTGGACCAGGGAGAGGTTGTGGGGGTTTGCGGGGGGGTTCTACTGGTGCTACAGATAGGGGTTACTTTGCTGACCTTCCTTGGCATAACAAAAACTCTTCTCCGGCTCCTCAAAGTGGTGGTCCATGGCCTCTTTCACCCTTCTTTCGACATCTGAGAATAAAAATTAGAACAATTATGTAGGGGTGTATGAACCGGCCCGACCTCGAACCGGTTCGACATCAAACTGATACGGCTCAAAGGCTCGCCCTCGCACTGCACCAGGCCTGGGTCAGCTTGAGGTTGAACTGGACCCCACCCCCAGGCTGGCTTGGGGCCTGTTTCGGGGCTTTAGAGTGATAGATAGATAGATAGATAGATAGATAGATAGATAGATAGATAGATAGATAGATAGATAGATAGATAGATAGATAGAAACTCACCGGGTCCACAAATGGCCAGGGTGCACGCGCAGCGGCCTCCAAATGGCTGCCGCCACCACGGAAAGGGCCAAAACTGCTCTAAAATGGGCCGTAATGGTCCATTTTAGAGACCGGGGAAATTGCTGGAGACACCCCTAAGGCCACCGCCAGACCAGGCAGACCTGGCGAATATGACTCTAGAACCCCTGAACTGGCTCGAATTTGAGCCGAGCCAGGCGATTGGATCAGGGTCACAAGAGCAAACGTGCCCAGTTTGGTTTGGGTCCAGTTTAGACATCCGGGCAAACCAGTTTAGTGTATACCCCTACAATTGTGACATTGTGTAGCAATGGGGGTGCACACGAGGGAATGGGGAGCCTTGCTCCTACATACCATCTTCCATGGCAGCCATCCGTGCCTCCAGCGCCTGGAAGCACATCCTCCATTCCTCTTGACCTGCAAGGGAAAGATTGCAGGTGTTTTTCCTGTACGTGGTTCCACTTTCCTGGCCACACAGCCAGCAGGATCATCCCATGGGCCATTGAACGGCCATTGCTCACCTGCTGCCCCGCCTGCCCCCACTGTGCCCTGTATGGTGGCAGTCCCCTCTGCATGCCCAGCTGCAATAAAGAGCAGAAAAGAAGACATTGTCGAAGGCACGTTCTGCAATGTAGCATCCCAGCCTATGCACACATCTGGAGGGGAGGCCTAGCTGCTGCTTACCATTCTCAAGGGCTTCCACTCGCGCCTCCAAAGCCTGGATGTGCAGCCTCCATTCCTCCTGACCTGCATGGGAAAGATTGAAAGTGTTTGCTTAATGTGGTCCCACTCTCCTAGCAGGATCTACCTCATGGGCCCCTGAACGGCCGTTGCTCACCTTCTGCAGTGCCCCCTGTGGCCTCCTCCTGCTGCACACTCACTGCTGCAACAAAGAGCAAACATGAATGTAGGCCTTGTGGAAGGCACTTCCTGCAATGCAGCATCCCAGCCCGCCCACTCCCTTCTGAGCAACTTTGTCAGGGTACAGCTGGATCTGTAGCTGCAGGATCCAACTCATGGCCTCTGTGGGAGCCATGGAATACATTTGAGGGTGTGCATTAGGGGCCGTGGTGGGGAAGGATGTTCACCCTGTGGACACCCCTCCCAAGGAAACCATATGGGAATCAAGACCAAAGATGGTGGGAAATTGTGCAGGATGCACAGTGGATGCATGTTGACAGCACTCTTTTTCAGAAAAATATATGAGAGGGCAGGGAAAGGGGGATAGGTGGCAACATGCCAGGCAGTTCTGCATTCCATTTCCTGGTTGAATGTTGATCTCTAAATGTTCTGATGGGTTTCTTGTTAAGTGGGGTGGGCCAAGGGCCCAGACCAACATTCAAAAGCAAAGAGTGAATCTCACGTACTTTCTGGGCACCTATACTCCCAGTTGGCTTCCCTGCCAGATCCCACAATTGCCTCATGGTGCAGTAGTGCGGGGGGGGGGGGGGCAGATGGACCTTGGAAGCCCTGCAGGGCATCACAGAAGGAGGCCTTCAGCCTCTTAAATTTGGACCGTATCTGTGATTGGTCCAGAACCCTGAAGGATATGGCCTCAGAGGGGAGGCAGGAGCTGCCCATGAACTGACCGGCATCTGTTCTTCTTCCTGAGGAACAGGGAGAGCATGCACTCCACTTCCTCAAGGAGCCAGGCCTGGCCTTTCCTGGCCGCCATTTTCTCAAGGAAGCGAGGGACTTGCGCAAAGAGAACCCAGGAAACCGTGTGCTTCCAGAAACTGTGCCCCTGCGCAAGGGTGGACTACAGCAGTCGGAACTATTTTTTTGTTTCAAAGCGGTAGCGCTCCCTTCTTGTTTATTATTTCTCTGTGTAAACCACTTTGGAAACTTTTATTGAAAAGCGGTATATAAATATTTGTTGCTGCTGCTGCTTTTGCTGTTTTACACACAGTACTAAAGAATTAGCCCTGTAACAAATGCACCCAATAAATTAGTTCCAATCCCACATATTGTGCCTCTGCCAAGTGAATTGTGCAGGGCAGGAACTCTCTGTTTATGTTTCCCGCCTCAAAAATGTCCGTGAAGCTCGCTCTGCACAAGCACAATGGAACAGCAGGACCACTGAGATTACTCAGGAATCAACGGTGGGAGCACCAAGATGACAAACTCTTAGGGCCTGGCTGTAGGCTGTGGATTGTGTGGGAACACAGGGACTTCGCTAGGAGCATAGGAAGCTGCCTTATACAGAGTCAGGCCATTGGTCCATCTTGCTCAGTATTAGCATCTACCCAGATTGGCTTCTCCAAGGTTGCCGGCAAGAGTCTCTCTCAGGCCTATCTTGGAGATGCTGCCTGCTGTGTGGAGAGCTGAGGGACTGAAACTGGCCCCAGTAAGTTGTGAGTTCTGCACACATGGATCTCTTGGCAGGGGGGTTCTTGGTGAAATGCACACACTTTGCTCCTAGAAGCACCCTTGGTGCCCTCCCCCGCCCCATGCTTTGATGTGTGCTGGGCTCTGGGCTCTGCCCAAGTTTGCGCAAGCTAGAAAAGTGGAATGTTGCTCCCTCTGCTGGCAGTTTATTGCAAAGCCACCAAGAATTGTTTTTTTTTTTTTTTTAAAAACAACACCTCGTCATGTCATTGGCAAGGGGGGGGGGGCCTCGCTCCCTCTGAGACCCCATTGGCCTAAAATAGAACAGGAGGAAAGAGCGGAGAATACATTTTAAGGGAAATTTGAATAGCCCCTGCCTGGAAAACACATTGCAATGGACAGCCATACAGCTGTGGCCTACCACAGCCCTACCACGGACCATTGAAACCACCCTTTATGCATGGTTTCAACCCGATCCAGCAAGACGACACAGGTTACACCACTTTTTACCAGTGTAAAGCTTGCAATCTGAAAAGCACCCTGGAGGGATCCCAGGTGAGGGGTGAGAAAAACAGGATCGACCAAAATCCCTCCCTTGGGCCCAACTGTTAAGGCTCCAGGCTCCTTGCTTATCCCACTTGGCATCCAATCGCCCTAACCCAGGGCTGCACAACTTCGACCCTCGTGCAGATGCTGGACTACAACTCCCACCGTCCATATTGGCAGCTGTGGCTAGGGATGATGGGATCTGTATTCCAAAACCAGCCAAAGGGCCTAAGTTGTGCAGCCCTGCCCCCGCCCTTCCTCAGAAATAGAGCCTTTGCTCAGGCCTGTTACAGGGTTGTATCCAGCACACCTTCAAAAGAAAAAGCCAACTGTCCGGCTGAACACGAGGGACAAGTGACGCACCCATCCTCTGGACGAGCCCAGCTGGGAGCAAAGAGGGCTGCTACCAGCAGGGTAGGCTGGGGCATGACCAGGAGGGACCATTTGTCCAGACCGCCATGTTCGGAGGAAGCCTATAACATTCCAACGGGGTCCCCGGGCATCCCTCCAGGAGCTCTTAAGAGAGGGCTCCTCCATCTCTCCTGAAGGGCCCTCCCACTACTGAGAAAAGTGCAGCCCTGTGTGGAGGTCCACCCAGTAATAGGAAATGGCCCTCACACTGAAGGTCTTTTTGCCCAAGGGGCGCCCGCTTGGGAAAGAGGGAAGACCACTGACTTACTGACTCCAGGGTCTGCCACCCAGAGTGTATGGAACATGGCCGGGCCCAGTGCCATGGACAATATGGCGCCTCCCAGAGGCAGTGGTCCAGCGGACCAGGAGAGCTTGTCCACATCCTGGAGTGGCATAAGGGCCTTTGGCCTTCCAAAGGCATTGGCAGCAGCTGGAGGGAGGGAGGGACGGACGGAAAGAAAGAGGGGTCAGAGGCAGGGAGACAGGGCAGGGTCTGAGTGTTGAGAAATAAACACACTGGGGCTGATGAGGAGGGAAGTATGGAGAGAACCCCCTCCCCCCGCACTCCCCACCCTGCCTGGAGCAGAGCTGCAAGGTGGAGAGGTGGGAGCCCGAAAACTTAAGTGCTGTGAGGCACCTTCCCTTTGACTCAAGGCCAGCCAAGGTGCAAGGGAGATGTGACTCCATCGGCATCGCCACTATGCCTCTGCTGGCCACGAAGTAGAGCGTACAGGCATGCCCCTGGTTCCCTCCCATTCTTGCATTCCTGCTCGAACTCTTCTGTGATTGGTGGACTGATCCTCTTAGGACTCTCCCTTCACAGTGCTCTCTCCCCCTCCCTCCTCCAGTCCTTCCTCCCACCGCCACAGAGCTAGTACAGGGCACAGGCATTCTGTCCAAGTGTGGAACTTTTCGGAATAAGCCTTTCCAATCTCATCTGTGGGCTCTGTTCTCATCAGACTGGCTTTCCGATTCAAATCCCCCCTGCTCTTCCACCTAGATCAGACCCCTTTCAAATCATACCATAGTGGTTCTGATGGTCCCCGTCCTGCCACTCTGCATCTTCTTCTACTTTCTCCTCCACCTCCTCTTCCTCCCCATGGCAGTGTCTATCCTCCAGCTGGCGGGGCTGGGATACTGGATGGGGGGAAAGACGATGGCAGCTCTAACTCTCAAGGAAGCAGAAGCCTACCACTCCTTACGCTGCCATGGAGTGTGTGCGAAGTGCCTCTTGAAGCCTGGCAAATAGCTCACGCAGGCAAGTCCTGAGCAAGCTCACTCCCCCTCCCACAAAAGAGCCCTCCATCTGGACAGGCCCATCTGTGGAGCTGAGCACCAATGCACAGATCCTGGGGCAGCAGAGAGCACAGGGGGCTGCTAACGTGATGGCAAGCGTCTGTGTGTGTGTGTGTATGTGTGTTTGTGTGTGTGTGTGTTTGGGTGGGGTGCAACTGTGAAGAAGGTAGGAGAGACGTCTAAGCATTAACAGAACGAGACCCTCCACAGCATCTCTCTGCCCCAGACTGGCTGCACATTCCAGCCACCATTCAAACCCTGCATTGGAGCTGCACTTCCAGCTTCTCTAGGGTGGGGGAAGGCGAAGGCAGGGCTCCAAACGCCCTACAGGCAGATGGGGTGGTGGTGGTGGGAGTGGCACCCGCACCAGAGGGCAGTGGAGGGCGCTCTAGAGACAGAGCCCTGCTCCTTACCTGGCTCAGCAGTCAGGATGGCTTCCGTCGCCCTTCTCAGCTCCATCCTGAGCTCCTACAAAAAGAAAGCCAAGGAGGGAGATGAACCTGGAGCTGCCTTCTGCCAAGCCAGACCCTGAGCGACCCAGCTAGCAGATTCCCTCACCCTCACCCCCCGACTGGCAGCAGTTCTCCGATGCCACAGGGTGAACCAGGGCCTTTGGGCATGCAAAGCAGGCGGTAAAAGGCAGACTCACTCTTTTATTTATTTATTTATTATTTTATTTTTTACATTTCTATCCTGCTCTTCCTCCAAGGAGCCCAGAGTGGTGTACTACATACTTAATGTTCTCCTCACAACAACCCTGTGAAGTAGGTTAGGCTGAGAAAGAAGTGACTGGCCCAGAGTCACCCAGCAAGTCTCATGGCTGAATGGGGATTTGAACTCGGGTCTCCCCGGTCCTAGTCCAGCACTCTAACCACTATACCACGCTGGCTCGCTGAAGAGGAGTTTTCTTTTAGTCGCAGATCCCTTGCTCCCTCTAGGCACCCCTCCTTTTCAATATGACCCACTCGTTCACTCTGACAGGTACAAACCTATTCTCTGCTGTTCCCATCTGGGGGGGCAGGGTTGCATCTCTCTCCCTACACACCCACCCCATTCTCTCATTGCCCTGTATCGCATGGAAGCTGAAGGCAGGCAGAAAAAGGCCCGGCCCCACACCTTGCTTCTCAATCCAAGCAGCTCCCCTCCAGTGTGAGCACCCTGCCTGGCTGAGCTCCTCCTCCTCCTCCTCTTCCCCAATCCCTGCCTTGGAGTCTGACCCCAGCAGGATGCACCCATCGCTCTCATGTCCTGCCCGTCCTGAACCTCACACCGGCTTGCTTGGAGGGAGACCCTCACCGAGGACTGGCAGGCCCCGTCAAGGCAGTTCTCCCCTTGACCCCAAGATGGAAGGCAAGGGCTTCCCACCCCCACCAGCAAGAAGGGGTCACTCCCTGGCTTGCCCAAGGAGTGCCTCACCTCTATTCTCCGGCGTTTGGTGTCCAGGACGTCCCATGCCTGGCCGATAGGTTGAACCTCCCCATTGCTGTCTGCTGGAAGAAGAGATCAGATTAGTATTTGAATAGAGAAGGGTGGGGGGGGTTGCGAGCGGAGGGGGGCGGTGCGGGAGAGTCACCTGCATGTGGGCCGGGAGGGGGAGAAGGGAGGGTCAGCTCAGACTGGGGTGCTGTAAGCCACCTTCCCTTTGACTTTGAGGCCAGCCAAGGTGCAAGGGAGTGGGCAGCCTGATTCTTCACTTTGCACCCAGAGCGGACCCCTTTCATTCAAGTCATACCAGTATGGCTTTGGTGATGCAGCTGCTGCTCCTGCTCCTCCTCCTGCTCCTCCTCCGAAAAGCAAGGGAGATCTTGGCAGATCTGGGAATCTCGATGGGGGGAAAGACAAAGGCAGTAAGTTGCTCTGTGTGTGTGTGTGTGTGTGTGTGTGTGTGTGTGTGCGCACGCGCGCTTCCTCATTTCCCTGATAGAGCGATGTGGACAGCATTGGCCATCCTCCATGTGCTGGGTGAGAGGGCTTACAAAGGGCAGGGGGGGGCTCACCATCCGGGCCGCTCTCCCCAGCGGGAGGGCCAGAAGGCAGCATCCACCACCCACCCATCCACTGGAGTGGACATCAAAAGCCGGGATCAACTCCCAAAAGACCGTCCAGGCCTGGAGCACCCCAAATAGCTCACACTAGCCATTATTAAGCAAGCTCACTCAACTTCCCACAAGAGACCCTCACCACCTGTGGAGCTGAGCACCCACAGGGGGCACAGGTGGGGGATTGGGCTGTTGACATCATGGCAAGCTTTGTGTATGTGTGTGGGGGGGTAACTGTGGAGAGGGAAGGAGAGACACCTATGGAATGGCCGTTTCAATAAATTAATAATATCTTTTTAAAAAAATACTAATGTCAAAAAAGAGAGAGAATGAAACAAAAATGTCTATTATTTTTACATTACCTAAAGAGTCTGAATAAGACCCACTGAGGCTGGTCATGCTCCCCATCATCTCAGCTGCATTGGAGACCAGGAGTGGGGGGAGAGAGGAACCATGATCAAAAGTCTGAAGCCACAGGAGCCTATTAATACGCAGCCAAGAAGGCAGCGACCAGAAGGTGCTCTGAGGGCTTGGCCCCACACGGAGGGACTGTTTGCCTGTGTGTTTTATGGCAGAGGGACCCCATCAGGTTTCCAAGGAAGAGGAGGGGCTGAAGTCCTCCAGGGCAAAATGGGCAGAATTGGGCATTCTGGACTCTGTGGGCCTCAACATACACTGGACTCAAAAGAGAGAGACGTTTGCCTTGCATGTCCCTTCAGTCATGTAGACAAATGCCTCCTTTTGCAAAAGGGCCCCCTCCAGATCTTAAATAGTGGGGTGTGTGGGGAGGGGCAGGAAGCAACAGGATCTTTTTTACCTCCAAGACAGAAGGGGAAGCGAACTGTTGAAAAAAGAAAAGAAAAACAGCATGTCAAAATTAAACGTGCCCTGCACCACGTACAAGTGATGAACAAGCAATGTGAAATGAGAAGGTTCAAAGGGAGGGGGTTCCAGATGTTAGCGGCCAGGCCAACCCTGGGGACTAGAGGGCCCAGGACAACCTCTTGCGGGGGGAAGAGGAGAATGTTTCCACCCAGGGCTGTTTCGGGGAGCTATCCAGCACACTTCCGACTGGGAAAGGGCATCACCAGCTTCCCTGGGTGAACACCGATCGGGTGGAGGGGGGCAGGGATTCTTTACCTTCGCCTGGTGAGAGGCAGATGTGCACTGGTGGGGGAAAAACCAAAGCAGAATATTCGAATGAAGTGCTCAGTGCACTGATGCAAAACTTGGAAGTCAACAGCGGGCAATGGCGGCGGGTGGGGTGGGGTGGAGAAGAGACCCACAAGATAGTCTTACCTTCCCCTGGTGAACAAGGCGCCCGATGTTCAGCTGAAAAGTAGTACAAACGTGGAATGTCAGAATGGAGCCAATTCTGACGAACTGAAGCCAAGCCCACCCTGGTCATGAGAGACCCAGAACCCTTCAGAGGGGGACCTCCACTCGCCCACACACAGCCCAAAGGTATCGGGCAAAGAAGGTCTTTTCCTTGCTACCCAGGATCTCGGGGCCTCCACTGGTATCAGTACCTTGTTCCTCAGCTGGAATGCTGTAGAGAGGAACAGAAACATTCCTGTTAGTAAATCACAGGAAACTGAGGGATCTTTCAGGGATGCTAGGGAGTGCTGTGTGCCCCCGACCCCCTCTTCTAACATGCCCACCTCCATCATCCTTTGCGGTGGCTTTCTGATGCTTCCTGCAATGATACATCTTCCTGCAAAGCGAAATGTGGCCACAGGAGGGCACTCTTTTGCCACCCCAGGAAAATATAGACCCCTTTGTCATTAGTACAGTAGGTACACCAAAGCCTCAGCTATCTGCAGTGCAATAAATGGCCACAGGAAGGCACCCCTTTGCCACAGCAGGGAGTTATTCACACATGCCTTCATGTCGCGTATCTGAAGAGCGAATCCGCTTCGCAGCAGATTCGCAAGACATTTAATTCAGGGGATTAAAGGGACAGTTCACATAGGGTTGGCTCTTCTCCGCAATCCCTGGTAGATCTTTCTCCAGTGCGTTCCCACTGGCTTACTCCGAGTTTTTCCTCCAACCAATCACAAATCACATCAGAGAGGAGGAGAGCAAGAGAGCTTTTGTTGTTGTTGTTGTTGTTGTTTGTTAGTTTGACAGCTAAGAATGGAAGATCTGGATGATGAGTGTTGCCAAGCAGGTGGATCAAACAGCAAAACACTTAACCCAAGCCTGCTGAATCTGACCCAAATCTTTGCTGATTTTTATAATGAACTTGTCTTTGTGAGTGAATGCCTTCATCACCTCATAGCCCGCCCCCCCAACACACACACCCCAGACCATCTAAGAGTCAGGGAGGTTTCAAAAAGGTCTCAGGTTACATCAAGCTGTAGCCTCCACTCCACATATCTAAAGCCTACATTAAGACCCACATTTCGCAGCTTGTGCTTGCATTTAACTCAGGAATTTCTCCCTCCCCTTCTGGACTCCCTCCACAGAATTTCACCAATCTGCTACAATGCCCCCGCCACACACACACACACACACACACACACACACACCAACACCAACACAATTGCAAATCACTCAGAGCAGACCATACCCAACATAACTGTCAAACTCCCCTTCACTGAGTTTTGAAGAACTCCTAATTACTGGCAATGGCCACTACACACATCAAAGGAAAAGCAGTGGGGCACAACAGAAGACTTGGAGTTTTGTTTTTCCCCCAAAAGCTGCTGAAACTAGAGGATTTTTGAAAACTGGATATACTTTGGGCTAAGCCAGAATGCACAGCCTTGATTCAGGGGGAATCAGAGTCATGTCTGTACTGGGCCCTGATAGCCCGCAGAGATGTCGGGATAAATGCAGCTAATATTTGGACTGGCACACTCCAATCTGGATGAGATTTGCAGTAAAGGTCTTGTGTGTAAACCCTCCAGGGAAACATTTTCCTGGTGTTTCCTGGAAATCTGTGGCACAAATTCTGGGTTGAGGGGGTGCATGGTAGGAATCTTGACTGGGCGGAGAGCAAATTAAATGAGACATTATGCAAGCTGGGGACATGGGGTACCTCTTGGGGCTTTTGGTTCTCTTTGGGTATGGTAAGAAAGTGATCAATGGGCAACGTTTCTTGGCTTCTGTATGGTACTTCTGTATAGTACTGTATGGTACGAAAGGGCTTTGGAGTTTGAGTTCCTGGGAGTTATTTTTGATACTAGGCTAAAATGGGCCTCACACGTTTTATATGCAATAAACAAGTGTAAAGTGAGATTGGAAAGGAGAATTTCAGGTAGCACATAGATAAACAAACTTGATGGTTAATCAGATTGGTTTATCAGATCGGTTGTGGATTATGGCTGCGATGTCTATGCCTCAGCATCCAAATGATCTGTTCTGCAGAAACTGGATTCTGTTCATACAAAGGTCTTACAGATCTCCTGTGGTCTTCTGCCTGTAATATTATGTGGGGTCAGGGAGGATGGCCTGGAGATTGACCATGTCTGGCCCGAGACATTTCACGGTGGGGCACATTACAGAACTTACATTTTGGCGCAAATAACTCTATTTGCAGACTGTGCTGGGAGTTTAGTAACCTCTAGGAATTTCCTAATGAATGATGCCCTCATGTGGTCAGGGTTACGTCCTGGTTGGCTGAAGGCTCCTTATTAGGGTTGTGTGTTTTGTATTTTTTCTGTTTTGATTTGTACCAAATCCGAATCAACCCCATTTTGTATTTTGTCCGCAATTAAGCCTTCCGAATCACCCCAGTTTTGTTTTGTATCCGAATTAATCCGAATCTGAATCCGAATTAATTCAGATTTAAAAATGGGTCATGTGGTCAAAAGAGTGGGTGGGGATTATAGTGCCCAATGAATGGAAGCTACCAAAAAAAATTTCAAAGGAATTGGGCAAACTGCTGGTTTTTGGTTCATTTTTGAAGTTTGCGCGTCTTTCAGATTTCCCCCATAGGGTATGATGGAGGTTTCAGGAAAAGTATAGCTTTACGCGGGGTGGGGGGAAAGGAGTGTGGTTGGTGGTAGTGCCCAGTTGGTGCAAGGAAGCTACCACAATTTTTTCAGATGAATTTGGCTGATTTTTAAAGAATTAATGAAGTTATGTATCTTTCAGATTTTCCTTGTAGGGTATAATGGAGGTTTCTGCTGTCCCATAACTCCACTTGAGGGGCACTGGGGTGGCCCAAAGCAAGTGGCCGTGTAGTGCACATAGGGTGCCAACCACCCACATGGGTTGCCAACCCATGAAGTACAGGGTTCTGTTCTAGAGGTTTCTGAGAGTAGATTCTCTGGTAGCATATGAAAGTAGATTCATGGTTTTTCATTAAAAATCTCTTTGGCTACCAGAGAATCAAAACTCAACACCTTAGAAACAACAAAGCCCAGTACCCCAATGGGTTAGCAATCCAGGGGGTTGGTTGGCACCCTCTATGCACTACACCACCACTCACTTCGGGTCATCCCAGTGCCCCCCAGGTGGAGTTATGGGGCTGCTGAAACCTCCATTATTCCCTATGGGGAAAAAGATGTGTAAACCTCAAGAATTCCTAAGAAATCAGCCCTTTGCCCTATTTGAAATCTGGGTGCACCACCCTTGGGGCACTGCCACCCAACCCACTGTTTTGCCCCTGAAGCCCCACATAAACTAGTTGAAAGAGTGAAGAGTGAATGAGCCAGCGTGGTGTAGTAGTTAGAGTGCTGGACTAGGACTGGGGAGACCCGAGTTCAAATCCCCATTCAGCCATGATACTCGCTGGGTGACTCTGGGCCACTCACTTCTCTCAGCCTAACCTACTTCACAGGGTTGTTGTGAGGAGAAACTAAGTATGTAGTACATTGCTCTGGGCTCCTTGGAGGAAGAGCGGGATATAAAATGTAAAAAAAATAAAATAAAACTGCCTTGGTACTATGGAACAGCTTCAAATGTTCATTTAACTGAACTGGAGTGAGCCGTAGCCCAAACAAATCAGCCTACTGTTCAGAATTGTTGAGATTTATCAGCACTGCATTTAAGAAAGTGCAAAACCATGGATCATGGTTACAAGAAAGAGAGAAGCAACTAAGATTCCTGGGGATGTCAATAGATTGACAGGTGTATTCCCCACCCCCCTCCTTTTGTCTCTTGTAGTCCCATGTGGATGACCTGTCCCTGCAATGGCAAAAGTTGTGAACCCCTGGCTTAGACATCATGTCCCACCAAATTACATTGTGGCCTAAATCACATTAGACTGCTCAACTTGGGCAACAAAACTTAGACACCACTATAACTCATAAAAATCAGAAGAAAAACAAAATAGCTCTTCAAAAGAGCCCTGAACAAGTCAAGAGATTCTTTCTAAACCTTTGGAAAGAAAAACCTGTTTAATTCCAGAACTTTCCTAACCAGCTTCTCAAAAAGCTTCTCCACACAATTTATACCATGGCTTTTTGCAAGAGCTTTGGAATTGCACTGAGCTCCCAAAGATATCTGGGTATTTCTGTCTCAAAGTGCTGTCTTCCAAATCCCTTTGCAAGGTCAGTTTGCATTTCAATCACACTGAATACAACACTTAACTAAACTATTCATGCTCAACAGTTTTTGCATATCTTATCTTCTGCTAATCACTCAGTGCCTCAGCTGGAGTGGAGAGAGTCAGAGAAGTCAATTAGAATTGCAATGCTTTTCCGAAGAACAAAGCATTCTGTCCGAAACACAGTCATTTCGATTTGGAAACAAAAATCTCTGTTTTTTAATTCTTGGTTTTGTTTTGGTTACAGAACCTCCGAAATTGCCAATTTCGGGCACAAAACGTTTTGTACCCAAATCGAAATGCACAAGCCTACTCCTTATGTCTTCTTATGCAGACTATCAGAATTCCCTGCATGGCCACAGCATCCCCCTATATAATAGTGGACCTGGGATGCCCAAGGAAAGGGTCCCGGGGCAGAGGCAGTTTGGGATCCAGAAATAAAGCTATTGCCAACCCCCACAGACAAGATTTGGAAAAAAGTACAACTCACCTATCTTCTGCATAGGATCTAGAGGAAGAGAAAGGAAGACAAGCTTAGGCAAGGGTCATGGAAACCACATGGAGGGGGGATGCTTAGGGGCAGCTTTTGAAGCCAGCTTCAGCTGGAGGGCTCATTTCCCCACAAATCCTCAGGTGGTTCTTGGGTGCTGCTGCTTCTCACAGCCTAGAACCTTAATTGCCTAAATCAAATGGCAATTACCCGAGCAGGCAACCTCTGAGGGCCCCCTTCTTTCTGAGGAGAAGCTGCATGGTATGAATACTGGAGATGAAATTGTGTTAAGAGGGGAGAGCAAAGCGATGGGTGAACACACCCAGCTGGACTCTGGATCTCACAGCCCAGGCAAGGGAAGGACATCTATCAACACCAATCACAGGGGAGCCATTCCACGATCCCAGTCATTACCTTGGTTGAAAACAGCCAAAACAGCCACCCATCTTTAAGAATAGTTGAACAAGCCAACTTAGCGCTCTTGAAGATGGTGGCGAATGACCATCCCACAGAACCTTCGCGGGTCTCCAAGGGCACCAAGATCTCAGAATCCTGTGGCCAGTAGTAAAGGACTGGCTGTGTTTTGGTTTGAATCCAATCTCTGTCTCAGGGATGCAGATCAAAGTTCCAAACTACCTAGGTGGAGTCACCCCTATCACTTGTCCTCCCCTTCCTGCTTTCTTCCCTGCACCCCCAAATCTCATGCTGAAGTTCCCTAGTTGGGGAAATTCCCTAGTTGGGGAAATTCCTCTGCCACTTGGCACTGGAGCCCTACCTCTAGTCAGGATACACATAAAGTCTCCTTCACACAATATGCAATCAACCTGTAGAACTCACTGCCACAAGATGGTGTCAGTGACTTTTGAAAGGGGTTTAGACACATTCATGGAGGACAGAGTCCTCAATGGCTATTAGTCAGGGTGGCTAAAGGTAGCCTCCAGGTGCACAGCTGACCTTTCAGCTACATGCAAGTGGGGTGGGGAAAAGCCAAGTGAGCAAAGCCATGCCAGAGAAAAGAATTGTCTTCACGGGAACACTCTTTTCCTCAGGTTTTGGGGTCAGTGTAATAGGTATGTGCAAACTGATTTGGGTAGAAATCTATTTGTACCTGCATCTAGCTGATTTGGGGTGATTTGGAGACAAAACAAATCACCCCTGTGGTCCATTGGCTAGATTCGAGGACAAATCGAATTGCGCCTGGCCTGATTCGAATTGAATTGAGATTTAGATCCCTCCTATTAATTTCCCCAGATTCTCAGCTTTCATTTTTTAAAAAAAGCTAAGCTCTAGCCCTTGGCGAAGTGGAGATATGGAGCAAAATGTGTAGTCACTATTTTTCAAGTGTTTGGATTCCTTGGTGTAGAATAACTTCCCCTCAATGAATCCCTATGAGGATTCGTTACACACCTTCATTTCTTCTATTCATTTTGACTGTCTTTTTGACAGTGCCAACTGTCAACTGCCATGTGCCAACTACACCCCACTCCTACCCGCAAGGCAGTGGGATACTACTCAGTTTATGTTCTAGGATCCCCCCCCCGCAAGTGTTTAGGCTCTTTTGTGTCTAATAACCTTTCCTCATAATGAATCCCTATGAGGATTCATTACACACCAAAGAGTATAAACACCTCAAAAATTCCAAAAATATAAACGCAGTACCCAGTGGCTAATTCCCCACCCCCACCTGCAAAGCAATGGGGTCAAAATGAACAGAAGAAATGAAGGTGTGTCAAGAAGACACCAAAGAATCTAAACACTTCAAAAATTCATTAAAAAAGAAAAAAGAAATCCAACATGTGTTGTTGCCCTCTTGTGATGCCCATGCCTTCACCCAAAGAACAGGCTCCTGCTCAGGGTTGGATAGGAACAGAAGACGCTGCCTTAGACCAAGCCAGACCATTGTTCTACCTAGCTCAGTACACTGACTGGCAGCAGCACTGACTGGCTACCTAGCTCAGTACACTGACTGGCAGCAGCTACTGCATAGACATGAGAAGGGGAAATCTGCATGGACGGTGGGTCCAATCTGTACTTTGTATGGGTGCACCTCGAGGTCTTTATTGCTGACTCCACCTCTTTTGTGAGGGGGGCAGGATTTACCTCTGCGAGCCTTATCTGCATTCTTCCTGCTGAGTTAATTGGCACATTGGCTTGGAGTGCAGAGTGGGCTTGGCTGGAAGTTCACCTGCTTTAGTTAACTTCTGGGGTCTACTTAGGGTATCCCAACATAGGGAGGGCATGCATCTGCTCCCCTTTCCAATTTGCTTCTTAGCAGCCAAATATGTTGGGGGTTGTAATTTTTATCCCCCAGTTTAATTAGCAGAGCACTAAAGAAGCTACCCATTCTAGCTACAGAACAGTTTGCAGAGTTTAGTTGCTGCAGCTATTTAGAGAAGACACATGGAGATTCTTTTAGAATAAAATACTAAGTAGATCTATTGGAGAAGTACACCTTTGGATAGGAAAGACCTAATCCTTAATCTAAAGAACTACATAATGAATAGGTAGGGGGAGAGAGAGATGTTTCCATCTTCTCTCTAAGAGGAAAGGAAGGGATTCCTGACTCTCAACAGGAAATACCTGAAGAGTCATATCAGGGGTCATAGAGCAGAGACAGGTAGAACAGCTAGGGAGATGCTTACTCACTGTCTCTACTCCCAATGTCATTAGGATAGTTGGTGCCAAAGGTGGTTGCACTGGAACTCCATCTCCAACAAAATCTAGGCGTGACTGGCCCACTGTCAACTAAGTGACCTGTCCCCATGTGCCACAAATGGAGAGCTCATGATGCTGTGATTCTCCTGAACATATCAAGAGTGAGATCTCCAAGCCTGGAGACTCAAATACAAGGGGCGGGCAGGCGGGCGGGGCTCCTGGGAGCTGGCAGGAAAGCATTGCCAGTAACAGATGCCCCCCTCCAATCCTAGCTTCAGTGTTTCATCAAGCTCACACCATGAGTGACCCGAGAAAAACCCATCACCGCTTCATGGCCTCAGCCTATTGCTCCCTGTGCTGAGGCTGTCCCAACCATGCTCCATCAGGGATGATGACAACCTAATATTTATACCCTGTTGTTGATTTTTAAAGCTCACTAAAGTGGTTTACGTAGATATGAATAAGTGAATAAATAAAATGGCTCCCTGCCCCCAAACGGCTCACAATCTGATAAAAGAACCATGATAGACACCAGCAACAGCCACTGGAGGAATGCTGGGCACAGCGCTATGGAGACGGTCTGGAGTACCATGGAGGAGGAAGCCAGACCCAGAGCCCAGCAGTTGTAGGGGCTGGGAGGGGCTGGGCCCACGGGGGTAGCAGCTGCCCACAAGGAGTCAGCAAAGTTCCTTGCGGTCTCCAGGAGATGCAACGGCCTGATGCATCCAGGACTGAGGCTCAAGGACTGCCGTGGTGACTCTGCAGAGAAATGCAGCAGCCCTCTCAGTTTCACCCCTTCTTTAGGAAGACTGGATGAAGCTAGTGATGGGGCGGGGGGGGGAGGCACAGATTCGCCTCCAGGAGTGGAGGGTAGGGGTCTGCATGAACCATTCGCCACCGAACCGGTTTACCTGAAACCGGGAAGTTTCGAAGGTTTGATCATGAAGTTGAACTGAAGCAGGGGTGGTTCAGTCCACAATCAAACTGGACCAAGCCCAGTTCACGTGAACCAGCTGGGCAGCAAAGGGGCAGCTGAGAGGGGACGGCTCCTAAATGGAGCTGCACTCACACTTTGCACAGCAATGGGCAGGGGGCAGAAGCAGAGGCTCCTCTCTCACCACCCCTGCCCAGCCACCCCTGAACATTTACTGGATCCCCACCGTGGGGGAGCCAGGTGGAGTAGTGGTTAGAATGCTGGACTAGAGACGGGGAGACCCGAGTTCAAATCCCCATTCAGCCTTGGTTCTTGCTGGGTGACTCTGGGCCAGTCACTTCTCTCTCAGCCTAACAGGTTTGTTGTGAGGAGAAACTTAGGTAGGTATGTATGAAACCTAGCCTACTCTACCCTCGAGGCCGGGAGAGAGAGGAACACCCTGTTCTTGCAGGGGGGTTGGAAGAAGGGGGCCAAAAGCCCCATCCTTGTGGACTTGTGAAGGCAGTCCACCATCCCCCAGGGGCAGCCAAAAGAGGACCCTCACCAGGGGAGGCATGGATCCTCCTCTCCGTACAACAGCCACAATCCTTTTACAGGATATTTGGCAACCATGGCCAGGAGAATGGCAAGTGGGCATCTCCACCATAGCTGTGAGTAGAGTGGGGAAGGGGTTAAACTGCCGAGGCCCTTACGAAGCTGGCTGGCAAAGTCGGAAAGGCCTGACCGTGCTGGACACGATCCCTCAGGGATCTTGGCCAGTGGCAGCCACCTTGATGATGTGCTGACTACCAGCCCGCAATCTGGCGACATGAGTGGCACGTAGCTGACTGGAAGGCGGCCTCGGTAGCCGAGGAGGAGAGAGGGGGCATCCCACCCTGAAACCAGAGGTATGGTCAGAAAAAATAATCACAGTTCGGCAACCTCTGGTTTTGTGTTATGTGTGCATGCGGCCAGTGTGTATCATTGTCCTTACGTGAGTCTGAAATGTTCATCAGCCAGCATGGAGCAATGGGCACTTGACAGGGTTTCACACTTTTAAATGCACTACTGTTCCTTTCCAAAGAAAGTTAGTTGCCCTTCAGTCTTACTGAAATCAAAAGGAAACTCAGATTCAATGAAAGAGATTGCCTCACCAACAATGATTCTTGCAAGATAGCAAGAGAATTTGTTTTTAAAATATGGGTCTGTTTCTGGCAAACTGAAGTAACAGAGAAAAAAACAGGATTTCTGCTCTGTGCCTTGACTGGTTCCCTGAGAGAAACAACTAAATTCCTCTGTAGAGAGGATAAATGAGAAGGTACATTTTGAAAAAACAGCAGTTTAGCACTGAGGTTGACTTGGAACCGAAAATTCAAAAAGCATCCTACTAAAGGAAGAGGTATCATAATTCAGAGACCAATCATGCACACAGAAGAAGACCAGGAGGCCTGCCTTCAGATATTCGTAACCAAAGGAGAAGCGTCGATTCTGTCTGGAGTGAGTGTAGAATGGGGGAGTTTGAGGGGGCCTTGTCGGCCTGGGCCACCTAGGCCAATCTCCTGCATGGCGCAGGGAATCCGGAGCTAGAGAATCCCCAGCACAGCTGACGATCCAGTCTCTGCTCCAAGACCTTCAAACGGCACTTCGTGTGTATGTTTGAGGGATGTAAGTGATCACAGCAGCTTTCATATCTGAAAGTCACCACCTCGATGGTAGACTGATCTACCTAGCCCCTTCGCCCCTTCCCCAGGCCCTCCTTGTCTCACTTTCCAGCCTCCACAAATTTGTCTAATTGTTTCAGAATCATCTGTAAGCTAGTGAACGTTACCACATCTTATTTGTGTGAACTCTATAATTTCAACCCCTCTCCTCCATCTCTTCCATATTCCTTCTCCTTCCTCTTCTCTCCACTGACCTAGTTCCATGCTTCTTGAGTCTTTCTTTTCCTGTCTCCTAGTAGAACACTTTCTTTACACTATGTATGGGTTATTTTACAATTGGCAGAGTAATCTTGCCTTGTGAGATTTCTTTTCCTCAAATTTTCCATAGAAATGAACACAACTACAACAACAATTAAATGACACATTTGCACTTTGATGTTTATCTTGCTTAACACAAACAGAATTTGCAAAATAAAAAGAGTCACAGAGACTTGCTCACACACATGTGTCCCAAATGGAGGTTTTTGGTTGCAGTTGCTGGCTTGTTTGTTGGAGAGTTCTTTCTTTCTTGGCTGTGGCTGTGAGATACAGTCTGTTGTTGCTGCCCCCTCTTCTTGAAGTCTGAAAGCAGTAAATATAGGCTTAGCAAACAACCAGCCCAGGCAGGGGCCTTCTTCTGCAGGCCTCTGGATCCTCCGAGGATTGCACTTAAAAAAACAGCAACACACATATGGTAGTCCCTATTCAACTTGCCGCCCCCTAATGGACAAACCTATATCACCTAATATTTTCACCCTTAAAGAGCAGGGATTAGACTAGTTCACCTTAATTCTCATAGATCCTAAAGGAATTAAAGGAGGCCGCAACTATCAGTAGCAACCTCATCTCTCAGAGCTTCTCTCCTCTGCAAACTAAAAGTTATAGCAATCTGTCAAAGGATAGAGGCTACATTGGTAATCCCATACCCTCTTGGAACTCCATTCTTATTAAGTGCCAGCTCCATAGCCAAGGGCAGGGGGAAACCTTGGGTTTTGCTGCCTTAGTTCTTTGCTCTCAATTACATTTCAGTATAGCAGCTTAAAATTATTTATTTGTAAAAACTTTAGGGAGGCAGAGAAAATTTGCCAGGGTGCCCTTGTCCCACCTCACAATCCCGGCTACAGTCCTGTGGTGCTCAATTGCAACCATTTCCTCTCTCTGTTACCTGTGAATTAGCCATAGCAGTGCCATTTTGAATGAACTGAGCCAAAGTCTATTCCATTTGGGGTGTGCTGCTAGTTCTCACATAGGTCCCATTTGCTCTCTTTCTCACCCTGCAGTGGAATAGCCTTGAATTTAGCAAAAAGATGCGAAGGGCTGTGCCTTCTTGCAGGATACACTGATCACAGGCAGAAAAGTGACTGATAAGGAGAGAGCGCACTTGAAGACAAAGTATTGATGACACTAACATAGGTACTACCTGTTAAGCTTGTTGTTGTTGTTGATTATGCTACAGACTGTATCAATCTGTATAAAAGCCCCGGTAGACTCTACTTGGGGCTGCCCTGCTCTGTGAAGTGATTCCCAGGGTCTGCTTTTCACTCTGCAGAGTCAAATAAAGCTTTGAAAACGGTCTCCGGTTGGTGAATGCGATTGTCTAGCACAGTAAGCGCACCAGGCTACCTAACCCGGATGTTCAGTAACATCTCCTCTGCCTCACTGGGGAGGAGGGAATGTGAAAGGGCAAGCAGAGGCAAGTAGAGATAGAGTAGGCCGAGAATGTAAGGGCAGATATAGAACTGGAAAGAGGGTATACTAGTGAGATGTACACAAACTGCACAAGCCAAATCCTTAGCCAAGGCACTCCACAGTCTAGACACAGAACAAAATCATAAACACAATAAAGTGTTGTCTGACTAAACATATGTCAGCTCTCATTTTCAGGGTGCCTCTCTGGACCAAAACACCAAGATGATCACCTCCAACCTTCTTTGTTCCTAGGGAGCAGCAGGGAGTCACATGTGGCTCACAGACTCAAACAGTAGGTCTCAGCCCCCCTTTTAAAACCATCTGATCTAGTGGACATCACCATCCCTTGTAGTAATAAATTCTGTTTCAGCCTCAGGAGACGAGTAGGGCCCTGAAATGACTCAATATATGGAGATTTGCATTTTTACCAAGCCAGCTGACTACTGTCATGTTCTGATTAATCTTAAGTATCGCAGAGCATTTGTACTGGCCCGCTTTGATGTATTGCCCTTGGTGGTTCTGCATGGTAAATATGGTAAGGTCTCCTATTCTGAATGCTACTTCCCATATGATACACAGGCCATACAGAACATTCATGTTTTATTATACTGCAATTTTTATAGGGACTCATGAGAGTCAGTAATTTTACCCCTGATTAAGAATATACCAGGCAGAGAAGGTGGTCTCATTTCTTTTGTCAGATCATCAAGCCAACATTACTTACCATGTGGCTAAGTTTGGTTCAATAGCAATGAATATATGGCATCACCTGATGACTAATATAGTGGAATAATTGACTGTGCCGTCGTATATCTGTAAAACTATACCGATGCTATTATAATTGGTGTGACATTATGTTCTTTCCTTCATGTTTCTGTACTGGTCAAAGACTGCAGTAAAGTTTATGTATCTATGTTTCAGGCTTTCTCCTCTCAATCCTTTATGTGCTCCTCTCAGCGAAGCAGAGATGCAATTTTCCCTAAAAGGGACAATGTTCAAGATTGCTTAATCCCCTGCCATCCAGAGCTCTGCCTAGTCAGCTCCCCATTGGCTAGGACCTTTGTGCCCCAACTCCAACCTTTTCCTTGGCCCCTCCAACCATCTCCCTCTAAGCAGAGGCTACCCTTTCTGTGGTCACAATACATATCGTGAAGAGTAGGCCTCCAACAGGCTTTCTCCACCACACCCAGTCCTCCTAAAAAAACCCACCACTCACTTGGTGGCTTTGACCGATTGTCCTCAGATGCTTCTGTGGTCTGGTTCTGTGTTCAGGACTGCTCTGAGAACAGACCTCAATAGTACAGAATATTGAAGTGGGGGGCAGGGAATGAAAATGTGTCTCTCAAACAAATTTGTCCAGAAAAGATAGTGAAGCTATCCACACGAGCAGGAAACAGGGTGAACTCCTGAAAGTAGCTGGAACCCTATTTCAAACCTCATAGCAAACACACAAGCACATGGTGAAGCCTGGACGACCAACCTTACAGGGTTTCCCCTCAGGGCAGGCAGCCACAGCTTGCAATGTTGGTCCTCCAGCCCCGCCCCAGGCAGCAGCAGCAGCCCCTGAGTGGCCAGGGGTGATCCCATGACCCAAGAAGGGCCCCAAGCAACTCCCTGATTGGTAGCCTCAGTTAACCCTTTCCTGGCAACCGCAGCACTGGCAAAGGCACTGAACTTTGTCCCGATGCCCCAAAACACCTGCTCACAAGGCAGGGATGGAAGGAGAAAAGAGAGCAGCTGGAGCTGCCAGCCAGTCCCAAAGGAAGAGCCAACATGAACACACACACACACACTCACACCCCAGGACCAGGAGGGACACGGCAGATGCCCCCTGGTTCCCAATCACACTTCCACATCTGCTGCCTGGGGAAGCCGAGTCAATGGCAGGTGAAGGCAATTGCTGGATGCCCCCACAAGTAGCCCAGGCACAAGGCACTCTCCCCTCATCTCCCCGTCTGCTCGCTTGGTAGGCATGCAGGGCTGGGCCACCCAGTAACACTGGGCAAATGGCCACCCAGGGCACTAAGCTGGTGGCAAGGCCGATGACATGTGTCCCCTACCACCCCGTCCGGTTGCCCTCCTGGCCACAGTGGATGGGAGGGCAAGCAGGCAATGGGGAGTGTGCTCCTGCCCGCCTTGCCATTGCTGCCCCCCACTCCCTTCTCTTGCTGCAGCAGCCTTGAGTAGGAGCTGGCTCAGCTTGAAGGCTCGTGCTTGAAACCCCAACTCACGAGCTGGCCTGAGGGGGTTTAAGGGGGCATACCTGTGAAGGGTACGCCTGGCAAGGAGTGCTCCTACAAGTAAAAAGCTCCTCCATAGTAAGCAGCGGGGGGTAGGGGTAAGGTACCCCTTACTCTTACAAACAAGCTAGCAGCAGCTGCTGCGGGAAGGTTGGGGGGGGGTGAGGGGACAGGTCCCCCTTCTACCTTCTCAAACCACGCTGCTGTGGGGTGGGACAGGGAGGTGGAAGGAGATCACTCTTACCATGGCCGCCCCCATTGCCCCATCCCACCGTACAGCAGCGTGGTTTGGGAAGGCAGAAGGGGAAACTTCCCCTCACCCTCCCCACAGCTGTGGCTGTGGCCTCTGCAACAGCACCCCTCCCATCCCACCGCACAGTGTGCGTGGAAGGTAAAAGGGGGAACTCCCCCCTTGTCGTCGTCCCCACTGCCTCCGCAGCCAAGTGGTGAATCTGTCTCCCCATTAATCCGCCACTGCCACCCCCTCCCAGCCTCCCAAACAACCCATTTTGGGCCTCTGTGCATATGCAGAGGCCATTCGTGTTGCCAGGCAGGTGGGTGTAGGAGGGTGGGCATGTGGAAGACGGTGTCCCCCATCACCCACCTGCCCTGATGCTGCCACCTGCAGCTCTTGCAGTGGGTGGGTGAGAGGCAAAGTGTCTCCTGCCACCTGCCCACCCTCATTGCCACTGCTATACTCTGCATTTTGATGGAGGGTGGTAGGGTGCAGTGTCACACCCAGGCAATTTGGATACCTGGAAATTTGGACACCTCGCCCTGAGGGCCCCCCCCCGCCACTGCTGTGAGCCCCCCACTGCTGCCATCGCTGCCATGAGGCCGAACCACCGATCTTCACAAGTTTTCCGGTGGTCCCAGTGACAGTGACAGGCAGAGTGGGGGTGGCCACTGGGCTGACCCTCCACCTCAGCAACCCTTGAGCAGCCTAGCAGTGGATGGAAGTGGGGCCACACACACTCACACACCCGTCCAGGGCCATCCCTCTTGGAGTGCAGGTCCCACCAGAGCAGACACATGAGCCCCCTAGACACATGCATGCACACACACATAATAGGGTTGCCAACATTTCATTTCCAAAATGGGGGGCACATGTTTGGGGCTGGGGGGTGGGCCTGGGTGAGGGGCTGGGGCTGGGGGGGGCAAGTGAGTGAGCAGGTGGGTGGCGAGGGGGCGAGCAAGCATGTGGGGAGGGGTTGAGCAGGCAAGTGGCAGGGAGGGGGCAAGCGAGCAGACGGGCAAGTGAGCTAGCAGTTCCACACTCATACCATCCTATCCCCAGTGCCCCTTGCCACCCGACTCCATTGCCAGTGGTTCTCTCTCTCTCTCCTCCATCCTTCTGCACACCACCCATCTATTGGAGGAATCCTCTTTCTTCCCAAGGACCTCACACTGGGACTGCGGTCCCCCCTTGAGAAGCAGCAGCCTTCTTCCCACAAAGCCCACCTTGCCATTCCACCCTGAAGCACCCTGCAGTCATGCCTATCCCCCAACTGAAGGCCCCCAGGGCAGGCTTCACTGTCAGGACACCCCACCTCCTCTCTCCTCTCAGGCAAGGGTGCTCATGGGGCAGGCTAGCACAAACAAGGGGGGTTGTTCCAAGATGTTGGTTGGACCCAGCACCTTTCCTCAAAGGGGAAGCTGCTCACATGGAGCTCACATGCTTCAGAGCGTGTGCAGAGAGGAACATCTGCAAGGCTGCTGCCTTGAGCTCCTGTGCTTTATGACTTCCCAAATGTCACCCACGGGCAAGGAACACTCTTTGCTGTGTGCACTGGCCCTGCTGCCTCTGGGAAGGGAGCACTGGTGGGTCCCCGCCAAATGGAAGCCATTCTCCCCATGGCAGCTGTTCTCTCCCTTGATGCTGCCGCCTGCTGCAGGCTTCTTCTTCTTCTTACCATATAGTGGACAAGGATGCACTCCCTCCTCCCCACCCCACCCCCACTGGCGCCAGGAAGGGGAGAGCAGCAGCCCCATCACCTGTGCAGTTTCCACCTGGAAAGGGCCAGGGGGCTGTTGCCTTGGGGGCTGGGGAGGCATCATCTCTGAGGCAGCAGTGGGTAGCTGCAAGCAAGGGGAGGGACACTCCTGCTCCTGCTCTTGTCCAGTGACGGGAAGGAGTCTGTTTCCCCACCCACCCTAGGCAAGGAACAGCCCTGCTCCCAGTGCCATCCTTATGGCTGTCTCTGCAAAGGCGGGTGTGTGTGTGTTTGTCCATCTATTACCTGCAACTGTTTCTGAATTGTGCACTGCCCAGGGGCTTGTGTATGGGACGGTATAAAACTGTGTTCAATCAATGAGGGTAATAAATGTGGGTATAAATGAAGAAATGAGAGCCAGCATGGTGTAGTGGTTAGAGTGCTGGACTAGGACCGGGGAGACACGAGTTCAAATCCCCATTCAGCCATAAAACTAGCTGGGTGACTCTGGGCCAGTCACTTCTCTCTCAGCTTAACCTACTTCACAGGGTTGTTGTGAAAGAGAAACTCAAGTATGTGGTACACCACTCTGGGCTCCTTGGAGGAAGAGCAGGATATAAATGTAAAAATAAATAAATAAAAATCAATAGGTTGTTGCGACCCACCCAAAGATACGTGCTTCAGACAGTTGGGAAAGTGTGCATGTCAGATTGGCAGCAGCTGCTTCTACAATTGCCGGGTTTGCCAAGCAATTGGTTGGGGCTTGGGCCCCCTGCTTTTTAGGGGGCCAGTGGTCCCTAATAGCAATAGCAATAGCACTTACATTTATATACCGCTCTATAGCTGGAAGCTCTCTAAGCGGTTTACAATGATTTAGCATATTGCCCCCCAACATCAGCCAGAACTAATAGAAAGCACCCTTGGCCACCGCCTCAACCTGAGAAACCAGGGAGAGGTGTGAATCCAGAAGTACTCCCAGACTGAGGACCTGTTCCTTTTGGGGAAGTGTGACTCCCATCTAGAACAGGTAGATCAAAATCATCTCTAGAGTTCTGACCCCGCACAATAAGTACCTCCATCTTATCTGGATTCAGCTTCAGTTTATTCTCCCTCATCCAGCCCATTACTGTAATACCCAGCTCCAAATCCCCTGATGACCTCTCCCAGAGGTTTCATGTAGATGTTAAAAAGCATTGGAGAAAGTACGGAGCCTTGAGGGACACCATACTTAAGCTCAGATTTCGAAGAGCAACAGTCTCCAAGGGACACCATCTGGAATCTACAGTATCCGAGAGGTACTAGCGGAACCACTGTAAAACAGTGCCTCCCACCCCCCAACACCCTCAGACATTCCAGGAGGATACTATGGTCGATAGTATCGAAAGCCGCCAAGATATCCAAAAGGACCAACAGAGTCACACTTCCTCTGTCAATTCCCAATTGGAGATCATCCATCAGGCCGACCGAGGCAGTCTCCACCCCATAGACCACCCGAAAACCAGTTTGAAATGGGTCTAGATAATCTGTTTCCTCCAAGACCACCTGGAGCTGAGAGGCCACCACCCTCTCAATTACCTTGCCAAGCCATGGGAGATTGGAGACAGGCCTATAGTTGCTCAACTCTGAGGGTTCTAATGTAGGCTTCTTTAAAAGAGGTCTAATGATTGCCTCCTTAAGACAAGGAGGCATCCTGCCCTTCCTCAGAGAAGCATTTATGATTTCCACCAGGCTGTCTACAATAGCCTCCCTGCTAGATAGAACAAGCCATGTCGGACAAGGGTCAAGAGAACAAGTGGTAGGCCTCACCGCTCCAAGCAGCTTGTCCACATCCTCAGGAGTTACAAACTGAAACCGATCCAGTTGAATCACATAAGAGGAGTCACTGGGCACCTCCAGTTCAGACATCAAATTAATTGTGGAGTCTCCATCTAGGTTGGCCCGAATCCGAGAGATTTTATCTGCGGAAAATTCTTTAAACACATTGTAGCAAGTAACTGATGACTCCAAATTATGGTTCAAGGGAGGGGGAGCAGATACTAGTTCCCTCACAATCCTGAACAACTCTGCTGGACGTGAACTCGCAGAGGCAATATGAGCAGAAAAGAACCGCCTCTTTGCCACACGTTTTGCCTGAGCATAGATCTTTAGATGTGCTCTATGTCGCAATCTGTCAGATTCGAGTCGAGTCTTTCTCCACTTGCGCTCCATTTGCCTACCTTGCCGCTTCAGCCCCCATAGATCTTCCGTATACCAAGGGGGCAATTTTGGAGCGGGTCAGAGGGGACGCTTGGGAGCAACTATTGGCCTTAGGGGATGGGGCTGCTCTAGGAAGGGCACCTGCATGCTTGCCTGCAGAAGGGTCTGAGTTCCTTGCCTGGCATCTCCAGGTTGGGCTGAGCGAGAATCCTGCCTGCAAGCCTCAGGAAGCCACTGCCAATCTGTGTAGACAGTATTGAGCTGGTTGGACCTCAGTGGAAGGCAGCTTCCTATGTTCCTATTTTCCCTTGAGCTCATTTGCAAGATGCCTGCCACTTTGAGAAAGTTTGAGCAAGTTCCCAGTGCTGATCTTGGGCAGGCATTTTCCAAGTGTTCTGCTTGCTTTGCAGGGCACTCTGGTACCCAGGCTCTATAGTAGCTCTGTAGAGAGAGGCAGATAACCTTTGCTGCTTGCTAAACCTAGTTTTAGAGATGGGGCTGGGAACTGGGTGACCCTGTTTTGACAGAGCCCTGTTTCAGGGCTTGCCAAGGTTTCACACAGAAGTGCTAATCCGTCTTCAGACCTCAAGCCCTGTTTTTGCTGGTCATGAGTATAGCTTCAGTATCTTTTCATCTTGATCCTTTATTCTCACTTGTTTGAAACAGACCTTTTGCAAAGCATTATGCTCTCACCATTTTCCTAGTGATTGGTTCTAGAGATAAGGTTATCAGATTGTTTGCTTTATTTGAAGGATAAAAGACTCAAGATATAGTTGCAAAACCCTGTATTTTCAACTGTCCAAACAGAGGGCATGGGGTAGAAGACAGACACCCCTACAGATGGCAGAATCTCAGAGAACAGCTCTTGCAACCAGTCGCCTGGGATGCAGCATGGTTGAGTCTCTCCAGCTAAAGTCTCAACTCTCCCATTCACCAGTTTAACCCTCAATAGATAATGGGGTTGATTGTAACCCATCTGAGAAGTTAAAAAATAACACTTTGTCATCAGTATTCTGCAATTTCATCTTCCAGGTGAGGAGCAGCCTTATTGAGTTTAAGTGCCCTGTGTGTTTTCATTCAGCACCCACTGTAATGTTGTCTAAAAGTACCCTCTTTATGAATACAGATAGTAATCTCTTTCTCTCTGTGCAGATGGAAAAAACCCTTCTCTACAGTTATGGTTTAGACATAGGACCGGGTCTAACGATCAGTGAGACCCGGTTTCTTCCTGTGCGCGGGGAGAGCGGGCTAAGCCCGCTCTCCCCACACACGAGTGGGCAGGGAGCGCTGGGCAGCCGGATCGGCCGCCCACACGATTGCCAGCTCCGTGACGGGCTGTGCTTGAGAAGACCCCCGGAGGGAGACCCCCGAGGAGACTGGGGAGACCCCCGGAGCTGGGAGGCAGCTTTTCGCCTCCCCTCTGGGGGTCTACTCACAAGTAGCTCCAGTGCGGAGCTGCTCCGCAGCTACTCACGACCAGATAGCTCATGTTTGCGGAGTGCTCGCTCCACAAACCCGAGCTATGGGGAGGGCTACAGGAGTGGGTTACCCACTAGAGAACCACCGGGCTTGCAGCCGAGCCTGGTGGTTCTCATGATTAGCAAAAATTGGACTAGGTTCTCCTAGTCCAATTTTTGCTAATCGTGTGAATAGCCTCATAGTGATGCTATGAAAAGAACCAGAAGTAGGAGAGCCTTGTGATGGCCAAAAGAGGTTGAGGCTCTTGCAAGGAGTTGTGGCTTGGTGTGGCTGAGATCTTGGTGTGGCTGAGATCTTGCAAGCTCACCGTCTTGCCTTTTCTTTTGCACCTGTAGTGGTGCCCTTCGTTTAGCCTAGCCCCAGGCGGAGTCTGTGTCTCATCAGAGCAATGTGGGACTCTGGTACAGCCATGTGGGACTCAGTCGAATGCCATCATTCCAAGGTGGGCAGGTTACCTTTGGGAGACCAGACAAGAGAAGATTCTGTGAAGAAATAAACATGTTGGCAATGGTATTGAACCCTTGGAAGTCTAGGTGAAGCCCATATTATGTGAATGAAAGAAACAGCAAAGCCCGCATAAGAGGAATATCTGAGAAGAAGATTGGGGGTTGTCCCCAGTTCTGCAGAGACAGCTCTGCAATGACTCTCTAAGGACTGGTCACCTCTGCAAGCTGAAAATGATTGTATTCGTTGTGACTGGTGGCAAGCCTAATAAAGTGGTTCTAGATCATTAACTGAATAATTGTGTCTGGAATTCACCTGGCATCTAAAACAAGAAAGTGATGGTGCCAGGCAAACCTAACTGTGGAGGCCATTCCATAAATGGGGTGTGACCATCGAAAAAATCTAGGTGTGCCAAAGTAATAATAATTTTCCTACATTATTTGGCAGAGCCTGCCAGGTGGCTCCTGTCTATCCGTGTTGACCTGCAGAGGGTGTCATAACTAGGGATGTGCACAAATCGATTTTTTTGATTTGAATTGTGCCCAAAATAAATCGCCCCTGATTTGTTTTGTATCAATATCTACCCCCTCCATCTCATCCCATCCCAATTCAAGATGGCTGATGCGTAAACCATTGAGGTGCAAGTGGGCTAACTTGTGAACTTCCAAACTGATTTGAATCAAATTGGCTACAGCTGTAGGGACACATAGGGTGTGCAATGATGTAATCCACTCCAGTTCAAGATGGTGGCCACATGTACATCTGAAGTGCAAGTAGGCTAATTTGTGGTAATTGTATAGTCTTTTTGTATTTTCTTACATCCATGTTTTTTGCAAGTGGGTAACCACAATTTTTAATGTGTGCCACCCCTATATCATCTGGGGTGCTTTTTGACTTGTTCTTGAAACCACTCAGTATTTTTACTTGTAACTAAAAGCTGAGGGAGCCTAAGACTGAAGCAGTCTGTAGCATTGGAAGCCTTGGCTCAGATAGCATGGAGGGGATGATTCAACACTCGTCAGTAGCAGATGGGGGGGGTGAACTCGTGAGCAGCAGACATGGGGTCTACTCATGAGTAAGCCAATGGGGTCTACTCATGAGAAAGCCGGACTCCCGGTTGGACTGCTAACGAGGCTGCACGCTTCCCGACAGGGGAGACCAAGGACCCCTCCTTGGTCTATTGGGGGGGGGGCGTTGAGCCTTCATAACCCCCCCTCACCACCCTGGATTAAAGGGTTTGGATCAAGATTGGCCACTGCATCCCCCCAGAGCCTGCTCCTTATCTCAAGGCTGCGCTGGAAAGTACAGCTTTGATTTAAGTCAAGCGGTGGGGGCTGGGATTCATCAAGCTACACTCTGTCGGAAATCCAATGGACAGAAGCCGGCAGCGCAAGAACAGGCACTAAGAACAAATGCAATAAGAGCAAAAGTAGAAAAGTCAACAACAAACAGCAAGTGCCACCTTTGTAAAGAAGCAGATGAAACAGTGGACCACCTAATCAGTTGTTGTAAAAAGATGGCACAGACTGACTACAAACAAAGGCATGACAAGGTAGCAAGGATGATACACTGGAACATCTGCAAAAAATACTAGCTACCTGTAGCCAAACATTGGTGGGACCATAAAATTGAAAAAGTTGAAGAAAATGAAGATGTAAAAATATTATGGGACTTCCGACTACAAACAGATAAACATCTGCCACACAATACACCAGATGTAACTGTAGTCGAGAAGAAAGAAAAACAAGTGGAAATAATCGACATAGCAATACCAGGGGATAGCAGAATAGAAGAAAAAGAAATAGAAAAAATCACCAAATACAAAGATCTACAAATTGAAATTGAAAGGCTGTGGCAGAAAAAGACCAAAATAATCCCAGTGGTAATTGGCGCCCTGGGTGCAGTTCCAAAAGACCTTGAATAGCACCTCAACACCATAGGGGCCACAGAAATCACCATCAGCCAATTACAAAAAGCAGCTTTACTGGGAACAGCCTATATTCTGCGATGATATCTATAACAACTGACAATAAAATTCAGCCATCCCAGGTCCTTGGGAAGGACTCGATGTTTGGATAAAACAAACCAGTCAATAACACCTGTCTGACTGTGTAAACACGAAAGAATAATAATAAACGCCAATGGAATACATTTTAGATGGGAAATACCTGAAGAGGTCTCCTTTTTTTACAAGGGGAAGAGGAATAGATTCACAGAGCTCCTCAAAGCGCAATAATTTTGACGGAAATACAAAAAAACTTTAATTTCTGAGCACCCAGTGCCCTCAACACATAATTTTAACTAGCCAAGATGGATTATAAAATAGCTTCATGGAACGTGAATGGGTTAAATAGCAAAACCAAAAGGCTAAAAGTTTTTCATTTTCAACAAAGCTTGGACATTGTATGTGTCTCTTGGACAAGAGACACATATTAGAAAACAAGATAGAAAATATTTGGTTAATAAGGCCTTGGGACAAGAATTCGTTTCCTCTGACAAGAAAAGAAAAAAAAGAGGGGTAGTGTTTTATGTGAAACAACAATTTGAACCCAAGTTGATTTTTAAAGATGAAGAAGGTAGGGTGCTAGCTTTGGAAATCTTAGTTTTCGGAATCAAAACTGTGGTAATTGGAATTTATGCACCCAATGAAAAAAAAGTAGAATTTTATAAATATTTAGAACAGAAGATGGCTAAGCTATCGAATGCTAATTTAGTTTTACTAGGAGATTTTAATGAGGCTGTTTCTACATTCTTGGATAGAAAATCTGATACGTCTGAAAGGAATCTGCAAGGCAGGCTACCTAAAGCTTTTTTTGATTTAGTAGAACATATGGATCTCTACGACTTGTGGAGAATCAAAAACTCAAATGCAAAGGAGTATACTTATTTCTCTGAAAGATACAAATCTCACTCAAGGATAGATATGATCTGGACATCTAAATCTATTACACCATGTATGAAACGAATGGATACCTTGCCCAGAACCTTTTCAGATCATAATGCAATTTGCTTTATATGGAAGAAGAAGGGAACGGTTTCCTTTCGCTGGAGACTGAGTGAATATTTGCTGGAAAAAGCGGAAGTTGTGGAGAAAGCCAAAAGGAAGTTAAAGGACTATTTTGAACTGAATTTAAAACCAAGGAATGGACAATAATATAGTTTGGGATGCAGGAAAAGCGGTTATGAGAGGTTTTTTTATACAACAAAATGCATATTTTAAAAAACAATGGAGATTGAAAAAAGAGGGATTATTGATGGAGTTTTCTAAAAAAGAAAGAGAACTTCTATGGGCTAAGGACAAAAAGAAGAATACTCAAGTCATTAAAGTGCTTCAGCAGCAGCTCTCTATGTTACTATTAAATGAAGTTGAACGGAACTTAAAATATGCGAAGCAAAAGTCATTTGAATTTGCAAACAAACCAGGCAAGTTGCTGGCTTGGAAAATTAGAAGTGAGAAAAAGAATAAGTACATATCCAAGATATAAACAAAAAATGGGCTTTCCTATGACGAAAGGGAAATAAAAAGGGAATTTTTTTAGATATTATTCTGAATTATATAAAGGAAATAAAGTAGAAGATATAAAAATTGACAAATTTCTCAAGACATAAAATATTCCAAAACTTTCTAAGGACCATATATCAATAATGGAAATAACAGAAGTAATAACGCAAAGCAAAGCTAATAAGGCGCCAGGGCCCGATGGGCTACCAGCTTCGTACTACAAATCTTTTAAAGATCAAATATTACAGCCTTTGCAATGGATGATGAATGATATTTTGCAAAGAGGAATTATGCCGGAGTCTTGGAAGTGTGCTAATACTGCAGTAATTCCAAAACCAGATCAAGATTTAATGCAAGTCAAGAATAATAACGCAAGTCAAGAGCCAATCTCACTCTTAAATAATGATTATAAACTTTTTGCTGCCATTTTGGCAAGGAGAATGAAGCTTGTATTAAGACTTTTTATTTACAAAGATCAAGCAGGTTTTTTGCCAAAACGGCAATTAAGAGATAATGTGAGAAAAGTTCTGAATGTATTGGAATATTATGAAAAACACAATGATAAACAGATAGCGATGGTTTTTCTGGATGCAGAGAAAGCATTTGACAATGTCTCCTGGCAGTTTATGTGGAGGATATTGGATGTAATGGGAGCTGGTAATAATTTTATTAGGGCTATCAAGACAATGTATTTGGAGCAATATGCTAAAATTATTATAAATGGGGTATTATCAGATAATTGTAAAATACAAAGAGGAACTAGACAAGGCTGTCCACTTTCCCCATTACTTTTTATATTAGTACTGGAAGTGCTTTGCAGAAATATTAGAGAAGATGATCAATTACAAGGCCCGGAAGTTGGGAAACAAGAGTATAAACTTAGAGCCTTTGCAGATGATGTGGCGTTTTTTCTAGAAAATCCATTAGAGAAGATCGGAAGACTTTTGCAAAAAATACAACAATTTGGCCAATTGGCCGGGTTTTATATAAATAAGACTAAAACCAAGGTGTTGACAAAAAATATGGACTAGAAATCTAATGATAGATTTTTTGAAATAAGTGAACTGAAAGTGGAGAAGAAAATTAAATATTTGGGCATCTGGTTGACAAACAAAAACTCTGTTGTTTTCAAATAATTATATCAAAATATGGAATACAGTAAAAACTGACTTGCAAAGATGGACTAGAATGAACTTATCTTTAATAGGAAGAATTTCAACTGTGAAGATGAATGTTTTACCTAAAATGCTGTTTCTTTTTCAGACTATTCCTATAATTAACACTTTAACTTGTTTCAAACAATGGCAAAAGGACATAACCAAATTTGTTTGGCAAGGGAAAAGACCAAGAATTAAATTTAAAAATTTAACAGATGCTAAAGAAAGAGGTGGTCTTACCCTGCCAGATTTAAGATTGTATTTTGATGCTGTTTGTTTGACGTGGTTAAAAGAATGGATAACATTAAGAAATCCCAGAATACTTGATCTGGAAGGATTCGATAGAAGGTTTGGATGGCATTCATATTTGTGGTATGATAAAAGTAAAGTGCATAAAGATTTTCTTAATCACTATGTAAGAAGGAGTCTAATGAGAGTGTGGGTAAAATATTAAAAATGGTTGGAATCTAAAACTCCATTATGGCTGTCCCCGATTGAAGCTTTAGCACGTAAAGAGGTAAATATGCAACCTGAATGGGGTACCTACAGGGATTTGTTATGTTTCCAAGAACAGGGCTGTAAATTTAAAAACCTAATTGAAGTACAAAATTTGGTTAGTAACTGGTTTCAGTACCATCAGTTAAATGAAATCTATAAGAAGGATCTTAAAGTTGAATTTGAGGATCAGATGTCGAGATTTGAGAAGGAGCGGTGTAAAAATGACGAAAAATTAGTTTCTAAGATGTATAAGCTGTTGCTTTTGGAGGAGACAAGAGATGAAGTGGTTAAAACTACTATGATAAAATGGGCTCAAGATGTGGGTCATAATATAGATATGGAAGCTTGGGAAAAATTATGGAAAACGGATTTAAAGTTCACTGGATGTTATACTTTAAAAGAAAATTATTACAAGATGATGTACAGGTGGTATTTGACACCCAAATAATTAGCATTAATGTATAAAAATGTTCCATTGTATGATAAAGGTGATCATACAATGACAGATATCGTGACAAGGCTAAAATTAAAGATAATGGCAGTTTTAAAAGAGACAAGCTAAAATAGATAAGAATTACATATATGCACATTAATACTAAAGAACTAAAACTACTAAAATATTTTTATTTCTATTATAACAATGCACAGAAAAGATTAAAAGGGGAGTATAAAACAATAAAATCCAGATTAAAAATGAAAAAAACAACAATAAAAAGCAGTATAAGACAATGAGAGGGGAGGCAAGGGGAGGCAAGGGCAAAGGGGGCTTAGTTGCGAGTTACTGTCCACTCCTGAGGCTGTTGGGCTGTGCTGTCAGTCCAGACCATGGGAAGAGTGTGCAGTGGACCATTGCACAAGTCCAATGTGCACTGGACTTTCCTGCAGAAAGAAAAGAGAAAGGGTTACATTGGCAGGGGATGCTGCTCATGGCATCTGGCACTTAGGAGTGTCAGTCTGGGTTCCCTCTCTGATGGGCCATGCTCAGTGGCTGAGGCACCTGTCCCTCCATGCAGAAGGTCCCAGGTTCAGTCCCTGGCAGCATCTCCAGGGCTGGGGGAAACGCCAGTCTGCAACCTCTGAGAGCCGCTGCCAGTCAGTGTAGGCAGTACTTAGCTCAATGAACCAATGGGTGGTTGGGCCAGAAGTGGACAGTAACTTGCAACTAAACATGTAGTTTCATGGGATACACTGATCACCACCACACTCCCTGCCTTTTTCAGGAGAGATCTGGAAGCAAGAGACAGCAGGTATCCATAGGCATAACTGGGGGGGCAGGGGGGGCACGTGCCCCAGGCGCCATTGAGGTGGGGGCGCCATACCAGTCCCTGCCACCCCCACCCCATTGCCCACCTGCCCAGCCCCAGGGCCCCTCAGCCACTTGCCTCCAGCTCCGGCTGATCGGCAAAGAGGCTTAGGATCGGCAAGGCAAACTGCAGAGCTCTTCTCTCCCCGCCTCTCAGCTGATCGGCGGGTGGGCGGGGCTTCCAGAGAGGCCTCCGAGTAGGCCTCCCTGAAGCCTGAACTCGAGTAGGCCCCAAGCAAGGAAGGAAGGAAGGAGGAAGCAGGCAGCAGACCCTCTGCCCAGACCAGACCATCCAGAACAGCTATTGCTAGGTAGGCTGTGAATTCCTTTTTGTGGTTACCCCCATATATAGGGATCTGCTTGCCATAGGGCTTTGATATGGGGGGGTGGGGCGAGACTGAGAAGTCTCTGAATATTTAATTTAAAACAGACTGGAAAATGTGCTGGCTTTAAAAACAAAAACTATCAAAAAAGGCCTATAGGTGGCTTGTTTCATGTCAGAAAATTACAAACACTTCTGGAACAAGTATATTTTATTTATTTTCATTCATTCATTCATAAATGCTCTTATGTTCAAGTTGTTTTGCAATCCAGAAGGTGTGAGTGAGAACTGTGAAGCATGTGTTGTGATTTTATTTTATTTTATTTTATTTTTCTTGTGTGTGAACTGCTCCCCAATAACTTGCAGGGACTTCAGGGTAAATCTGGCCAACATGTGAATGCAGCACCTCTATTCCAGAGGAGATGTGTGTTAAAGGGCTTTAAAAGCCTGGTGTGAAAAGACTCCTGGAATCAAACTTTCCTGAATTTGTTCAGAATTCTGAGAAAACACACATAGGCTCACCCTGCATGGTTGAAAGTATCATTTGCTAATCTGCAGCAAGGGGTCCATTTTAATAATTAGCATTGCTAGTGTGTTCTAGGCATTAAAAGTAGCACAAATATATAGTACTCAATGTATATCACTATATACTGTGAAGTGTGCATGCGTGTATTCAGTGAAATGTATTCCCAGGTAGCATACTTATTTTGAAATATCAGACTTGAATCCTTGGGGGCCTGGGGTGTGTGGAGGCCCTGGACTTTGAGGGTCTGGGGGCCCATTTTGAAATCCTGTCTCTGGACCCATTCCAACCTTGCTATGCCCCTGGCGGAATAGTTACATATGTATTGATCACTACACATGGGTTTCTGCACAGCACCTGCACAGAAGAAACTTCCATATAGAAAATGTGTCTCTTGTAAATTGACCCTGAATTTTCCATTCATCACTGGGATATCTGAGAGTTAGAGTCAATAATAAAAGAACAGCACACTGCTTGTGAAGGGAAGGGGCAAATTACAAAGATTTCTTAGTTTGGCAGGGGCTGGTTTTGGCCCTGGCAGAACTTGGCTATCTGCTCCTGTTGCAAATTCCTCTGTCTAGTGTGGCAAACTAATGTATCCTCCTCCCTCTTGGTGTCAAAGTAAGCACTGGTGTGGTGAATGCACATATACCCCATCATGAGCCAACAGTCATCATAAGACAAAGGCTGGCAGGAATCATTCACTGGTTTATAGACACACACACACCCCACCACCTTCTTCTTCCCCTATTTTGCTAGTGGCTATTTGGGCAGGTGATCCTCTAGGACAAAGTCATGTTTTTTAAAGAATGAGAGGAGACAGAGAAAATGACACTTGGAATCCTCGCATAACTCCTGACTGTTGTTCTAAGTCTTTTACAGAGATGGCTCATGTTTTCAGGTTTTGATCAACAACCATGTCTAGATGGTACAGTATTCTAGTCTAGATGGTACAGTGTTCCTTTTAACAGGGATTTCCAGATATTGCTGACTACAAGTCCCATCATTCCTGCTTGGACAGTGGCGCAATTTCAGTGCTTGCCCTAGGCGCCATTTTCCCTAGTTACGCCTCTGAATACCCGTCTTGTCTTTTCCATTTTGGGACACAAAACCTATTACTATGTTTAAAAGCATTTATTTTCTGGCCATGAGGACTGCAAACTTAGGCTTTTGGTGTGCAAGACATTTCTTTAAAATATATATTTCTAAAGAGCCTTGTAGCCTCATGTTTCCTTTTTCCTGTCCCAGTATACTTGCACGGATGCAGCCCACAACCCACATTTGACTATGGCTGTGACACATTTCCATATTTCCGGGGGTGGCGGGGGGCGTGCGGCGGGTGGGGGGGGCAATTTCAGTGCTTGCCCCGGGCGCCGTTTTCCCTAGTTACGCCTCTGCAGATATCTGCCTAGGACCCTGTCAACAGGAGCTGTTTCCTGCACGCAGTCCTCCGTGGGAATGATTCTGAGAATGATTCATGTCCCTTACTGAGCCCTAACAGAGAGTGTCTGTGGGGACACAGAATGTGCGCTTACTGACCCCTTACAGAAACCTCCCCACTTTCCCCTGGCACCCACACTGCAGTTGCCTCCAAGGCTTCAAGACAAACCCACACAGGGTCAGCCCTCACTGTTGAGCAGGGGGAGGACATTAGAGACAGAGTTGGTGGGGTTGTGCCCAATGAGCACGATGCAGTGTGTGGTTTGGAATCCCATTTGCACGCCCAGATGAATGCCCTCACCTCTTTGGCCTGGGTTGGAAAAGGTCACACTTCCGGTGACAGAACCCTTGCTACACCTCTTGCAGTCTGCAGTCTGCAGAAATGCACACCCCCTTGGCAAGGACTTATGGCGAATTGAAAATAAACGTGTTTCACAAAAGGAAAAAATCGATGAAAAAAGAGTGGGGGGGAAGAAAACACCGAGTCTTGTGGCTGCCCTACAAATGGGGACAGGGACTTATGACTGTCCTTTCTGGCAACAAAAAAATACGTGCCTGAAAAAACAAAAAACCTCAAACCCATGGACTTATGGCTGCCTGGAGATTTGCAGCGACTCTGCAAGGCAATAGGAGAAAACGTTCCAGGAACTTGTCACTGGCAGAGAAAGGAAGAGGATTAATGAAGTACACACTACTCACTCATTCCCCGACTTGGCCATGGGCCGCCTCAAAGCAGCACATCCTTTCTTTGAGGGCAGTGTTCTCCCTCTGCAGCCTCTCAATTTTGTTGATGTACGGCTGCAACAACTCCTCCACGCACTCAGGAAGGCTGGGACCTGCAGTCTCTGGAGGCTCCTCTGAGAGTGCAGCAAGAAATGAATGCACAGGTCAGAGGCATGATTCAGGTATGCACTCCTTTCCGTCCGCAAATCCAGCTGTGCACTGGGTACATCGTTCCCTCCCCTTTCACAACTCAACCCCTGGGAAGTGCCCACAGAGTGCTGGACCAGGGAGAGGTTGTGGGGGTTTGTGGGGGGTTCTACTGGTGCTACAGATAGGGGTTACTTTGCTGACCTTCCTTGGCATAACAGAAACTCTTCTCCGGCTCCTCAAAGTGGTGGTCCATGGCCTCCTTCACCCTTCTTGCGACATCTGAGAATAAAAATTAGAACAATTATGTAGGGGTGTATGAACCGGCCCGACCTCGAACCGGTTCGACATCAAACTGATACGGCTCAAAGGCTCGCCCTCGCACTGCACCAGGCCTGGGTCAGCTTGAGGTTGAACTGGACCCCACCCCCAGGCTGGCTTGGGGCCTGTTTCGGGGCTTTAGAGTGATAGATAGATAGATAGATAGATAGATAGATAGATAGATAGATAGATAGATAGATAGAAAGAAACTCACCGGGTCCACAAATGGCCAGGGTGCACGCGCAGCGGCCTCCAAATGGCTGCCGCCACCACGGAAAGGGCCAAAACTGCTCTAAAATGGGCCGTAATGGTCCATTTTAGAGACCGGGAAAATTTGGAGACCGGGGAAATTGCTGGAGACACCCCTAAGGCCACCGCCAGACCAGGCAGACCTGGCGAATATGACTCTAGAATCCCTGAACTGGCTCGAATTTGAGCCGAGCCAGGCGATTGGATCAGGGTCACAAGAGCAAACGTGCCCAGTTTGGTTTGGGTCCAGTTTAGACATCCGGGCAAACCAGTTTAGTGTATACCCCTACAATTGTGACATTGTGTAGCAATGGAGGTGCACACAAGGGAATGGGGAGCCTTGCTCCTACATACCATCTTCCATGGCAGCCATCCGTGCCTCCAGCGCCTGGAAGCACATCCTCCATTCCTCTTGACCTGCAAGGGAAAGATTGCAGGTGTTTTTCCTGTACGTGGTTCCACTTTCCTGGCCACACAGCCAGCAGGATCATCCCATGGGCCATTGAACGGCCATTGCTCACCTGCTGCCCCGCCTGCCCCCACTGTGCCCTGTAAGGTGGCAGTCCCCTCTGCATGCCCAGCTGCAATAAAGAGCAGAAAAGAAGACATTGTCGAAGGCACGTTCTGCAATGTAGCATCCCAGCCTATGCACACATCTGGAGGGGAGGCCTAGCTGCTGCTTACCATTCTCAAGGGCTTCCACTCGCGCCTCCAAAGCCTGGATGTGCAGCCTCCATTCCTCCTGACCTGCATGGGAAAGATTGAAAGTGTTTGCTTAATGTGGTCCCACTCTCCTAGCAGGATCTACCTCATGGGCCCCTGAACGGCCGTTGCTCACCTTCTGCAGTGCCCCCTGTGGCCTCCTCCTGCTGCACACTCACTGCTGCAACAAAGAGCAAACATGAATGTAGGCCTTGTGGAAGGCACTTCCTGCAATGCAGCATCCCAGCCCGCCCACTCCCTTCTGAGCAACTTTGTCAGGGCACAGCTGGATCTGTAGCTGCAGGATCCAACTCATGGCCTCTGTGGGAGCCATGGAATACATTTGAGGGTGTGCATTAGGGGCTGTGGTGGGGAAGGATGTTCACCCTGTGGACACCCCTCCCAAGGAAACTTTCTGCGTCTAAGCCATGGGTGGATGAACACCTTGCTCTTCCCAAAGAGGAGCCCCCACCCTTGACATGGCTGTTGGATTAGGATGTACAGACATAGATTATGGATTATGCACAGACATAGCTGTGTGTGTCCTCGCTTGGATGAAGCAGAGTATGGACTGTGACTGTGAGAAACTGCAAAACACCGGTCGACCTACCGGCCTGCTGCTCCTCCTCCTGACTTGGAGCTGGCCCCTCACCCTCCTCCACTGATGTCAGGCATTGCCTTTGCTGCTGCACATCTGTGGTGGACAGAGAAGGCACATCATGCCATCGGTCCACCCTTGCACAGAAGCACATGAACGCATGTGTCCACATGCAACAAGGCGTGCGCCAAGAGGCTGTGCACTCTCCAAATATTTAAATTATCCGCCTGAGTGCCAGCCTCCCTTCTCCCCCTCTCAACCCCCCTTCTCCCCCTCTCAACCCCCCACCCCTTTATCAGCCTCTCGTGTCGCTCCAAAAGCCCCAAATCTGGCATAAATTTGGTGGGACCCAGGGAGGAGTGGCTGAGCACAAAGACCACCACCATATGGGAATCAAGACCAAAGATGGTGGGAAATTGTGCAGGATGCACAGTGGATGCATGTTGACAGCACTCTTTTTCAGAAAAATATATGAGAGGGCAGGGAAAGGGGGATAGGTGGCAACATGCCAGGCAGTTCTGCATTCCATTTCCTGGTTGAATGTTGATCTCTAAATGTTCTGATGGGTTTCTTGTTAAGTGGGGTGGGCCAAGGGCCCAGACCAACATTCAAAAGCAAAGAGTGAATCGCACGTACTTTCTGGGCACCTATACTCCCAGTTGGCTTCCCTGCCAGATCCCACAATTGCCTCATGGTGCAGTAGTGCGGGGGTGGGGGGGGCAGATGGACCTTGGAAGCCCTGCAGGGCATCACAGAAGGAGGCCTTCAGCCTCTTAAATTTGGACCGTATCTGTGATTGGTCCAGAACCCTGAAGGATATGGCCTCAGAGGGGAGGCAGGAGCTGCCCATGAACTGACCGGCATCTGTTCTTCTTCCTGAGGAACAGGGAGAGCATGCACTCCACTTCCTCAAGGAGCCAGGCCTGGCCTTTCCTGGCCGCCATTTTCTCAAGGAAGCGAGGGACTTGCGCAAAGAGAACCCAGGAAACCGTGTGCTTCCAGAAACTGTGCCCCTGCGCAAGGGTGGACTACAGCAGTCGGAACTATTTTTTTGTTTCAAAGCGGTAGCGCTCCCTTCTTGTTTATTATTTCTCTGTGTAAACCACTTTGGAAACTTTTATTGAAAAGCGGTATATAAATATTTGTTGCTGCTGCTGTTGCTGTTTTACACACAGTACTAAAGAATTAGCCCTGTAACAAATGCACCCAATAAATTAGTTCCAATCCCACATATTTTGCCTCTGCCAAGTGAATTGTGCAGGGCAGGAACTCTCTGTTTATGTTTCCCGCCTCAAAAATGTCCGTGAAGCTCGCTCTGCACAAGCACAATGGAACAGCAGGACCACTGAGATTACTCAGGAATCAACGGTGGGAGCACCAAGATGACAAACTCTTAGGGCCTGGCTGTAGGCTGTGGATTGTGTGGGAACACAGGGACTTCGCTAGGAGCATAGGAAGCTGCCTTATACAGAGTCAGGCCATTGGTCCATCTTGCTCAGTATTAGCATCTACCCAGATTGGCTTCTCCAAGGTTGCCGGCAAGAGTCTCTCTCAGGCCTATCTTGGAGATGCTGCCTGCTGTGTGGAGAGCTGAGGGACTGAAACTGGCCCCAGTAAGTTGTGAGTTCTGCACACATGGATCTCTTGGCAGGGGGGTTCTTGGTGAAATGCACACACTCTGCTCCTAGAAGCACCCTTGGTGCCCTCCCCCGCCCCATGCTTTGATGTGTGCTGGGCTCTGGGCTCTGCCCAAGTTTGCGCAAGCTAGAAAAGTGGAATGTTGCTCCCTCTGCTGGCAGTTTATTGCAAAGCCACCAAGAATTGTTTTAAAAAAAACACCTCGTCATGTCATTGGCAAGGGGGGGCCCCTCGCTCCCTCTGAGACCCCATTGGCCTAAAATAGAACAGGAGGAAAGAGCGGAGAATACATTTTAAGGGGAATTTGAATAGCCCCTGCCTGGAAAACGCATTGCAATGGACAGCCATATGGCTGTGGCCTACCACAGCCCTACCACGGACCATTGAAACCACCCTTTATGCATGGTTTCAACCCGATCCAGCAAGACGACACAGGTTACACCACTTTTTACCAGTGTAAAGCTTGCAATCTGAAAAGCACCCTGGAGGGATCCCAGGTGAGGGGTGAGAAAAGCAGGATCGACCAAAATCCCTCCCTTGGGCCCAACTGTTAAGGCTCCAGGCTCCTTGCTTATCCCACTTGGCATCCAATCGCCCTAACCCAGGGCTGCACAACTTCGACCCTCGTGCAGATGCTGGACTACAACTCCCACCGTCCATATTGGCAGCTGTGGCTAGGGATGATGGGAGCTGTAGTCCAAAACCAGCCAAAGGGCCTAAGTTGTGCAGCCCTGCCCCCGCCCTTCCTCAGAAATAGAGCCTTTGCTCAGGCCTGTTACAGGGATGTATCCAGCACACCTTCAACAGAAAAAGCCAACTGTCCGGCTGAACACGAGGGACAAGTGACGCACCCATCCTCTGGACGAGCCCAGCTGGGAGCAAAGAGGGCTGCTACCAGCAGGGTAGGCTGGGGCATGACCAGGAGGGACCATTTGCCCAGACCGCCATGTTTGGAGGAAGCCTATAACATTCCAACGGGGTCCCCGGGCATCCCTCCAGGAGCTCTTAAGAGAGGGCTCCTCCATCTCTCCTGAAGGGCCCTCCCACTACTGAGAAAAGTGCAGCCCTGTGTGGAGGTCCACCCAGTAATAGGAAATGGCCCTCACACTGAAGGTCTTTTTGCCCAAGGGGCGCCCGCTTGGGAAAGTGGGAAGACCACTGACTTACTGACTCCAGGGTCTGCCACCCAGAGTGTATGGAACATGGCCAGGCCCAGTGCCATGGACAATATGGCGCCTCCAAGAGGCAGTGCTCCAGCGGACCAGGAGAGCTTGTCCACATCCTGGAGTGGCATAAGGGCCTTTGGGCTTCCGAAGGCCTTGGCAGCAGCTGGAGGGAGGGAGGGAGGGAGGGACGGGCGGACGGACGGACGGACGGAAAGAAAGAAAGAGGGGTCAGAGGCAGGGAGACAGGGCAGGGTCTGAGTGTTGAGAAATAAACACACTGGGGCTGATGAGGAGGGTAGGATGGAGCGGACCCCCTCCCCCCGCACTCCCCACCCTGCCTGGAGCAGAGCTGCAAGGTGGAGAGGTGGGAGCCCGAAGACTTAAATGCTGTGAGGCACCTTCCCTTTGACTCAAGGCCAGCCAAGGTGCAAGGGAGATGTGACTCCATCGGCATCGCCACTATGCCTCTGCTGGCCACAAAGTAGAGCGTACAGGCATGCCCCTGGTTCCCTCCCATTCTTGCATTCCTGCTCGAACTCTTCTGTGATTGGTGGACTGATCCTCTTAGGACTCTCCCTTCACAGTGCTCTCTCCCCCTTCCTCCTCCAGTCCTTCCTCCCACCGCCACGGAGCTAGTACAGGGCACAGGCATTCTGTCCAAGTGTGGAACTTTTCGGAATAAGGCTTTCCAATCTCATCTGTGGGCTCTGTTCTCATCAGACTGGCCTTCCGATTCAAATCCCCCCTGCTCTTCCACCTAGATCAGACCCCTTTCAAATCATACCATAGTGGTTCTGATGGTCCCCGTCCTGCCACTCTGCATCTTCTTTTACTTTCTCCTCCACCTCCTCTTCCTCCCCATGGCAGTGTCTATCCTCCAGCTGGCGGGGCTGGGATACTGGATGGGGGGAAAGACGATGGCAGCTCTAACTCTCAAGGAAGCAGAAGCCTACCACTCCTTACGCTGCCGTGGGGTGTGTGCAAAGTGCCTCTTGAAGCCTGGCAAATAGCTCACGCAGGCAAGTCCTGAGCAAGCTCACTCCCCCTCCCACAAAAGAGCCCTCCATCTGGACAGGCCCATCTGTGGAGCTGAGCACCAATGCACAGATCCTGGGGCAGCAGAGAGCACAGGGGTCTGCTAACGTAATGGCAAGCCTGTGTGTGTGTGGGGGGGGACGTGCAACTGTGGAGAAGGAAGGAGAGACGTCTAAGCATTAACAGAACGAGACCCTCCACAGCATCTCTCTGCCCCGGACTTGCTGCACATTCCAGCCACCATTCAAACCCTGCATTTGGAGCTGCAGTTCCAGCTTCTCTAGGGTGGGGGAAGGCGAAGGCAGGGCTCCAAACGCCCTACAGGCAGATGGGGTGGTGGTGGTGGGAGTGGCACCCGCACCAGAGGGCAGTGGAGGGCGCTCTAGAGACAGAGCCCTGCTCCTTACCTGGCTCAGCAGTCAGGATGGCTTCCGTCGCCCTTCTCAGCTCCATCCTGAGCTCCTACAAAAAGAAAGCCAAGGAGGGAGATGAACCTGGAGCTGCCTTCTGCCAAGCCAGACCCTGAGCGACCCAGCTAGCAGATTCCCTCACCCTCACCCCCCGACTGGCAGCAGTTCTCCGATGCCACAGGGTGAACCAGGGCCTTTGGGCATGCAAAGCAGGCGGTAAAAGGCAGACTCACTCTTTTATTTATTTATTTATTATTTTATTTTTTACATTTCTATCCTGCTCTTCCTCCAAGGAGCCCAGAGTGGTGTACTACATACTTAATGTTCTCCTCACAACAACCCTGTGAAGTAGGTTAGGCTGAGAAAGAAGTGACTGGCCCAGAGTCACCCAGCAAGTCTCATGGCTGAATGGGGATTTGAACTCGGGTCTCCCCGGTCCTAGTCCAGCACTCTAACCACTACACCACGCTGGCTCGCTGAAGAGGAGTTTTCTTTTAGTCGCAGATCCCTTGCTCCCTCTAGGCACCCCTCCTTTTCAATATGACCCACTCGTTCACTCTGACAGGTACAAACCTATTCTCTGCTGTTCCCATCTGGGGGGGCAGGGTTGCATCTCTCTCCCTACACACCCACCCCATTCTCTCATTGCCCTGTATCGCATGGAAGCTGAAGGCAGGCAGAAAAAGGCCCGGCCCCACACCTTGCTTCTCAATCCAAGCAGCTCCCCTCCAGTGTGAGCACCCTGCCTGGCTGAGCTCCTCCTCCTCCTCCTCCTCTTCCCCAATCCCTGCCTTGGAGTCTGACCCCAGCAGGATGCACCCATCGCTCTCATGTCCTGCCCGTCCTGAACCTCACACTGGCCTGCTTGGAGGGAGACCCTCACCGAGGACTGGCAGGCCCCGTCAAGGCAGTTCTCCCCTTGACCCCAAGATGGAAGGCGAGGGCTTCCCACCCCCACCAGCAAGAAGGGGTCACTCCCTGGCTTGCCCAAGGAGTGCCTCACCTCTATACTCCGGCATTTGGTGTCCAGGACGTCCCATGCCTGGCCGATAGGTTGAACCTCCCCATTGCTGTCTGCTGGAAGAAGAGATCAGATTAGTATTTGAATAGAGAAGGTTGGGGGGGGGTTGCGAGCGGGGGGGGGGGAGAGTCACCTGCATGTGGGCCGGGAGGGGGAGAAGGGAGGGTCAGCTCAGACTGGGGTGCTGTAAGCCACCTTCCCTTTGACTTTGAGGCCAGCCAAGGTGCAAGGGAGTGGGCAGCCTGATTCTTCACTTTGCACCCAGAGCGGACCCCTTTCATTCAAGTCATACCAGTATGGCTTTGGTGATGCAGCTGCTGCTCCTGCTCCTCCTCCTGCTCCTCCTCCGAAAAGCAAGGGAGATCTTGGCAGATCTGGGATTCTCGATGGGGGGAAAGACAAAGGCAGTAAGTTGCTGTGTCTGTGTGTGTGTGTGTGTGTGTGTGTGTGTGCGCGCGCGCGCTTCCTCATTTCCCTGATAGAGCGATGTGGACAGCATTGGCCATCCTCCATGTGCTGGGTGAGAGGGCTTACAAAGGGCAGGGGGGGGGCTCACCATCCGGGCCGCTCTCCCCAGCGGGAGGGCCAGAGGGCAGCATCCACCACCCACCCATCCACTGGAGTGGACATCAAAAGCCGGGATCAACTCCCAAAAGACCGTCCAGGCCTGGAGCACCCCAAATAGCTCACACTAGCCATTATTAAGCAAGCTCACTCAACTTCCCACAAGAGACCCTCACCACCTGTGGAGCTGAGCACCCACAGGGGGCACAGGTGGGGGAGGGGGCTGTTGACATCATGGCAAGCTTTGTGTATGTGTGTGGGGGGGTAACTGTGGAGAGGGAAGGAGAGACACCTATGGAATGGCCGTTTCAATAAATTAATAATATCTTCTTTAAAAAATACTAATGTCAAAAAAGAGAGAGAATGAAACAAAAATGTCTATTATTTTTACATTACCTAAAGAGTCTGCATAAGACCCACTGAGGCTGGTCATGCTCCCCATCATCTCAGCTGCATTGGAGACCAGGAGTGGGGGGAGAGAGGAACCATGATCAAAAGTCTGAAGCCACAGGAGCCTATTAATACGCAGCCAAGAAGGCAGCGACCAGAAGGTGCTCTGAGGGCTTGGCCCCACACGGAGGGACTGTTTGCCTGTGTGTTTTATGGCAGAGGGACCCCATCAGGTTTCCAAGGAAGAGGAGGGGCTGAAGTCCTCCAGGGCAAAATGGGCAGAATTGGGCATTCTGGACTCTGTGGGCCTCAACATACACTGGATTCAAAAGAGAGAGACGTTTGCCTTGCATGTCCCTTCAGTCATGTAGACAAATGCCTCCTTTTGCAAAAGGGCCCCCTCCAGATCTTAAATAGTGGGGTGTGTGGGGAGGGGCAGGAAGCAACAGGATCTTTTTTACCTCCAAGACAGAAGGGGAAGCGAACTGTTGAAAAAAGAAAAGAAAAACAGCATGTCAAAATTAAACGTGCCCTGCACCACGTACAAGTGATGAACAAGCAATGTGAAATGAGAAGGTTCAAAGGGAGGGGGTTCCAGATGTTAGCGGCCAGGCCAACCCTGGGGACTAGAGGGCCCAGGACAACCTCTTGCGGGGGGAAGAGGAGAATGTTTCCACCCAGGGCTGTTTCGGGAAGCTATCCAGCACACTTCCGACTGGGAAAGGGCATCGCCAGCTTCCCTGGGTGAACACCGATCGGGTGGAGGGGGGCAGGGATTCTTTACCTTCGCCTGGTGAGAGGCAGATGTGCACTGGTGGGGGAAAAACCAAAGCAGAATATTAGAATGAATGCCCTTTGACTCAAGGCCAGCCAAGGTGCAAGGAAGATTTGACTCCATCGGCATCGCCACTATGCCTCTGCTGGCCACAAAGTAGAGCGTACAGGCATGCCCCCTGGTTTCCTCCCATTCTTGCATTCCTGCTCGAACTCTTCTGTGATTGGTGGACTGATCCTCTTAGGACTCTCCCTTCACAGTGCTCTCTCCCCCTCCCTCCTCCAGTCCTTCCTCCCACCGCCACGGAGCTAGTACAGGGCACAGGCATTCTGTCCAAGTGTGGAACTTTTCGGAATAAGCCTTTCCAATCTCATCTGTGGGCTCTGTTCTCATCAGACTGGCCTTCTGATTCAAATCCCCCCTGCTCTTCCACCTAGATCAGACCCCTTTCAAATCATACCATAGTGGTTCTGATGGTCCCCGTCCTGCCACTCTGCATCTTCTTTTACTTTCTCCTCCACCTCCTCTTCCTCCCCATGGCAGTGTCTATCCTCCAGCTGGCGGGGCTGGGATACTGGATGGGGGGAAAGACGATGGCAGCTCTAACTCTCAAGGAAGCAGAAGCCTACCACTCCTTACGCTGCCGTGGGGTGTGTGCAAAGTGCCTCTTGAAGCCTGGCAAATAGCTCACGCAGGCAAGTCCTGAGCAAGCTCACTCCCCCTCCCACAAAAGAGCCCTCCATCTGGACAGGCCCATCTGTGGAGCTGAGCACCAATGCACAGATCCTGGGGCAGCAGAGAGCACAGGGGTCTGCTAACGTAATGGCAAGCTTGTGGGGGGGGGACGTGCAACTGTGGAGAAGGAAGGAGAGACGTCTAAGCATTAACAGAACGAGACCCTCCACAGCATCTCTCTGCCCCGGACTTGCTGCACATTCCAGCCACCATTCAAACCCTGCATTGGAGCTGCAGTTCCAGCTTCTCTAGGGTGGGGGAAGGCGAAGGCAGGGCTCCAAACGCCCTACAGGCAGATGGGGTGGTGGTGGGAGTGGCACCCGCACCAGAGGGCAGTGGAGGGCGCTCTAGAGACAGAGCCCTGCTCCTTACCTGGCTCAGCAGTCAGGATGGCTTCCGTCGCCCTTCTCAGCTCCATCCTGAGCTCCTACAAAAAGAAAGCCAAGGAGGGAGATGAACCTGGAGCTGCCTTCTGCCAAGCCAGACCCTGAGCGACCCAGCTAGCAGATTCCCTCACCCTCACCCCCCGACTGGCAGCAGTTCTCCGATGCCACAGGGTGAACCAGGGCCTTTGGGCATGCAAAGCAGGCGGTAAAAGGCAGACTCACTCTTTTATTTATTTATTTATTATTTTATTTTTTACATTTCTATCCTGCTCTTCCTCCAAGGAGCCCAGAGTGGTGTACTACATACTTAATGTTCTCCTCACAACAACCCTGTGAAGTAGGTTAGGCTGAGAAAGAAGTGACTGGCCCAGAGTCACCCAGCAAGTCTCATGGCTGAATGGGGATTTGAACTCGGGTCTCCCCGGTCCTAGTCCAGCACTCTAACCACTACACCACGCTGGCTCGCTGAAGAGGAGTTTTCTTTTAGTCGCAGATCCCTTGCTCCCTCTAGGCACCCCTCCTTTTCAATATGACCCACTCGTTCACTCTGACAGGTACAAACCTATTCTCTGCTGTTCCCATCTGGGGGGGCAGGGTTGCATCTCTCTCCCTACACACCCACCCCATTCTCTCACTGCCCTGTCTCGCATGGAAGCTGAAGGCAGGCAGAAAAAGGCCCGGCCCCACACCTTGCTTCTCAATCCAAGCAGCTCCCCTCCAGTGTGAGCACCCTGCCTGGCTGAGCTCCTCCTCCTCCTCCTCCTCTTCCCCAATCCCTGCCTTGGAGTCTGACCCCAGCAGGATGCACCCATCGCTCTCATGTCCTGCCCGTCCTGAACCTCACACTGGCCTGCTTGGAGGGAGACCCTCACCGAGGACTGGCAGGCCCCGTCAAGGCAGTTCTCCCCTTGACCCCAAGATGGAAGGCGAGGGCTTCCCACCCCCACCAGCAAGAAGGGGTCACTCCCTGGCTTGCCCAAGGAGTGCCTCACCTCTATACTCCGGCATTTGGTGTCCAGGACGTCCCATGCCTGGCCGATAGGTTGAACCTCCCCATTGCTGTCTGCTGGAAGAAGAGATCAGATTAGTATTTGAATAGAGAAGGTTGGGGGGGGGGTTGCGAGCGGGGGGGGGGGAGAGTCACCTGCATGTGGGCCGGGAGGGGGAGAAGGGAGGGTCAGCTCAGACTGGGGTGCTGTAAGCCACCTTCCCTTTGACTTTGAGGCCAGCCAAGGTGCAAGGGAGTGGGCAGCCTGATTCTTCACTTTGCACCCAGAGCGGACCCCTTTCATTCAAGTCATACCAGTATGGCTTTGGTGATGCAGCTGCTGCTCCTGCTCCTCCTCCTGCTCCTCCTCCGAAAAGCAAGGGAGATCTTGGCAGATCTGGGATTCTCGATGGGGGGAAAGACAAAGGCAGTAAGTTGCTGTGTCTGTGTGTGTGTGTGTGTGTGTGTGTGCGCGCGCGCGCGCTTCCTCATTTCCCTGATAGAGCGATGTGGACAGCATTGGCCATCCTCCATGTGCTGGGTGAGAGGGCTTACAAAGGGCAGGGGGGGGCTCACCATCCGGGCCGCTCTCCCCAGCGGGAGGGCCAGAGGGCAGCATCCACCACCCACCCATCCACTGGAGTGGACATCAAAAGCCGGGATCAACTCCCAAAAGACCGTCCAGGCCTGGAGCACCCCAAATAGCTCACACTAGCCATTATTAAGCAAGCTCACTCAACTTCCCACAAGAGACCCTCACCACCTGTGGAGCTGAGCACCCACAGGGGGCACAGGTGGGGGAGGGGGCTGTTGACATCATGGCAAGCTTTGTGTATGTGTGTGTGGGGGGGGGGTAACTGTGGAGAGGGAAGGAGAGACACCTATGGAATGGCCGTTTCAATAAATTAATAATATCTTCTTTAAAAATACTAATGTCAAAAAAGAGAGAGAATGAAACAAAAATGTCTATTATTTTTACATTACCTAAAGAGTCTGCATAAGACCCACTGAGGCTGGTCATGCTCCCCATCATCTCAGCTGCATTGGAGACCAGGAGTGGGGGGAGAGAGGAACCATGATCAAAAGTCTGAAGCCACAGGAGCCTATTAATACGCAGCCAAGAAGGCAGCGACCAGAAGGTGCTCTGAGGGCTTGGCCCCACACGGAGGGACTGTTTGCCTGTGTGTTTTATGGCAGAGGGACCCCATCAGGTTTCCAAGGAAGAGGAGGGGCTGAAGTCCTCCAGGGCAAAATGAGCAGAATTGGGCATTCTGGACTCTGTGGGCCTCAACATACACTGGACTCAAAAGAGAGAGACTTTGCCTTGCATGTCCCTTCAGTCATGTAGACAAATGCCTCCTTTTGCAAAAGGGCCCCCTCCAGATCTTAAATAGTGGGGTGTGTGGGGAGGGGCAGGAAGCAACAGGATCTTTTTTACCTCCAAGACAGAAGGGGAAGCGAACTGTTGAAAAAAGAAAAGAAAAACAGCATGTCAAAATTAAACGTGCCCTGCACCACGTACAAGTGATGAACAAGCAATGTGAAATGAGAAGGTTCAAAGGGAGTGGGTTCCAGATGTTAGCGGCCAGGCCAACCCTGGGGACTAGAGGGCCCAGGACAACCTCTTGCGGGGGGAAGAGGAGAATGTTTCCACCCAGGGCTGTTTCAGGGAGCTATCCAGCACACTTCCGACTGGGAAAGGGCATCGCCAGCTTCCCTGGGTGAACACCGATCGGGTGGAGGGGGGCAGGGATTCTTTACCTTCGCCTGGTGAGAGGCAGATGTGCACTGGTGGGGGAAAAACCAAAGCAGAATATTAGAATGAAGTGCTCAGTGCACTGATGCAAAACTTGGAAGTCAACAGCGGGCAATGGCGGCGGGTGGGGTGGGGTGGAGAAGAGACCCACAAGATAGTCTTACCTTCCCCTGGTGAACAAGGCGCCCGATGTTCAGCTGAAAAGTAGTACAAACGTGGAATGTCAGAATGGAGCCAATTCTGACGAACTGAAGCCAAGCCCACCCTGGTCATGAGAGACCCAGAACCCTTCAGAGGGGGACCTCCACTCGCCCACACACAGCCCAAAGGTATCGGGCAAAGAAGGTCTTTTCCTTGCTACCCAGGATCTCGGGGCCTCCACTGGTATCAGTACCTTGTTCCTCAGCTGGAATGCTGTAGAGAGGAACAGAAACATTCCTGTTAGTAAATCACAGGAAACTGAGGGATCTTTCAGGGATGCTAGGGAGTGCTGTGTGCCCCCGGCCCCCTCTTCTAACATGCCCACCTCCATCATCCTTTGCGGTGGCTTTCTGATGCTTCCTGCAATGATACATCTTCCTGCAAAGCGAAATGTGGCCACAGGAGGGCACTCTTTTGCCACCCCAGGAAAATATAGACCCCTTTGTCATTAGTACAGTAGGTACACCAAAGCCTCAGCTATCTGCACTGCAATAAATGGCCACAGGAAGGCACCCCTTTGCCACAGCAGGGAGTTATTCACACATGCCTTCATGTCGCGTATCTGAAGAGCGAATCTGCTTCGCAGCAGATTCGCAAGACATTTAATTCAGGGGATTAAAGGGACAGTTCACATAGGGTTGGCTCTTCTCCGCAATCCCTGGTAGATCTTTCTCCAGTGCGTTCCCACTGGCTTACTCCGAGTTTTTCCTCCAACCAATCACAAATCACATCAGAGAGGAGGAGAGCAAGAGAGCTTTTGTTGTTGTTGTTGTTGGTTGTTAGTTAGTTAGTTAGTTTGACAGCTAAGAATGGAAGATCTGGATGATGAGTGTTGCCAAGCAGGTGGATCAAACAGCAAAACACTTAACCCAAGCCTGCTGAATCTGACCCAAATCTTTGCTGATTTTTATAATGAACTTGTCTTTGTGAGTGAATGCCTTCATCACCTCATACCCCCCCCCCAACACACACACCCCAGACCATCTAAGAGTCAGGGAGGTTTCAAAAAGGTCTCAGGTTACATCAAGCTGTAGCCTCCACTCCACATATCTAAAGCCTACATTAAGACCCACATTTCGCAGCTTGTGCTTGCATTTAACTCAGGAATTTCTCCCTCCCCTTCTGGACTCCCTCCACAGAATTTCACCAATCTGCTACAATGCCCCCGCCACACACACACACACACACACACCCCAACACCACCACAATTGCAAATCACTCAGAGCAGACCATACCCAACACAACTGTCAAACTCCCCTTCACTGAGTTTTGAAAAACTCCTAATTACTGGCAATGGCCACTACACACATCAAAGGAAAAGCAGTGGGGCACAACAGAAGACTTGGAGTTTTGTTTTTCCCCCAAAAGCTGCTGAAACTAGAGGATTTTTGAAAACTGGATATACTTTGGGCTAAGCCAGAATGCACAGCCTTGATTCAGGGGGAATCAGAGTCATGTCTGTACTGGGCCCTGATAGCCCAGGTACTTCTGTATAGTACTGTATGGTACCAAAGGGCTTTGGAGTTTGAGTTCCTGGGAGTTATTTTTGATACTAGGCTAAAATGGGCCTCACACGTTTTATATGCAATAAACAGGTGTAAAGTGAGATTGGAAAGGAGAATTTCAGGTAGCACATAGATAAACAAACTTGATGGTTAATCAGATTGGTTTATCAGATCGGTTGTGGATTATGGCTGCGATGTCTATGCCTCAGCATCCAAATGATCTGTTCTGCAGAAACTGGATTCTGTTCATACAAAGGTCTTACAGATCTCCTGTGGTCTTCTGCCTGTAATATTATGTGGGGTCAGGGAGGATGGCCTGGAGATTGACCATGTCTGGCCCGAGACATTTCACGGTGGGGCACATTACGGAACTTACGTTTTGGCGCAAATAACTCTATTTGCAGACTGTGCTGGGAGTTTAGTAACCTCTAGGAATTTCCTAATGAATGATGCCCTCATGTGGTCAGGGTTACGTCCTGGTTGGCTGAAGGCTCCTTATTAGGGTTGTGTGTTTTGTATTTTTTCTGTTTTGATTTGTACCAAATCCGAATCAACCCCATTTTGTATTTTGTCCGCAATTAAGCCTTCCGAATCACCCCAGTTTTGTTATTAATCTGAATTAATCCGAATCTGAATCTGAATTAATTCAGATTTAAAAATGGGTCATGTGGTCAAAAGAGTGGGTGGTGTAGTAGTTAGAGTGCTGGACTAGGACTGGGGAGACCCGAGTTCAAATCCCCATTCAGCCATGATACTCGCTGGGTGACTCTGGGCCACTCACTTCTCTCAGCCTAACCTACTTCACAGGGTTGTTGTGAGGAGAAACTAAGTATGTAGTACATTGCTCTGGGCTCCTTGGAGGAAGAGCGGGATATAAAATGTAAAAAAAATAAAATAAAACTGCCTTGGTACTATGGAACAGCTTCAAATGTTCATTTAACTGAACTGGAGTGAGCCGTAGCCCAAACAAATCAGCCTACTGTTCAGAATTGTTGAGATTTATCATCACTGCATTTAAGAAAGTGCAAAACCATGGATCATGGTTACAAGAAAGAGAGAAGCAACTAAGATTCCTGGGGATGTCAATAGATTGACAGGTGTATTCCCCACCCCCCTCCTTTTGTCTCCTGTAGTCCCATGTGGATGACCTGTCCCTGCAATGGCAAAAGTTGTGAACCCCTGGCTTAGACATCATGTCCCACCAAATTACATTGTGGCCAAAATCACATTAGACTGCTCAACTTGGGCAACAAAACTTAGACACCACTATAACTCATAAAAATCAGAAGAAAAACAAAATAGCTCTTCAAAAGAGCCCTGAACAAGTCAAGAGATTCTTTCTAAACCTTTGGAAAGAAAAACCTGTTTAATTCCAGAACTTTCCTAACCAGCTTCTCAAAAAGCTTCTCCACACAATTTATACCATGGCTTTTTGCAAGAGCTTTGGAATTGCACTGAGCTCCCAAAGATATTTGGGTATTTCTGTCTCAAAGTGCTGTCTTCCAAATCCCTTTGCAAGGTCAGTTTGCATTTCAATCACACTGAATACAACACTTAACTAAACTATTCATGCTCAACAGTTTTTGCATATCTTATCTTCTGCTAATCACTCAGTGCCTCAGCTGGAGTGGAGAGAGTCAGAGAAGTCAATTAGAATTGCAATGCTTTTCCGAAGAACAAAGCATTCTGTCCGAAACACAGTCATTTCGATTTGGAAACAAAAATCTCTGTTTTTTAATTCTTGGTTTTGTTTTGGTTACAGAACCTCCGAAATTGCCAATTTTGGGCACAAAACGTTTTGTACCCAAATCGAAATGCACAAGCCTACTCCTTATGTCTTCTTATGCAGACTATCAGAATTCCCTGCATGGCCACAGCATCCCCCTATATAATAGTGGACCTGGGATGCCCAAGGAAAGGGTCCCGGGGCAGAGGCAGTTTGGGATCCAGAAATAAAGCTATTGCCAACCCCCACAGACAAGATTTGGAAAAAAGTACAACTCACCTATCTTCTGCATAGGATCTAGAGGAAGAGAAAGGAAGACAAGCTTAGGCAAGGGTCATGGAAACCACATGGAGGGGGGATGCTTAGGGGCAGCTTTTGAAGCCAGCTTCAGCTGGAGGGCTCATTTCCCCACAAATCCTCAGGTGGTTCTTGGGTGCTGCTGCTTCTCACAGCCTAGAACCTTAATTGCCTAAATCAAATGGCAATTACCCGAGCAGGCAACCTCTGAGGGCCCCCTTCTTTCTGAGGAGAAGCTGCATGGTATGAATACTGGAGATGAAATTGTGTTAAGAGGGGAGAGCAAAGCGATGGGTGAACACACCCAGCTGGACTCTGGATCTCACAGCCCAGGCAAGGGAAGGACATCTATCAACACCAATCACAGGGGAGCCATCCCACCATCCCAGTCATTACCTTGGTTGAAAACAGCCAAAACAGCCACCCATCTTTAAGAATAGTTGAACAAGCCAACTTAGCGCTCTTGAAGATGGTGGCGAATGACCATCCCACAGAACCTTCGCGGGTCTCCAAGGGCAACCAAGATCTCAGAATCCTGTGGCCAGTAGTAAAGGACTGGCTGTGTTTTGGTTTGAATCCAATCTCTGTCTCAGGGATGCAGATCAAAGTTCCAAACTACCTAGGTGGAGTCACCCCTATCACTTGTCCTCCCCTTCCTGCTTTCTTCCCTGCACCCCCAAATCTCATGCTGAAGTTCCCTAGTTGGGGAAATTCCTCTGCCACTTGGCACTGGAGCCCTACCTCTAGTCAGGATACACATAAAGTCTCCTTCACACAATATGCAATCAACCTGTAGAACTCACTGCCACAAGATGGTGTCAGTGACTTTTGAAAGGGGTTTAGACACATTCATGGAGGACAGAGTCCTCAATGGCTATTAGTCAGGGTGGCTAAAGGTAGCCTCCAGGTGCACAGCTGACCTTTCGGCTACATGCAAGTGGGGTGGGGAAAAGCCAAGTGAGCAAAGCCATGCCAGAGAAAAGAATTGTCTTCACAGGAACACTCTTTTCCTCAGGTTTTGGGGTCAGTGTAATAGGTATGTGCAAACTGATTTGGGTAGAAATCTATTTGTACCTGCATCTAGCTGATTTGGGGTGATTTGGAGACAAAACAAATCACCCCTGTGGTCCATTGGCTAGATTCGAGGACAAATCGAATTGCGCCTGGTCTGATTCGAATTGAATTGAGAGTTAGATCCCTCCTATTAATTTCCCCAGATTCTCAGCTTTCATTTTTTAAAAAAAGCTAAGCTCTAGCCCTTGGCGAAGTGGAGATATGGAGCAAAATGTGTAGTCACTATTTTTCAAGTGTTTGGATTCCTTGGTGTAGAATAACTTCCCCTCAATGAATCCCTATGAGGATTCATTACACACCTTCATTTCTTCTATTCATTTTGACTGTCTTTTCGACAGTGCCAACTGTCAAATGCCATGTGCCAACTACACCCCACTCCTACCCGCAAGGCAGTGGGATACTACTCAGTTTATGTTCTAGGATCCCCCCCCCGCAAGTGTTTAGGCTCTTTTGTGTCTAATAACCTTTCCTCATAATGAATCCCTATGAGGATTCATTACACACCAAAGAGTATAAACACCTCAAAAATTCCAAAAATATAAACGCAGTACCCAGTGGCTAATTCCCCACCCCCACCTGCAAAGCAATGGGGTCAAAATGAACAGAAGAAATGAAGGTGTGTCAAGAAGACACCAAAGAATCTAAACACTTCAAAAATTCATAAAAAAAAAAAAAAAGAAATCCAACATGTGTTGTTGCCCTCTTGTGATGCCCATGCCTTCACCCAAAGAACAGGCTCCTGCTCAGGGTTGGATAGGAACAGAAGACGCTGCCTTAGACCAAGCCAGACCATTGTTCTACCTAGCTCAGTACACTGACTGGCAGCAGCACTGACTGGCTACCTAGCTCAGTACACTGACTGGCAGCAGCTACTGCATAGACATGAGAAGGGGAAATCTGCATGGACGGTGGGTCCAATCTGTACTTTGTATGGGTGCACCTCGAGGTCTTTATTGCTGACTCCACCTCTTTTGTGAGGGGGGCAGGATTTACCTCTGCGAGCCTTATCTGCATTCTTCCTGCTGAGTTAATTGGCACATTGGCTTGGAGTGCAGAGTGGGCTTGGCTGGAAGTTCACCTGCTTTAGTTAACTTCTGGGGTCTACTTAGGGTATCCCAACATAGGGAGGGCATGCATCTGCTCCCCTTTCCAATTTGCTTCTTAGCAGCCAAATATGTTGGGGGTTGTAATTTTTATCCCCCAGTTTAATTAGCAGAGCACTAAAGAAGCTACCCATTCTAGCTACAGAACAGTTTGCAGAGTTTAGTTGCTGCAGCTATTTAGAGAAGACACATGGAGATTCTTTTAGAATAAAATACTAAGTAGATCTATTGGAGAAGTACACCTTTGGATAGGAAAGACCTAATCCTTAATCTAAAGAACTACATAATGAATAGGTAGGGGGAGAGAGAGATGTTTCCATCTTCTCTCTAAGAGGAAAGGAAGGGATTCCTGACTCTCAACAGGAAATACCTGAAGAGTCATATCAGGGGTCATAGAGCAGAGACAGGTAGAACAGCTAGGGAGATGCTTACTCACTGTCTCTACTCCCAATGTCATTAGGATAGTTGGTGCCAAAGGTGGTTGCACTGGAACTCCATCTCCAACAAAATCTAGGCGTGACTGGCCCACTGTCAACTAAGTGACCTGTCCCCATGTGCCACAAATGGAGAGCTCATGATGCTGTGATTCTCCTGAACATATCAAGAGTGAGATCTCCAAGCCTGGAGACTCAAATACAAGGGGCGGGCAGGCGGGCGGGGCTCCTGGGAGCTGGCAGGAAAGCATTGCCAGTAACAGATGCCCCCCTCCAATCCTAGCTTCAGTGTTTCATCAAGCTCACACCATGAGTGACCCGAGAAAAACCCATCACCGCTTCATGGCCTCAGCCTATTGCTCCCTGTGCTGAGGCTGTCCCAACCATGCTCCATCAGGGATGATGACAACCTAATATTTATACCCTGTTGTTGATTTTTAAAGCTCACTAAAGTGGTTTACGTAGATATGAATAAGTGAATAAATAAAATGGCTCCCTGCCCCCAAACGGCTCACAATCTGATAAAAGAACCATGATAGACACCAGCAACAGCCACTGGAGGAATGCTGGGCACAGCGCTATGGAGACGGTCTGGAGTACCATGGAGGAGGAAGCCAGACCCAGAGCCCAGCAGTTGTAGGGGCTGGGAGGGGCTGGGCCCACGGGGGTAGCAGCTGCCCACAAGGAGTCAGCAAAGTTCCTTGCGGTCTCCAGGAGATGCAACGGCCTGATGCATCCAGGACTGAGGCTCAAGGACTGCCGTGGTGACTCTGCAGAGAAATGCAGCAGCCCTCTCAGTTTCACCCCTTCTTTAGGAAGACTGGATGAAGCTAGTGATGGGGCGGGGCGGGGGGAGGCACAGATTCGCCTCCAGGAGTGGAGGGTAGGGGTCTGCATGAACCATTCGCCACCGAACCGGTTTACCTGAAACCGGGAAGTTTCGAAGGTTTGATCATGAAGTTGAACTGAAGCAGGGGTGGTTCAGTCCACAATCAAACTGGACCAAGCCCAGTTCACGTGAACCAGCTGGGCAGCAAAGGGGCAGCTGAGAGGGGACGGCTCCTAAATGGAGCTGCACTCACACTTTGCACAGCAATGGGCAGGGGGCAGAAGCAGAGGCTCCTCTCTCACCACCCCTGCCCAGCCACCCCTGAACATTTACTGGATCCCCACCGTGGGGGAGCCAGGTGGAGTAGTGGTTAGAATGCTGGACTAGAGACGGGGAGACCCGAGTTCAAATCCCCATTCAGCCTTGGTTCTTGCTGGGTGACTCTGGGCCAGTCACTTCTCTCTCAGCCTAACAGGTTTGTTGTGAGGAGAAACTTAGGTAGGTATGTATGAAACCTAGCCTCTGGGCTCCTTGGAGGAAGAGTGGAATATAAATAATAAATAAATCATATTGTTTATCAATTATTAATATAAAGAATGGTATAATAAATACATACTTGTAAAAGGGGAATCCTCCGTGAAAGACAGAGATGGTGTGCCGGTGGCCCCCACAGCCCCCCTCCAGATGATGGTTGGTGGCAGCAGGGAGGCACGGGCAGGAAGGACAGCCTTCGCAAAACACACCTGGGAGCATCTCCCACCAGCCTATCACCAAGGTGGGCAGGTGCATGGTTCTGGAAGGGCAGCCGCTCTTCAAGCCAGGGATGGTAGCACAGGGTCATTGCTCACAGCTGCGGTATCAGCGGAATCAGAGATAGGGAACACCTGTCTCTGCAGCACCAACTGAGAGGCTGCAAGTTTATCAATCTTAAATGAAGTTTTTGCTGCCCACATTAAACCTGTGTGCCTCTTTCAAAATGCAAATGCTATTTGTACCCAAACGAACAGGCCAATGGGGCCCCCCCAATAAACCGTTTAGGGGGGTTGATGCACCTGGGGAGGATCTATTTTGCCCACCCTCCACTCGCACTGTTTTGAATGGATGGTGCTGCTGGCCCATGGGTCACAGAGAATTTACTCTAAATGAACTGGGAGGTGTATCAATGGGTCAGAAACCGAAGGGTTACGTGGGAAACTCTGTCGCCATAGGAACCGGTCTAGTGCCCCTTTTCTGCTGTCCCTGATCAAGTACTGGGATGGCAGTCATGGAAGCACAGAAAACATTCCAGGGAGCAGATGAGAGTGCATTCCGCAAGGGACCCAGCTGCCCATCTTCAGACAGCTGCAGGCTTAGCCCCGTGGTGTAAGCATGCAGTCTCTCTCCTTGGCAGCCCCATGAGGGACAAAACCACCCTGAGCCATTTTGGAAGGGCATTGATACAAATCAAATAAATAAATAATAAATAAAAGATCCTCTCGGCCCAGAAAACGTGGAGTGCGTTGCGCGCGCGGGGGGCGGGTGGGGAGAGGTGCCTGGCAGACATTGCTTCTTAAGCAACGTGAATCCAGTCTCCAATTCTACCCTCGAGGCCGGGAGAGAGAGGAACACCCTGTTCTTGCAGGGGGGTTGGAAGAAGGGGGCCAAAAGCCCCATCCTTGTGGACTTGTGAAGGCAGTCCACCATCCCCCAGGGGCAGCCAAAAGAGGACCCTCACCAGGGGAGGCATGGATCCTCCTCTCCGTACAACAGCCACAATCCTTTTACAGGATATTTGGCAACCATGGCCAGGAGAATGGCAAGTGGGCATCTCCACCATAGCTGTGAGTAGAGTGGGGAAGGGGTTAAACTGCCGAGGCCCTTACGAAGCTGGCTGGCAAAGTCGGAAAGGCCTGACCGTGCTGGACACGATCCCTCAGGGATCTTGGCCAGTGGCAGCCACCTTGATGATGTGCTGACAACCAGCCCGCAATCTGGCGACATGAGTGGCACGTAGCTGACTGGAAGGCGGCCTCGGTAGCCGAGGAGGAGAGAGGGGGCATCCCACCCTGAAACCAGAGGTATGGTCAGAAAAAATAATCACGGTTCGGCAACCTCTGGTTTTGTGTTATGTGTGCATGCGGCCAGTGTGTATCATTGTCCTTACGTGAGTCTGAAATGTTCATCAGCCAGCATGGAGCAATGGGCACTTGACAGGGTTTCACACTTTTAAATGCACTACTGTTCCTTTCCAAAGAAAGTTAGTTGCCCTTCAGTCTTACTGAAATCAAAAGGAAACTCAGATTCAATGAAAGAGATTGCCTCACCAACAATGATTCTTGCAAGATAGCAAGAGAATTTGTTTTTAAAATATGGGTCTGTTTCTGGCAAACTGAAGTAACAGAGAAAAAAACAGGATTTCTGCTCTGTGCCTTGACTGGTTCCCTGAGAGAAACAACTAAATTCCTCTGTAGAGAGGATAAATGAGAAGGTACATTTTGAAAAAACAGCAGTTTAGCACTGAGGTTGACTTGGAACCGAAAATTCAAAAAGCATCCTACTAAAGGAAGAGGTATCATAATTCAGAGACCAATCATGCACACAGAAGAAGACCAGGAGGCCTGCCTTCAGATATTCGTAACCAAAGGAGAAGCGTCGATTCTGTCTGGAGTGAGTGTAGAATGGGGGAGTTTGAGGGGGCCTTGTCGGCCTGGGCCACCTAGGCCAATCTCCTGCATGGCGCAGGGAATCCGGAGCTAGAGAATCCCCAGCACAGCTGACGATCCAGTCTCTGCTCCAAGACCTTCAAACGGCACTTCATGTGTATGTTTGAGGGATGTAAGTGATCACAGCAGCTTTCATATCTAAAAGTCACCACCTCGATGGTAGACTGATCTACCTAGCCCCTTCGCCCCTTCCCCAGGCCCTCCTTGTCTCACTTTCCAGCCTCCACAAATTTGTCTAATTGTTTCAGAATCATCTGTAAGCTAGTGAACGTTACCACATCTTATTTGTGTGAACTCTATAATTTCAACCCCTCTCCTCCATCTCTTCCATATTCCTTCTCCTTCCTCTTCTCTCCACTGACCTAGTTCCATGTTTCTTGACTCTTTCTTTTCCTGTCTCCTAGTAGAACACTTTCTTTACACTATGTATGGGTTATTTTACAATTGGCAGAGTAATCTTACCTTGTGAGATTTCTTTTCCTCAAATTTTCCATAGAAATGAACACAACTACAACAACAATTAAATGACACATTTGCACTTTGATGTTTATCTTGCTTAACACAAACAGAATTTGCAAAATAAAAAGAGTCACAGAGACTTGCTCACACACATGTGTCCCAAATGGAGGTTTTTGGTTGCAGTTGCTGGCTTGTTTGTTGGAGAGTTCTTTCTTTCTTGGCTGTGGCTGTGAGATACAGTCTGTTGTTGCTGCCCCCTCTTCTTGAAGTCTGAAAGCAGTAAATATAGGCTTAGCAAACAACCAGCCCAGGCAGGGGCCTTCTTCTGCAGGCCTCAGAAAAAACTTCTGAGGTGTAAATTCTCATTCTATCATAGCAAATGAGATTTTTTTCAATTAAACAACTCTCATGACCCCACTTTCACTTTTTCACACTTTCCGTTTCCTTTACTATGAATAATATGAGGAAGTAATCAGTTTAGCACACTTCACCTTATGAAGACAAACCTCATACAAATAAATTCACCATAATTCACCCCTCTGCCCAATCACTCTTAAATTGGGGATGGGTGGTAGCCTCCACCCATTAGGCACTATCTACCAGCCCACCCCACTCCTTTGGGGCAGATCCACTTTCTGCCCCCAATCTGCCCCAAAGACACCCAAACTTCAAAAATTCTCAAAAAATCAGCCCGCTGCTCAATCCCCCTGAAATTGGGGTGGTAGCCTCCACCCATTAGGCACTACCACCCCACCCCACTATTTTGGGGCAGATCCACTTTCTGCCCCCAAACTGCCCCAAAGTCACTAAAACTTCAAAAATTCTCAAAAAATCAGCCCTTTGTCCAAACCCCCTGAAATTGGGGTTGTAGCCTCCACCCATTAGGCACTACCACCGCACCCCACTATTCTGCCCCAGGCCCCACTTTTTGCCCCAATATGCCCCAATATGCCCCAAAGACATGAAATTTTCAGAAATTTACCAAAAATCAGCCCTTTGCCCAATCCCCCTGAAATTGGGGTGGTAGCCTGCACCCATTAGGCACTACCACCGCACCCCACTCCTTTTGCCCAGATCCCATGCTATGCCCCCGAACTGCCCCAAAGTCACTAAAACTTTAAAAAATCACCAAAAATCAACCGTGAATCGAATCACCCGAACTTTTCGTGCCCGAAATTCGTGTGATTCGGCTCGTGCCCGAAAAATATGGGGGGACATCGGGGGTGATTCGGTTCAGCCCCGAATCACCCAAAATTGTTCGTTTCGGGCACAGATCGTTCTGTGCCCGAAATTTTTTGCACATCCCTAGATTAGACTAGTTCACCTTAATGCTCATAGATCCTCCAGGAATTAAAGGAGGCCGCAACTATCAGTAGCAACCTCATCTCTCAGAGTTTCTCTCCTCTGCAAACTAAAAGTTATAGCAATCTGTCAAAGGATAGAGGCTACATTGGTAATCCCATACCCTCTTGGAACTCCATTCTTATTAAGTGCCAGCTCCATAGCCAAGGGCAGGGGGAAACCTTGGGTTTTTCTGCCTTAGTTCTTTGCTCTCAATTACATTTCAGTATAGCAGCTTAAAATTATTTATTTGTAAAAACTTTAGGGAGGCAGAGAAAATTTGCCAGGGTGCCCTTGTCCCACCTCACAATCCCGGCTACAGTCCTGTGGTGCTCAATTGCAACCATTTCCTCTCTCTGTTACCTGTGAATTAGCCATAGCAGTGCCATTTTGAATGAACTGAGCCAAAGTCTATTCCATTTGGGGTGTGCTGCTAGTTCTCACATAGGTCCCATTTGCTGCTCTCTTTCTCACCCTGCAGTGGAATAGCCTTGAATTTAGCAAAAAGATGCGAAGGGCTGTGCCTTCTTGCAGGATACACTGATCACAGGCAGGAAAGTGACTGATAAGGAGAGCGCGCACTTGAAGACAAAGTATTGATGACACTAACAAAGTGATGTTATGAAGGTACTACCTGTTAAGCTTGTTGTTGTTGTTGTATCAATCTGTATAAAAGCCCCGGTAGACTCTACTTGGGGCTGCCCTGCTCTGTGAAGTGATTCCCAGGGTCTGCTTTTCACTCTGCAGAGTCAAATAAAGCTTTGAAAACGGTCTCCGGTTGGTGAATGCGATTGTCTAGCACAGTAAGCGCACCAGGCTACATAACCCGGATGTTCAGTAACATCTCCTCTGCCTCACTGGGGAGGAGGGAATGTGAAAGGGCAAGCAGAGGCAAGTAGAGATAGAGTAGGCCGAGAATGTAAGGGCAGATATAGAACTGGAAAGAGGGTATACTAGTGAGATGTACACAAACTGCACAAGCCAAATCCTTAGCCAAGGCACTCCACAGTCTAGACACAGAACAAAATCATAAACACAATAAAGTGTTGTCTGACTAAACATATGTCAGCTCTCATTTTCAGGGTGCCTCTCTGGACCAAAACACCAAGATGATCACCTCCAACCTTCTTTGTTCCTAGGGAGCAGCAGGGAGTCACATGTGGCTCACAGACTCAAACAGTAGGTCTCAGCCCCCCTTTTAAAACCATCTGATCTAGTGGACATCACCATCCCTTGTAGTAATAAATTCTGTTTCAGCCTCAGGAGACGAGTAGGGCCCTGAAATGACTCAATATATGGAGATTTGCATTTTTACCAAGCCAGCTGACTACTGTCATGTTCTGATTAATCTTAAGTATCGCAGAGCATTTGTACTGGCCCGCTTTGATGTATTGCCCTTGGTGGTTCTGCATGGTAAATATGGTAAGGTCTCCTATTCTGAATGCTACTTCCCATATGATACACAGGCCATACAGAACATTCATGTTTTATTATACTGCAATTTTTATAGGGACTCATGAGAGTCAGTAATTTTACCCCTGATTAAGAATATACCAGGCAGAGAAGGTGGTCTCATTTCTTTTGTCAGATCATCAAGCCAACGTTACTTACCATGTGGCTAAGTTTGGTTCAATAGCAATGAATATATGGCATCACCTGATGACTAATATAGTGGAATAATTGACTGTGCCGTCGTATATCTGTAAAACTATACCGATGCTATTATAATTGGTGTGACATTATGTTCTTTCCTTCATGTTTCTGTACTGGTCAAAGACTGCAGTAAAGTTTATGTATCTATGTTTCAGGCTTTCTCCTCTCAATCCTTTATGTGCTCCTCTCAGCGAAGCAGAGATGCAATTTTCCCTAAAAGGGACAATGTTCAAGATTGCTTAATCCCCTGCCATCCAGAGCTCTGCCTAGTCAGCTCCCCATTGGCTAGGACCTTTGTGCCCCAACTCCAACCTTTTCCTTGGCCCCTCCAACCATCTCCCTCTAAGCAGAGGCTACCCTTTCTGTGGTCACAATACATATCGTGAAGAGTAGGCCTCCAACAGGCTTTCTCCACCACACCAAGTCCTCCCAAAAAAACCCACCACTCACTTGGTGGCTTTGACCGATTGTCCTCAGATGCTTCTGTGGTCTGGTTCTGTGTTCAGGACTGCTCTGAGAACAGACCTCAATAGTACAGAATATTGAAGTGCGGGGCAGGGAATGAAAATGTGTCTCTCAAACAAATTTGTCCAGAAAAGATAGTGAAGCTATCCACACGAGCAGGAAACAGGGTGAACTCCTGAAAGTAGCTGGAACCCTATTTCAAACCTCATAGCAAACACACGAGCACATGGTGAAGCCTGGACGACCAACCTTACAGGGTTTCCCCTCAGGGCAGGCAGCCACAGCTTGCAATGTTGGTCCTCCAGCCCCGCCCCAGGCAGCAGCAGCAGCAGCAGCCCCTGAGTGGCCAGGGGTGATCCCATGACCCAAGAAGGGCCCCAAGCAACTCCCTGATTGGTAGCCTCAGTTAACCCTTTCCTGGCAACCGCAGCACTGGCAAAGGCACTGAACTTTGTCCCGATGCCCCAACACACCTGCTCACAAGGCAGGGATGGAAGGAGAAAAGAGAGCAGCTGGAGCTACCAGCCAGTCCCAAAGGAAGAGCCAACATGAACACACACACACACTCACACCCCAGGACCAGGAGGGACACGGCAGATGCCCCCTGGTTCCCAATCACACTTCCACATCTGCTGCCTGGGGAAGCCGAGTCAATGGCAGGTGAAGGCAATTGCTGGATGCCCCCACAAGTAGCCCAGGCACAAGGCACTCTCCCCTCATCTCCCCGTCTGCTCGCTTGGTAGGCATGCAGGGCTGGGCCACCCAGTAACACTGGGCAAATGGCCACCCAGGGCACTAAGCTGGTGGCAAGGCCGATGACATATGTCCCCTACCACCCCGTCCGGTTGCCCTCCTGGCCACAGTGGATGGGAGGGCAAGCAGGCAATGGGGAGTGTGCTCCTGCCCGCCTTGCCATTGCTGCCCCCCACTCCCTTCTCTTGCTGCAGCAGCCTTGAGTAGGAGCTGGCTCAGCTTGAAGGCTCGTGCTTGAAACCCCAACTCACGAGCTGGCCTGAGGGGGTTTAAGGGGGCATACCTGTGAAGGGTACGCCTGGCAAGGAGTGCTCCTACAAGTAAAAAGCTCCTCCATAGTAAGCAGCGGGGGGTAGGGGTAAGGTACCCCTTACTCTTACAAACAAGCTAGCAGCAGCTGCTGCGGGAAGGTTGGGGGGGGGTGAGGGGACAGGTCCCCCTTTTACCTTCTCAAACCACGCTGCTGTGGGGTGGGACAGGGAGGTGGAAGGAGATCACTCTTACCATGGCCGCCCCCATTGCCCCATCCCACCGTACAGCAGCGTGGTTTGGGAAGGCAGAAGGGGAAACTTCCCCTCACCCTCCCCACAGCTGTGGCTGTGGCCTCTGCAACAGCACCCCTCCCATCCCACCGCACAGTGTGCGTGGAAGGTAAAAGGGGGAACTCCCCCCTTGTCGTCGTCCCCACTGCCTCCGCAGCCAAGTGGTGAATCTGTCTCCCCATTAATCCGCCACTGCCACCCCCTCCCAGCCTCCCAAACAACCCATTTTGGGCCTCTGTGCATATGCAGAGGCCATTCGTGTTGCCAGGCAGGTGGGTGTAGGAGGGTGGGCATGTGGAAGACAGTGTCCCCCATCACCCACCTGCCCTGATGCTGCCACCTGCAGCTCTTGCAGTGGGTGGGTGAGAGGCAAAGTGTCTCCTGCCACCTGCCCACCCTCATTGCCACTGCTATACTCTGCATTTTGATGGTGGGTGGTAGGGTGCAGTGTCACACCCAGGCAATTTGGATACCTGGAAATTTGGACACCTCGCCCTGAGCCCCCCCCCCCCCGCCACTGCTGTGAGCCCCCCACTGCTGCCATCGCTGCCATGAGGCCGAACCACCGATCTTCACAAGTTTTCCGGTGGTCCCCGTGACAGTGACAGGCAGAGTGGGGGTGGCCACTGGGCTGACCCTCCACCTCAGCAACCCTTGAGCAGCCTAGCAGTGGATGGAAGTGGGGCCACACACACTCACACACCCGTCCAGGGCCATCCCTCTTGGAGTGCAGGTCCCACCAGAGCAGACACATGAGCCCCCTAGACACATGCATGCACACACACATAGGGTTGCCAACATTTCATTTCCAAAATGGGGGACACATGTTTGGGGCTGGGGGGTGGGCCTGGGTGAGGGGCTGGGGCTGGGGGGGGCAAGTGAGTGAGCAGGTGGGTGGCGAGGGGGCGAGCAAGCATGTGGGGAGGGGTTGAGCAGGCAAGTGGCAGGGAGGGGGCAAGCGAGCAGACGGGCAAGTGAGCTAGCAGTTCCACACTCATACCATCCTATCCCCAGTGCCCCTTGCCACCCGACTCCATTGCCAGTGGTTCTCTCTCTCCTCCATCCTTCTGCACACCACCCATCTATTGGAGGAATCCTCTTTCTTCCCAAGGACCTCACACTGGGACTGCCGTCCTCTCTTGAGAAGCAGCAGCCTTCTTCCCACAAAGCCCACCTTGCCATTCCACCCTGAAGCACCCTGCAGTCATGCCTATCCCCCAACTGAAGGCCCCCAGGGCAGGCTTCACTGTCAGGACACCCCACCTCCTCTCTCCTCTCAGGCAAGGGTGCTCATGGGGCAGGCTAGCACAAACAAGGGGGGTTGTTCCAAGATGTTGGTTGGACCCAGCACCTTTCCTCAAAGGGGAAGCTGCTCACATGGAGCTCACATGCTTCAGAGCGTGTGCAGAGAGGAACATCTGCAAGGCTGCTGCCTTGAGCTCCTGTGCCTTATGACTTCCCAAATGTCACCCATGGGCAAGGAACACTCTTTGCTGTGTGCACTGGCCCTGCTGCCTCTGGGAAGGGAGCACTGGTGGGTCCCCGCCAAATGGAAGCCATTCTCCCCATAGCAGCTGTTCTCTCCCTTGATGCTGCCGCCTGCTGCAGGCTTCTTCTTCTTCTTACCATATAGTGGACAAGGATGCACTCCCTCCTCCCCACCCCACCCCCACTGGCGCCAGGAAGGGGAGAGCAGCAGCCCCATCACCTGTGCAGTTTCCACCTGGAAAGGGCCAGGGGGCTGTTGCCTTGGGGGCTGGGGAGGCATCATCTCTGAGGCAGCAGTGGGTAGCTGCAAGCAAGGGGAGGGACACTCCTGCTCCTGCTCTTGTCCAGTGACGGGAAGGAGTCTGTTTCCCCACCCACCCTAGGCAAGGGACAGCCCCGCTCCCAGTGCCATCCTTATGGCTGTCTCTGCAAAGGCGGGTGTGTGTGTGTTTGTCCATCTATTACCTGCAACTGTTTCTGAATTGTGCACTGCCCAGGGGCTTGTGTATGGGACAGTATAAAACTGTGTTCAATCAATGAGGGACTAAATGTGGGTATAAATGAAGAAATGAGAGCCAGCATGGTGTAGTGGTTAGAGTGCTGGACTAGGACCGGGGAGACACGAGTTCAAATCCCCATTCAGCCATAAAACTAGCTGGGTGACTCTGGGCCAGTCACTTCTCTCTCAGCTTAACCTACTTCACAGGGTTGTTGTGAAAGAGAAACTCAAGTATGTGGTACACCACTCTGGGCTCCTTGGAGGAAGAGCAGGATATAAATGTAAAAATAAATAAATAAAAATCAATAGGTTGTTGCGACCCACCCAAAGATATGTGCTTCAGACAGTTGGGAAAGTGTGCATGTCAGATTGGCAGCAGCTGCTTCTACAATTGCCGGGTTTGCCAAGCAATTGGTTGGGGCTTGGGCCCCCTGCTTTTTAGGGGGCCAGTGGTCCCTAATAGCAATAGCAATAGCACTTACATTTATATACCTCTCTATAGCTGGAAGCTCTCTAAGCGGTTTATGGTTTACAATGATTTAGCATATTGCCCCCCAACATTCTGGGTACTCATTTTACCGACCTCGGAAGGATGAAAGGCTGAGTCAATCTTGAGCCCCTGGTCAGGATCGAACTTGTAACCTTCTGGTTACAGGGCGGCAGTTTTACCACTGCGCCACCAGGGGCTCCATGGGGGAGAGCTGTTGGTAAGCATGGATTGTCCCCTTTGCAAAGCAGGGGCCATATTGGTTTGCATTTGGTGACTACTTATTTATTTATCAAATTTGTACACCGCCCCAAACTTTCATCTCTGGGTGGTTAACAATAGCATAAAACAAATTAAAAACACATACAAAAAACTTAAAACAATTTAACAATTTAAAAATAAACCAGAGATTAAAACCTAAAAAATTAGGAAGCTGAGAAAGCTTGGGCGAAAAGATGGGTTTTCAGGTGTTTTTTGAAAATTGCCAGAGATGGGGAGGATCGTATCTCAGCAGGGAGCGCATTCCACAATCTCAGGGCAGCGACCGAGAAGGCACGTCTCTGTGTAGCCACCCAAAGAGTTGGTGGTAACTGGAGATGGACCTCCTCAGATGACCTCAATGGATGGTGGGGCTTGTAATGAAGAAGACGCTTTCTTAAATACCCAGGGCCTAAGCCATTTAAGGCTTTATAAGTTATAACTAGCACTTAGTTTTTTGTCTGGAAACCTATTATTATTTTTTATTTTACATTTTATATCCCGCTCTTCCTCCAAGGAGCCCAGAGCGGTGTACTGCATACTTAAGTTTCTCCTCATGACAACCCTGTGAAGTAGGTTAGGTTGAGAGAGAAGTGTCACTCAAGAGTGAGTCACCCAGCCAGTATCATGGCTGAATGGGGATTTCAACTTGGGTTTCCCCAGTCCAGAGTCACCCAGCTAGTATCATGGCTGAATGGGGATTTCAACTTGGGTTTCCCCGGTCCTAGTCCAGCACTCTAACCACTACACCACACTGGCTCTCTATTGGCAGCCTCTGTAGCTCCATCAGTAAAGGAGTACCGTGGTCTCTCCGAGATGACCCAGAGACCAACCTGGCTGCCGCGTTCTGAACCAACTGAAGTTTCTGGACTACGTACAAAAGCTGGCGTATCAGCCAGAGCTAACAGAAAGCACCCTTGGCCACCGCCTCAACCTGAGAAACCAGGGAGAGGTGTGAATCCAGAAGTACTCCCAGACTGAGGACCTGTTCCTTTTGGGGAAGTGTGACTCCCATCTAGAACAGGTAGATCAAAATCATCTCTAGAGTTCTGACCCCGCACAATAAGTACCTCCGTCTTATCTGGATTCAGCTTCAGTTTATTCTCCCTCATCCAGCCCATTACTGTAATACCCAGCTCCAAATCCCCTGATGACCTCTCCCAGAGGTTTCATGTAGATGTTAAAAAGCATTGGAGAAAGTACGGAGCCTTGAGGGACACCATACTTAAGCTCAGATTTCGAAGAGCAACAGTCTCCAAGGGACACCATCTGGAATCTACAGTATCCGAGAGGTACTAGCGGAACCACTGTAAAACAGTGCCTCCCACCCCCCAACACCCTCAGACATTCCAGGAGGATACTATGGTCGATAGTATCGAAAGCCGCCAAGATATCCAAAAGGACCAACAGAGTCACACTTCCTCTGTCAATTCCCAATTGGAGATCATCCATCAGGCCGACCGAGGCAGTCTCCACCCCATAGACCACCCGAAAACCAGTTTGAAATGGGTCTAGATAATCTGTTTCCTCCAAGACCACCTGGAGCTGAGAGGCCACCACCCTCTCAATTACCTTGCCAAGCCATGGGAGATTGGAGACAGGCCTATAGTTGCTCAACTCTGAGGGTTCTAATGTAGGCTTCTTTAAAAGAGGTCTAATGATTGCCTCCTTAAGACAAGGAGGCATCCTGCCCTTCCTCAGAGAAGCATTTATGATTTCCACCAGGCTGTCTACAATAGCCTCCCTGCTAGATAGAACAAGCCATGTCGGACAAGGGTCAAGAGAACAAGTGGTAGGCCTCACCGCTCCAAGCAGCTTGTCCACATCCTCAGGAGTTACAAACTGAAACCGATCCAGTTGAATCACATAAGAGGAGTCACTGGGCACCTCCAGTTCAGACATCAAATTAATTGTGGAGTCTCCATCTAGGTTGGCCCGAATCCGAGAGATTTTATCTGCGGAAAATTCTTTAAACACATTGTAGCAAGTAACTGATGACTCCAAATTATGGTTCAAGGGAGGGGGAGCAGATACTAGTTCCCTCACAATCCTGAACAACTCTGCTGGACGTGAACTCGCAGAGGCAATATGAGCAGAAAAGAACCGCCTCTTTGCCACACGTTTTGCCTGAGCATAGATCTTTAGATGTGCTCTATGTCGCAATCTGTCAGATTCGAGTCGAGTCTTTCTCCACTTGCGCTCCATTTGCCTACCTTGCCGCTTCAGCCCCCATAGATCTTCCGTATACCAAGGGGGCAATTTTGGAGCGGGTCAGAGGGGACGCTTGGGAGCAACTATTGGCCTTAGGGGATGGGGCTGCTCTAGGAAGGGCACCTGCATGCTTGCCTGCAGAAGGGTCTGAGTTCCTTGCCTGGCATCTCCAGGTTGGGCTGAGCGAGAATCCTGCCTGCAAGCCTCAGGAAGCCACTGCCAATCTGTGTAGACAGTATTGAGCTGGTTGGACCTCAGTGGAAGGCAGCTTCCTATGTTCCTATTTTCCCTTGAGCTCATTTGCAAGATGCCTGCCACTTTAAGAAAGTTTGAGCAAGTTCCCAGTGCTGATCTTGGGCAGGCATTTTCCAAGTGTTCTGCTTGCTTTGCAGGGCACTCTGGTACCCAGGCTCTATAGTAGCTCTGTAGAGAGAGGCAGATAACCTTTGCTGCTTGCTAAACCTAGTTTTAGAGATGGGGCTGGGAACTGGGTGACCCTGTTTTGACAGAGCCCTGTTTCAGGGCTTGCCAAGGTTTCACACAGAAGTGCTAATCCGTCTTCAGACCTCAAGCCCTGTTTTTGCTGGTCATGAGTATAGCTTCAGTATCTTTTCATCTTGATCCTTTATTCTCACTTGTTTGAAACAGACCTTTTGCAAAGCATTATGCTCTCACCATTTTCCTAGTGATTGGTTCTAGAGATAAGGTTATCAGATTGTTTGCTTTATTTGAAGGATAAAAGACTCAAGATATAGTTGCAAAACCCTGTATTTTCAACTGTCCAAACAGAGGGCATGGGGTAGAAGACAGACACCCCTACAGATGGCAGAATCTCAGAGAACAGCTCTTGCAACCAGTCGCCTGGGATGCAGCATGGTTGAGTCTCTCCAGCTAAAGTCTCAACTCTCCCATTCACCAGTTTAACCCTCAATAGATAATGGGGTTGATTGTAACCCATCTGAGAAGTTAAAAAATAACACTTTGTCATCAGTATTCTGCAATTTCATCTTCCAGGTGAGGAGCAGCCTTATTGAGTTTAAGTGCCCTGTGTGTTTTCATTCAGCACCCACTGTAATGTTGTCTAAAAGTACCCTCTTTATGAATACAGATAGTAATCTCTTTCTCTCTGTGCAGATGGAAAAAACCCTTCTCTACAGTTATGGTTTAGACATAGGACCGGGTCTAACGATCAGTGAGACCCGGTTTCTTCCTGTGCGCGGGGAGAGCGGGCTAAGCCCGCTCTCCCCACACACGAGTGGGCAGGGAGCGCTGGGCAGCCGGATCGGCCGCCCACACGATTGCCAGCTCCGTGACGGGCTGTGCTTGAGAAGACCCCCGGAGGGAGACCCCCGAGGAGACTGGGGAGACCCCCGGAGCTGGGAGGCAGCTTTTCGCCTCCCCTCTGGGGGTCTACTCACAAGTAGCTCCAGTGCGGAGCTGCTCCGCAGCTACTCACGACCAGATAGCTCATGTTTGCGGAGTGCTCGCTCCACAAACCCGAGCTATGGGGAGGGCTACAGGAGTGGGTTACCCACTAGAGAACCACCGGGCTTGCAGCCGAGCCTGGTGGTTCTCATGATTAGCAAAAATTGGACTAGGTTCTCCTAGTCCAATTTTTGCTAATCGTGTGAATAGCCTCATAGTGATGCTATGAAAAGAACCAGAAGTAGGAGAGCCTTGTGATGGCCAAAAGAGGTTGAGGCTCTTGCAAGGAGTTGTGGCTTGGTGTGGCTGAGATCTTGGTGTGGCTGAGATCTTGCAAGCTCACCGTCTTGCCTTTTCTTTTGCACCTGTAGTGGTGCCCTTCGTTTAGCCTAGCCCCAGGCGGAGTCTGTGTCTCATCAGAGCAATGTGGGACTCTGGTACAGCCATGTGGGACTCAGTCGAATGCCATCATTCCAAGGTGGGCAGGTTACCTTTGGGAGACCAGACAAGAGAAGATTCTGTGAAGAAATAAACATGTTGGCAATGGTATTGAACCCTTGGAAGTCTAGGTGAAGCCCATATTATGTGAATGAAAGAAACAGCAAAGCCCGCATAAGAGGAATATCTGAGAAGAAGATTGGGGGTTGTCCCCAGTTCTGCAGAGACAGCTCTGCAATGACTCTCTAAGGACTGGTCACCTCTGCAAGCTGAAAATGATTGTATTCGTTGTGACTGGTGGCAAGCCTAATAAAGTGGTTCTAGATCATTAACTGAATAATTGTGTCTGGAATTCACCTGGCATCTAAAACAAGAAAGTGATGGTGCCAGGCAAACCTAACTGTGGAGGCCATTCCATAAATGGGGTGTGACCATTAAAAAAATCTAGGTGTGCCAAAGTAATAATAATTTTCCTACATTATTTGGCAGAGCCTGCCAGGTGGCTCCTGTCTATCCGTGTTGACCTGCAGAGGGTGTCATAACTAGGGATGTGCACAAATCGATTTTTTTGATTTGAATTGTGCCCAAAATAAATCGCCCCTGATTTGTTTTGTATCAATATCTACCCCCTCCATCTCATCCCATCCCAATTCAAGATGGCTGATGCGTAAACCATTGAGGTGCAAGTGGGCTAACTTGTGAACTTCCAAACTGATTTGAATCAAATTGGCTACAGCTGTAGGGACACATAGGGTGTGCAATGATGTAATCCACTCCAGTTCAAGATGGTGGCCACATGTACATCTGAAGTGCAAGTAGGCTAATTTGTGGTAATTGTATAGTCTTTTTGTATTTTCTCACATCCATGTTTTTTGCAAGTGGGTAACCACAGTTTTTAATGTGTGCCACCCCTATATCATCTGGGGTGCTTTTTGACTTGTTCTTGAAACCACTCAGTATTTTTACTTGTAACTAAAAGCTGAGGGAGCCTAAGACTGAAGCAGTCTGTAGCATTGGAAGCCTTGGCTCAGATAGCATGGAGGGGATGATTCAACACTCGTCAGTAGCAGATGGGGGGGGTGAACTCGTGAGCAGCAGACATGGGGTCTACTCATGAGTAAGCCAATGGGGTCTACTCATGAGAAAGCCGGACTCCCGGTTGGACTGCTAACGAGGCTGCACGCTTCCCGACAGGGGAGACCAAGGACCCCTCCTTGGTCTATTGGGGGGGGGCGTTGAGCCTTCATAACCCCCCCTCACCACCCTGGATTAAAGGGTTTGGATCAAGATTGGCCACTGCATCCCCCCAGAGCCTGCTCCTTATCTCAAGGCTGCGCTGGAAAGTACAGCTTTGATTTAAGTCAAGCGGTGGGGGCTGGGATTCATCAAGCTACACTCTGTCGGAAATCCAATGGACAGAAGCCGGCAGCGCAAGAACAGGCACTAAGAACAAATGCAATAAGAGCAAAAGTAGAAAAGTCAACAACAAACAGCAAGTGCCACCTTTGTAAAGAAGCAGATGAAACAGTGGACCACCTAATCAGTTGTTGTAAAAAGATGGCACAGACTGACTACAAACAAAGGCATGACAAGGTAGCAAGGATGATACACTGGAACATCTGCAAAAAATACTAGCTACCTGTAGCCAAACATTGGTGGGACCATAAAATTGAAAAAGTTGAAGAAAATGAAGATGTAAAAATATTATGGGACTTCCGACTACAAACAGATAAACATCTGCCACACAATACACCAGATGTAACTGTAGTCGAGAAGAAAGAAAAACAAGTGGAAATAATCGACATAGCAATACCAGGGGATAGCAGAATAGAAGAAAAAGAAATAGAAAAAATCACCAAATACAAAGATCTACAAATTGAAATTGAAAGGCTGTGGCAGAAAAAGACCAAAATAATCCCAGTGGTAATTGGCGCCCTGGGTGCAGTTCCAAAAGACCTTGAATAGCACCTCAACACCATAGGGGCCACAGAAATCACCATCAGCCAATTACAAAAAGCAGCTTTACTGGGAACAGCCTATATTCTGCGATGATATCTATAACAACTGACAATAAAATTCAGCCATCCCAGGTCCTTGGGAAGGACTCGATGTTTGGATAAAACAAACCAGTCAATAACACCTGTCTGACTGTGTAAACACGAAAGAATAATAATAAACGCCAATGGAATACATTTTAGATGGGAAATACCTGAAGAGGTCTCCTTTTTTTACAAGGGGAAGAGGAATAGATTCACAGAGCTCCTCAAAGCGCAATAATTTTGACGGAAATACAAAAAAACTTTAATTTCTGAGCACCCAGTGCCCTCAACACATAATTTTAACTAGCCAAGATGGATTATAAAATAGCTTCATGGAACGTGAATGGGTTAAATAGCAAAACCAAAAGGCTAAAAGTTTTTCATTTTCAACAAAGCTTGGACATTGTATGTGTCTCTTGGACAAGAGACACATATTAGAAAACAAGATAGAAAATATTTGGTTAATAAGGCCTTGGGACAAGAATTCGTTTCCTCTGACAAGAAAAGAAAAAAAAGAGGGGTAGTGTTTTATGTGAAACAACAATTTGAACCCAAGTTGATTTTTAAAGATGAAGAAGGTAGGGTGCTAGCTTTGGAAATCTTAGTTTTCGGAATCAAAACTGTGGTAATTGGAATTTATGCACCCAATGAAAAAAAAGTAGAATTTTATAAATATTTAGAACAGAAGATGGCTAAGCTATCGAATGCTAATTTAGTTTTACTAGGAGATTTTAATGAGGCTGTTTCTACATTCTTGGATAGAAAATCTGATACGTCTGAAAGGAATCTGCAAGGCAGGCTACCTAAAGCTTTTTTTGATTTAGTAGAACATATGGATCTCTACGACTTGTGGAGAATCAAAAACTCAAATGCAAAGGAGTATACTTATTTCTCTGAAAGATACAAATCTCACTCAAGGATAGATATGATCTGGACATCTAAATCTATTACACCATGTATGAAACGAATGGATACCTTGCCCAGAACCTTTTCAGATCATAATGCAATTTGCTTTATATGGAAGAAGAAGGGAACGGTTTCCTTTCGCTGGAGACTGAGTGAATATTTGCTGGAAAAAGCGGAAGTTGTGGAGAAAGCCAAAAGGAAGTTAAAGGACTATTTTGAACTGAATTTAAAACCAAGGAATGGACAATAATATAGTTTGGGATGCAGGAAAAGCGGTTATGAGAGGTTTTTTTATACAACAAAATGCATATTTTAAAAAACAATGGAGATTGAAAAAAGAGGGATTATTGATGGAGTTTTCTAAAAAAGAAAGAGAACTTCTATGGGCTAAGGACAAAAAGAAGAATACTCAAGTCATTAAAGTGCTTCAGCAGCAGCTCTCTATGTTACTATTAAATGAAGTTGAACGGAACTTAAAATATGCGAAGCAAAAGTCATTTGAATTTGCAAACAAACCAGGCAAGTTGCTGGCTTGGAAAATTAGAAGTGAGAAAAAGAATAAGTACATATCCAAGATATAAACAAAAAATGGGCTTTCCTATGACGAAAGGGAAATAAAAAGGGAATTTTTTTAGATATTATTCTGAATTATATAAAGGAAATAAAGTAGAAGATATAAAAATTGACAAATTTCTCAAGACATAAAATATTCCAAAACTTTCTAAGGACCATATATCAATAATGGAAATAACAGAAGTAATAACGCAAAGCAAAGCTAATAAGGCGCCAGGGCCCGATGGGCTACCAGCTTCGTACTACAAATCTTTTAAAGATCAAATATTACAGCCTTTGCAATGGATGATGAATGATATTTTGCAAAGAGGAATTATGCCGGAGTCTTGGAAGTGTGCTAATACTGCAGTAATTCCAAAACCAGATCAAGATTTAATGCAAGTCAAGAATAATAACGCAAGTCAAGAGCCAATCTCACTCTTAAATAATGATTATAAACTTTTTGCTGCCATTTTGGCAAGGAGAATGAAGGTTGTATTAAGACTTTTTATTTACAAAGATCAAGCAGGTTTTTTGCCAAAACGGCAATTAAGAGATAATGTGAGAAAAGTTCTGAATGTATTGGAATATTATGAAAAACACAATGATAAACAGATAGCGATGGTTTTTCTGGATGCAGAGAAAGCATTTGACAATGTCTCCTGGCAGTTTATGTGGAGGATATTGGATGTAATGGGAGCTGGTAATAATTTTATTAGGGCTATCAAGACAATGTATTTGGAGCAATATGCTAAAATTATTATAAATGGGGTATTATCAGATAATTGTAAAATACAAAGAGGAACTAGACAAGGCTGTCCACTTTCCCCATTACTTTTTATATTAGTACTGGAAGTGCTTTGCAGAAATATTAGAGAAGATGATCAATTACAAGGCCCGAAAGTTGGGAAACAAGAGTATAAACTTAGAGCCTTTGCAGATGATGTGGCGTTTTTTCTAGAAAATCCATTAGAGAAGATCGGAAGACTTTTGCAAAAAATACAACAATTTGGCCAATTGGCCGGGTTTTATATAAATAAGACTAAAACCAAGGTGTTGACAAAAAATATGGACTAGAAATCTAATGATAGATTTTTTGAAATAAGTGAACTGAAAGTGGAGAAGAAAATTAAATATTTGGGCATCTGGTTGACAAACAAAAACTCTGTTGTTTTCAAATAATTATATCAAAATATGGAATACAGTAAAAACTGACTTGCAAAGATGGACTAGAATGAACTTATCTTTAATAGGAAGAATTTCAACTGTGAAGATGAATGTTTTACCTAAAATGCTGTTTCTTTTTCAGACTATTCCTATAATTAACACTTTAACTTGTTTCAAACAATGGCAAAAGGACATAACCAAATTTGTTTGGCAAGGGAAAAGACCAAGAATTAAATTTAAAAATTTAACAGATGCTAAAGAAAGAGGTGGTCTTACCCTGCCAGATTTAAGATTGTATTTTGATGCTGTTTGTTTGACGTGGTTAAAAGAATGGATAACATTAAGAAATCCCAGAATACTTGATCTGGAAGGATTCGATAGAAGGTTTGGATGGCATTCATATTTGTGGTATGATAAAAGTAAAGTGCATAAAGATTTTCTTAATCACTATGTAAGAAGGAGTCTAATGAGAGTGTGGGTAAAATATTAAAAATGGTTGGAATCTAAAACTCCATTATGGCTGTCCCCGATTGAAGCTTTAGCACGTAAAGAGGTAAATATGCAACCTGAATGGGGTACCTACAGGGATTTGTTATGTTTCCAAGAACAGGGCTGTAAATTTAAAAACCTAATTGAAGTACAAAATTTGGTTAGTAACTGGTTTCAGTACCATCAGTTAAATGAAATCTATAAGAAGGATCTTAAAGTTGAATTTGAGGATCAGATGTCGAGATTTGAGAAGGAGCGGTGTAAAAATGACGAAAAATTAGTTTCTAAGATGTATAAGCTGTTGCTTTTGGAGGAGACAAGAGATGAAGTGGTTAAAACTACTATGATAAAATGGGCTCAAGATGTGGGTCATAATATAGATATGGAAGCTTGGGAAAAATTATGGAAAACGGATTTAAAGTTCACTGGATGTTATACTTTAAAAGAAAATTATTACAAGATGATGTACAGGTGGTATTTGACACCCAAATAATTAGCATTAATGTATAAAAATGTTCCATTGTATGATAAAGGTGATCATACAATGACAGATATCGTGACAAGGCTAAAATTAAAGATAATGGCAGTTTTAAAAGAGACAAGCTAAAATAGATAAGAATTACATATATGCACATTAATACTAAAGAACTAAAACTACTAAAATATTTTTATTTCTATTATAACAATGCACAGAAAAGATTAAAAGGGGAGTATAAAACAATAAAATCCAGATTAAAAATGAAAAAAACAACAATAAAAAGCAGTATAAGACAATGAGAGGGGAGGCAAGGGGAGGCAAGGGCAAAGGGGGCTTAGTTGCGAGTTACTGTCCACTCCTGAGGCTGTTGGGCTGTGCTGTCAGTCCAGACCATGGGAAGAGTGTGCAGTGGACCATTGCACAAGTCCAATGTGCACTGGACTTTCCTGCAGAAAGAAAAGAGAAAGGGTTACATTGGCAGGGGATGCTGCTCATGGCATCTGGCACTTAGGAGTGTCAGTCTGGGTTCCCTCTCTGATGGGCCATGCTCAGTGGCTGAGGCACCTGTCCCTCCATGCAGAAGGTCCCAGGTTCAGTCCCTGGCAGCATCTCCAGGGCTGGGGGAAACGCCAGTCTGCAACCTCTGAGAGCCGCTGCCAGTCAGTGTAGGCAGTACTTAGCTCAATGAACCAATGGGTGGTTGGGCCAGAAGTGGACAGTAACTTGCAACTAAACATGTAGTTTCATGGGATACACTGATCACCACCACACTCCCTGCCTTTTTCAGGAGAGATCTGGAAGCAAGAGACAGCAGGTATCCATAGGCATAACTGGGGGGGCAGGGGGGGCACGTGCCCCAGGCGCCATTGAGGTGGGGGCGCCATACCAGTCCCTGCCACCCCCACCCCATTGCCCACCTGCCCAGCCCCAGGGCCCCTCAGCCACTTGCCTCCAGCTCCGGCTGATCAGCAAAGAGGCTTAGGATCGGCAAGGCAAACTGCAGAGCTCTTCTCTCCCCGCCTCTCAGCTGATCGGCGGGTGGGCGGGGCTTCCAGAGAGGCCTCCGAGTAGGCCTCCCTGAAGCCTGAACTCGAGTAGGCCCCAAGCAAGGAAGGAAGGAAGGAGGAAGCAGGCAGCAGACCCTCTGCCCAGACCAGACCATCCAGAACAGCTATTGCTAGGTAGGCTGTGAATTCCTTTTTGTGGTTACCCCCATATATAGGGATCTGCTTGCCATAGGGCTTTGATATGGGGGGGTGGGGCGAGACTGAGAAGTCTCTGAATATTTAATTTAAAACAGACTGGAAAATGTGCTGGCTTTAAAAACAAAAACTATCAAAAAAGGCCTATAGGTGGCTTGTTTCATGTCAGAAAATTACAAACACTTCTGGAACAAGTATATTTTATTTATTTTCATTCATTCATTCATAAATGCTCTTATGTTCAAGTTGTTTTGCAATCCAGAAGGTGTGAGTGAGAACTGTGAAGCATGTGTTGTGATTTTATTTTATTTTATTTTATTTTTCTTGTGTGTGAACTGCTCCCCAATAACTTGCAGGGACTTCAGGGTAAATCTGGCCAACATGTGAATGCAGCACCTCTATTCCAGAGGAGATGTGTGTTAAAGGGCTTTAAAAGCCTGGTGTGAAAAGACTCCTGGAATCAAACTTTCCTGAATTTGTTCAGAATTCTGAGAAAACACACATAGGCTCACCCTGCATGGTTGAAAGTATCATTTGCTAATCTGCAGCAAGGGGTCCATTTTAATAATTAGCATTGCTAGTGTGTTCTAGGCATTAAAAGTAGCACAAATATATAGTACTCAATGTATATCACTATATACTGTGAAGTGTGCATGCGTGTATTCAGTGAAATGTATTCCCAGGTAGCATACTTATTTTGAAATATCAGACTTGAATCCTTGGGGGCCTGGGGTGTGTGGAGGCCCTGGACTTTGAGGGTCTGGGGGCCCATTTTGAAATCCTGTCTCTGGACCCATTCCAACCTTGCTATGCCCCTGGCGGAATAGTTACATATGTATTGATCACTACACATGGGTTTCTGCACAGCACCTGCACAGAAGAAACTTCCATATAGAAAATGTGTCTCTTGTAAATTGACCCTGAATTTTCCATTCATCACTGGGATATCTGAGAGTTAGAGTCAATAATAAAAGAACAGCACACTGCTTGTGAAGGGAAGGGGCAAATTACAAAGATTTCTTAGTTTGGCAGGGGCTGGTTTTGGCCCTGGCAGAACTTGGCTATCTGCTCCTGTTGCAAATTCCTCTGTCTAGTGTGGCAAACTAATGTATCCTCCTCCCTCTTGGTGTCAAAGTAAGCACTGGTGTGGTGAATGCACATATACCCCATCATGAGCCAACAGTCATCATAAGACAAAGGCTGGCAGGAATCATTCACTGGTTTATAGACACACACACACCCCACCACCTTCTTCTTCCCCTATTTTGCTAGTGGCTATTTGGGCAGGTGATCCTCTAGGACAAAGTCATGTTTTTTAAAGAATGAGAGGAGACAGAGAAAATGACACTTGGAATCCTCGCATAACTCCTGACTGTTGTTCTAAGTCTTTTACAGAGATGGCTCATGTTTTCAGGTTTTGATCAACAACCATGTCTAGATGGTACAGTATTCTAGTCTAGATGGTACAGTGTTCCTTTTAACAGGGATTTCCAGATATTGCTGACTACAAGTCCCATCATTCCTGCTTGGACAGTGGCGCAATTTCAGTGCTTGCCCTAGGCGCCATTTTCCCTAGTTACGCCTCTGAATACCCGTCTTGTCTTTTCCATTTTGGGACACAAAACCTATTACTATGTTTAAAAGCATTTATTTTCTGGCCATGAGGACTGCAAACTTAGGCTTTTGGTGTGCAAGACATTTCTTTAAAATATATATTTCTAAAGAGCCTTGTAGCCTCATGTTTCCTTTTTCCTGTCCCAGTATACTTGCACGGATGCAGCCCACAACCCACATTTGACTATGGCTGTGACACATTTCCATATTTCCGGGGGTGGCGGGGGGCGTGCGGCGGGGGTGTGTGTGTGCAATTTCAGTGCTTGCCCCGGGCGCCGTTTTCCCTAGTTACACCTCTGCAGGTATCTGCCTAGGACCCTGTCAACAGGAGCTGTTTCCTGCACGCAGTCCTCCATGGGAATGATTCTGAGAATGATTCATGTCCCTTACTGAGCCCTAACAGAGAGTGTCTGTGGGGACACAGAATGTGCGCTTACTGACCCCTTACAGAAACCTCCCTACTTTCCCCTGGCACCCACACTGCAGTTGCCTCCAAGGCTTCAAGACAAACCCACACAGGGTCAGCCCTCACTGTTGAGCAGGGGGAGGACATTAGAGACAGAGTTGGTGGGGTTGTGCCCAATGAGCACGATGCAGTGTGTGGTTTGGAATCCCATTTGCACGCCCAGATGAATGCCCTCACCTCTTTGGCCTGGGTTGGAAAAGGTCACACTTCCGGTGACAGAACCCTTGCTACACCTCTTGCAGTCTGCAGTCTGCAGAAATGCACACCCCCTTGGCAAGGACTTATGGCGAATTGAAAATAAACGTGTTTCACAAAAGGAAAAAATCGATGAAAAAAGAGTGGGGGGGAAGAAAACACCGAGTCTTGTGGCTGCCCTACAAATGGGGACAGGGACTTATGACTGTCCTTTCTGGCAACAAAAAAATACGTGCCTGAAAAAACAAAAAACCTCAAACCCATGGACTTATGGCTGCCTGGAGATTTGCAGCGACTCTGCAAGGCAATAGGAGAAAACGTTCCAGGAACTTGTCACTGGCAGAGAAAGGAAGAGGATTAATGAAGTACACACTACTCACTCATTCCCCGACTTGGCCATGGGCCGCCTCAAAGCAGCACATCCTTTCTTTGAGGGCAGTGTTCTCCCTCTGCAGCCTCTCAATTTTGTTGATGTACGGCTGCAACAACTCCTCCACGCACTCAGGAAGGCTGGGACCTGCAGTCTCTGGAGGCTCCTCTGAGAGTGCAGCAAGAAATGAATGCACAGGTCAGAGGCATGATTCAGGTATGCACTCCTTTGCGTCCGCAAATCCAGCTGTGCACTGGGTACATCGTTCCCTCCCCTTTCACAACTCAACCCCTGGGAAGTGCCCACAGAGTGCTGGACCAGGGAGAGGTTGTGGGGGTTTGGGGGGGGGTCTACTGGTGCTACAGATAGGGGTTACTTTGCTGACCTTCCTTGGCATAACAGAAACTCTTCTCCGGCTCCTCAAAGTGGTGGTCCATGGCCTCCTTCACCCTTCTTGCGACATCTGAGAATAAAAATTAGAACAATTATGTAGGGGAGTATGAACCGGCCCGACCTCGAACCGGTTCGACATCAAACTGATACGGCTCAAAGGCTCGCCCTCGCACTGCACCAGGCCTGGGTCAGCTTGAGGTTGAACTGGACCCCACCCCCAGGCTGGCTTGGGGGCTGTTTCGGGGCTTTAGAGTGATAGATAGATAGATAGATAGATAGATAGATAGATAGATAGATAGATAGAAAGAAACAAACTCACCGGGTCCACAAATGGCCAGGGTGCACGCGCAGCGGCCTCCAAATGGCTGCCGCCACCACGGAAAGGGCCAAAACTGCTCTAAAATGGGCCGTAATGGTCCATTTTAGAGACCGGGAAAATTTGGAGACCGGGGAAATTGCTGGAGACACCCCTAAGGCCACCGCCAGACCAGGCAGACCTGGCGAATATGACTCTAGAACCCCTGAACTGGCTCGAATTTGAGCCGAGCCAGGCGATTGGATCAGGGTCACAAGAGCAAACGTGCCCAGTTTGGTTTGGGTCCAGTTTAGACATCCGGGCAAACCAGTTTAGTGTATACCCCTACAATTGTGACATTGTGTAGCAATGGAGGTGCACACGAGGGAATGGGGAGCCTTGCTGCTGCATACCATCTTCCATGGCAGCCATCCGTGCCTCCAGCGCCTGGAAGCACATCCTCCATTCCTCTTGACCTGCAAGGGAAAGATTGCAGGTGTTTTTCCTGTACGTGGTTCCACTTTCCTGGCCACACAGCCAGCAAGATCATCCCATGGGCCATTGAACGGCCATTGCTCACCTGCTGCCCCGCCTGCCCCCACTGTGCCCTGTATGGTGGCAGTCCCCTCTGCATGCCCAGCTGCAATAAAGAGCAGAAAAGAAGACATTGTCGAAGGCACGTTCTGCAATGTAGCATCCCAGCCTATGCACACATCTGGAGGGGAGGCCTAGCTGCTGCTTACCATTCTCAAGGGCTTCCACTCGCGCCTCCAAAGCCTGGATGTGCAGCCTCCATTCCTCCTGACCTGCATGGGAAAGATTGCAAGTGTTTGCTTAATGTGGCCCCACTCTCCTAGCAGGATCTACCTCATGGGCCCCTGAACGGCCGTTGCTCACCTTCTGCAGTGCCCCCTGTGGCCTCCTCCTGCTGCACGCTCACTGCTGCAACAAAGAGCAAACATGAATGTAGGCCTTGTGGAAGGCACTTCCTGCAATGCAGCATCCCAGCCCACCCACTCCCTTCTGAGCAACTTTGTCAGGGCACAGCTGGATCTGTAGCTGCAGGATCCAACTCATGGCCTCTGTGGGAGCCATGGAATACATTTGAGGGTGTGCATTAGGGGCTGTGGTGGGGAAGGATGTTCACCCTGTGGACACCCCTCCCAAGGAAACTTTCTGCGTCTAAGCCATGGGTGGATGAACACCTTGCTCTTCCCAAAGAGGAGCCCCCACCCTTGACATGGCTGTTGGATTAGGATGTAGATAGATTATGGATTATGCACAGACATAGCTGTGTGTGTCCTCGCTTGGATGAAGCAGAGTATGGACTGTGACTGTGAGAAACTGCAAAACACCGGTCGACCTACCGGCCTGCTGCTCCTCCTCCTGACTTGGAGCTGGCCCCTCACCCTCCTCCACTGATGTCAGGCATTGCCTTTGCTGCTGCACATCTGTGGTGGACAGAGAAGGCACATCATGCCATCGGTCCACCCTTGCACAGAAGCACATGAACGCATGTGTCCACATGCAACAAGGCGTGCGCCAAGAGGCTGTGCACTCTCCAAATATTTAAATTATCCGCCTGAGTGCCAGCCTCCCTTCTCCCCCTCTCAACCCCCCTTCTCCCCCTCTCAACCCCCCACCCCTTTATCAGCCTCTCGTGTCGCTCCAAAAGCCCCAAATCTGGCATAAATTTGGTGGGACCCAGGGAGGAGTGGCTGAGCACAAAGACCACCACCATATGGGAATCAAGACCAAAGATGGTGGGAAATTGTGCAGGATGCACAGTGGATGCATGTTGACAGCACTCTTTTTCAGAAAAATATATGAGAGGGCAGGGAAAGGGGGATAGGTGGCAACATGCCAGGCAGTTCTGCATTCCATTTCCTGGTTGAATGTTGATCTCTAAATGTTCTGATGGGTTTCTTGTTAAGTGGGGTGGGCCAAGGGCCCAGACCAACATTCAAAAGCAAAGAGTGAATCGCACGTACTTTCTGGGCACCTATACTCCCAGTTGGCTTCCCTGCCAGATCCCACAATTGCCTCATGGTGCAGTAGTGCGGGGGTGGGGGGGGCAGATGGACCTTGGAAGCCCTGCAGGGCATCACAGAAGGAGGCCTTCAGCCTCTTAAATTTGGACCGTATCTGTGATTGGTCCAGAACCCTGAAGGATATGGCCTCAGAGGGGAGGCAGGAGCTGCCCATGAACTGACCGGCATCTGTTCTTCTTCCTGAGGAACAGGGAGAGCATGCACTCCACTTCCTCAAGGAGCCAGGCCTGGCCTTTCCTGGCCGCCATTTTCTCAAGGAAGCGAGGGACTTGCGCAAAGAGAACCCAGGAAACCGTGTGCTTCCAGAAACTGTGCCCCTGCGCAAGGGTGGACTACAGCAGTCGGAACTATTTTTTTGTTTCAAAGCGGTAGCGCTCCCTTCTTGTTTATTATTTCTCTGTGTAAACCACTTTGGAAACTTTTATTGAAAAGCGGTATATAAATATTTGTTGCTGCTGCTGTTGCTGTTTTACACACAGTACTAAAGAATTAGCCCTGTAACAAATGCACCCAATAAATTAGTTCCAATCCCACATATTTTGCCTCTGCCAAGTGAATTGTGCAGGGCAGGAACTCTCTGTTTATGTTTCCCGCCTCAAAAATGTCCGTGAAGCTCGCTCTGCACAAGCACAATGGAACAGCAGGACCACTGAGATTACTCAGGAATCAACGGTGGGAGCACCAAGATGACAAACTCTTAGGGCCTGGCTGTAGGCTGTGGATTGTGTGGGAACACAGGGACTTCGCTAGGAGCATAGGAAGCTGCCTTATACAGAGTCAGGCCATTGGTCCATCTTGCTCAGTATTAGCATCTACCCAGATTGGCTTCTCCAAGGTTGCCGGCAAGAGTCTCTCTCAGGCCTATCTTGGAGATGCTGCCTGCTGTGTGGAGAGCTGAGGGACTGAAACTGGCCCCAGTAAGTTGTGAGTTCTGCACACATGGATCTCTTGGCAGGGGGGTTCTTGGTGAAATGCACACACTCTGCTCCTAGAAGCACCCTTGGTGCCCTCCCCCGCCCCATGCTTTGATGTGTGCTGGGCTCTGGGCTCTGCCCAAGTTTGCGCAAGCTAGAAAAGTGGAATGTTGCTCCCTCTGCTGGCAGTTTATTGCAAAGCCACCAAGAATTGTTTTAAAAAAAACACCTCGTCATGTCATTGGCAAGGGGGGGCCCCTCGCTCCCTCTGAGACCCCATTGGCCTAAAATAGAACAGGAGGAAAGAGCGGAGAATACATTTTAAGGGGAATTTGAATAGCCCCTGCCTGGAAAACGCATTGCAATGGACAGCCATACGGCTGTGGCCTACCACAGCCCTACCACGGACCATTGAAACCACCCTTTATGCATGGTTTCAACCCGATCCAGCAAGACGACACAGGTTACACCACTTTTTACCAGTGTAAAGCTTGCAATCTGAAAAGCACCCTGGAGGGATCCCAGGTGAGGGGTGAGAAAAGCAGGATCGACCAAAATCCCTCCCTTGGGCCCAACTGTTAAGGCTCCAGGCTCCTTGCTTATCCCACTTGGCATCCAATCGCCCTAACCCAGGGCTGCACAACTTCGACCCTCGTGCAGATGCTGGACTACAACTCCCACCGTCCATATTGGCAGCTGTGGCTAGGGATGATGGGAGCTGTAGTCCAAAACCAGCCAAAGGGCCTAAGTTGTGCAGCCCTGCCCCCGCCCTTCCTCAGAAATAGAGCCTTTGCTCAGGCCTGTTACAGGGATGTATCCAGCACACCTTCAACAGAAAAAGCCAACTGTCCGGCTGAACACGAGGGACAAGTGACGCACCCATCCTCTGGACGAGCCCAGCTGGGAGCAAAGAGGGCTGCTACCAGCAGGGTAGGCTGGGGCATGACCAGGAGGGACCATTTGCCCAGACCGCCATGTTTGGAGGAAGCCTATAACATTCCAACGGGGTCCCCGGGCATCCCTCCAGGAGCTCTTAAGAGAGGGCTCCTCCATCTCTCCTGAAGGGCCCTCCCACTACTGAGAAAAGTGCAGCCCTGTGTGGAGGTCCACCCAGTAATAGGAAATGGCCCTCACACTGAAGGTCTTTTTGCCCAAGGGGCGCCCGCTTGGGAAAGTGGGAAGACCACTGACTTACTGACTCCAGGGTCTGCCACCCAGAGTGTATGGAACATGGCCGGGCCCAGTGCCATGGACAATATGGCGCCTCCAAGAGGCAGTGGTCCAGCGGACCAGAAGAGCTTGTCCACATCCTGGAGTGGCATAAGGGCCTTTGGGCTTCCGAAGGCCTTGGCAGCAGCTGGAGGGAGGGAGGGAGGGACGGGCGGACGGAAAGAAAGAAAGAGGGGTCAGAGGCAGGGAGAAAGGGCAGGGTCTGAGTGTTGAGAAATAAACACACTGGGGCTGATGAGGAGGGTAGGATGGAGCGGACCCCCTCCCCCCGCACTCCCCACCCTGCCTGGAGCAGAGCTGCAAGGTGGAGAGGTGGGAGCCCGAAGACTTAAATGCTGTGAGGCACCTTCCCTTTGACTCAAGGCCAGCCAAGGTGCAAGGGAGATGTGACTCCATCGGCATCGCCACTATGCCTCTGCTGGCCACAAAGTAGAGCATACAGGCATGCCCCCTGGTTTCCTCCCATTCTTGCATTCCTGCTCGAACTCTTCTGTGATTGGTGGACTGATCCTCTTAGGACTCTCCCTTCACAGTGCTCTCTCCCCCTCCCTCCTCCCACCGCCACGGAGCTAGTACAGGGCACAGGCATTCTGTCCAAGTGTGGAACTTTTCGGAATAAGGCTTTCCAATCTCATCTGTGGGCTCTGTTCTCATCAGACTGGCCTTCCGATTCAAATCCCCCCTGCTCTTCCACCTAGATCAGACCCCTTTCAAATCATACCATAGTGGTTCTGATGGTCCCCGTCCTGCCACTCTGCATCTTCTTTTACTTTCTCCTCCACCTCCTCTTCCTCCCCATGGCAGTGTCTATCCTCCAGCTGGCGGGGCTGGGATACTGGATGGGGGGAAAGACGATGGCAGCTCTAACTCTCAAGGAAGCAGAAGCCTACCACTCCTTACGCTGCCGTGGGGTGTGTGCAAAGTGCCTCTTGAAGCCTGGCAAATAGCTCACGCAGGCAAGTCCTGAGCAAGCTCACTCCCCCTCCCACAAAAGAGCCCTCCATCTGGACAGGCCCATCTGTGGAGCTGAGCACTAATGCACAGATCCTGGGGCAGCAGAGAGCACAGGGGTCTGCTAACGTAATGGCAAGCTTGTGTGTGGGGGGGAGGGACGTGCAACTGTGGAGAAGGAAGGAGAGACGTCTAAGCATTAACAGAACGAGACCCTCCACAGCATCTCTCTGCCCCGGACTTGCTGCACATTCCAGCCACCATTCAAACCCTGCATTGGAGCTGCAGTTCCAGCTTCTCTAGGGTGGGGGAAGGCGAAGGCAGGGCTCCAAACGCCCTACAGGCAGATGGGGTGGTGGTGGTGGGAGTGGCACCCGCACCAGAGGGCAGTGGAGGGCGCTCTAGAGACAGAGCCCTGCTCCTTACCTGGCTCAGCAGTCAGGATGGCTTCCGTCGCCCTTCTCAGCTCCATCCTGAGCTCCTACAAAAAGAAAGCCAAGGAGGGAGATGAACCTGGAGCTGCCTTCTGCCAAGCCAGACCCTGAGCGACCCAGCTAGCAGATTCCCTCACCCCCCGACTGGCAGCAGTTCTCCGATGCCACAGGGTGAACCAGGGCCTTTGGGCATGCAAAGCAGGCGGTAAAAGGCAGACTCACTCTTTTATTTATTTATTTATTATTTTATTTTTTACATTTATATCTTGCTCTTCCTCCAAGGAGCCCAGAGTGGTGTACTACATACTTAATGTTCTCCTCACAACAACCCTGTGAAGTAGGTTAGGCTGAGAAAGAAGTGACTGGCCCAGAGTCACCCAGCAAGTCTCATGGCTGAATGGGGATTTGAACTCGGGTCTCCCCGGTCCTAGTCCAGCACTCTAACCACTACACCACGCTGGCTCGCTGAAGAGGAGTTTTCTTTTAGTCGCAGATCCCTTGCTCCCTCTAGGCACCCCTCCTTTTCAATATGACCCACTCGTTCACTCTGACAGGTACAAACCTATTCTCTGCTGTTCCCATCTGGGGGGGCAGGGTTGCATCTCTCTCCCTACACACCCACCCCATTCTCTCACTGCCCTGTATCGCATGGAAGCTGAAGGCAGGCAGAAAAAGGCCCGGCCCCACACCTTGCTTCTCAATCCAAGCAGCTCCCCTCCAGTGTGAGCATCCTGCCTGGCTGAGCTCCTCCTCCTCCTCCTCTTCCCCAATCCCTGCCTTGGAGTCTGACCCCAGCAGGATGCACCCATCGCTCTCATGTCCTGCCCGTCCTGAACCTCACACTGGCTTGCTTGGAGGGAGACCCTCACCGAGGACTGGCAGGCCCCGTCAAGGCAGTTCTCCCCTTGACCCCAAGATGGAAGGCGAGGGCTTCCCACCCCCACCAGCAAGAAGGGGTCACTCCCTGGCTTGCCCAAGGAGTGCCTCACCTCTATACTCCGGCATTTGGTGTCCAGGACGTCCCATGCCTGGCCGATAGGTTGAACCTCCCCATTGCTGTCTGCTGGAAGAAGAGATCAGATTAGTATTTGAATAGAGAAGGTTGGGGGGGGGTTGCGAACGGGGGGGGAGACTCACCTGCATGTGGGCCGGGAGGGGGAGAAGGGAGGGTCAGCTCAGACTGGGGTGCTGTAAGCCACCTTCCCTTTGACTTTGAGGCCAGCCAAGGTGCAAGGGAGTGGGCAGCCTGATTCTTCACTTTGCACCCAGAGCGGACCCCTTTCATTCAAGTCATACCAGTATGGCTTTGGTGATGCAGCTGCTGCTCCTGCTCCTCCTCCTGCTCCTCCTCCGAAAAGCAAGGGAGATCTTGGCAGATCTGGGATTCTCGATGGGGGGAAAGACAAAGGCAGTAAGTTGCTGTGTGTGTGTGTGTGTGTGTGTGTGTGTGTGTGTTTGTGTGTGTGTGCGCGCTTCCTCATTTCCCTGATAGAGCGATGTGGACAGCATTGGCCATCCTCCATGTGCTGGGTGAGAGGGCTTACAAAGGGCAGGGGGGGGGCTCACCATCCGGGCCGCTCTCCCCAGCGGGAGGGCCAGAGGGCAGCATCCACCACCCACCCATCCACTGGAGTGGACATCAAAAGCCGGGATCAACTCCCAAAAGACCGTCCAGGCCTGGAGCACCCCAAATAGCTCACACTAGCCATTATTAAGCAAGCTCACTCAACTTCCCACAAGAGACCCTCACCACCTGTGGAGCTGAGCACCCACAGGGGGCACAGGTGGGGGAGGGGGCTGTTGACATCATGGCAAGCTTTGTGTATGTGTGTGGGGGGGTAACTGTGGAGAGGGAAGGAGAGACACCTATGGAATGGCCGTTTCAATAAATTAATAATATCTTCTTTAAAAAATACTAATGTCAAAAAAGAGAGAGAATGAAACAAAAATGTCTATTATTTTTACATTACCTAAAGAGTCTGCATAAGACCCACTGAGGCTGGTCATGCTCCCCATCATCTCAGCTGCATTGGAGACCAGGAGTGGGGGGAGAGAGGAACCATGATCAAAAGTCTGAAGCCACAGGAGCCTATTAATACGCAGCCAAGAAGGCAGCGACCAGAAGGCACTCTGAGGGCTTGGCCCCACACGGAGGGACTGTTTGCCTGTGTGTTTTATGGCAGAGGGACCCCATCAGGTTTCCAAGGAAGAGGAGGGGCTGAAGTCCTCCAGGGCAAAATGGGCAGAATTGGGCATTCTGGACTCTGTGGGCCTCAACATACACTGGACTCAAAAGAGAGAGACGTTTGCCTTGCATGTCCCTTCAGTCATGTAGACAAATGCCTCCTTTTGCAAAAGGGCCCCCTCCAGATCTTAAATAGTGGGGTGTGTGGGGAGGGGCAGGAAGCAACAGGATCTTTTTTACCTCCAAGACAGAAGGGGAAGCGAACTGTTGAAAAAAGAAAAGAAAAACAGCATGTCAAAATTAAACGTGCCCTGCACCACGTACAAGTGATGAACAAGCAATGTGAAATGAGAGGGTTCAAAGGGAGGGGGTTCCAGATGTTAGCGGCCAGGCCAACCCTGGGGACTAGAGGGCCCAGGACAACCTCTTGCGGGGGGAAGAGGAGAATGTTTCCACCCAGGGCTGTTTCAGGGAGCTATCCAGCACACTTCCGACTGGGAAAGGGCATCGCCAGCTTCCCTGGGTGAACACCGATCGGGTGGAGGGGGGCAGGGATTCTTTACCTTCGCCTGGTGAGAGGCAGATGTGCACTGGTGGGGGAAAAACCAAAGCAGAATATTAGAATGAACGCCCTTTGACTCAAGGCCAGCCAAGGTGCAAGGAAGATGTGACTCCATCGGCATCGCCACTATGCCTCTGCTGGCCACAAAGTAGAGCATACAGGCATGCCCCCTGGTTTCCTCCCATTCTTGCATTCCTGCTTGAACTCTTCTGTGATTGGTGGACTGATCCTCTTAGGACTCTCCCTTCACAGTGCTCTCTCCCCCTCCCTCCTCCCACCGCCACGGAGCTAGTACAGGGCACAGGCATTCTGTCCAAGTGTGGAACTTTTCGGAATAAGGCTTTCCAATCTCATCTGTGGGCTCTGTTCTCATCAGACTGGCCTTCCGATTCAAATCCCCCCTGCTCTTCCACCTAGATCAGACCCCTTTCAAATCATACCATAGTGGTTCTGATGGTCCCCGTCCTGCCACTCTGCATCTTCTTTTACTTTCTCCTCCACCTCCTCTTCCTCCCCATGGCAGTGTCTATCCTCCAGCTGGCGGGGCTGGGATACTGGATGGGGGGAAAGACGATGGCAGCTCTAACTCTCAAGGAAGCAGAAGCCTACCACTCCTTACGCTGCCGTGGGGTGTGTGCAAAGTGCCTCTTGAAGCCTGGCAAATAGCTCACGCAGGCAAGTCCTGAGCAAGCTCACTCCCCCTCCCACAAAAGAGCCCTCCATCTGGACAGGCCCATCTGTGGAGCTGAGCACTAATGCACAGATCCTGGGGCAGCAGAGAGCACAGGGGTCTGCTAACGTAATGGCAAGCTTGTGTGTGGGGGGGGGACGTGCAACTGTGGAGAAGGAAGGAGAGACGTCTAAGCATTAACAGAACGAGACCCTCCACAGCATCTCTCTGCCCCGGACTTGCTGCACATTCCAGCCACCATTCAAACCCTGCATTGGAGCTGCAGTTCCAGCTTCTCTAGGGTGGGGGAAGGCGAAGGCAGGGCTCCAAACGCCCTACAGGCAGATGGGGTGGTGGTGGTGGGAGTGGCACCCGCACCAGAGGGCAGTGGAGGGCGCTCTAGAGACAGAGCCCTGCTCCTTACCTGGCTCAGCAGTCAGGATGGCTTCCGTCGCCCTTCTCAGCTCCATCCTGAGCTCCTACAAAAAGAAAGCCAAGGAGGGAGATGAACCTGGAGCTGCCTTCTGCCAAGCCAGACCCTGAGCGACCCAGCTAGCAGATTCCCTCACCCCCCGACTGGCAGCAGTTCTCCGATGCCACAGGGTGAACCAGGGCCTTTGGGCATGCAAAGCAGGCGGTAAAAGGCAGACTCACTCTTTTATTTATTTATTTATTATTTTATTTTTTACATTTATATCTTGCTCTTCCTCCAAGGAGCCCAGAGTGGTGTACTACATACTTAATGTTCTCCTCACAACAACCCTGTGAAGTAGGTTAGGCTGAGAAAGAAGTGACTGGCCCAGAGTCACCCAGCAAGTCTCATGGCTGAATGGGGATTTGAACTCGGGTCTCCCCAGTCCTAGTCCAGCACTCTAACCACTACACCACGCTGGCTCGCTGAAGAGGAGTTTTCTTTTAGTCGCAGATCCCTTGCTCCCTCTAGGCACCCCTCCTTTTCAATATGACCCACTCGTTCACTCTGACAGGTACAAACCTATTCTCTGCTGTTCCCATCTGGGGGGGCAGGGTTGCATCTCTCTCCCTACACACCCACCCCATTCTCTCACTGCCCTGTATCGCATGGAAGCTGAAGGCAGGCAGAAAAAGGCCCGGCCCCACACCTTGCTTCTCAATCCAAGCAGCTCCCCTCCAGTGTGAGCATCCTGCCTGGCTGAGCTCCTCCTCCTCCTCCTCTTCCCCAATCCCTGCCTTGGAGTCTGACCCCAGCAGGATGCACCCATCGCTCTCATGTCCTGCCCGTCCTGAACCTCACACTGGCTTGCTTGGAGGGAGACCCTCACCGAGGACTGGCAGGCCCCGTCAAGGCAGTTCTCCCCTTGACCCCAAGATGGAAGGCGAGGGCTTCCCACCCCCACCAGCAAGAAGGGGTCACTCCCTGGCTTGCCCAAGGAGTGCCTCACCTCTATACTCCGGCATTTGGTGTCCAGGACGTCCCATGCCTGGCCGATAGGTTGAACCTCCCCATTGCTGTCTGCTGGAAGAAGAGATCAGATTAGTATTTGAATAGAGAAGGTTGGGGGGGGGTTGCGAACGGGGGGGGAGACTCACCTGCATGTGGGCCGGGAGGGGGAGAAGGGAGGGTCAGCTCAGACTGGGGTGCTGTAAGCCACCTTCCCTTTGACTTTGAGGCCAGCCAAGGTGCAAGGGAGTGGGCAGCCTGATTCTTCACTTTGCACCCAGAGCGGACCCCTTTCATTCAAGTCATACCAGTATGGCTTTGGTGATGCAGCTGCTGCTCCTGCTCCTCCTCCTGCTCCTCCTCCGAAAAGCAAGGGAGATCTTGGCAGATCTGGGATTCTCGATGGGGGGAAAGACAAAGGCAGTAAGTTGCTGTGTGTGTGTGTGTGTCTCTGTGTGTGTGTGTGTGTGTGTGTGTGTGTGTGTGTGTGTGTGTGCGCGCTTCCTCATTTCCCTGATAGAGCGATGTGGACAGCATTGGCCATCCTCCATGTGCTGGGTGAGAGGGCTTACAAAGGGCAGGGGGGGGGCTCACCATCCGGGCCGCTCTCCCCAGCGGGAGGGCCAGAGGGCAGCATCCACCACCCACCCATCCACTGGAGTGGACATCAAAAGCCGGGATCAACTCCCAAAAGACCGTCCAGGCCTGGAGCACCCCAAATAGCTCACACTAGCCATTATTAAGCAAGCTCACTCAACTTCCCACAAGAGACCCTCACCACCTGTGGAGCTGAGCACCCACAGGGGGCACAGGTGGGGGAGGGGGCTGTTGACATCATGGCAAGCTTTGTGTATGTGTGTGGGGGGGTAACTGTGGAGAGGGAAGGAGAGACACCTATGGAATGGCCGTTTCAATAAATTAATAATATCTTCTTTAAAAAATACTAATGTCAAAAAAGAGAGAGAATGAAACAAAAATGTCTATTATTTTTACATTACCTAAAGAGTCTGCATAAGACCCACTGAGGCTGGTCATGCTCCCCATCATCTCAGCTGCATTGGAGACCAGGAGTGGGGGGAGAGAGGAACCATGATCAAAAGTCTGAAGCCACAGGAGCCTATTAATACGCAGCCAAGAAGGCAGCGACCAGAAGGCACTCTGAGGGCTTGGCCCCACACGGAGGGACTGTTTGCCTGTGTGTTTTATGGCAGAGGGACCCCATCAGGTTTCCAAGGAAGAGGAGGGGCTGAAGTCCTCCAGGGCAAAATGGGCAGAATTGGGCATTCTGGACTCTGTGGGCCTCAACATACACTGGACTCAAAAGAGAGAGACGTTTGCCTTGCATGTCCCTTCAGTCATGTAGACAAATGCCTCCTTTTGCAAAAGGGCCCCCTCCAGATCTTAAATAGTGGGGTGTGTGGGGAGGGGCAGGAAGCAACAGGATCTTTTTTACCTCCAAGACAGAAGGGGAAGCGAACTGTTGAAAAAAGAAAAGAAAAACAGCATGTCAAAATTAAACGTGCCCTGCACCACGTACAAGTGATGAACAAGCAATGTGAAATGAGAGGGTTCAAAGGGAGGGGGTTCCAGATGTTAGCGGCCAGGCCAACCCTGGGGACTAGAGGGCCCAGGACAACCTCTTGCGGGGGGAAGAGGAGAATGTTTCCACCCAGGGCTGTTTCGGGGAGCTATCCAGCACACTTCCGACTGGGAAAGGGCATCGCCAGCTTCCCTGGGTGAACACCGATCGGGTGGAGGGGGGCAGGGATTCTTTACCTTCGCCTGGTGAGAGGCAGATGTGCACTGGTGGGGGAAAAACCAAAGCAGAATATTAGAATGAACGCCCTTTGACTCAAGGCCAGCCAAGGTGCAAGGAAGATGTGACTCCATCGGCATCGCCACTATGCCTCTGCTGGCCACAAAGTAGAGCATACAGGCATGCCCCCTGGTTTCCTCCCATTCTTGCATTCCTGCTCGAACTCTTCTGTGATTGGTGGACTGATCCTCTTAGGACTCTCCCTTCACAGTGCTCTCTCCCCCTCCCTCCTCCCACCGCCACGGAGCTAGTACAGGGCACAGGCATTCTGTCCAAGTGTGGAACTTTTCGGAATAAGCCTTTCCAATCTCATCTGTGGGCTCTGTTCTCATCAGACTGGCCTTCCGATTCAAATCCCCCCTGCTCTTCCACCTAGATCAGACCCCTTTCAAATCATACCATAGTGGTTCTGATGGTCCCCGTCCTGCCACTCTGCATCTTCTTTTACTTTCTCCTCCACCTCCTCTTCCTCCCCATGGCAGTGTCTATCCTCCAGCTGGCGGGGCTGGGATACTGGATGGGGGGAAAGACGATGGCAGCTCTAACTCTCAAGGAAGCAGAAGCCTACCACTCCTTACGCTGCCGTGGGGTGTGTGCAAAGTGCCTCTTGAAGCCTGGCAAATAGCTCACGCAGGCAAGTCCTGAGCAAGCTCACTCCCCCTCCCACAAAAGAGCCCTCCATCTGGACAGGCCCATCTGTGGAGCTGAGCACTAATGCACAGATCCTGGGGCAGCAGAGAGCACAGGGGTCTGCTAACGTAATGGCAAGCTTGTGTGCGGGGGGGGGGGACGTGCAACTGTGGAGAAGGAAGGAGAGACGTCTAAGCATTAACAGAACGAGACCCTCCACAGCATCTCTCTGCCCCGGACTTGCTGCACATTCCAGCCACCATTCAAACCCTGCATTGGAGCTGCAGTTCCAGCTTCTCTAGGGTGGGGGAATGCGAAGGCAGGGCTCCAAACGCCCTACAGGCAGATGGGGTGGTGGTGGTGGGAGTGGCACCCGCACCAGAGGGCAGTGGAGGGCGCTCTAGAGACAGAGCCCTGCTCCTTACCTGGCTCAGCAGTCAGGATGGCTTCCGTCGCCCTTCTCAGCTCCATCCTGAGCTCCTACAAAAAGAAAGCCAAGGAGGGAGATGAACCTGGAGCTGCCTTCTGCCAAGCCAGACCCTGAGCGACCCAGCTAGCAGATTCCCTCACCCTCACCCCCCGACTGGCAGCAGTTCTCCGATGCCACAGGGTGAACCAGGGCCTTTGGGCATGCAAAGCAGGCGGTAAAAGGCAGACTCACTCTTTTATTTATTTATTTATTATTTTATTTTTTACATTTATATCTTGCTCTTCCTCCAAGGAGCCCAGAGTGGTGTACTACATACTTAATGTTCTCCTCACAACAACCCTGTGAAGTAGGTTAGGCTGAGAAAGAAGTGACTGGCCCAGAGTCACCCAGCAAGTCTCATGGCTGAATGGGGATTTGAACTCGGGTCTCCCCGGTCCTAGTCCAGCACTCTAACCACTACACCACGCTGGCTCGCTGAAGAGGAGTTTTCTTTTAGTCGCAGATCCCTTGCTCCCTCTAGGCACCCCTCCTTTTCAATATGACCCACTCGTTCACTCTGACAGGTACAAACCTATTCTCTGCTGTTCCCATCTGGGGGGGCAGGGTTGCATCTCTCTCCCTACACACCCACCCCATTCTCTCACTGCCCTGTATCGCATGGAAGCTGAAGGCAGGCAGAAAAAGGCCCGGCCCCACACCTTGCTTCTCAATCCAAGCAGCTCCCCTCCAGTGTGAGCACCCTGCCTGGCTGAGCTCCTCCTCCTCCTCCTCCTCTTCCCCAATCCCTGCCTTGGAGTCTGACCCCAGCAGGATGCACCCATCGCTCTCATGTCCTGCCCGTCCTGAACCTCACACTGGCTTGCTTGGAGGGAGACCCTCACCGAGGACTGGCAGGCCCCGTCAAGGCAGTTCTCCCCTTGACCCCAAGATGGAAGGCGAGGGCTTCCCACCCCCACCAGCAAGAAGGGGTCACTCCCTGGCTTGCCCAAGGAGTGCCTCACCTCTATACTCCGGCATTTGGTGTCCAGGACGTCCCATGCCTGGCCGATAGGTTGAACCTCCCCATTGCTGTCTGCTGGAAGAAGAGATCAGATTAGTATTTGAATAGAGAAGGTTGGGGGGGGGTTGCGAGCGGGGGGGGGAGAGTCACCTGCATGTGGGCCGGGAGGGGGAGAAGGGAGGGTCAGCTCAGACTGGGGTGCTGTAAGCCACTTTCCCTTTGACTCTGAGGCCTGCCAAGGTGCAAGGGAGTGGGCAGCCTGATTCTTCACTTTGCACCCAGAGCGGACCCCTTTCATTCAAGTCATACCAGTATGGCTTTGGTGATGCAGCTGCTGCTCCTGCTCCTCCTCCTGCTCCTCCTCCGAAAAGCAAGGGAGATCTTGGCAGATCTGGGATTCTCGATGGGGGGAAAGACAAAGGCAGTAAGTTGCTGTGTGTGTGTGTGTGTGTGTGTGTGTGCGTGTGTGTGTGCGCGCGCTTCCTCATTTCCCTGATAGAGCGATGTGGACAGCATTGGCCATCCTCCATGTGCTGGGTGAGAGGGCTTACAAAGGGCAGGGGGGGGCTCACCATCCGGGCCGCTCTCCCCAGCGGGAGGGCCAGAGGGCAGCATCCACCACCCACCCATCCACTGGAGTGGACATCAAAAGCCGGGATCAACTCCCAAAAGACCGTCCAGGCCTGGAGCACCCCAAATAGCTCACACTAGCCATTATTAAGCAAGCTCACTCAACTTCCCACAAGAGACCCTCACCACCTGTGGAGCTGAGCACCCACAGGGGGCACAGGTGGGGGAGGGGGCTGTTGACATCATGGCAAGCTTTGTGTATGTGTGTGGGGGGGGGGTAACTGTGGAGAGGGAAGGAGAGACACCTATGGAATGGCCGTTTCAATAAATTAATAATATCTTCTTTAAAAATACTAATGTCAAAAAAGAGAGAGAATGAAACAAAAATGTCTATTATTTTTACATTACCTAAAGAGTCTGCATAAGACCCACTGAGGCTGGTCATGCTCCCCATCATCTCAGCTGCATTGGAGACCAGGAGTGGGGGGAGAGAGGAACCATGATCAAAAGTCTGAAGCCACAGGAGCCTATTAATACGCAGCCAAGAAGGCAGCGACCAGAAGGTGCTCTGAGGGCTTGGCCCCACACGGAGGGACTGTTTGCCTGTGTGTTTTATGGCAGAGGGACCCCATCAGGTTTCCAAGGAAGAGGAGGGGCTGAAGTCCTCCAGGGCAAAATGGGCAGAATTGGGCATTCTGGACTCTGTGGGCCTCAACATACACTGGACTCAAAAGAGAGAGACGTTTGCCTTGCATGTCCCTTCAGTCATGTAGACAAATGCCTCCTTTTGCAAAAGGGCCCCCTCCAGATCTTAAATAGTGGGGTGTGTGGGGAGGGGCAGGAAGCAACAGGATCTTTTTTACCTCCAAGACAGAAGGGGAAGCGAACTGTTGAAAAAAGAAAAGAAAAACAGCATGTCAAAATTAAACGTGCCCTGCACCACGTACAAGTGATGAACAAGCAATGTGAAATGAGAGGGTTCAAAGGGAGGGGGTTCCAGATGTTAGCGGCCAGGCCAACCCTGGGGACTAGAGGGCCCAGGACAACCTCTTGCGGGGGGAAGAGGAGAATGTTTCCACCCAGGGCTATTTCGGGGAGCTATCCAGCACACTTCCGACTGGGAAAGGGCATCGCCAGCTTCCCTGGGTGAACACCGATCGGGTGGAGGGGGGCAGGGATTCTTTACCTTCGCCTGGTGAGAGGCAGATGTGCACTGGTGGGGGAAAAACCAAAGCAGAATATTCGAATGAAGTGCTCAGTGCACTGATGCAAAACTTGGAAGTCAACAGCGGGCAATGGCGGCGGGTGGGGTGGGGTGGAGAAGAGACCCACAAGGTAGTCTTACCTTCCCCTGGTGAACAAGGCGCCCAATGTTCAGCTGAAAAGTAGTACAAACGTGGAATGTCAGAATGGAGCCAATTCTGACGAACTGAAGCCAAGCCCACCCTGGTCATGAGAGACCCAGAACCCTTCAGAGGGGGACCTCCACTCGCCCACACACAGCCCAAAGGTATCGGGCAAAGAAGGTCTTTTCCTTGCTACCCAGGATCTCGGGGCCTCCACTGGTATCAGTACCTTGTTCCTCAGCTGGAATGCTGTAGAGAGGAACAGAAACATTCCTGTTAGTAAATCACAGGAAACTGAGGGATCTTTCAGGGATGCTAGGGAGTGCTGTGTGCCCCCGGCCCCCTCTTCTAACATGCCCACCTCCATCATCCTTTGCGGTGGCTTTCTGATGCTTCCTGCAATGATACATCTTCCTGCAAAGCGAAATGTGGCCACAGGAGGGCACTCTTTTGCCACCCCAGGAAAATATAGACCCCTTTGTCATTAGTACAGTAGGTACACCAAAGCCTCAGCTATCTGCACTGCAATAAATGGCCACAGGAAGGCACCCCTTTGCCACAGCAGGGAGTTATTCACACATGCCTTCATGTCGCATATCTGAAGAGCGAATCTGCTTCGCAGCAGATTCGCAAGACATTTAATTCAGGGGATTAAAGGGACAGTTCACATAGGGTTGGCTCTTCTCCGCAATCCCTGGTAGATCTTTCTCCAGTGCGTTCCCACTGGCTTACTCCGAGTTTTTCCTCCAACCAATCACAAATCACATCAGAGAGGAGGAGAGCAAGAGAGCTTTTGTTGTTGTTGTTGTTAGTTAGTTAGTTAGTTTGACAGCTAAGAATGGAAGATCTGGATGATGAGTGTTGCCAAGCAGGTGGATCAAACAGCAAAACACTTAACCCAAGCCTGCTGAATCTGACCCAAATCTTTGCTGATTTTTATAATGAACTTGTCTTTGTGAGTGAATGCCTTCATCACCTCATACCCCGCCCCCCCAACACACACACCCCAGACCATCTAAGAGTCAGGGAGGTTTCAAAAAGGTCTCAGGTTACATCAAGCTGTAGCCTCCACTCCACATATCTAAAGCCTACATTAAGACCCACATTTCGCAGCTTGTGCTTGCATTTAACTCAGGAATTTCTCCCTCCCCTTCTGGACTCCCTCCACAGAATTTCACCAATCTGCTACAATGCCCCCGCCACACACACACACCCCAACACCACCACAATTGCAAATCACTCAGAGCAGACCATACCCAACACAACTGTCAAACTCCCCTTCACTGAGTTTTGAAAAACTCCTAATTACTGGCAATGGCCACTACACACATCAAAGGAAAAGCAGTGGGGCACAACAGAAGACTTGGAGTTTTGTTTTTCCCCCAAAAGCTGCTGAAACTAGAGGATTTTTGAAAACTGGATATACTTTGGGCTAAGCCAGAATGCACAGCCTTGATTCAGGGGGAATCAGAGTCATGTCTGTACTGGGCCCTGATAGCCCGCAGAGATGTCGGGATAAATGCAGCTAATATTTGGACTGGCACACTCCAATCTGGATGAGATTCGCAGTAAAGGTCTTGTGTGTAAACCCTCCAGGGAAACATTTTCCTGGTGTTTCCTGGAAATCTGTGGCACAAATTCTGGGTTGAGGGGGTGCATGGTAGGAATCTTGACTGGGCAGAGAACAAATTAAATGAGACATTATGCAAGCTGGGGACATGGGGTACCTCTTGGGGCTTTTGGTTCTCTTTGGGTATGGTAAGAAAGTGATCAATGGGCAACGTTTCTTGGCTTCTGTATGGTACTTCTGTATAGTACTGTATGGTACCAAAGGGCTTTGGAGTTTGAGTTCCTGGGAGTTATTTTTGATACTAGGCTAAAATGGGCCTCACATGTTTTATATGCAATAAACAGGTGTAAAGTGAGATTGGAAAGGAGAATTTCAGGTAGCACCATAGATAAACAAACTTGATGGTTAATCAGATTGGTTTATCAGATTGGTTGTGGATTATGGCTGCGATGTCTATGCCTCAGCATCCAAATGATCTGTTCTGCAGAAACTGGATTCTGTTCATACAAAGGTCTTACAGATCTCCTGTGGTCTTCTGCCTGTAATATTATGTGGGGTCAGGGAGGATGGCCTGGAGATTGACCATGTCTGGCCCGAGACATTTCACGGTGGGGCACATTACGGAACTTACGTTTTGGCGCAAATAACTCTATTTGCAGACTGTGCTGGGAGTTTAGTAACCTCTAGGAATTTCCTAATGAATGATGCCCTCATGTGGTCAGGGTTACATCCTGGTTGGCTGAAGGCTCCTTATTAGGGTTGTGTGTTTTGTATTTTTTCTGTTTTGATTTGTACCAAATCCGAATCAACCCCATTTTGTATTTTGTCCGAAATTAAGCCTTCTGAATCACCCCAGTTTTGTTTTGTATCCGAATTAATCCGAATCTGAATCTGAATTAATTCAGATTTAAAAATGGGTCATGTGGTCAAAAGAGTGGGTGGGGATTATAGTGCCCAATGAATGGAAGCTACCAAAAAAATTTCAAAGGAATTGGGCAAACTGCTGATTTTTGGTTCATTTTTGAAGTTTGCGCGTCTTTCAGATTTCCCCCATAGGGTATGATGGAGGTTTCAGGAAAAGTATAGCTTTACGCGGGGTGGGGGGAAAGGAGTGTGGTTGGTGGTAGTGCCCAGTTGGTGCAAGGAAGCTACCACAATTTTTTCAGATGAATTCGGCAAAGGGCTAATTTTTAAAGAATTAATGAAGTTATGTATCTTTCAGATTTTCCTTGTAGGGTATAATGGAGGTTTCTGCTGTCCCATAACTCCACTTGAGGGGCACTGGGGTGGCCCAAAGCAAGTGGCCGTGTAGTGCACATAGGGTGCCAACCACCCACATGGGTTGCCAACCCATGAAGTACAGGGTTCTGTTCTAGAGGTTTCTGAGAGTAGATTCTCTGGTAGCATATGAGAGTGGATTCATGGTTTTTCATTAAAAATCTCTTTGGCTACCAGAGAATCAAAACTCAACACCTTAGAAACAACAAAGCCCAGTACCCCAATGGGTTAGCAATCCAGGGGGTTGGTTGGCACCCTCTATGCACTACACCACCACTCACTTCGGGTCATCCCAGTGCCCCCCAGGTGGAGTTATGGGGCTGCTGAAACCTCCATTATTCCCTATGGGGAAAAAGATGCGTAAACCTCAAGAATTCCTAAGAAATCAGCCCTTTGCCCTATTTGTAATCTGGGTGCACCACCCTTGGGGCACTGCCACCCAACCCACTGTTTTGCCCCTGAAGCCCCACATAAACTAGTTGAAAGAGTGAAGAGTGAATGAGCCAGCGTGGTGTAGTAGTTAGAGTGCTGGACTAGGACTGGGGAGACCCGAGTTCAAATCCCCATTCAGCCATGATACTCGCTGGGTGACTCTGGGCCACTCACTTCTCTCAGCCTAACCTACTTCACAGGGTTGTTGTGAGGAGAAACTAAGTATGTAGTACATTGCTCTGGGCTCCTTGGAGGAAGAGCGGGATATAAAATGTAAAAAAAATAAAATAAAACTGCCTTGGTACTATGGAACAGCTTCAAATGTTCATTTAACTGAACTGGAGTGAGCCGTAGCCCAAACAAATCAGCCTACTGTTCAGAATTGTTGAGATTTATCATCACTGCATTTAAGAAAGTGCAAAACCATGGATCATGGTTACAAGAAAGAGAGAAGCAACTAAGATTCCTGGGGATGTCAATAGATTGACAGGTGTATTCCCCACCCCCCTCCTTTTGTCTCCTGTAGTCCCATGTGGATGACCTGTCCCTGCAATGGCAAAAGTTGTGAACCCCTGGCTTAGACATCATGTCCCACCAAATTACATTGTGGCCAAAATCACATTAGACTGCTCAACTTGGGCAACAAAACTTAGACACCACTATAACTCATAAAAATCAGAAGAAAAACAAAATAGCTCTTCAAAAGAGCCCTGAACAAGTCAAGAGATTCTTTCTAAAGCTTTGGAAAGAAAAACCTGTTTAATTCCAGAACTTTCCTAACCAGCTTCTCAAAAAGCTTCTCCACACAATTTATACCATGGCTTTTTGCAAGAGCTTTGGAATTGCACTGAGCTCCCAAAGATATTTGGGTATTTCTGTCTCAAAGTGCTGTCTTCCAAATCCCTTTGCAAGGTCAGTTTGCATTTCAATCACACTGAATACAACACTTAACTAAACTATTCATGCTCAACAGTTTTTGCATATCTTATCTTCTGCTAATCACTCAGTGCCTCAGCTGGAGTGGAGAGAGTCAGAGAAGTCAATTAGAATTGCAATGCTTTTCCGAAGAACAAAGCATTCTGTCCGAAACACAGTCATTTCGATTTGGAAACAAAAATCTCTGTTTTTTAATTCTTGGTTTTGTTTTGGTTACAGAACCTCCGAAATTGCCAATTTTGGGCACAAAACGTTTTGTACCCAAATCGAAATGCACAAGCCTACTCCTTATGTCTTCTTATGCAGACTATCAGAATTCCCTGCATGGCCACAGCATCCCCCTATATAATAGTGGACCTGGGATGCCCAAGGAAAGGGTCCCGGGGCAGAGGCAGTTTGGGATCCAGAAATAAAGCTATTGCCAACCCCCACAGACAAGATTTGGAAAAAAGTACAACTCACCTATCTTCTGCATAGGATCTAGAGGAAGAGAAAGGAAGACAAGCTTAGGCAAGGGTCATGGAAACCACATGGAGGGGGGATGCTTAGGGGCAGCTTTTGAAGCCAGCTTCAGCTGGAGGGCTCATTTCCCCACAAATCCTCAGGTGGTTCTTGGGTGCTGCTGCTTCTCACAGCCTAGAACCTTAATTGCCTAAATCAAATGGCAATTACCCGAGCAGGCAACCTCTGAGGGCCCCCTTCTTTCTGAGGAGAAGCTGCATGGTATGAATACTGGAGATGAAATTGTGTTAAGAGGGGAGAGCAAAGCGATGGGTGAACACACCCAGCTGGACTCTGGATCTCACAGCCCAGGCAAGGGAAGGACATCTATCAACACCAATCACAGGGGAGCCATCCCACCATCCCAGTCATTACCTTGGTTGAAAACAGCCAAAACAGCCACCCATCTTTAAGAATAGTTGAACAAGCCAACTTAGCGCTCTTGAAGATGGTGGCGAATGACCATCCCACAGAACCTTCGCGGGTCTCCAAGGGCAACCAAGATCTCAGAATCCTGTGGCCAGTAGTAAAGGACTGGCTGTGTTTTGGTTTGAATCCAATCTCTGTCTCAGGGATGCAGATCAAAGTTCCAAACTACCTAGGTGGAGTCACCCCTATCACTTGTCCTCCCCTTCCTGCTTTCTTCCCTGCACCCCCACATCTCATGCTGAAGTTCCCTAGTTGGGGAAATTCCCTAGTTGGGGAAATTCCTCTGCCACTTGGCACTGGAGCCCTACCTCTAGTCAGGATACACATAAAGTCTCCTTCACACAATATGCAATCAACCTGTAGAACTCACTGCCACAAGATGGTGTCAGTGACTTTTGAAAGGGGTTTAGACACATTCATGGAGGACAGAGTCCTCAATGGCTATTAGTCAGGGTGGCTAAAGGTAGCCTCCAGGTGCACAGCTGACCTTTCAGCTACATGCAAGTGGGGTGGGGAAAAGCCAAGTGAGCAAAGCCATGCCAGAGAAAAGAATTGTCTTCACAGGAACACTCTTTTCCTCAGGTTTTGGGGTCAGTGTAATAGGTATGTGCAAACTGATTTGGGTAGAAATCTATTTGTACCTGAATCTAGCTGATTTGGGGTGATTTGGAGACAAAACAAATCACCCCTGTGGTCCATTGGCTAGATTCGAGGACAAATCGAATTGCGCCTGGTCTGATTCGAATTGAATTGAGATTTAGATCCCTCCTATTAATTTCCCCAGATTCTCAGCTTTCATTTTTTTTTAAAAAAAAAGCTAAGCTCTAGCCCTTGGCGAAGTGGAGATATGGAGCAAAATGTGTAGTCACTATTTTTCAAGTGTTTGGATTCCTTGGTGTAGAATAACTTCCCCTCAATGAATCCCTATGAGGATTCGTTACACACCTTCATTTCTTCTATTCATTTTGACTGTCTTTTTGACAGTGCCAACTGTCAACTGCCATGTGCCAACTACACCCCACTCCTACCCGCAAGGCAGTGGGATACTACTCAGTTTATGTTCTAGGATCCCCCCCCCCCGCAAGTGTTTAGGCTCTTTTGTGTCTAATAACCTTTCCTCATAATGAATCCCTATGAGGATTCATTACACACCAAAGAGTATAAACACCTCAAAAATTCCAAAAATATAAACGCAGTACCCAGTGGCTAATTCCCCACCCCCACCTGCAAAGCAATGGGGTCAAAATGAACAGAAGAAATGAAGGTGTGTCAAGAAGACACCAAAGAATCTAAACACTTCAAAAATTCATTAAAAAAGAAAAAAGAAATCCAACATGTGTTGTTGCCCTCTTGTGATGCCCATGCCTTCACCCAAAGAACAGGCTCCTGCTCAGGGTTGGATAGGAACAGAAGACGCTGCCTTAGACCAAGCCAGACCATTGTTCTACCTAGCTCAGTACACTGACTGGCAGCAGCACTGACTGGCTACCTAGCTCAGTACACTGACTGGCAGCAGCTACTGCATAGACATGAGAAGGGGAAATCTGCATGGACGGTGGGTCCAATCTGTACTTTGTATGGGTGCACCTCGAGGTCTTTATTGCTGACTCCACCTCTTTTGTGAGGGGGGCAGGATTTACCTCTGCGAGCCTTATCTGCATTCTTCCTGCTGAGTTAATTGGCACATTGGCTTGGAGTGCAGAGTGGGCTTGGCTGGAAGTTCACCTGCTTTAGTTAACTTCTGGGGTCTACTTAGGGTATCCCAACATAGGGAGGGCATGCATCTGCTCCCCTTTCCAATTTGCTTCTTAGCAGCCAAATATGTTGGGGGTTGTAATTTTTATCCCCCAGTTTAATTAGCAGAGCACTAAAGAAGCTACCCATTCTAGCTACAGAACAGTTTGCAGAGTTTAGTTGCTGCAGCTATTTAGAGAAGACACATGGAGATTCTTTTAGAATAAAATACTAAGTAGATCTATTGGAGAAGTACACCTTTGGATAGGAAAGACCTAATCCTTAATCTAAAGAACTACATAATGAATAGGTAGGGGGAGAGAGAGATGTTTCCATCTTCTCTCTAAGAGGAAAGGAAGGGATTCCTGACTCTCAACAGGAAATACCTGAAGAGTCATATCAGGGGTCATAGAGCAGAGACAGGTAGAACAGCTAGGGAGATGCTTACTCACTGTCTCTACTCCCAATGTCATTAGGATAGTTGGTGCCAAAGGTGGTTGCACTGGAACTCCATCTCCAACAAAATCTAGGCGTGACTGGCCCACTGTCAACTAAGTGACCTGTCCCCATGTGCCACAAATGGAGAGCTCATGATGCTGTGATTCTCCTGAACATATCAAGAGTGAGATCTCCAAGCCTGGAGACTCAAATACAAGGGGCGGGCAGGCGGGCGGGGCTCCTGGGAGCTGGCAGGAAAGCATTGCCAGTAACAGATGCCCCCCTCCAATCCTAGCTTCAGTGTTTCATCAAGCTCACACCATGAGTGACCCGAGAAAAACCCATCACCGCTTCATGGCCTCAGCCTATTGCTCCCTGTGCTGAGGCTGTCCCAACCATGCTCCATCAGGGATGATGACAACCTAATATTTATACCCTGTTGTTGATTTTTAAAGCTCACTAAAGTGGTTTACGTAGATATGAATAAGTGAATAAATAAAATGGCTCCCTGCCCCCAAACGGCTCACAATCTGATAAAAGAACCATAAGATAGACACCAGCAACAGCCACTGGAGGAATGCTGGGCACAGCGCTATGGAGACGGTCTGGAGTACCATGGAGGAGGAAGCCAGACCCAGAGCCCAGCAGTTGTAGGGGCTGGGAGGGGCTGGGCCCACGGGGGTAGCAGCTGCCCACAAGGAGTCAGCAAAGTTCCTTGCGGTCTCCAGGAGATGCAACGGCCTGATGCATCCAGGACTGAGGCTCAAGGACTGCCGTGGTGACTCTGCAGAGAAATGCAGCAGCCCTCTCAGTTTCACCCCTTCTTTAGGAAGACTGGATGAAGCTAGTGATGGGGCGGGGGGGGGAGGCACAGATTCACCTCCAGGAGTGGAGGGTAGGGGTCTGCATGAACCATTCGCCACCGAACCGGTTTACCTGAAACCAGGAAGTTTCGAAGGTTTGATCATGAAGTTGAACTGAAGCAGGGGTGGTTCAGTCCACAATCAAACTGGACCAAGCCCAGTTCACGTGAACCAGTTGGGCAGCAAAGGGGCAGCTGAGAGGGGACGGCTCCTAAATGGAGCTGCACTCACACTTTGCACAGCAATGGGCAGGGGGCAGAAGCAGAGGCTCCTCTCTCACCACCCCTGCCCAGCCACCCCTGAACATTTACTGGATCCCCACCGAGGGGGAGCCAGGTGGAGTAGTGGTTAGAATGCTGGACTAGAGACGGGGAGACCCGAGTTCAAATCCCCATTCAGCCTTGGTTCTTGCTGGGTGACTCTGGGCCAGTCACTTCTCTCTCAGCCTAACAGGTTTGTTGTGAGGAGAAACTTAGGTAGGTATGTATGAAACCTAGCCTCTGGGCTCCTTGGAGGAAGAGTGGAATATAAATAATAAATAAATCATATTGTTTATCAATTATTAATATAAAGAATGGTATAATAAATACATACTTGTAAAAGGGGAATCCTCCGTGAAAGACAGAGATGGTGTGCCGGTGGCCCCCACAGCCCCCCTCCAGATGATGGTTGGTGGCAGCAGGGAGACACGGGCAGGAAGGACAGCCTTCGCAAAACATACCTGGGAGCATCTCCCACCAGCCTATCACTAAGGTGGGCAGGTGCATGGTTCTGGAAGGGCAGCCGCTCTTCAAGCCAGGGATGGTAGCACAGGGTCATTGCTCACAGCTGCGGTATCAGCGGAATCAGAGATAGGGAACACCTGTCTCTGCAGCACCAACTGAGAGGCTGCAAGTTTATCAATCTTAAATGAAGTTTTTGCTGCCCACATTAAACCTGTGTGCCTCTTTCAAAATGCAAATGCTATTTGTACCCAAACGAACAGGCCAATGGGGCCCCCCCAATAAACCGTTTAGGGGGGTTGATGCACCTGGGGAGGATCTATTTTGCCCACCCTCCACTCGCACTGTTTTGAATGGATGGTGCTGCTGGCCCATGGGTCACAGAGAATTTACTCTAAATGAACTGGGAGGTGTATCAATGGGTCAGAAACCGAAGGGTTACGTGGGAAACTCTGTCGCCATAGGAACCGGTCTAGTGCCCCTTTTCTGCTGTCCCTGATCAAGTACTGGGATGGCAGTCATGGAAGCACAGAAAACATTCCAGGGAGCAGATGAGAGTGCATTCCGCAAGGGACCCAGCTGCCCATCTTCAGACAGCTGCAGGCTTAGCCCCGTGGTGTAAGCATGCAGCCTCTCTCCTTGGCAGCCCCATGAGGGACAAAACCACCCTGAGCCATTTTGGAAGGGCATTGATACAAATCAAATAAATAAATAATAAATAAAAGATCCTCGCGGCCCAGAAAACGTGGAGTGCGTTGCGCGCGCGGGGGGCGGGGGGGGAGAGGTGCCTGGCAGACATTGCTTCTTAAGCAACGTGAATCCAGTCTCCAACTCTACCCTCGAGGCCGGGAGAGAGAGGAACACCCTGTTCTTGCAGGGGGGTTGGAAGAAGGGGGCCAAAAGCCCCATCCTTGTGGACTTGTGAAGGCAGTCCACCATCCCCCAGGGGCAGCCAAAAGAGGACCCTCACCAGGGGAGGCATGGATCCTCCTCTCCGTACAACAGCCACAATCCTTTTACAGGATATTTGGCAACCATGGCCAGGAGAATGGCAAGTGGGCATCTCCACCATAGCTGTGAGTAGAGTGGGGAAGGGGTTAAACTGCCGAGGCCCTTACGAAGCTGGCTGGCAAAGTCGGAAAGGCCTGACCGTGCTGGACACGATCCCTCAGGGATCTTGGCCAGTGGCAGCCACCTTGATGATGTGCTGACAACCAGCCCGCAATCTGGCGACATGAGTGGCACGTAGCTGACTGGAAGGCGGCCTCGGTAGCCGAGGAGGAGAGAGGGGGCATCCCACCCTGAAACCAGAGGTATGGTCAGAAAAATTAATCACGGTTCGGCAACCTCTGGTTTTGTGTTATGTGTGCATGCGGCCAGTGTGTATCATTGTCCTTACGTGAGTCTGAAATGTTCATCAGCCAGCATGGAGCAATGGGCACTTGACAGGGTTTCACACTTTTAAATGCACTACTGTTCCTTTCCAAAGAAAGTTAGTTGCCCTTCAGTCTTACTGAAATCAAAAGGAAACTCAGATTCAATGAAAGAGATTGCCTCACCAACAATGATTCTTGCAAGATAGCAAGAGAATTTGTTTTTAAAATATGGGTCTGTTTCTGGCAAACTGAAGTAACAGAGAAAAAAACAGGATTTCTGCTCTGTGCCTTGACTGGTTCCCTGAGAGAAACAACTAAATTCCTCTGTAGAGAGGATAAATGAGAAGGTACATTTTGAAAAAACAGCAGTTTAGCACTGAGGTTGACTTGGAACCGAAAATTCAAAAAGCATCCTACTAAAGGAAGAGGTATCATAATTCAGAGACCAATCATGCACACAGAAGAAGACCAGGAGGCCTGCCTTCAGATATTCGTAACCAAAGGAGAAGCGTCGATTCTGTCTGGAGTGAGTGTAGAATGGGGGAGTTTGAGGGGGCCTTGTCGGCCTGGGCCACCTAGGCCAATCTCCTGCATGGCGCAGGGAATCCGGAGCTAGAGAATCCCCAGCACAGCTGACGATCCAGTCTCTGCTCCAAGACCTTCAAACGGCACTTCATGTGTATGTTTGAGGGATGTAAGTGATCACATCAGCTTTCATATCTGAAAGTCACCACCTCGATGGTAGACTGATCTACCTAGCCCCTTCGCCCCTTCCCCAGGCCCTCCTTGTCTCACTTTCCAGCCTCCACAAATTTGTCTAATTGTTTCAGAATCATCTGTAAGCTAGTGAACGTTACCACATCTTATTTGTGTGAACTCTATAATTTCAACCCCTCTCCTCCATCTCTTCCATATTCCTTCTCCTTCCTCTTCTCTCCACTGACCTAGTTCCATGCTTCTTGACTCTTTCTTTTCCTGTCTCCTAGTAGAACACTTTCTTTACACTATGTATGGGTTATTTTACAATTGGCAGAGTAATCTTGCCTTGTGAGATTTCTTTTCCTCAAATTTTCCATAGAAATGAACACAACTACAACAACAATTAAATGACACATTTGCACTTTGATGTTTATCTTGCTTAACACAAACAGAATTTGCAAAATAAAAAGAGTCACAGAGACTTGCTCACACACATGTGTCCCAAATGGAGGTTTTTGGTTGCAGTTGCTGGCTTGTTTGTTGGAGAGTTCTTTCTTTCTTGGCTGTGGCTGTGAGATACAGTCTGTTGTTGCTGCCCCCTCTTCTTGAAGTCTGAAAGCAGTAAATATAGGCTTAGCAAACAACCAGCCCAGGCAAGGGCCCTCTTCTGCAGGCCTCTGGATCCTCCGAGGATTGCACTTAAAAAAACAGCAACACACATATGGTAGTCCCTATTCAACTTGCCGCCCCCTAATGGACAAACCTATATCACCTAATATTTTCACCCTTAAAGAGCAGGGATTAGACTAGTTCACCTTAATGCTCATAGATCCTCCAGGAATTAAAGGAGGCCGCAACTATCAGTAGCAACCTCATCTCTCAGAGCTTCTCTCCTCTGCAAACTAAAAGTTATAGCAATCTGTCAAAGGATAGAGGCTACATTGGTAATCCCATACCCTCTTGGAACTCCATTCTTATTAAGTGCCAGCTCCATAGCCAAGGGCAGGGGGAAACCTTGGGTTTTGCTGCCTTAGTTCTTTGCTCTCAATTACATTTCAGTATAGCAGCTTAAAATTATTTATTTGTAAAAACTTTAGGGAGGCAGAATGAACTGAGCCAAAGTCTATTCCATTTGGGGTGTGCTGCTAGTTCTCACATAGGTCCCATTTGCTGCTCTCTTTCTCACCCTGCAGTGGAATAGCCTTGAATTTAGCAAAAAGATGCGAAGGGCTGTGCCTTCTTGCAGGATACACTGATCACAGGCAGGAAAGTGACTGATAAGGAGAGCGCGCACTTGAAGACAAAGTATTGATGACACTAACAAAGGTACTACCTGTTAAGCTTGTTGTTGTTGTTGATTATGCTACAGACTGTATCAATCTGTATAAAAGCCCCGGTAGACTCTACTTGGGGCTGCCCTGCTCTGTGAAGTAGTTCCCAGGGTCTGCTTTTCACTCTGCAGAGTCAAATAAAGCTTTGAAAACGGTCTCCGGTTGGTGAATGCGATTGTCTAGCACAGTAAGCGCACCAGGCTACATAACCCGGATGTTCAGTAACATCTCCTCTGCCTCACTGGGGAGGAGGGAATGTGAAAGGGCAAGCAGAGGCAAGTAGAGATAGAGTAGGCCGAGAATGTAAGGGCAGATATAGAACTGGAAAGAGGGTATACTAGTGAGATGTACACAAACTGCACAAGCCAAATCCTTAGCCAAGGCACTCCACAGTCTAGACACAAAACAAAATCATAAACACAATAAAGTGTTGTCTGACTAAACATATGTCAGCTCTCATTTTCAGGGTGCCTCTCTGGACCAAAACACCAAGATGATCACCTCCAACCTTCTTTGTTCCTAGGGAGCAGCAGGGAGTACATGTGGCTCACAGACTCAAACAGTAGGTCTCAGCCCTCCTTTTAAAACCATCTGATCTAGTGGACATCACCATCCCTTGTAGTAATAAATTCTGTTTCAGCCTCAGGAGACGAGTAGGGCCCTGAAATGACTCAATATATGGAGATTTGCATTTTTACCAAGCCAGCTGACTACTGTCATGTTCTGATTAATCTTAAGTATCGCAGAGCATTTGTACTGGCCCGCTTTGATGTATTGCCCTTGGTGGTTCTGTATGGTAAATATGGTAAGGTCTCCTATTCTGAATGCTACTTCCCATATGATACACAGGCCATACAGAACATTCATGTTTTATTATACTGCAATTTTTATAGGGACTCATGAGAGTCAGTAATTTTACCCCTGATTAAGAATATACCAGGCAGAGAAGGTGGTCTCATTTCTTTTGTCAGATCATCAAGCCAACATTACTTACCATGTGGCTAAGTTTGGTTCAATAGCAATGAATATATGGCATCACCTGATGACTAATATAGTGGAATAATTGACTGTGCCGTCGTATATCTGTAAAACCATACCGATGCTATTATAATTGGTGTGACATTATGTTCTTTCCTTCATGTTTCTGTACTGGTCAAAGACTGCAGTAAAGTTTATGTATCTATGTTTCAGGCTTTCTCCTCTCAATCCTTTATGTGCTCCTCTCAGCGAAGCAGAGATGCAATTTTCCCTAAAAGGGACAATGTTCAAGATTGCTTAATCCCCTGCCATCCAGAGCTCTGCCTAGTCAGCTCCCCATTGGCTAGGACCTTTGTGCCCCAACTCCAACCTTTTCTTTGGCCCCTCCAACCATCTCCCTCTAAGCAGAGGCTACCCTTTCTGTGGTCACAATACATATCGTGAAGAGTAGGCCTCCAACAGGCTTTCTCCACCACACCCAGTCCTCCCAAAAAAACCCACCACTCACTTGGTGGCTTTGACCGATTGTCCTCAGATGCTTCTGTGGTCTGGTTCTGTGTTCAGGACTGCTCTGAAAACAGACCTCAATAGTACAGAATATTGAAGTGGGGGGCAGGGAATGAAAATGTGTCTCTCAAACAAATTTGTCCAGAAAAGATAGTGAAGCTATCCACACGAGCAGGAAACAGGGTGAACTCCTGAAAGTAGCTGGAACCCTATTTCAAACCTCATAGCAAACACACAAGCACATGGTGAAGCCTGGACGACCAACCTTACAGGGTTTCCCCTCAGGGCAGGCAGCCACAGCTTGCAATGTTGGTCCTCCAGCCCCGCCCCAGGCAGCAGCAGCAGCCCCTGAGTGGCCAGGGGTGATCCCATGACCCAAGAAGGGCCCCAAGCAACTCCCTGATTGGTAGCCTCAGTTAACCCTTTCCTGGCAACCGCAGCACTGGCAAAGGCACTGAACTTTGTCCCGATGCCCCAACACACCTGCTCACAAGGCAGGGATGGAAGGAGAAAAGAGAGCAGCTGGAGCTGCCAGCCAGTCCCAAAGGAAGAGCCAACATGAACACACACACACACACTCACACCCCAGGACCAGGAGGGACACGGCAGATGCCCCCTGGTTCCCAATCACACTTCCACATCTGCTGCCTGGGGAAGCCGAGTCAATGGCAGGTGAAGGCAATTGCTGGATGCCCCCACAAGTAGCCCAGGCACAAGGCACTCTCCCCTCATCTCCCCGTCTGCTCGCTTGGTAGGCATGCAGGGCTGGGCCACCCAGTAACACTGGGCAAATGGCCACCCAGGGCACTAAGCTGGTGGCAAGGCCGATGACATGTGTCCCCTACCACCCCGTCCGGTTGCCCTCCTGGCCACAGTGGATGGGAGGGCAAGCAGGCAATGGGGAGTGTGCTCCTGCCCGCCTTGCCATTGCTGCCCCCCACTCCCTTCTCTTGCTGCAGCAGCCTTGAGTAGGAGCTGGCTCAGCTTGAAGGCTCGTGCTTGAATCCCCAACTTACGAGCTGGCCTGAGGGGGTTTAAGGGGGCATACCTGTGAAGGGTACGCCTGGCAAGGAGTGCTCCTACAAGTAAAAAGCTCCTCCATAGTAAGCAGCGGGGGGTAGGGGTAAGGTACCCCTTACTCTTACAAACAAGCTAGCAGCAGCTGCTGCGGGAAGGTTGGGGGGGGTGAGGGGACAGGTCCCCCTTCTACCTTCTCAAACCACGCTGCTGTGGGGTGGGACAGGGAGGTGGAAGGAGATCACTCTTACCATGGCCGCCCCCATTGCCCCATCCCACCGTACAGCAGCGTGGTTTGGGAAGGCAGAAGGGGAAACTTCCCCTCACCCTCCCCACAGCTGTGGCTGTGGCCTCTGCAACAGCACCCCTCCCATCCCACCGCACAGTGTGCGTGGAAGGTAAAAGGGGGAACTCCCCCCTTGTCGTCGTCCCCACTGCCTCCGCAGCCAAGTGGTGAATCTGTCTCCCCATTAATCCGCCACTGCCACCCCCTCCCAGCCTCCCAAACAACCCATTTTGGGCCTCTGTGCATATGCAGAGGCCATTCGTGTTGCCAGGCAGGTGGGTGTAGGAGGGTGGGCATGTGGAAGACGGTGTCCCCCATCACCCACCTGCCCTGATGCTGCCACCTGCAGCTCTTGCAGTGGGTGGGTGAGAGGCAAAGTGTCTCCTGCCACCTGCCCACCCTCATTGCCACTGCTATACTCTGCATTTTGATGGAGGGTGGTAGGGTGCAGTGTCACACCCAGGCAATTTGGATACCTGGAAATTTGGACACCTCGCCCTGAGGGCCCCCCCCCCGCCACTGCTGTGAGCCCCCCACTGCTGCCATCGCTGCCATGAGGCCGAACCACCGATCTTCACAAGTTTTCCGGTGGTCCCAGTGACAGTGACAGGCAGAGTGGGGTGGCCACTGGGCTGACCCTCCACCTCAGCAACCCTTGAGCAGCCTAGCAGTGGATGGAAGTGGGGCCACACACACTCACACACCCGTCCAGGGCCATCCCTCTTGGAGTGCAGGTCCCACCAGAGCAGACACATGAGCCCCCTAGACACATGCATGCACACACACATAATAGGGTTGCCAACATTTCATTTCCAAAATGGGGGGCACATGTTTGGGGCTGGGGGGTGGGCCTGGGTGAGGGGCTGGGGCTGGGGGGGGCAAGTGAGTGAGCAGGTGGGTGGCGAGGGGGCGAGCAAGCATGTGGGGAGGGGTTGAGCAGGCAAGTGCAAGGGAGGGGGCAAGCGAGCAGACGGGCAAGTGAGCTAGCAGTTCCACACTCATACCATCCTATCCCCAGTGCCCCTTGCCACCCGACTCCATTGCCAGTGGTTCTCTCTCTCTCTCCTCCATCCTTCTGCACACCACCCATCTATTGGAGGAATCCTCTTTCTTCCCAAGGACCTCACACTGGGACTGCGGTCCTCCCTTGAGAAGCAGCAGCCTTCTTCCCACAAAGCCCACCTTGCCATTCCACCCTGAAGCACCCTGCAGTCATGCCTATCCCCCAACTGAAGGCCCCCAGGGCAGGCTTCACTGTCAGGACACCCCACCTCCTCTCTCCTCTCAGGCAAGGGTGCTCATGGGGCAGGCTAGCACAAACAAGGGGGGTTGTTCCAAGATGTTGGTTGGACCCAGCACCTTTCCTCAAAGGGGAAGCTGCTCACATGGAGCTCACATGCTTCAGAGCGTGTGCGGAGAGGAACATCTGCAAGGCTGCTGCCTTGAGCTCCTGTGCCTTATGACTTCCCAAATGTCACCCACGGGCAAGGAACACTCTTTGCTGTGTGCACTGGCCCTGCTGCCTCTGGGAAGGGAGCACTGGTGGGTCCCCGCCAAATGGAAGCCATTCTCCCCATGGCAGCTGTTCTCTCCCTTGATGCTGCCGCCTGCTGCAGGCTTCTTCTTCTTCTTACCATATAGTGGACAAGGATGCACTCCCTCCTCCCCACCCCACCCCCACTGGCGCCAGGAAGGGGAGAGCAGCAGCCCCATCACCTGTGCAGTTTCCACCTGGAAAGGGCCAGGGGGCTGTTGCCTTGGGGGCTGGGGAGGCATCATCTCTGAGGCAGCAGTGGGTAGCTGCAAGCAAGGAGAGGGACACTCCTGCTCCTGCTCTTGTCCAGTGACGGGAAGGAGTCTGTTTCCCCACCCACCCTAGGCAAGGGACAGCCCCGCTCCCAGTGCCATCCTTATGGCTGTCTCTGCAAAGGCGGGTGTGTGTGTGTTTGTCCATCTATTACCTGCAACTGTTTCTGAATTGTGCACTGCCCAGGGGCTTGTGTATGGGACAGTATAAAACTATGTTCAATCAATGAGGGACTAAATGTGGGTATAAATGAAGAAATGAGAGCCAGCATGGTGTAGTGGTTAGAGTGCTGGACTAGGACCGGGGAGACACGAGTTCAAATCCCCATTCAGCCATAAAACTAGCTGGGTGACTCTGGGCCAGTCACTTCTCTCTCAGCTTAACCTACTTCACAGGGTTGTTGTGAAAGAGAAACTCAAGTATGTGGTACACCACTCTGGGCTCCTTGGAGGAAGAGCAGGATATAAATGTAAAAATAAATAAATAAAAATCAATAGGTTGTTGCGACCCACCCAAAGATACGTGCTTCAGACAGTTGGGAAAGTGTGCATGTCAGATTGGCAGCAGCTGCTTCTACAATTGCCGGGTTTGCCAAGCAATTGGTTGGGGCTTGGGCCCCCTGCTTTTTAGGGGGCCAGTGGTCCCTAATAGCAATAGCAATAGCACTTACATTTATATACCGCTCTATAGCTGGAAGCTCTCTAAGCGGTTTACAATGATTTAGCATATTGCCCCCCAACATTCTGGGTACTCGTTTTACCGACCTCGGAAGGATGAAAGGCTGAGTCAATCTTGAGCCCCTGGTCAGGATCGAACTTGTAACCTTCTGGTTACAGGGCGGCAGTTTTACCACTGCGCCACCAGGGGCTCCATGGGGGAGAGCTGTTGGTAAGCATGGATTGTCCCCTTTGCAAAGCAGGGGCCATCTTGGTTTGCATTTGGTGACTACTTATTTATTTATCAAATTTGTACACCGCCCCAAACTTTCATCTCTGGGTGGTTAACAATAGCATAAAACAAATTAAAAACACATACAAAAAACTTAAAACAATTTAACAATTTAAAAATAAACCAGAGATTAAAACCTAAAAAATTAGGAAGCTGAGAAAGCTTGGGCGAAAAGATGGGTTTTCAGGTGTTTTTTGAAAATTGCCAGAGATGGGGAGGATCATATCTCAGCAGGGAGCGCATTCCACAATCTCAGGGCAGCGACCGAGAAGGCACGTCTCTGTGTAGCCACCCAAAGAGTTGGTGGTAACTGGAGATGGACCTCCTCAGATGACCTCAATGGATGGTGGGGCTTGTAATGAAGAAGACGCTTTCTTAAATATCCAGGGCCTAAGCCATTTAAGGCTTTATAAGTTACTAGTATTTTTAAGCCCGTTATAATAACGGGCGCTAGCATCCCCCCCCCTTTGTGTGTGTTTGTGTGTGTGTTTGTTTGTGTGGGTTTTTTTTAAATCTCTCTGTCTCTCTCTCTCTGTTTGTTTCTCACTTGCTCTTTGTCTTTGTTGTCCTCCGAGTTTCCCCCCCCTCCCTGTGTCTCTCATTTTTACCTCCTTTTGTTGACTTCCGAAGTGGGGGGCTTGCCTGGCTTGCCAGCCACACAGCAGGCTCATCTGGTGAGGGGCTACACACTCCACTTGGCTGTGTAAGCATTCCAGGGCAAAGAGACACAGGTGTGGTCACAGCTATAGGAACAGAAGCGCGCGCGGGTGGTGTGGGGGAAGCGATTGTGAGGAGTTCGCCATGCGGTGCCGGGGAAGGGAAGGCGGGATCGCGGCAAACAGAGGGAAGGAAGGAAGGAGGCCGGGCTGATTAGCATGCAGCAGCGCTCGCAAGCCCGGCTCCATTGTTTTAACACCTCCCCTCTCCTCCGCGCCAATCTGTGGAGACGGAGGCCGGGACCGGGGGCCGAGCGGAGACCGTATAAAGCATTTTTAAAAAAGAAAAAGAAAAACAGCCGCCGCCGTTGCCGCCAAACTCCAACCCTCCCTCCCAACTTCCAAAACCACCTTACCCCGGTCCGTGTCAGTTGGGCGAGAAAAGTCCATAATTGGAGTGAGAGAGGAGCTCACAAACAGAGCTCCTGTCTCTGCAAAGCCTCTTCCTGAACTGGCACTTTGGGCACGAAGGACGCCTAGTTGCTCAACTCTGAGGGTTCTAATGTAGGCTTCTTTAAAAGAGGTCTAATGATTGCCTCCTTAAGACAAGGAGGCATCCTGCCCTTCCTCAGAGAAGCATTTATGATTTCCACCAGGCTGTCTACAATAGCCTCCCTGCTAGACAGAACAAGCCATGTCGGACAAGGGTCAAGAGAACAAGTGGCAGGCCTCACCGCTCCAAGCAGCTTGTCCACATCCTCAGGAGTTACAAACTGAAACCGATCCAGTTGAATCACATAAGAGGAGTCACTGGGCACCTCCAGTTCAGACATCAAATTAATTGTGGAGTCTCCATCTAGGTTGGCCCGAATCCGAGAGATTTTATCTGCGGAAAATTCTTTAAACACATTGTAGCAAGTAACTGATGACTCCAAATTATGGTTCAAGGGAGGGGGAGCAGATACTAGTTCCCTCACAACCCTGAACAACTCTGCTGGACGTGAACTCGCAGAGGCAATATGGGCAGAAAAGAACCGCCTCTTTGCCACACGTTTTGCCTGAGCATAGATCTTTAGATGTGCTCTATGTCGCAATCTGTCAGATTCGAGTCGAGTCTTTCTCCACTTGCGCTCCATTTGCCTACCTTGCCGCTTCAGCCCCCATAGATCTTCCGTATACAGGGGGCAATTTTGGAGCGGGTCAGAGGGGACGCTTGGGAGCAACTGTTGGCCTTAGGGGATGGGGCTGCTCTAGGAAGGGCACCTGCATGCTTGCCTGCAGAAGGGTCTGAGTTCCTTGCCTGGCATCTCCAGGTTGGGCTGAGCGAGAATCCTGCCTGCAAGCCTCAGGAAGCCACTGCCAATCTGTGTAGACAGTATTGAGCTGGTTGGACCTCAGTGGAAGGCAGCTTCCTATGTTCCTATTTTCCCATGAGCTCATTTGCAAGATGCCTGCCACTTTAAGAAAGTTTGAGCAAGTTCCCAGTGCTGTTCTTGGGCAGGCATTTTCCAAGTGTTCTGCTTGCTTTGCAGGGCACTCTGGTACCCAGGCTCTATAGTAAGTAGCTCTGTAGAGAGAGGCAGATAACCTTTGCTGCTTGCTAAACCTAGTTTTAGAGATGGTGCTGGGAACTGGGTGACCCTGTTTTGACAGAGCCCTGTTTCAGGGCTTGCCAAGGTTTCACACAGAAGTGCTAATCCATCTTCAGACCTCAAGCCCTGTTTTTGCTGGTCATGAGTATAGCTTCAGTATCTTTTCATCTTGATCCTTTATTCTCACTTGTTTGAAACAGACCTTTTGCAAAGCATTATGCTCTCACCATTTTCCTAGTGATTGGTTCTAGAGATAAGGTTATCAGATTGTTTGCTTTATTTGAAGGATAAAAGACTCAAGATATAGTTGCAAAACCCTGTATTTTCAACTGTCCAAACAGAGGGCATGGGGTAGAAGACAGACACCCCTACAGATGGCAGAATCTCAGAGAACAGCTCTTGCAACCAGTCGCCTGGGATGCAGCATGGTTGAGTCTCTCCAGCTAAAGTCTCAACTCTCCCATTCACCAGTTTAACCCTCAATAGATAATGGGGTTGATTGTAACCCATCTGAGAAGTTAAAAAATAACACTTTGTCATCAGTATTCTGCAATTTCATCTTCCAGGTGAGGAGCAGCCTTATTGAGTTTAAGTGCCCTGTGTGTTTTCATTCAGCACCCACTGTAATATTGTCTAAAAGTACCCTCTTTATGAATACAGATAGTAATCTCTTTCTCTCTGTGCAGATGGAAAAAACCCTTCTCTACAGTTATGGTTTAGACATAGGACCGGGTCTAACGATCAGTGAGACCCGGTTTCTTCCTGTGCGCGGGGAGAGCGGGCTAAGCCCGCTCTCCCCACACACGAGTGGGCAGGGAGCGCTGGGCAGCCGGATCGGCCGCCCACACGATTGCCAGCTCCGTGACGGGCTGTGCTTGAGAAGACCCCCGGAGGGAGACCCCCGAGGAGACTGGGGAGACCCCCGGAGCTGGGAGGCAGCTTTTCGCCTCCCCTCTGGGGGTCTACTCACAAGTAGCTCCAGTGCGGAGCTGCTCCGCAGCTACTCACGACCAGATAGCTCATGTTTGCGGAGTGCTCGCTCCACAAACCCGAGCTATGGGGAGGGCTACAGGAGTGGGTTACCCACTAGAGAACCACCGGGCTTGCAGCCGAGCCTGGTGGTTCTCATGATTAGCAAAAATTGGACTAGGTTCTCCTAGTCCAATTTTTGCTAATCGTGTGAATAGCCTCATAGTGATGCTATGAAAAGAACCAGAAGTAGGAGAGCCTTGTGATGGCCAAAAGAGGTTGAGGCTCTTGCAAGGAGTTGTGGCTTGGTGTGGCTGAGATCTTGGTGTGGCTGAGATCTTGCAAGCTCACCGTCTTGCCTTTTCTTTTGCACCTGTAGTGGTGCCCTTCGTTTAGTCTAGCCCCAGGCGGAGTCTGTGTCTCATCAGAGCAATGTGGGACTCTGGTACAGCCATGTGGGACTCAGTCGAATGCCATCATTCCAAGGTGGGCAGGTTACCTTTGGGAGACCAGACAAGAGAAGATTCTGTGAAGAAATAAACATGTTGGCAATGGTATTGAACCCTTGGAAGTCTAGGTGAAGCCCATATTATGTGAATGAAAGAAACAGCAAAGCCCGCATAAGAGGAATACCTGAGAAGAAGATTGGGGGTTGTCCCCAGTTCTGCAGAGACAGCTCTGCAATGACTCTCTAAGGACTGGTCACCTCTGCAAGCTGAAAATGATTGTATTCGTTGTGACTGGTGGCAAGCCTAATAAAGTGGTTCTAGATCATTAACTGAATAATTGTGTCTGGAATTCACCTGGCATCTAAAACAAGAAAGTGATGGTGCCAGGCAAACCTAACTGTGGAGGCCATTCCATAAATGGGGTGTGACCATTGAAAAAATCTAGGTGTGCCAAAGTAATAATAATTTTCCTACATTATTTGGCAGAGCCTGCCAGGTGGCTCCTGTCTATCCGTGTTGACCTGCAGAGGGTGTCATAACTAGGGATGTGCACAAATCGATTTTTTTGATTTGAATTGTGCCCAAAATAAATCGCCCCTGATTTGTTTTGTATCAATATCTACCCCCTCCATCTCATCCCACCCCAATTCAAGATGGCTGATGCGTAAACCATTGAGGTGCAAGTGGGCTAACTTGTGAACTTCCAAACTGATTTGAATCAAATTGGCTACAGCTGTAGGGACACATAGGGTGTGCAATGATGTAATCCACTCCAGTTCAAGATGGTGGCCACATGTACATCTGAAGTGCAAGTAGGCTAATTTGTGGTAATTGTATAGTCTTTTTGTATTTTCTTACATCCATGTTTTTTGCAAGTGGGTAACCACAATTTTTAATGTGTGCCACCCCTATATCATCTGGGGTGCTTTTTGACTTGTTCTTGAAACCACTGACTATTTTTACTTGTAACTAAAAGCTGAGGGAGCCTAAGACTGAAGCAGTCTGTAGCATTGGAAGCCTTGGCTCAGATAGCATGGAGGGGATGATTCAACACTCGTCAGTAGCAGACGGGGGGGGTGAACTCATGAGCAGCAGACATGGGGTCTACTCACGAGTAAGCCAATGGGGTCTACTCATGAGAAAGCCGGACTCCCGGTTGGACTGCTAACGAGGCTGCACGCTTCCCGACAGGGGAGACCAAGGACCCCTCCTTGGTCTATTTGGGGGGGGGTTGAGCCTTCATAACCCCCCCTCACCACCCTGGATTAAAAGGTTTGGATCAAGATTGGCCACTGCATCCCCCCAGAGCCTGCTCCTTATCTCAAGGCTGCGCTGGAAAGTACAGCTTTGATTTAAGTCAAGCGGTGGGGGCTGGGATTCATCAAGCTACACTCCGTCGGAAATCCAATGGACAGAAGCCGGTCTGGTATCCAATTTCTTTTGGTTTGGTTAAACCATTGGTTAATGGTTAAAGTTCAAGAAGCTCACCTCTCAGCATGATTAGTGATAAATTGCTGGAATTCTACCTGCTTTTGCTGCAAAGATTGGACAGATCACAAGCTGATGCTGTGATGTTGTCGTAAGTCTGCCAGCTATAAATTAAGGATGGCTATTCAATCTGTGTACTAAATGCTGGAATTTAAAAATTGAACTGATGGCTAAAAGTTCTAAAACTCTTAGAACTTTTAAAACTCCAGCTGTGTTGCTGGAGGAGTTGTAAATCATGCAAAAGGCATAGCAGCAGAACCAAACACAGACCCAAACACAAACTAGGAGACTTTCTGTTCCAAACCCAGGCCTGGGTGAAGGGAAAATGTCTTCATAGTTAAATGAGACACTAGTTGCTATGAAACAGTTACTAGAAGCTAATACTGGTACCCTCCAACAAGTAAGCCAGGATATACAAACACTTAATAAGAGAATATCAAATATTGAGGAGACAGTGAAAAAATTGGCAGAAGACAACAAAGAATTTAAAATAAGGGTGGAAAGCCTGGAGCAACATGTGGGATTACTGATAGGGAAAAATTATTAGATCAGATGGCTTTGTTGGAACTGAAGCAAAAAGAGTGGTTCCTGAGGTTTAGAGGAATCCCAGAAAAAACTGGCCAAGATATCAAAAAAGTGCTTAGGGAGGAACTCGCACTACTTTTGGGAATTTCAAGTGAAGACATGGAACAACAGATAGATTCAGTTTTCCATGTGAATTCTGAATATGCCACAAGAAACAAATTATTTAGGGATTGCATGGTACAATTCAACTCCAAATCAATTACAGAGCAGATACTGCAAGCACATTTTGTCAAAGCCCTTACCATTGAAGCTCAACAGATAAAAGTTCTGAAAGAAATACCATCCAGGATTTTAAGGAAACATAAGGATTACAAATTTTTAACAGATGCTTTAAACTGCCCTGAGCCATTTTTGAAATAATAATAATAATAATAATAATAATAATAATAATAATACCCCCAGTGAGGCACTACCTTGGCATGGTTGTGGGGCTTCTGTGCTCTGAGGAAGGTGAGAGCTATGCCAGAGGTCCAACCATACTGGACAGGTCTCACCAGAGGAGCCAGACAAAGAGTGCCTCTCCCATCAACAATATGGTGAGACGTAACTTTAATAACTCTATACTGGATCGGTCATCGCCCAGGTCAACAAGGAACGCACCAGGTGCTATAGTCCCTGGACATCTGGTGGCAAGTGGGCAACAGGACTCAGGATCTTCAGTTGAGCAACCAGGGCTGGAGACAGCAAAGTTACTGGAAGAAACGTCGCTTAACCAAAAAATATATACGAAAACTGCCAACAAGGAAATAATGATCTGCTATTACAAGTCTAGTCCAAGTAGAAGAGGTTATTTAAAAAGAATGTACCAAATTTGGAAAGAGAAGCATCCAGATACAGAAATAACAGAACAAAGGCTAGCAGACCAGAGAAGATACATAATAAGAAATAAAGTATTCACAGGAGTTGAGCTGGAAGAACTGGAAAGAGAAACACAGGCTCAAGATATGGAAGAAGAATTACCACCAATTGAAGAAGTTGCTCAGGCGCAGGTGGAGGAGGTGTTGGAAATCAAGGATGCCACTGTTACTGAACTGTTTCAAAATCAAAACCAGGCAACCTCCCCTTTGCCTTCACCTCAAAAACCCAAATGCCGTTTAACAGAAAAGCAACAAGAACTAAAGCAAAAAATAACTGAGCACATGAACCAAACAACCACCAGGGTTCAACTTCCAGCTCTAAAAACAGTTGCCAAAAAACAACTTGCTCAGGCATTAAAAGATGTCAATGCTGCACTTGCAGAGATAACAACCAAGAATTTGCAAGAAACAAACCAACTAATGTACAGTGCAGCAACAACAACAACACAAGAGCTCGGATATAAGATCAGTGGACCTGTAAAAAAAGAAAAGAGTACATCACCTAAATGGAAGATTAGATTAGAAAATAAAATCTCCAGGCTTAGATCAGATGCTAGTAAATTGAAAGATATGAAAGACAAGAAGCTGAAGAATGAAAACACCAAACAGTATCTGATCCAAAAATACCACCTAGATTCAAGGAAAATTAGAGAAGTCCTGGAAATAATAAAGCAGCAAATAACAGCAGTGTCAAAGAAGATTAGCAGGTATGAAGCCAGAATTACACAACACAGGCAGAATCTCCAATTCCAGTCGAATCAGAGACGTTTCTACCAAAGCATAGAAGGAGAAACTGCAAGAAACCTAGAAACACCAAATAAAGAAGAAACAGTGCAATTCTAGGGGAAATTATGGGACAATCCAATAGATTATAATAAAAAAAGCAGGCTGGATGAAAGAGGTCAAAAAATGTAACCAACAAATGCAAGATCTAATAATAACACCAGAATTAATAAGAGAAAGAACAAAGAAAATTAAAAATTGGACTGCTCCAGGCGACGATGAAATGCATAGCTTTTGGCTTAAACACCTAACAAGCCTTCATAAACAACTATCAAAACAGTTCAATCACATTTTGCAAGGAGGTGATATTGAACAATGGCTAACAACTGGGAAAACTCATCCCATCATGAAAGACCCAGCAAAAGGTGCAGTTCCAAGTAATTATAGACCGATCACCTGTCTGCCAACCATGTTCAAATTATTAACTGGAATAATAGCAGATGAAGTGATGCAACACTTATTAACTAACAAACAGCTTCCCGTTGAACAGAAAGGAAATTGCCCGAACACCAGAGGCACAAAAGACCAGCTGCTGATTGACAAAATGATTTTAGAAAATTGCAAGAGAAGAAAAACCAATCTAAGTGTTGCATGGATTGACTACAAGAACGCCTTCGATTCATTGCCTCACACATGGATACTAAAATGTTTAGAAACAACTGATGTCAGCAAAAACATTCAGACATTTATTTAAAAAGCAATGAGCATGTGGAGTTAACAATCAATGGTGAGACACTTGGACAGGTTAGCATTAGAAGAGGCATTTTCCAAGGGGACTCACAATCCCCTCTGTTGTTTGTAATCGCCATGACTCTACTTTCACAAATACTAAACAAAAGAGGCCTCGGATACCAAACATCTAAAACATCAAGTAAAATCAACCATCTGCTGTACATGGACGATCTGAAGTTGTATGGAAAGTCCCAGTCAGAAATTGAATCACTGCTAAGCACTGTCCGTATATTCAGTAGCGATATAGCAATGGAGTTTGGACTAGACAAGTGTGCTGCATTAATAATGAACAGAGAGAAAATAAGAAAAACAGAAGGAATAGAACTGCCCAATGGAAGCAAGATCAAGAACCTAGAAGAGAAAGAACATTACAAATACTTGGGCATTCTCCAGGCTGATAACATCGCACACACTGAAGTTAAAAGAAAAATTGGAAGTGAATACATCAGGAGAGTTAGAAAAATCCTCAAGTCCAAACTCAATGGCGGGAACACCATACAAGCCATAAACACCTGGGCTATACCTGTTATAAGATACACTGCAGGAATAATAGACTGGACCCAGGCTGAGCTAGAGACGCTGGATCGTAAGACCAGGAAGAACATGACTATCAATCATGCTCTGCACCCCTGCAGTGATGTAGATAGGCTATACCTCCCGCACAGCTCAGGTGGAAGAGGAATCTTGCAAGTCCATCAAACAGTAGAGGAGGAGAAAAGAGGCCTTGAAGAATATATAAAGGACAGTGAAGAAGATGCACTTAAAATGGCCAATAACGCGAAACTATTCAACACCAATGAAACAAAGCAGGCCTACAAGAAAGAACAAGTCAAGAACCGAGCAGAAAAATGGAGAAATAAGCCCCTGCATGGTCAATATTTGCACAATATAAGTGGAAAATCAGACATCACCAAGACCTGGCAATGGCTTAAGAATGGCAACTTGAAGAAAGAAACAGAGGGTTTAATACTGGCTGCGCAAGAACAGGCACTAAGAACAAATGCAATAAGAGCAAAAGTAGAAAAGTCAACAACAAACAGCAAGTGCCACCTTTGTAAAGAAGCAGATGAAACAGTGGACCACCTAATCAGTTGTTGTAAAAAGATGGCACAGACTGACTACAAACAAAGGCATGACAAGGTAGCAGGGATGATACACTGGAACATCTGCAAAAAATACTAGCTACCTGTAGCCAAACATTGGTGGGACCATAAAACTGAAAAAGTTGAAGAAAATGAAGATGTAACAATATTATGGGACTTCCGACTACAAACAGACAAACATCTGCCACACAATACACCAGATGTAACTGTAGTCGAGAAGAAAGAAAAACAAGTCAAAATAATCGACATAGCAATACCAGGGGATAGCAGAATAGAAGAAAAAGAAATAGAAAAAATCACCAAATACAAAGATCTACAAATTGAAATTGAAAGGCTGTGGCAGAAAAAGACCAAAATAATCCCAGTGGTAATTGGCGCCCTGGGTGCAGTTCCAAAAGACCTTGAATAGCACCTCAACACCATAGGGGCCACAGAAATCACCATCAGCCAATTACAAAAAGCAGCTTTACTGGGAACAGCCTATATTCTGCAACGATATCTATAACAACTGACAATAAAATTCAGCCATCCCAGATCCTTGGGAAGGACTCGATGTTTGGATAAAACAAACCAGTCAATAACACCTGTCTGACTGTGTAAACATGAAAGAATAATAATAATAAACGCCAATGGAATACATTTTAGATGGGAAATACCTGAAGAGGTCTCCTTTTTTTACAAGGGGAAGAGGAATAGATTCACAGAGCTCCTCAAAGCGCAATAATTTTGGCGGAAATACAAAAAAACTTTAATTTCTGAGCACCCAGTGCCCTCAACACATAATTTTAACTAGCCAAGATGGATTATAAAATAGCTTCATGGAACGTGAATGGGTTAAATAGCAAAACCAAAAGGCTAAAAGTTTTTCATTTTCAACAAAGCTTGGACATTGTATGTGTCTCTTGGACAAGAGACACATATTAGAAAACAAGATAGAAAATGTTTGGTTAATAAGGCCTTGGGACAAGAATTGGTTTCCTCTGACAAGAAAAGAAAAAAAAGAGGGGTAGTGTTTTATGTGAAACAACAATTTGAACACAAGTTGATTTTTAAAGATGAAGAAGGTAGGGTGCTAGCTTTGGAAATCTTAGTTTTCGGAATCAAAACTGTGATAATTGGAATTTATGCACCCAATGAAAAAAAAGTAGAATTTTATAAATATTTAGAACAGAAGATGGCTAAGCTATCGAATGCTAATTTAGTTTTACTAGGAGATTTTAATGAGGCTGTTTCTACATTCTTGGATAGAAAATCTGATACGTCTGAAAGGAATCTGCAAGGCAGGCTACCTAAAGCTTTTTTTGATTTAGTAGAACATATGGATCTCTACGACTTGTGGAGAATCAAAAACTCAAATGCAAAGGAGTATACTTATTTCTCTGAAAGATACAAATCTCACTCAAGGATAGATATGATCTGGACATCTAAATCTATTACACCATGTATGAAACGAATGGATACCTTGCCCAGAACCTTTTCAGATCATAATGCAATTTGCTTTATGTGGAAGAAGAAGGGAACGGTTTCCTTTCGCTGGAGACTGAGTGAATACTTGCTGAAAAAAGCGGAAGTTGTGGAGAAAGCCAAAAGGAAGTTAAAGGACTATTTTGAACTGAATTTAAAACCAAGGAATGGACAATAAGATAGTTTGGGATGCAGGAAAAGCGGTTATGAGAGGTTTTTTTATACAACAAAATGCATATTTTAAAAAACAATGGAGATTGAAAAAAGAGGGATTATTGATGGAGTTTTCTAAAAAAGAAAGAGAACTTCTATGGGCTAAGGACAAAAAGAAGAATACTCAAGTCATTAAAGTGCTTCAGCAGCAGCTCTCTCTGTTACTATTAAATGAAGTTGAACGGAACTTAAAATATGCGAAGCAAAAGTCATTTGAATTTGCAAACAAACCAGGCAAGTTGCTGACTTGGAAAATTAGAAGTGAGAAAAAGAATAAGTACATATCCAAGATATAAACAAAAAATGGGCTTTCCTATGACGAAAGGGAAATAAAAAGGGAATTTTTTAGATATTATTCTGAATTCTATAAAGGAAATAAAGTAGAAGATATAAAAATTGACAAATTTCTCAAGACATAAAATATTCCAAAACTTTCTAAGGACCATATATCAATAATGGAAATAACAGAAGTAATAACGCAAAGCAAAGCTAATAAGGCGCCAGGGCCCGATGGGCTACCAGCTTCGTACTACAAATCTTTTAAAGATCAAATATTACAGCCTTTGCAATGGATGATGAATGATATTTTGCAAAGAGGAATTATGCCAGAGTCTTGGAAGTGTGCTAATACTGCAGTAATTCCAAAACCGGATCAAGATTTAATGCAAGTCAAGAATAATAACGCAAGTCAAGAGCCAATCTCACTCTTAAATAATGATTATAAACTTTTTGCTGCCATTTTGGCAAGGAGAATGAAGCTTGTATTAAGACTTTTTATTTACAAAGATCAAGCAGGTTTTTTGCCAAAACGGCAATTAAGAGATAATGTGAGAAAAGTTCTGAATGTATTGGAATATTATGAAAAACACAATGATAAACAGATAGCGATGGTTTTTCTGGATGCAGAGAAAGCATTTGACAATGTCTCCTGGCAGTTTATGTGGAGGATATTGGATGTAATGGGAGCTGGTAATAATTTTATTAGGGCTATCAAGACAATGTATTTGGAGCAATATGCTAAAATTATTATAAATGGGGTATTATCAGATAATTGTAAAATACAAAGAGGAACTAGACAAGGCTGTCCACTTTCCCCATTACTTTTTATATTAGTACTGGAAGTGCTTTGCAGAAATATTAGAGAAGATGATCAATTACAAGGCCCGAAAGTTGGGAAACAAGAGTATAAACTTAGAGCCTTTGCAGATGATGTGGCGTTTTTTCTAGAAAATCCATTAGAGAAGATCGGAAGACTTTTGCAAAAAATACAACAATTTGGCCAATTGGCCGGGTTTTATATAAATAAGACTAAAACCAAGGTGTTGACAAAAAATATGGACTAGAAATCTAATGATAGATTTTTTGAAATAAGTGAACTGAAAGTGGAGAAGAAAATTAAATATTTGGGCATCTGGTTGACAAACAAAAACTCTGTTGTTTTCAAATAATTATATCAAAATATGGAATATAGTAAAAACTGACTTGCAAAGATGGACTAGAATGAACTTATCTTTAATAGGAAGAATTTCAACTGTGAAGATGAATGTTTTACCTAAAATGCTGTTTCTTTTTCAGACTATTCCTATAATTAACACTTTAACTTGTTTCAAACAATGGCAAAAGGACATAACCAAATTTGTTTGGCAAGGGAAAAGACCAAGAATTAAATTTAAAAATTTAACAGATGCTAAAGAAAGAGGTGGTCTTACCCTGCCAGATTTAAGATTGTATTTTGATGCTGTTTGTTTGACGTGGTTAAAAGAATGGATAACATTAAGAAATCCCAGAATACTTGATCTGGAAGGATTCGATAGAAGGTTTGGATGGCATTCATATTTGTGGTATGATAAAAGTAAAGTGCATAAAGATTTTCTTAATCACTATGTAAGAAGGAGTCTAATGAGAGTGTGGGTAAAATATTAAAAATGATTGGAATCTAAAACTCCATTATGGCTGTCCCCGATTGAAGCTTTAGCACGTAAAGAGGTAAATATGCAACCTGAATGGGGTACCTACAGGGATTTGTTATGTTTCCAAGAACAGGGCTGTAAATTTAAAAACCTAATTGAAGTACAAAATTTGGTTAGTAACTGGTTTCAGTACCATCAGTTAAATGAAATCTATAAGAAGGATCTTAAAGTTGAATTTGAGGATCAGATGTCGAGATTTGAGAAGGAGCGGTGTAAAAATGACGAAAAATTAGTTTCTAAGATGTATAAGCTGTTGCTTTTGGAGGAGACAAGAGATGAAGTGGTTAAAACTACTATGATAAAATGGGCTCAAGATGTGGGTCATAATATAGATATGGAAGCTTGGAAAAAAATATGGAAAATGGATTTAAAGTTCACTGGATGTTATACTTTAAAAGAAAATTATTACAAGATGATGTACAGGTGGTATTTGACACCCAAATAATTAGCATTAATGTATAAAAATGTTCCAAACAAATGTTGGAAATGTGGACATTGTGAAGGAACTTTTTTTTTCATATGTGGTGGTCTTGCAGGACGGCAAAGGCCTTTTGGGATATGATATATAATGAGTTGAAGAAAAATTTTAAAATGACATTTCCTAAGAGGCCAGAATCCTTCCTGCTGGGAATAACGCAAGGAGAGTTTTCCAGAAGAAACTTAACATTTTTTATGTACGCAACCATAGCGGCCAGAATAGTATATGCGCAGAAATGGAAGGACAATGAAATGCCCTCAAAAGAAGATTGGTTGATACAAATTTTCGAATATTCTGAGATGGCAAAACTTACAGTATTGATAAGGGATGAAAACTTGGAATGTTTTAAAGAAGATTGGAAACCATTATTACTATACTTAAAGAACTATTTTTCTAATATCGACTTTTCAGCAGGGTTTGAAATTTAGTAATAATAGCAGGTTGGGCAGAGTAAAATTGAGTTTTCAATGTGTAGGATATATGTTTTGAATTACTATAGCAATGGTTGATTTGTATAGTTAATGAATCATGCTGATTGGTGAGCGGGAAGTCAATATTTACTTAATTAGATGTAATGGGATCGTTAAGTTATTGTAAAAACCAATAAAAATTTAAAAAGAAAAAAAAACCTCATGAGAAAGCCGGTTCTACCCTTTTAAAGGTCTTTTTGTATTTGTTTTTACAACCATGTTTTTTGCAAGTGGGTAACCACAGTTTTTAATGTCTGCCACCCCAATATCATCTGGGGTGCTTTTTGACATGTTCTTGCAACCACTGAGTATTTTTACTTGTAACTAAAAGCTGAGGGAGTCTAAGACTGAAGCAGTCTGTAGCATTGGAAGCCTTTGCTCAGATAGCATGGAGGGGATGATTCAACGCTCGTCAGTAGCAGACGGGGGCCGGGGTCAACTCGTGAGTAGCGCACATGGGGTCTACTCATGAGTAAGCCAACGGGTCTACTCATGGGTATGCTGACGATGGTCTACTTGTCTAGTCATGAGAGGCTACTACTTGGGGAATATTCTGAAGGATCACTAGATGTCAACAGGGACTTCCTCTAGTTAATTCCGTCAGGATGTCTGCATATTGTAGCCTTCTGAAATGTATGTTTGGGATGTGGGACTATGTTTCAGTTGTTCTGCTCCTACCTGGAGGATAGGTTTCAGTATGAGATGAAGGGAGACTATGGCTTGACACCATAACACTTGTGCTAGTGTTACATAGTGTTCTCTTGTGCCACCTGAGCTGTTTAACACCTGCATTAAACCACTGAATGAAATAGTCCTGACTGAGATCTGGAATGAAGGGCTGTCAGTATACTGATGGGATCCAGCTGTTTCTCCTTATTGCATTCAAGAGTGGCAATGGATGTGCAGAAAAGGTGCTTGGAATAGGTCATGGACTGGATGTGGGCAAATAAATTAAGACTCATAGGTCATGGACTGGATATGGGCAAATAAATTAAGGCAAGCTGGATAAGGTAGGATGGATAATAGGTCTGCGAGCTGATGCTCATGATGGTCAACCTATTGTAGATGAGGTTCCATTCCTTCTCAAAGAGTAGGTTTGCAGCTAGGAGGTGGATCCCTAACATGGGATCCCTAACATCGGACACATCCATGGCATGTGGTGCCTTTCACCAGGTTTGATGCTAACTGGAAACTTTCCTAGATAGAGATGGTTTGGCCACAGCAATCCTTGCTTTAATAACATCAAAGTTAGATTACTGTGGTGCATTGAACCTGGAGCTGCTTTTGCAGACTGTTTGGAAACTTCTGTTGGTTCCGAACATGCCAGCATTCATTACCCGGAATGAACTGGTGTGAACATATCCTTCTATGACTTGTTCTTGACAGACTCATACTGGCTAATAAGGCAGGGCTACTTCTTCCCTACTTCTCTCTCCTCCAAGCTTGCTACCAGCAGTTCCTATAGAGTGAGACACTGAAAAGAGACACAAAATACATCTAAGAGTCAATGGCTTTCGTTTCGCACAGTGCCCTGCCAATCCCAGATTAGGAGTGTAATATTCTCGATTGTTTGTCCATTTATGTAAGTTACAAGGCAGCTGAGCAATAGTTAAACAAGTATGATTAGGCAAAAGCCTATAATTGACTTTGTTACTACACAACGGAGGTACCTCGCAGTTACTCACTCTTTCCCTGCTTTGGGGGTTTATATCCTCTTCAAATTGACTTGTAGGAGGGTTGCAAACCTCTAGCCGCCTTTGAAGTATCAGCTCCTTAGATAGATCATCAATCTTATTTTCTAACCTTTTAATTGCTTGAATCATAAATCTTAGGGTGCTAGCCATCAGCGTACAGAACTGTGACAACCCTCTGTTTGTCAACATAGTGACTCTTACAGTTGAAAGTATTGGAGCACAGGGGGTCTTCTCCATTTAGTTCATTCAAATTTTGTCCCCCCACGTCCTGCCCGTCCAGGGGGGCTGAATCCCCAGCTTCTCGTAAATCTATTCTGAAGAGAGACAGAAGCTTGCATCTTAGGAGAGATTAAAAATGTATCCATTCTCTTTTGTTTAAAACAACGCTCTGTTTCCATTGATGGTGATAAAGGTGAAGGAGGGGCTCTCCCCCTCTTCTTTTTACCCATCGTGGAAGTCAAAATAGAACCTTGCTAAGAAACTAGTTCAAAGCAGGAATGATTTAAGAGCTATATATGCCCAGCAGGTGATAAAAACAATAAAATAAAGTGCTTAAATCCAGAAAAACGCTAAAAATAAACAGAGCTAAAAAAAAAAAGGCATCTGCTCAATCCTCAAGTGGGCAGGGCTCTCATCCAAGATTAGGACATAGATGCTCATTCTATACCTCTTGAAACTGTGTCCACGCTACTCATTTAGCCACTAAGAATTCTCTCCATCATTCCTATTAGTGTTACCAACGCAACTCTTGCCACAGTGTGTCTGTGCACTTATTAGCAGCATGGATATGGTTTGGAGAGGTATGGAAAGAGAGTGTCTGAATCAGCAGGGCACTATGTGGATCACAAACTTCTGTCTCCAAAGTATTCAATGCCTTGGCTAGATAATTCTTCCTTTCTTCCCAATGGTATCCACCCTGGATGTCCTTCCGCTCTATCAGCTGCTGTATGCAGGAAGCAGAATGCAGCCCACTTAACCGTTCCTCCTTTTCTCCTAAGCTATTCAACAGGTTGCAACACCCTCGACATTTTGCTTCACCAACTGAGATTAGTAATGGCCACCTTGCTCTTGCAAAAATGCTGCTTTGCAGCATAATCAAATAATTGGAAATATATCTAAATTAGCATATATTAAATTTCACTTACACATGTGTGTGGCTTTCTTGCACAAAGGAGACTTGATTAGAAACATATATTTTTGTTGATCATATGGTGATTCTCTTTGTTTACCAGGTGGAGAGTAACTGGCCCAATCCACCCCCAGCACAGTACTTCAGAGTTGGCAGTACCTAAGGGGTATACTTGTGGGTCAAATGCGCCGTAACCCAGAATTTGGCTTATTTTAAGCCAAATCTGGCAGTGACTGTTACTGGTGTCTATCATTTTTATTTTTAGATTGTGAGCCCTTTGGGGGCAGGGAGCCATCTTCCTTGTGTGTGTGTGTGTGTGTGTGTTATTTCTCTATGTAAATCGCTATGGAAAGTTTTGTTGAAAAGTGGTATATAAATATTTATTGTTGTTTGGAGCAAGCAAATGGGAGCACCCTGTTCTGACATTCTGCCTACACCCCTGGACATCCACCCCCCACCCCCCCGTAGCATTTGTCTGCAGAGGACAGCTGCTGACTTCAGGGAGAGCATTCTAAATGACAGAAAGAGCTTCTTTCATTCAAGATCTTCCCTTTAGCGGATTTATCTCTATTGTTTCAGCATGCACGCAGTGGCCCCAGTGTGTGGCTCCACTCTAGCCTCTCCCCTTCCCAGGCTTCCTTCCAGTACCATGAGGGAGCCTCCTCTCCTGCCCCTGCTGTCCTTCTCTCGTATGCCTGCTGCATCATTGTCCAGGAGCTCCAGCATAGCATCTGCAGGGCAGGCAGGCGTGGCCATGCATATTAAATTTCAGCCAAATGTATTTACACGTTAGAGTCCCTTGGTTAATACTGATGAGAATTCACACTAAGGCAACAGGCAAAGTAATAGTTGTTCTAGAATGTGTTGCATATAATAATCACACCATGTATTTATTTATTTGATTTCTATACCAGCCTTCCAAAAATGGCTCAGGGTGGTTTACATCATTAAAATAAAAACTAAAATCAGTTAACAGTTAAATTTGTATGTGAATCAGGGGAGGCGCCACCATTGGGCAAATGGGTTCAAAGAACCTGGGCCACCACAAATCAGGGGCCGCACCCTGCACCCCAGACACACACCCTGCATCTGACATCAGACACGGGGGGGGGCATGATTTCACTCCCAAACAGGGCCATGTGGCCCTGTTTGGGAGTTACAGTAGATCGGCCAGCACTGTGTTCACAACATGGCCGGAGTGGCTTTCCCTGCCTTTAAAAGGCAGGGAGAGTCGCTCCGACTGTGCTGCGAATGCAGCACTGGCTGACTGAGCTCACAAAGAATGCTGCACAGTCCCATTTGAGAGTGAAACCACGCCCCCACATCAGATGTATGTGTGGCTGGGTGGCTTAATGCTCTCTGCGTCTGATGTCAGACATGGGGCAGGGCTGCGGGGGGGGGGTGTGCTTGTGTGCGGCAGAGGCAGCACCCTGGGCCGCCGCATGGGTCTCTCCGCAGCTGATGTGAATAGTACATTCAATCTTTTTTTAAACCATTATGTTTTTATGATAAATCAGTATATGGAAAGGGGAGTATAAAACAACAGAAGCTGATGTTATATGAAGGCTACTCACATGTGCAGCCTAACCCAGGCTAGGGCAGCCCAGCTATGTGGATCCCAGCACTGCAAGCCCACCTAACCCTACTTCTTACCTTGGCCTTTAGCCAGGGTCAAGGGTATGAGCGCACCCTTAACCCCAGTGATGGGGTTGTGTGCACCTAGAGCGCCTGACTCACAGGGTATCCCCCAATGCACTTCTCTCATCTCAGTGCATTGTGGGATATCCAGAGAACGGGTTGCACTGGCCTCTGGGGATTCACATTGCCAGGAGCAGTGTGGATTGTGTGGGTGCGGTCGAGCAATCATCTGGGGGAAGGTCAGTTCATCTCTGCCTCCCCCCACCAGATAATGTGCATAACCATATTGTGTTGTATTGAACTGTATTGTTGGATTATTTTAACTACTGGTCATTGACCAAGCAAAAAGAAAGGAAGCAAAACAATAAAAGTAAAGAAAAGGGTACAAGAAGTAAAATGCAGAGTTTTGTTGGGATTGTCCAATGAGGATCTAGTGCTGGATTTATGGAGCGTGGTTGCGGGTTCGTGCTGGAGGACTGAAGTATGGATTATTCCTTCAGAAGTGTAGAAGTCTAGGCAGAAGGCTTTATCTTTGGCCATGGGTTTGGTTTTCTTTAAATTAGAAAAGTTAAAAAATTGGAGAAAAGGAAATCAGATTTCTGCAGAACAATCCTGTTTTGTCCAGGATTTTTTCCAGATTGGGGGCTTTCCTGCAGTAGGAACTGTAACTTAGAATGGAAGTATATAAAGTGTGTAGAAGCATAAATTGGAGTCCGTATGGGCCGTATATATTTCTGTCTTTTATTATGGTTCATTGCATATTTTTCTTCCTTCAGTTTGTTTACACAGTATCCATTTCTGGCCAACAGGGGAGTAGAGGCAGCAGGTCCCTGCCGTGCATTCACCTGTGCCCAGAAAATGAAGAGAATGCCGCCCCCTTTCTCTTCACTTTCTGAATATGTGTGCACACAGGGGGAGAGTAACTGGCCCTATCCACGCCCAGCACAGTACCTCCAGTGACTTTTGCTGGTGTCTATCTTATGTTTCTTTTTAGATTGTGAGCCCTTTGGGGACAGGGTTCCATCTTATTTGTTTGTTATTTCTCTGTGTAAACTGCCCTGAGCCATTTTTGGAAGGGTGGTATAGAAATCAAATTAATGATGATGATGATGATGATGATGATGATGATGATGATGATGGTGCCTGCAGATTCCCTCGCAATGCAATTTTCTTTTTAAAATACTCCCCCCCTCCCCTCAGCTGGTGTTCTTTACAGCAGGCTATATCAACAGGAAGCTCCAGCTACTGTAATGAAGTGCTAAGTTCTAAAAGTAAAACTGGTGCATTTTTAAATGGAGAGCAGAAAATCAATTTTTGGTTATGAGCTGGAGAGTTTCAGTAGTACAATTCAGTAATAGCTGAATGATTCTGTGCTGGAAAGTAATAGAGAGGATGTAGAGCAAGGGAATCTTGAACCAGTTGTTACCACACAATTTTAACTACTTTGGTACCAAAAATAATTGTAATGTTTCTGACAATGTCAATGTGTAGAGAGAACAGAACACAGTGGGAATTTTAGCAAAGCATATGGAACACTTTGAAAAATAATTTGCAAATGTGAACTGAAATTAATTTTTCTTAAAAATGATTTGGAGAATAAGCACTTACAGGTGGGGGGACATCACTGAAGTCTGAGGAGAAAACAAGGCGAATAAAAAACCTAGAAAGGTACGCCTCCTTTAAATGAATGCCGGTCATGCAATCATTTGCTTTTTTTCACACAAAAGCATGACGTTGTGTACAAACACCTGAATTGCACGTACAACATAATATCCGAATAGGGCACCTGCTGTGTCTCCAGATATGACTGAAAGATACACAGAGCTCCTCTATTAATGCCTTTTCAGACAAATGTGTACTTTTTAAAAAATAGAGATGCTAAAGGCAGATGCAACTATTATGTTCAATACATTGGCCATATTTGGACATAACGATGAACCACGTCATCTGAATGATTGAAACCACGGTTCCTAAACCCAACTGTTCCAATTTTGCCGCCAAACCTTGGAATCAACCCTTGGTCTGTAGCAAGTTTCATTCACCCAACCGTGGGTCCTTTCCCTCCTCCGTGTCATCCGGATTGGGATTTTACCCCAAACCAGAATTAGTGGAGGAAGCTTCCTTCTCATTAGCTGGTGAGGGCTGTTATTCCAGGATCAGAGGAAGCCCACGCAGCCAGTCCCGCCCCCATTGCCAGCTCCCAGACTGGGAGTGCTGGGTAGGGGGTGGGAATGGACCCACTGTTGGCCGTTATGCCCACTGGACCTGTTATGTGCAAAGGGAGCCTATGAGCTAGACCTATTTACTGTATTTACCTGAATCCAAGGCTAGAGTTTCCCCATGTTTTTAAATATTGGAAATCAGAAGGCATCTTTAATTCATAGTCCTGTTCCTATTTACCTCTACTTAAATTCAGAATCATCTTCTATTCAAGTACATAGGGTAAATTTACATATTGTGAAAAAAAGGTACAATCTGTATGCATGTTCTGATCTCTACAAGTGCACATAAAAGCCTCATTCAAACATTATCACACATGCATAATCTTTGTGTACTGTATGCATGTGGTTGTTCACATGTATGCAATATGAATGTATAATTTATATTGATTCACTTATTCTTTGAATACAAAGTTTAGATCTACATGCTCCTAAACTGGCAAATAGATGACTTCCATTACTTCTATATGTGAATGATATGGTCATTCTATCTCAAACATGGGTGGGTTTGAAGCGACCCCATTGCCCCTTTGGTTCAACTCTGTGAAGGGGAATGCCTGGTGCCTGGTCATCAATTATAAAAAACCAAGATAATGGTCTTTTCCAACAGACCTAAGGTTTATAAGTGGACCACTGACAACCATGAAACTGAGCAGGTCAACACCTTTAAATATCTTGGTGTTGTATTCCAGGCCAATGGGAAGTGGGTCACCCATGCCAACTATGTTCCTGACGCTGGCCAATGTTATGGCCAGCGTGGCCAAAGTTAGTGGACTGGACCTAGAATTTGGTTCAGAACTCAGGCCTATATCCAATAACAATGTTCAGCTCAGATAAACACTGATGCAAGGCCTCACTCAACTCTGAGTGAAATGATTAACTCCTAGGAGACAAACTGGAAGGTAGTCCTTTACTTCCTCTGACAGAATGCTTACCATGTTGATCTCACCTATATTATTTTGCCTTAGTCAAATGCATCGATTAACTAGCCTCAAACATGTACCCTTTTGCTGTTACTTTGAACATTCTTTTTAAAAAATATATAATTACACACTAGGTAGATGTACACAAGAAGTAATTTAATTGCTGTCTCACACATATAGCTTAGCCTCTTCCTGCTTAAACAACCCCTTTTGACTTTTTAACAATCTTTGGAGCAAGAGGCATTAGGAGCCTGCATCTTAGGCAAAGACAGACCAACAACTTAAGAAATGCAGATGTTTGGAAAACAAACAGAGGAATAAATTGCTTCCTGACAAAAAAAAAAAAAAGACAGTATGCAGAGGATGCCACTCTGAACTGAAACAAGTTTTGTCATGAGAGGGAAAGAAACAGTTTTGTCATGAGAGGGAAGTTTTATGATAAGAGTGACTGATACTTTTGAGATCCATGACAGAAATTGCTATCTTAAAAGAACTCCTAGTGCAGATCTATAGGATCCAGCTGCTATAAAAAGGGGTCTCTGGACATGACAAAGCAGCAAGCTTTGCCTAACCAGCAGATCTTTGCTCAAGAACCCCAGAGTTAGCTGCTCAAGCTGCGGGACTAAAGCAGGAATTGGACATGGACAAGGGACTGTATGTGACTTCTGCTGCATAGTGAGAAGTCAAGGTGCTTGCTCTCTCTCTGCCTTGCTCTGCATATCTTCCACAAGCCTGCTTGACTGCTTGAAGCCTGCATCATTCTCAAGCCTAGCAAAGAACAAGTCCTTTGAAGCCTTCTCCATGAAACTGGTGAGATGCCTATTCAACAGCTCAGCCTGCTCCCTCCTCCCCTCCTCCCTACTAATCACTGCCATCCCCTTTCCTAAGCCCTCCCTTCTTTCTTCTCTCTGTTTCTCTCTGGAATATTTTTTTATTAGGATTTGCTAGACAGCTGTAGTTACTGACCGCACATGCATGCCAACACATTGGATAGTGAGGCACATTGCACTACACTTTGAATCGGAAACATGTTTAATTTGGATGATGTGTTTGAATTTTATCTTGATGAGCAACTTTCTATAATAAAGCCCATTGAACTTTCTGAGTGTGTTTTCCTCTGTCTCTGTTTGCATGCCCAGATCCTACATGGTCACCAACTCCAAGAACCAATTCAGTTTATGTATGATGTGACTTTTCCCCTCTGAGCATATACAGAGTGCAAAACCAGGTGTAATTCACAACACCAAAGGAGTGTGACAGCAATTATAAAGTATCATTATATGCAAGGAAATCACTTCCTGACTGCTGCTATTAAACGATTTCAGACAAAGTCATTGGCACACCTTCTATATGGGAAGCCATTGGGCCCACAGACCAGCTTGGGCCACTTGAGATTGTACAATCTAGGTTTCTTGGATCCCTCTTTACTACTCCAAAGGGTTAGGGTTCGCAGGCTGAAGTCCAGGGACAACACAGCCCCTGCCCCTCCCCCAATCCTCTTTAGTTTGTCCCGGGTTGTGTGGTTGCCCGGCCGAGTATGATGATGCTTTATTTTCAGGGGAGGGGGAGGAACCAAAGGTCTGTAGGTCCAGGCTCCAAAATTACCTAGGTACACCTCTCCTCCTAAGTGTATTGCTAATACGGCATTGAGGCTGGAAGCAGGCCTTGCCAGAGCAGAGTCCAATTATTGGTACAGACAACTGTACTTCTATGGGGCTCGTCCCTCTTACCCTGAGTGATAATTTTCACTCTAGTTGGCAGAAATGTATCATCCACAAAATGCTTACTTGTGGCCTATCTCCAGATACATTGTGTATGCTGTGTAGGGAGAAGGCCAGATAATTATTTGTGCAATGACTCTTTGATTTAGAGCTCCAGTTTAATTTGAGCCAGATACCCACCTTTTGCAGGACACCAAGTGAGACCAATGGGAGAGCCATGGCTGCTTACCTTTTTACACTCCCATATTCTAATTATTGTGGGGCTTTTATGATTTAATGCTCTCCCTTCAGAGCTTCTGGAGGGCAGATACTATAAAATCCCCATTCTACATAGTTTGTGTTCTTCTGGTGTGGAAGAAATGTGCTTTTTTATTGTAGATTTTATTCCGACTTATGTTGAAGTCTGATTTCTTCTTTTTAATTGGAATTACCAGGTAATTCTAATGATTTTAATGCATCATTTCTTTTATCAGATGACAAGTTTCAGGTTACTTATAATGTTGCCAAGATCTGTTTCTTAGCATCTAGATTGTGACAGTCAATGGTTTGATTTCAGCTTGATTTACTAGTTATTGTGAATTGTGTTAATTTCACCCCCTGCTGGACTCTGGCCGTAATGAAGACCTGTATGCATGCAAGCATTCAATGTGAACATATAATCTGTGTGGTCTGTATGCATGTGGTTATTCACATATGTAGAATGCATCACATGTACAGGAGTACATCACATGAACTCCTATTTATATCTGCATTTGCGATGGTCTGTACTCAGTAGAGGATGGAAGAGGCTGTTGCTTTAGAGCATGGGAAGTGTGGCATCATAGTTGGGGTAGGTGCCATTTTTAAAGTTTTATTAGCTTACTCTTTGCATGGAATGTACCCTTATGAGTCTGCCTTGCTGTCCATGTTTTTGTGTCCATCCGTGTGTGTTCCCCAACCACTTTGCAATGCTGATTTGCATCAAATCTGGTACAGAGGTTGTGCCACACCTGACCAGCATGGTATGTGAACATGTTATGCACCCCAATCGAAGATGGCGCACTGAGAGTAGGCAGATTAATCCTTACCTGAACTGCTTGTTTTATTGATATTTTTGTTTTGTTTTCCAGCATGTCCTTAGAGTTCTTCTGCAGCAAAAACATAGGGCACAAGGAAAGGAGAGGAAGATGGTGGGGACATCTTCAAATCTTGTCCCAGATCCCACTCATTCAAGATTGGGGAAACTCTCCCTGAAAGCTGATTGTGTACCTGTGTTCTACTTGTCAGCAAACATCTGTGTAAGAGCTAAAATAAAGGCTCTCACTTTGTCCAAGAACCAGTCAGAACAGACTCTGCTGTTTCAAATCCTTTGTGACTGGTTCTTGGGCAGTCTAAGGAGTTTCTTTCTCTGTTCGATGGCTGACATCAGCCCAGTAATCTTGCATGCAAGAAGTTTGCAGAAATTGTGCAAATACAAAAAATGTGCAAATGGTGTTACACCATAGTAAGCCCATATATTTCGTGGGCTTGCTCTGTATAATATCTTTTGCAAAATTTTGGCTTTGCAGAGTTTGGTTGGCACAGTGTGTGTATTTTTTCCTTGCCCCCACCTTCATATACTCCCAAGCTGCTAGCTCTTCTGGCCACTCACACAAGACAAGAAACTACAGTAGTGGGAGGTGGGGCTGAAGCAAGCTCCCTTCTTCTCTGAGGGAATCAGCTGACTCTGGTTCTCCTGATTAGGCTGTAATTTCCCCTTCTTGACAGAAGCATTTGTTTGCATGGTGCCCTCCCTCTGCCACTACAGATTGATTGGCCATCCCTGCTCCCTGTAACAATCATGGCTCTGCTGATTGATTAGCAGAAAAGCAACATGGAGTCTGGAGGCAGCAGTGATGGGAAAAGTGAAATTATGTGAAGGAACGTGAGGTGGATTTAAATTAGGGTTGCCAGCACGGTGTTGGCAGAAATTGGGACAGGGACTCCAAGGGGGGTCCCACCTAGGTGGCATGGCCTAGGGGTGGGGCTTGGGTTTTCTTTAGAAAACTCTTAAAGCCGCCGTTGAGTAGTGGCGGAGCAGGACAGTGACGAGAGCTCTCCTGCCTCCCAAACTATGAAATGAATGGCTGCCCTCTGGGGAAGGGGCTGGCTGGGGTGGGTGGTGTGCTGGCAAGTGGTGACAGGTGCGCTGCTGCAGCACTCACCACCACGGTTGCCGGCCACTCATTAACTGTGACTGCAGGAGGAGGGAGGGAGGGAGGGCGGATGGGTGAAAGACTCCCTTCCTCATCCCAGCCTTCAGCCAGATGAGGCAGACAGGCCGATTGCAGGCTTCTCCATCAATCAATCAATCAAATTGATTACAGTCCAAGACCAAAATCAATTGATTGATTGATTGCAGGCTTCTGCACACGCTTCCTTTTCAGTCAAACTGCAAAACTTGATATAAATTAGCAAGATTTCACTGTAGCTAATTAGTGATATTTAAATCATTATATAATCTTTTCAATATACAAGAGTATGTTTTATATGAGTGGAGAACTGGCCCTATCCAACCCCAACACAGTATCCCTCCAGTGGCTGTTGCTGGTGTCTGCCTTATGTTTATTTTTAGATTGTGAGCCCTTTGGGGACAGCCTGGAGACCATCTTCTTGATGTATTATTTATTTTTCTATGTAAACCGCTTTGAGAACTTTGGTTGACAAGCAGTATATAAATATTGTAGTAGTAGTAGATGTGTTTGATATGAATGCGTGTTCATATCACGACACAAACTTTTAATTGTATTTGTTTAAGTCTTGAGGTCTGACTGATTGAGTGCTTGAAAAGGAAGCCTCCCACACTTCAGTTTACTGAGTTGTCTAGAGGTGCTGCTGAGCTCCACCTTTGGGACTGCTCTGGAATCAATTGGGGAATGTGCCCAGAATGTTCTCACAAGACCTGACTTTTGTCAGAAGCTTCTGCATATGCACAGTGAAACTTATTTATTTATTTATTCAATTTCGATTTCTATAATTGTAATTGCCACTTGCGCTGGCAATTACGACTCTCAAAGTGCCAGATGCTGATCAATTCATCCCCAGAACCAAGACAACTGCAATCCAAAATGGCAGCAAGAACCATTCTAGAAATTAGGCAGAACCCGAATGGAAAGATCTCCAACCAACAAACCTATTTTGACATGGAAACGGAAGGTTCTAGAAGAGCTTCTCTGTTCCTTTGTGGCCTGTCTTTTGTGACGAATGGCACTGCTGGTTAGCTTTAGATTTCATCGTTTGTTCAATTATCTAGCCAGAAGAATCTTACCATTACAGAGTGGGGCTGGTCTAAATAACCTTTTGGTTCTTCCAGTCCTATGGTATTGAGATTGTGATTAAATAAACAGTCCCCAAAGAATGACAGGACAATCTTCTCCAGCAATTTCAATATTCACTCTAGGATAATTAATATAGTATACAAAAGGTAGAGGATTTTAGGCCATATCTTCTTTTGTGCTTTCTGTGGAAAGAAATGCACGTTAGAAACTATAATGTAATATAATACATTAAAACTAAAAATTGTTTGTGGCATCAGGCCACTGCACGTTTGCAAGATTCATTTTATGCAGCCAGCTCACTGCATGGAGGCAACCATCTCAAACAATTATCTAAAGCAGCCTTCCTATGATCATGGGGAGTGTCTATAAGGAAATCTGAACACAGAAGATGGATTAAGGAAATCTCAAGTTGAAAGCAGCAGTTTAAACGGTGAATCCAATCCACTGCACTGAAGGTTTTGCTTAAAATATCCGTGATCCGAGGGCTTATCTATCCTCACCATTAAGGTTTTTCTCCCATGGAAGGTCATTACACATGAATTGAAGAAAAAAGCATGCAAGCAATGCACCTCTAAAAAATGTTAGTTTTCAATATAGCAGCTGCTTGAATAATGGAGCAGTATTCAGTTTACCTCCTTACTGCACACTATCTATCTATCACAAGAAAGAGCGCTTTAGCACACCAGTGGTCAGAAAGGAGATGGAATCCATCTACCATCACGTAGCACACAAAACCCAACCACTCTTTCAGTCTCTCTCGCCATCCACTGAGGGATTAGCCGCATCACATCCTTACCTGAACTGCAGGGAGCGTTGTAATTAGCAACCACATAGTCATCTGTTTGGATAGAAGAATCTTCTGTATTATAAAGATTTAACTGCCTCTCTTAAACTTACTTTCACAAGGTTTTGCAGTGCATGTAAGGGTCATTCAAATGATCACACATGAGTAGGGGACATGCCAAGAACACGTCAACATGCCCTTGAGTGATGAGGGGCCTGATGAGGCTCCAGCCCTGTGTGTAAATGGGGCAGTGGACTGAGTTTCATCTGAATCAGTCCATAGAAACACATACATGCAATGCAACCACAATATGTGCATGCATCATCACATGAAAACACACACAAACGCAGAAACACACAACACAGCACACAAAGCATACACATGCAACACACAAACGTGATATGCAGCACAAACGTGATATGCAAATGCATGCAACATGCTCACATGCAAAGCACATATGCATACAATGCATACAACACAGGTACAACACAAACACACAAACAATGCAAAACAGAGGCATAACACAAATACACAAAGAGGCGAGTCTCATTATCAGTGAGACTTGCCGAGAGCGGGTTTGCAGGGAGAGCAGGCTTCGAACGCAGGTGATTGTTCATGCAGCCCTGGTTGGCCGGATCATCCACCCACACGACTGCTGGCTCCGTCATGGAGCCGGCGGGGGCTGCGGGGATCAGGGGCTGCGTGACCCCCAGAAGTTCCAGGATCCTGGAGAGACCCCCAGGCTGGGAGGCTTGTTTCAGCCTCCTGGCGGGGGTCTCCTCATGTGTTGGCATGGCGCTGCACCATGGCAATACATGACCATTAATTAAAATGGCCTGTCCCCAAAGGGTTCACAGTTTAAAAAAGAAACATAAGACAGACACCAGCAACAGCCACTGTAGGCTGTGCTGAGGGCCAGTTGCTCTCCCCCTGCTCAATAAAGAGAATCACCACTTTTTATAAGGTGCATCTTTGCTCAGTTAGCAGGGGTCAGCACATCAGCAATACAGTCAGCAGGGATCATACATGAGCAAAACACACATACACAAATAAACAGAGCACAGAAATATAATCCTATGCACCTAACACAAGCATACACATGTACAGGACACACATAAATACCCAACACAGAAACAAAAACACATGTATGCAACACAGAATACACACACAACATAAACACATGCAATACAATGTTGTGTGCAACACATACACATAACAGAAACATACAAGCACACGCAACACAAATGCACAGACTGCAACACATACAAATTTGCAACATGTGCAAAGTCACAAAAGCACTTCTATGAAACACACAGACACATGTATGCACACAACACAAATAAACAAACACATAGATGCAGCACAGACACAAACATCCAACACATAAACCCATTTACAAATGCACGGTGCACAAACGGGCATGCAACACTACACAGATGCATGCAATACACATGAAAACACAGCATGAACAAATACATGTCAAGCATAAACGTACAACACACAAATACAAACAACTGCATAACACACAAATGCACAAATACACCCATGCAACAAAATACACAAATGCACACACACAAGCGCACCACACATACACATGCATGCAAAAGATTCCTCACAGATGCACGCTACACAGATGCATGCTGTACACACAGTCACATGGCACACACACACACACAGAGCCACTCAAATAGATACACACACACATACAACACAAACACATGGACATGTAACGGAAACATGTAGAAATATATACACACACACAAACAAAAACATACAAGCTCAGGTGCAACAAATTTAAAGATACATGCTCAAACATAAATTTCCTTTTCACAAACCATGGAAATTCAATGTTCAAAAAACCTGCTGGTTGAAGAGCAGAGTTTAGGCTACCTCAAAGTGGCTTAAGCTCCACAAAGTGGGAATCTGTATTGTTAGAGGAATTTTCCTGTGAGTTGAGCCATGACTATTGTTTACATCCTTAGCTTGGAGGATAGGACGGGTGGGTGGGTAACAATTGGGGGGAGGCCCTCTTCACCATCCTTACTGTGACTCAACAGAAAGGAGGTTTCATTGTGCACTCCAGTAAAGCTCCCCTGTTGAATGATGTGAATATGCAATTTTCTTACTCTGGATCTGGGACTGCAACATAATGAGGCTATTCTCAGGACAGCAGGAACCCAGCCCACTTTCCTGCGGAACCGCCAGGAGCTGCGTGGCTCCTGGCAGTTATCCCACTTAAGTTCCCAACCTTAAATGAGGTTAGAGGAGTGAATCCTCCGCTAACCCTGTTTTACTGATCGTGTGCCGCTGGTGTGCAGCTCTGAGTTGTGGTGACACATGAGTAGATCCCCAAACAGGAGGCTACAAGCAGTCTCCTGGCCTCGGGGGTCTCCCCAGAATGCCCTGCGCACTTGCCCCACGGACTACCAGCGGGGCATCCTGGGACTTCCGGGGGGCTGGGTGGCCCCTGATCCCGGCTGCTCCTATTGGCTCTGTGAAATGCCCTGCGCAGTACTGGTGGGGCATCCTGGGACTTCCAGGGGCCAAGCGGCCCCCGATCCTTGCCGTACCGATTCTGTGATGGAGCCGGTAGTCGTGAGGGCAGCCAATCTGGCCACCCAGGGACGGCTCCCTGCTCGTCTGCAGGGAAGCTCATCTGCAGCTAAGCCCGGTCTCCACACAGAGCCTGGTGTGGAGAGCCTTAGTACTGGTGTGGAGAGCCTCAATGGGTTTTTTATGTATCAATAAAATAAGGAGGGGTTTTCAAACTTGGGTTGCCAGATACTGCTGGGCTACAATTCCCATCATCCCCAGCCAAAATAACTTAAGTCACTGTAGTCCAACAACATCTGCCAACCCAAGTTTGAAAACCTGCAATGGCTCAGATGGTTCATAAGACAGTACAGTGTAACAATGAGGCAAGTCTCACAATCAGTGAGACTTGCCGAGAGCGGGTTTGCAGGGAGAGCAAGCTTAGCCCACTCTCCCCGCAGACAATTATTCAGGCAGTCCTGGGCGGCCGAATTGGCCGCCCACACGACTGCTGGCTGCATCACAGAGCCAGCGGGGGCTGTGAGGATTGCGGGCCATGTGGTCCCCGGAAGTTCCAGAATACCCCGCACAAGTGCGCGGGGCATCCTGGAGAGACCCCCAGTGTCGGGAGACTTGTTCCAGCCTTCCAGCGGGGGGTCTCCTCATGTGTTGCTGTGACACGGAGCCATGCCGTGGCAATGCATGATCAAAAAGATGGGGTTAGTGGAGCGCTCGCTCCGCTAAGCTTGGCTAAGGGGAAGAAGAATTAGGAGGGTTTGCTGCCAGGAGCCACACAGCTCCCATGGCAGCAGATGGGAGGCAGCAGCTCCCTTAGCCCACTTTTTGCTGATCGTGAGAATCACCTCAATATGCTGCATTAGAAGCAGCAACAGGGAAGTGGTGTTTAGAGGAGGAACAGGAAGTGAAGGGGCAGAATGAATAGTTCAGAAGATTTAGAGACAGGGCATGAAGTACCTGTATTAGCTGCAGAAGCATTATATAAATAAAGAGAAAGAGTGTATTTTATCTTCAGTTATTTCTTTGAGTTTGAGGTATGGTGCAAGAGGACAGCACTGAATGAAACATACAGGACCAGGACAATGTGGAGCATCTTTGCTGGCACCAGGCACTCTCCCCTCCACAGCTTGAGTTGGGCCTCAGAGACCAAAGAAGCATGTGGGTGCAAGTTGTAAGCAAGCACAATTTGTGACATTGCACAACGTCATTATTGACCATGTGACACATCTATTAAGGCATGAGCCTTAGGTTCCAGGTTGTGAAGCTTGAGTCAGACTCAGATAGCCTTAACTCTGGCTTTAAATAAACTAGCAGGTTTTTGGATGATTGAATGTAAAATGATAGACACTGATTCCACTAGTAAGATGCATACCTGGATGGTAGTAATCATAGAGTTTCACTATTGCTGGCTTCAGATCAGTCACTTCAACTTCCTGCTCCACAGAGAAACTGTAGCTTTGAACATTGCTATCCAGCTAGAGAGAGAGAAAGATGGGAAATGTCTCATATTGACACCAGACAACAACCCTTTATTCATGCCCTCTATCCTCACAACCAGATAGAATGAATACCCTCCTCAGATTTGCCCCTGTCTCAAGCTGACAGAGATCTGCTTAGCTCTCACCCAATCCAGGTAGATGCTGATTTTGCCAGGGTCAAATTCCACCTTCTTTACGCGTGGTTGACTATCCAGCTGTTAAAAAGAAAAGAAACACTTTAATTATGGTTTCATGTACACATTACAACACGTACATCCAGACAAGTGGGGCAGGTAACCTAGGCAGCCACATAAGGCACCGGTTATTGAGGGGAGGTGCTACCTGCCTCCTTTTCCTTCTCCAAGCAACCACTGACATGCTTGACTTGCTGGAAGTGCCCATGTGATATCCATCCTAATGGGTGTGTGGGGCGGGGCAGAGAATTAGCAAGCAAGAAAAGCCAGCCTTGCCTTGCCTTCCGTTCTCTCTCTCTCTCCTCTACCAGTGAGTAAGCTGCCTGCCTGGCTCAAGTTAAAGCTGGGGCTCCGCACTTCTCGCTTGGGGCTGAGATGCGCGAAAGTCAAATTTCACCTAGGGTCCCAAAAGCCCTAAGGCTGGCCCTGAGGTGGGGTGAGCAACAAGGGCAATTTGTGGCTCCAAGGTTTTATGTTAACACTGATGACTTGAGGACTGCATTTAGCCCCACTTCAGTTCACCACAGCTCCTGCCCCTCTCTATGCCATTTTATTAACAGAACTCAAGTTTTGTTTGCTACAGCCAGGAAGCAAGCAGCCTCCCAGGCTCGGGGGTCTCTCCAGGAACCTCCGGGGGCTTTGCAAATACTTTTAAAAAACTTTTTTTAAAAAACTCTCTTGCCAGTGGAATGCTTGGTGGTCTTTAAATCCTAAGAAATTGAGGTAAACATTTATGCCATTCTGCTGTCCTGTTTGAAACCAAATTGGTGGCTTTTCCTTCTGTAGTGTATAGACATACACTATACACACTGGGGTGTATAGACATACACTATAGTTTACACTTTTTGCTTAAACAAAATGCAAACTGGACTGCTTGCTGCTGTGATAGGTGTAAAAAAACTGTTTGAGTTTGCTTCTGTGTCTACATGTTTAGGATTGGAGTGCATGTGGCTAAAAGTCAATATAAATATGTATAGGTTGTAGACAGGTATATTTTATTATGACACATATCCTGTTCTTCCTCCAAAGAATTCAGGGTAGTGTACATGTTCTTACGCCCCACTTTTATCCTCACAACAATCCTGTGAGGCAGGTTTGGAGGAGAGAGGGGGGCGGGTCTCACGATCCATGAGATCCACTTTCTGCCAAACCACCGGGCTCACAGACGACCGGGCAGGCAGCCCTGGGTGGCCAGATCGGTTGCCACACGGTTGCCGGCTCCTTGATGGAGCCGGCGGGGTCTGGGGATCTCGGGGGCCATGCAGCCCCCAGAAGCCCCAGTATGCCCTGTGCAAGTGCGCAGGGCATACTGGGGAGACCCCCGGAGCCGGGAGCCGGCTCTTCGCCTCCCAGTCTGGGGTCTACTCGCTAGTAGCCACAGCGCGGAGCCGCAGCACGGCTACTCACGAGCAGATAGCCTGGGTTTGCAGAGCGCTCACTCCGCAAACCCGGGCTAAGGGCATGGGTTCTTGAGCAGGTTACCCTCTCTAGAACCACCGGGCTTACAGCCGAGCCCGGTGGTTCTGACGATTGACAAAAATCGGGCTAGGCTTTCCTAGCCCGATTTTTGTGATCGTCAGAATAGCCCCAGAGTGTCTCACCTAAAGTCCTGAAGCAGGTCTCATGACTGGGGAATACCAAATCCCACAGGCCTAGTCTTAACACTCTAATCATTATACCACACTGGTTCTAAACAGTGTGTGCATATTGATTGCAGGAGAAACAGGTGATTAATTTTTAGCTAGTGGGGAGAAGAATATTGGATACCTTTAGAGAGCATGAAAGGGTTTAATTATCAAAATGTGGTGAGGCTGCGGGCCCCAGGCAGGCCCTGTCGGCCCAAGCCCTGGATCTTTTAAGTACCTAGCAACACCTCTGTAAGAGGGGAGAGCGGAGCATTGGTTACTCACCGTGAAGGCTTCTTCTGGTTGCTGCTGTCAAGGCATCTCATTGGGTTATCCTCGTCACATGCTCCTGGGCAGGACCATGTAAATTTCTAAAATAGAACAGTCCTATATAGCCAGACGGGGATAACCCCGCCCCAGTTCTTATAGGCCGAGAGATGACAGAGAAGACTCATAACACAGATTAAACTGCACAACACCAGAGAATTTAGATAACCCACAGTAGAAAACTGTCGTGGCATAATCCCTGACGGTACTGACTATTTCCTAATTACCCAGTGAAAAATATAGTTGTTCCCATGGAGAAGAGCAGCGGAACTAATGAAGGTAAAAAGGAAGACCAATGGGTGGGCTGAGATGCCTTGACAGCAGTAACCAGAAGAAGCCTTCACGGTGAGTAACCAATGCTCCGTTCTCGGTTGCTGCTATCAAGGCATCTCATTGGGACATACCAAAGCAGCACGTCTCCGGGAGGGAACCCACCGGCTGCTCTACTCCTGGGGAAGCACCCTCTGCAGGACCCATCTCCCAAACGTCGCTTGGGCGGAGGCATACAGGTCGAGTTTATAATGTTTAACAAAAGTGGAAGGATTCTTCCACACTGCTGCCTTACAGATTTCATGAATGGGAGCGTTAGTGGTGAATGCCGCTGAAGTTGCTGCAGATCTGGTAGAGTGGGCCCAGATGTTTTCTGGCGGACGTGCTTTTTGAGCCTCGTAAGCCAGTGATATACACACCCTGATCCACCTGGCTATAGTCCTGGGAGACACCGCCTCTCCCATAGAGGTTGGCAGGTAGGATATGAACAGGGAGTCAGTTTTACGAAACCCGGCAGTCCATTTGATGTATTGCTTTAAGCATCGTCTCACGTCCAGCTTATGCCATAGCTTTTCATGAGGGTGCACTGGATGGGGACAAAATGATGGAAGAAAAACATCTTGTGCTACATGAAAATTAGAGAGCACTTTCGGGAGCCTGAACGGGTCCGGGATGAGGCGTACTGAGTCCTGTGTAAAGATGCAGTATGACTTATGCACTGATAAGGCCCTCAATTCAGACACGCGTCTGGCTGAAGTGATCGCCACCAGGAAGGCGATCTTCATAGAGAGAAGCCGGAGTGCAATCGACTTGACAGGTTCGAAAGGTGCCTGTTGCAATGCCCTCAGGACAAGGTGCAGGTCCCATGAAGAGAATCGGTGGGCTACTGGAGGTGATAGTAATGTTGCTCCTCTCAGAAACCTCTTTAGTAAGGGTTAAAATGAAGAGATCGCCGTCTCTACCTTTGAGATCATAGGGAGTAAGGAAGCCGCCTGCCTCCTCAGAGTATTCGGTTTTAAACCCTTATCCAGCCCGTCCTGCAAAAATTGGAGGAGGTGGGACAATGTTGCCTGACCTCTGGAAATTCTGTGTCTGCGTGACCATCTCAGAAACATCCTCCAGGTATACTGGTAGATCCTATTAGTAGAAGGGCGCCAGGAGGCCAGGATGGTGCCAGCAACCTTCTGAGAAATTCCCTGTGCGGTTAGCAGTTGCCGCTCAGCCTCCAGGCGGCTAGCTGGAACCAAGCTGGGTTGGGGTGCTGGACCGGGCCCTGCAGGAGGAGGTCTGGTGTTACTGGAAGATGCCATGGCCTGTCGGTTGCTAGAGATATCAGATCCGCGAACCACGGTCTTCTTGGCCAGAAGGGAGCCACCAATATGACCTCTGCTTTTTGAGTCTTGATGCGTCTTAGCACCCTTGTTATGAGTGGAATTGGAGGGAACGCATATAACACGCCCCTGGGCCACTGGCAGGATAGGGCATCTGTCCCAGCTGCTGTTGGGCAATAAAATCTGGTGAAGAATTTTTCTCTTTTTGCGTTGAGGGGGGTCGCGATGAGGTCCACCTCCGGGGGCCCCACCTGAGTACCAGCTGACTGAAAGTTTCGTGGTTCAGTGACCATTCTCCCGGTAGGAGGTCCTCCCTGCTGAGCCAGTCCGCAATGGAATTCAGATCTCCTTTCACGTGATGTGCCGAGAATTCAGGTGACGCTCTGCCCATGAAAGTAGGATGACCGACTCTTAGTACAGGGATCTGGATCGGGTTCCTCCTTCCCGGTTGATGTGTGCTTTCGCAGTGGTGTTGTCCGTCTTGATCAGAATGTCCTTCCCTTTGACCAGGAAAGACATCTGAAGTAAGGCAAGCCTTATGGCTCTGAGTTCCAGCCAATTTATGGAATGCAGTTTTTCCTCCTTGTTCCATTTCCCCTGGACAGAATACTGGAGGCAGTGGCCCCCCCCAGCCCCTGTTGCTGGCATCTGTCGTTACTATCAGTTTCGGAAACTCTGTGAAGCGCTTCCCGTGGGCTAAGTTCTGGGTGCAGCACCACCAGTGCAGAGACATCCTGACCTTGGAGGGGAGATGCACCATGATGTTTCGCTTCCTGGAGATGTAACTCTGGAAGGAGAGGATGAACCACTGCAGGCTTCTGAGGTGGAACCTCGCCCACTGGACTGCCTCCAGGGTCGAGACCATCAGGCCTAACAGTCGAGCTAGTGACAGCAGAGGAGACTTCCATGACAGGAAGGCCAGACGGGATTCTGCCATTAGGGTGTGAATACTGTCCTCTGGAAGGTAGATTCGACCTTTTATGGTGTCTATGACGAACCCCAGGTGTTGAATCCTGTGGGCTGGTATCAGCTGACTCTTGGGTCTGTTGATCATGAACCCGTGATGTTCCAGGGTGTAAAGTGTCGTCTCCAGGTTGGTCTTTGGGGAGACTGTGGAGCTGGATTTTAAAAGAAGATCGTCCAGGTACCCGAAGACATGCACCCCCCGAAGACGTATATGGGCTAGGATGGGTGCTAGGACCTTGGTAAAGACTCTTGGGGCTGATGACAGTCCGAATGGAAGAGCCTTGTATTGAAATTCGTTTCCCCCATATTTGAAGTGGAGGAAGCGCCTGCTCTCTGGGTGAATGGGTATGTGTAAATACACTTCTTTCAAGTCTATAGAAGAGAGCAGGTCGTTTAGTTGTAGAGACTCCAGAATTGAACGGAGGGACTCCATTCGGAATCTTCTTGCTCTCACGTACCTGTTGAGATGTTTCAGGTCGAGGACCGCTCTTCGGGAGCCGTCCTTTTTGGGAACGGTGAACAGAATGGAGTAGACTCCCTTCCCTTCCTGGCCGTTTGGAACTCTCTCTATGGCTCCTATATCCAGAAGATGCTTGATGGCGGTTGTAACTTCTGCATCTTTGATAGAACAACGAGAGCGTGGTGTGGGGAGAAAACGCTGTCGAGGAAGGGAGTCCAATTCTATTCTGTACCCGAATTTGATCAGATTTAGGACCCATTCGTCCGATACTGTTTGGGACCACATGGGGAAGAACTTGGATAAGCGGCCCCCCAGGCTGGGACCCTCCAAGTCATAATTGTTGCTTCCCCTGCTGCTTTCCTTGGCTGCTGGTTGCCCTGCTGTTGTAACTCTTGGGGTTAAACCACTGGCGGGACCATGCTCCTCTGGTACTTCGGAAGTCTCTGTCCCGCCCCCTGAAGGAGGGGCGGAAGGCACGAAAGGACTGGGAGTTTCTCCTAAATGGTGGTCTGTCTGCTTTCTTAGTGGCGGTTGGCATGGATCTCTTTTTGTCTTTTGACTCTACTAATACATCCTTCAGTGCCGAGTCTCCAAACAACTTGGCGCCGTCATATGGCAGTAGGGATAGGTTTGTTTTTGAGGTGTTATCAGCTTGCCAAGCCTTTAACCACAGGTGGCGCTTTCCCACTATGGCAGCAGCTGAGGCCCTAGAGGAATAGCGGATAGAGTCCAGGGTGGTGTCAGCCACGAAAGCTTGTGCTCTTTGCAGTTTCACCAGTTATTGTTTGAGGCGGGACGGATCGGCTGGCATGTCATCTATAAGATCATTGATCCAGAGCAAGCTAGCCCTCGCCGCCACTGATGCCGCTGCAGAAGAGCGTGTGGCAAGGGAAGAATTATCATGCACCCGCCTGAAAGACAGTTCTGCTTTTTTGTCTGTAATGTCCTTTAGGGACCCTTCAACGTCTCTGGGAATTAAGGAGCCACTGCTCAGTTGTGAAATCGGGGCATCGGTGTTGGGGGTTTTAAGCATATCTGCAGGTTCTTGCTGGAAAGAATAGAACCGTGTGGCAGATGGCAGGGGTTTCTTAGTAACACCTGGGGTTGCCCACTCTGCCCTGATAACTTCTGTGAAGCAATCTGGCATAGGTAGCAGCAGGTCCCTCGGTTTTGCCTTAGGGAAGATAAGGTCACCTTTTGGGTTCTGACTAGGCTCTACTACAGGTTTTGATTGCAAGCCAATAGTGTTCAGCACCTTGGTCATGAGGGGGTTAAAGTCCTCTGAACAGAATAACCTTTGGGACACTTGGGAATGTTCAAAATCCTCAGTCCCCGACCACTCCCCCTCCTCTCTATCCGGGCAGGGATCCCGTTCCGGGTCCCGTCCGCCCCCTTCCCGACCTGCAGGTGAGTCACCTGTATCCTCCTCCTCTAGGGGCAATTTTATAGGAGCTTTTTTCTGTTTAACAGGTCGCACAGTCCTAGCAGAGGGTTCCCCCGACTCCTCCCCTGAGATTTCAGAGGAATGTATGGAGATGGGTCTTTTGTCAGGCTTTTTGGATTTTTTAGCGTGCTTCCTCTTTGACCTTGCTTTTTTAGGAAGGTGTGGAGAGGAGCTAGTGTCAGAGGACTCATCAGAGGAGGATGAGGGAGGGCGTTTACGTTTTTTAGACTTTTTTGCTTTTTTAGTGGGTTTAAGTTGAAAAACTGTATCCACTATGGCGTTTTTAAGCCATGCTTGCCATTCCGGGGGAACCTGCTTAGGGATTGACGGGGCATCCCCCTTAGAAGTCCCCTCACCTCCCGCAGCCTGATCGGGTCTCACCGGCATCTGCAGGGAGTGATCTGAAGTTTTGGCGGGCTGGTCTCCCGCTCCTTCCAGGCGGCCGCCCTCTTGGATCGACTGGGTAACTGCAGAGCTAGTCGCCATTTTGTGCGGGTCTGTGAGGCGACGAATCTCCGCCTGAGATGATGGGGGATTCGAAGCTGGACGCAGAGTTCCCAACCTAAGCCTTGAGGTCAGGAGATCAAACGCTGCCTGTTCTTGTGCCGCTTGGAATTCTCGATCAGCTGTGAGGCGCTCCGCTTCCGAACTGCGCGTTAGGCGCTTCGGGCGGCTCAAATTCTCGCTCCCCTCCGTCTTGCCCTCATTCTCTACGCTCAGTGGCGCGAACGAATGTAGGGCCTCTCCCACTGCCCACTCGGACGGAGACCAGTCCGCTGAGACAGAAGCAGGGAGGATCGGGGAGTTCCGAGAGGCGTTCCAAACGACAGCTGCGGGAGGGTCGCCGGGCAGCCTAGAGTGCCTTGGAAAGTCCGCGGAGATGCGGTCGGCTGGCACTAAAACGTTAACCGTTTCCCCCCTAAGTCTACTCGAGAGTAACCTTCCTGCTTGCTCCATACACAGGGGGAGAATACAGGGGTTAGGAGTGGGAGGGGGAGGGAAGGTCACACGAACACACGATGATCTTTTTTAAAAAAAAATATATAGGCACAAGAGGAAAAAGCGAGGAAGGCGGGGGGAAACGGGTGAACACCAGAAGAAACAACGACACGATTGAGGACACAAAAGAAGTACAGGCCTGGACAACGACAAGGACAGTCTGCCTAGGAGCAACGCAGGACTATAAGAACTGGGGCGGGGTTATCCCCGTCCGGCTATATAGGACTGTTCTATTCTAGAAATTTACATAGTCCTGCCCAGGAGCATGTGACGAGGATAACCCAATGAGATGCCTTGATAGCAGCAACCGAGAATGGCAGGATTATGCATGCAAAATCTGGTATCGGCAGGTATGTTGTTCAGAATTTATTCTAATATATATATATATATATATTTAATTTCAATATTCTTCTGTGTGTGTTTTGGTGTAAAAAGTAGTGCATTCAGCTAATTTAAATGGCAGGGCAAGGGGCAGGGGCATGGGAGAAAGGTAATGAGAGAAATGGGGGAAGAGGAAGACAGAAAGTGGTGTGAGGTGGGCGCAAGGTGAGTTTGACATCCCTGACGTATTGCATTTGCAAGGGAGAGAAAATCCAAGTCTTAATATTTTTATATGGAGGGGGGTGGATTCCTGTTGCATCCCCTGTCATTTCATCCTGGATCCCCCCTGCCATAAAACCTCTTTTCTGTTGAAAAGATGGATGGCTCAGATACTTCATGAGGCAGTACAGAAGCAAGACAATGTGGGGCATACCAGGCACTCAATCCTTCCCATCTTGATGAAAAGGGAAAGTGTGGGTGCATGGGGGGTATTTGTGACCTTGCACAAGATCATTACTGTTCACGTGGTATGTCCATTACTGATCACATGCCTTAGGATCCAATTTCCCAACTTTGTGGAGCTTCAGCCAGATTGAGATAGCCATAACTCTGGTCCTGAACCAGCAGGTTTTTAGACTGACCATTGCATTTAGACCTATCACTGCATTAGTCTAGAACTCATCTGCAGCACTAGAACGTTTCATGGAGCACTTGCCTTTCCCCTAGAAGCTCTCTGTGACATCCAATAATATGGCCCTCGGGCATATTTTCAGGGGACACAGAAGACTTCCAGGGGGAGGGGAGGCCTATTAAAGAATAATTCAGTTCCCATGTAATCCTGCGTGATATGGACTTATCTTTGGTCTGAAATAAACATCTCCTCTGAATGCTATCAGCACGTAGTCTCGCTCTCTTAATAATATACCAAGGATAATCCCTATTCAGCAATTGTACCTCAAGTGTCCTGGCAGATTTCTTATAATCAGAGTGGGGGACTGAATGGGGACTGAATTATTCTTTACCAAGTAATAAAATAAAAGAAGTGGTTCTCAAATATTGGCCATTGGTTAATACCATTCCAGGTTGTGAGGAACCACCGCTGACTGGCTTCAGGAAAAATAAAAGTTTGTTTTACTATTTGATACACTCTAATATGCCACAGGAGAGGTTAGTTATGTCAAGGGTTAAGGGCCATTTCAAATGTGGGATGTGTGCTGTGTGCAAGTTTTCATTGCCCACTAAAGTCTTTCAATATCCTACTGGCAATTATGTTAAGCCTTTGGAAGAATTATGCCATATATGTTATTATGTGCCCATGTTTAAAGTTATATGTTGGCTGCACCATACGTCCGATTAAAAAACGTATTTTAGAACGTTACTACAGAATTAAAAAATGGATTATTAGAGGCACCACTCACAGAACATTTTTTGCTAGCTGGTCATCAGCCTAATGACTTTAAATTTGTGGTGATTTCCACCTTTAGAAAAGAAATATTTAGATACTGTAACGTTGATGCAGTAAGATGGTTAAACAGACAAGAATTATTTTATATACACAGATTAAATTCCCTGTCACCTTATGGTTTAAACACGAATTTAGACTTATCTTGTTTTTTGTAATTGTGGTGCCCTAATTAAGCGTGAAGAGTTCCAGATAGTAGCTGATTAGGAGTTTCAGCAGCTGAGAATGATTGAGAGTGTTATAAAGCTGTAGTAAGGTAGCTTGGTCAGTTCATCCAAGCAGGCTTGATAAGACTGAGTGTCAGCTTGGGCTGCAGTTTGTGAACCATTGCACCTTTTGGGTAAATTTTGGTCTATGACCGTAAATAAACATGACTGACTGACCTTTTGGGTAATTATCTTTGATGTTAACATATTAATTTTATTATGTTGTATATGTTTTCTCTCATGTTTTGCAAATGTTTTATTTTATGTTTGGTTTATGTTTTGTATTTAGAAGGACTTTGTCTAACTCCCTTGGAGAAATGTATGAATGTTGCTACAACCTACACTCCCTTTGGAGGAGTTGAAGAAACATTTTTGAAGGATACTTTGAAGAACTCCATACACCAGGCAGGGTGCAAAGTTTATCACATTTGGGACATAACAATTTCACTTCTGAGGAAGCTCTTTGGGAAACAAGGACTTATCGCAAAACCTTGTCAAGTGATTCATGTATATTCAGTGTTTTACCATAATAAGTGACTTTAGTGATTCATGTATAATAAGTGACTTATATTAATGAAGTGATTTAAGAAGTTTCATTCATTTGTATATTTCTTGTATTGGGTGGTACTTTTTTCTTTGTATTTTGAGTAGCACCACTCTCCCCTTATATTTATTTTGCCTTTGTAAAGAAGCAGATGAAACTGTGGACCACCTAATCAGCTGTTGTAAAAAGATCGCACAGACTGACTACAAACAAAGGCATGACAAGGTAGCAGGGATGATACACTGGAACATCTGCAAAAAATACAAGCTACCTGTAGCCAAAAATTGGTGGGACCATCAAATTTGAAAAGTTGAAGAAAATGAAGATGTAAAAATATTATGGGACTTCCGACTACAAACAGACAAGCATCTGCCACACAATACACCGGATATAACTGTAGTCGAGAAGAAAGAAAAACAAGTCAAAATAATCGACATAGCAATACCAGGGGATAGCAGCATAGAAGAAAAAGAAATGGAAAAAATCACAAAATATAAAGATCTACAAATTGAAATTGAAAGGCTGTGGCAGAAAAAGACCAAAATAATCCCAGTGGTAATTGGCACCCTGGGTGCTGTTCCAAAAGACCTTGAAGAGCACCTCAACACCATAGGGGCCACAGAAATCACCATCAGCCAATTACAAAAAGCAGCTTTACTGTGTACAGCCATGCCAGGTCCTTGGGAAGGACTCGATGTCTGGATAAAACAAACCAGTCAATAACACCTGTCTGACTGTGTAAATAAAAAAATTAATAATAAGAAGAAGAAGATTATTTTGTGGCAACCAGTATGCAATATCTGTGACCACTTGCTACTGCTATATGCTGGAAATGTATCCTGCACATAATTGAAGAAGTGCAGAAGTCTGAGACCAAGACTTTCTCACCCATTTCAAAGACTTCTTCACAGGGATGAATCCTGATAACAAGTTCACTTCCATGAGGGCCATGTTGCTTGTTTGTCGGTGCCCTGTGTAGCTACGGGAAGAAGTGAGAGAAAGTAAAGCAGGTGGTTGTTCTGGGAAAGATGGGACTCAGTGGTAAGAAAGCTTCAGGGCTCTAAGGGAGCAGGATCAGTGTACAATCCCATACCTCAGTTGTAGATTGATGTCAAAATGTTTCCGGGAAGTCTCATTGCATTCTTTTGGGGAGGTCTCCACTTCCAAAGCAAAAACATTGGTCCTCTGAGGTAAGTGGTTAAATCGAAGGGTAGTCTAGATGGAAGAAAAACATGGCTTTAATCCCAGTTCTGACTGCCTCAAGGGCAGTAATACTGAGCAGGTTGTAACAGGGTGTGGCCAAACTTTTCTGTTCCTGCCAGCCTCAAAGTAAAATGGGTCATTCTGTAGAAGCAGTACAATCCAAGAGTCAATGGGGATCCTATGGATTTCTCTCACCCAAGAAAATGACTTCAGGTCATCTAGCCAATTACCGCCCCATTAGTCTTTTGAGCATTATCAGTAAATTATATGTGAAACACCTTCTGTCGAAATTGGCTGACTGGATAGATGTTCATAACATCTTGGCTCCCGAACAGGCAGGTTTTTGTGAGGGGCGTTCAACAATAGAGAAAGCATTTATACTTCAGCATTTAGCTGAGAAATATAACCCTGGTTCTGCCCTATATGCTGCATTCATAGATTTGAAATCAGCTTTTGATTCTATCTCTAGGGACCAATTATGGCTAAAATTTAAGGCCTTATCTGTTGATAAGCACCTCTTATTATTGATTTACATGGTACACAAAAATACTCGCCTGAGGGTTCGCTGTAACGCGCGGGGCCATTTATATGCTGAAATACCAACTGATAGAGCTGTGAGACAAGGTTGCATCTTGGCCCCAGTCTTGTTCAATATCTATATTAATTCAATAGTGGCACACATGAACGTCCTTTCCATTCACCCTCCTAAATTGGCACACAGACATATTTCAATCCTACTGTATTCTGATGACATGGTTCTTCTGTCACAGACCCCCAATGGGCTTAAGCGGGCACTCACCTTACTCAGTTCCTATTGTGTAGAAGAGGCTATTGAGGTAAATTACCTGAAAACAAAAGTACTGGGTTTTGCCAAATGACCTAAGCTTTATATGTGGCAAATGAACGGCCACACATTCAAAACCTTCAAATACCTTGGCGTGGTTTTTCATTTCTCTGGCGGTCGCCAAGCCCATTTAAAATTTATATCACAGAATGCCCAACAATCGACCAATTCAATTAGATCCTTTCATTTCACGAGGGACACTTCTTATATTCCTGCTACTATTAAACTTTTTGTGGCTAAGGTTTATCCACAGCTCATGTATGGTACCCAATTGGGCCCCTTTGGCAACTTTTCACCTGTGGAGGCTATACAAACGAAATTCCTCAGATACATACTTCAGGTGCCTAGCTGTGTCTCAAATACCGCCATTAGGCGGGAGGCGGGAGTCTTTTCTTTGGAATTGGGTTACTGGCGATGTATTCTTTTATTTTGGTTAAAACTGAAGTTCTCCCAAGTGGGCTTGGCCACTCTCACACTGGTCGATTCATTCAATTTGAAATGGAAGTGGATGGTTAAAATAAAATTACAACTTTACGGGCTCCCACTGGAAGAACTTATCAGGTTGGGACTCGAGCAAGCTATGAAGGTCATTAAACAGCGTATCCTTGATACTGAACTACAAGTTGAAGCTACCAAAATACCAAGAGGCCTGTGTATAGGTGATCAGCTTTTTAATTTGAAGCATGCTGATTACTTAAGCAATAGAACATTCCCTAAATTTAGACGTGCATTATCTCTTGGGCGTCTTAACACACTCCCCACTGCTGTACTTGAGGGGAAGTTTAAGGGGATTCCATATTCCTTGTGCCTATGCCCTTGTGGCTCAGACGCTATTGAGTCCACCGCCCATGTTATTTTACATTGTGACCTTTACAGGGATATTTGATTAAATCTTATTACACCTTTTCTGAAGTCTTTTCCTGGCCACTCAGATGAATTTTATCTTGACCTATTGCTGTCCAATTTTAATGCTATGAGTACTAATTCGGTGGCCAAGTTCTGCTATATTTTCTATAAAGCGCATACCGGTTTTTTATGATGATCTTTTGTTCTGGTCGATGACCGAAATAAAGTGATTCTGATTCTGACTTCGGGTAGTCAATTAAATATATTATACCAGTCTTTGATTCATAAAACTTAACACAAAATTAGAATAACTAGTAAAAGAAAAAAGGGAAGCAGTTCTTGCTTGATTTGATGATGAATTCTACAAATAACAGCACATAACTGAGCAATCTTATACATTATTTCAATGTTCTGATCAGACAAAAGCCAGGAAATATAAAAATCATCAGACCAACAAGGTAGTTTTTCAATTAATGGGGTTATTAATTATCTCAGAGAATCCTGATACATTTGACAGTATAGGAGGATATGATCAATTGATTCACCGACTTCAGCACCACATGGGCACTTGCGCTCTTCATTCTGGCATATCTTTCCTCCAGAACTGTTGAAGTACATTAAATATTGCAATCACAAATGCTCTCCTATGAGATGGAATTATCATAGAGGCTATTCCCATGACCAGCCAAAACCAGGCTAAAGGAGCCCAGCCCTGTTTTGGTGCCATGGGAGTTCCGTGGCTGCTGGTGGGCTAGCCCTCTAAAATGCCCCCCCAACAAGGTTAGTGGAGCGAGCACACCGCTGACCCTGTTTCTGTGATTGTGAGTCACGAGGGGGCACCATGATGACTCACTTGGAGGCCCCCAATCGGGAGGCTACAACAAGCCTCCCAGAGTTAGGGGTGCTCCCCAGAATGCCCCGTGCACTCACACAGGGGCTGGAAGGCCCCTGATCCCCACCGCCCCACCGGCTCCGTAACAGAGCCGGTAATTATTTCGGCAGCCGATTCGTCCAGCCAGGGCAAACTATGTGCTTGTGTGCAGTCAGTGCAGGTCAAGCCCTCTCTCCCCGCAAACCCCCTGCTCATGTGGACAGCCTTATAAAATAATTTGCCAGTTTACTTTGCTGATCCCGATACCATCTCTTACTATGCTCTGAAATCCTAGCAATGTCATTTTGCCTGTCTGTGTCCACCAGCCACTACCTCACTGTGATCTTTAACTTCTCCAGATCTTCTTTGGCCTGCCTCAATAGCATTACATTCCTTAACCGCAATGTTCTTCCACACATTGAATTAAATCCATCTTTTAAAAATCGAGCTATCAGGTGCAATCTCAATTTGAGCCAATAATTACAAACACTGATCATCATTTGGGTCTCAGTTTTACATAAGCCTGTCTCTAACTGTAGAAGGGAGCTTGAGGTACCCCTGGCCACCTGCAGAACTACCCTTATCCATTTTGTTTGTACCGCTTCAATTCTGCTGAAGCTTCCATTAAAACCAAGTTGTGCACAAGTGAAGCTTCCATTAAAGCCAAAAGTTATAATATTTGTGAGAAGAACAAACCTCAAAAGATTTAAGGGCTGCTGGAACAAACCACCCATTGTTAGCATGATAATATTTCTATATTAATATTAGCATGATAATATTTCTGAATTACCAATGCATTCCTAGATGCAGATTGTTTCAGACAATTCCTTGTGTGCACACCAACTACCCGAAGCTTGCAATTCTATTCCCAGATACTTTAACAGATTCTTGATTCCCAGATACTTGAACCTACTCGATTTATTTAACATTTAAGCACCATCTTCTCTTTAATGGTTTCTTTAAAAAAAAAACCCCACTATTTTGGATAACTTATCTGCAAACCCTCCTCAACACTATACTTAGTAAATGTCTGCAAGATTCTTTTGAGCCCTATGGGCACCTGTGACAAGATAGCTGCATCGTCCGCTTATAATAAGAGATGTGCATAACAGGCGGTATAAAAATATGATAGATAGGTAGACAGACAGATAGGCCTATGTGCTAATTTTGAGGGATGCAGATCTGGATTATCCATCCAGCTGACTCAGGGGTGGATTAAGCTTTTTGCCGCCCATAAGAAAAAAGGCTTTTGCCGCCCTTTTACCTTAAACAAAAAATTTATATGTATGAATAAAAATAGGAGAGGAGCAAAGATGCATCCTTGTTTAACCCCTCTTTCAGTTGGTACAGGGGCTGAGAGATGGCCTTGTGGGTTTCATCTAACCCTTCAGCTGGTATCCTGTTGTAACTGATGAATCAGTAGAAGCAGTCCTCTGTCATTTGAGGTCACAACTAATTTCCTCCAGAGTCTGCCCCTACAAATAGAGTCATAATCTATATAGGCCACATATAACACAGATTTTGGTTTAGATGAGTATTTCTCTCATACTGTATCTAGAGTACTTAGTGTTGGAAGTTAAAGGACTTTGAGCTGTCTCTTGTCTCAGACAGTGGGGGACAGACTAGTGAGTCAGAGGGCTAGAGGGTCAAGACATTGGTCATCCCTTCTCTACTGCTCTGACACTATCCCTTTGGATATGTAGATTGCTAATCTCAGGGACTAACTTCCTTCCAGCCACTTCCTCCTTCCTCTCTCTCTCCCCTACCTGTCCTTCTACTTTGCAACATGGCAAGCTCCTCTCCCTGCACCATGTGTGCAGAGAAGATGCAGAATCCATCTGCATCCAGCTAGATAGATAGATTAGAGCTGCTAACTCCTCACTTTCCTATCTAGAATGGAGTTCCTTAATAAATGCCTTATATATTGATTTGTAATTATGAATTGGCTCCAAGTTACTTTACTCTCAGCACACACGCATGCCTAACTAAATTTCTGCTGTGTTGTGCCTCTGTGCACTCTGCTATAATGAAAAAGGGATTCTCTTACCACAGAGAATTTCCAACACTTAGTACCTGATGTAGAGTAGAGTGCCCTTCCCTATAATCTGCTTACTCTTTGGCTATAGTTCCCTCCTGCTCACACCAGGCTTGAAATTTAGTATATAAATGTCCTGTGTACAACTTGCTTATTATGTTCAAGAAATTTATAGGTCTTTAATTTGCTGGATCTCCTTTGTTCCCTTTCTTAAAAATGGGGACAACGATAGGTAAACTCCAATATTTGAGAATCTGAGCTGCTTTGTCAATATATGTAAATAGGGACGCCAATATCAGTGATCACCACTTAATGTTTTCTTTAAATACTTCTGGGGGGACATTCAGGTAGTCAAAGAGCTCCCCACCTCCCAAATTATGTGAAGTCGGGGGCTCGGGGCTCATATGCTGGCGATAGGTGTGCTGGAGATGCAAGACTTGGAGAGAAGGTGGCAAAAGACTCCTCTACCAGACCTGCTTTCCTCCCAAATGAAGCCCGTGAGGCCAGTTTCAGGCCTCTGAGCACACAGAGGGAGGAAGACACATGTGCATGTGCAGAGGCCTGAGATCGGCTGCATCGGCTTCATTTGGGAGGAAGGCAGGTCTGGTAGAGGAGTCTTTTGTCGCCTTCTCTCCTAGTCTTGCATGACTCCAGTGCACCTGTCGCCATCATGCAAGGCCTGAGCCCCCAACTTCACATAGTTTGGGAGGCGGGAGAGCTCTTGCCTCCGCCACACAGTGGCAGCTTTTAAATTTTTTTTTAAAAAGTTTTAAAAGGAGGTTAAAAGTAAAAGAACAGTTAAAAAGAGGGAGAAATTGAGTCCCTATCGGGACGGCCATTTCCCTGCAGGAAGTCAGGACATCCTGCACAGGGTGGGACAGTTGGGAACTCTAATGGCAACTGAGATCAATATATTCTTGCATGGGGAACATGCTTCTGTGCAGATGCACCAAACTTATTCAAGAGATCCATTTTGGAATGGATCCATTGTACATGTAGAGTACAATGTCGACAGAGCTTGTTGCAGACCTTTCATGGATAGATAGATAGGTCTTTATTAGGGTATTTGACCAGATTAACGGCAATTACAATACATAGAAACACACAGTCAGCACAATCAATCAAGTTAAACCACATTTAGGTAAGAAAAGTTCATCTAATAAGGTTGAGGGAGCCTTAATCCTTAGTTGGTGAATTTTATACGCAATAGCACAAAATTTGGCAACACAGGAAGTAACAAATACACTCTTATCTGCAAAAAGATATGTTTCATAAAATTCCATAGATTTTTCTGGTAAACCTGTTAACAGGGGTAAAACCAGTTTACTGCATGGATTGCTATAGAAAGTGAAATAAAATATGTGCAACATTTTCTACTTCCCCTGAATCACAGGAGCACCTGCTTTTTATATCTGCCCTCCAACCATGCCAATGGAAAAACATTAAAACAAGCCAAGGTAAAAGCTCTCTGATGTGTAGGACATGTCAAACTATAAAGATAACTTGCTGCGGATTGAAGAGGGATAACCCACCAGTTCTTAATGCATTTGGGAAGTTTACTTCTCTCCTCCTGCATTTCAACATCTAAAATACGCTGCTTCAGTATTCTAATTGCCTGTTTGTACCCCTTAGTGATTAAGAGTTTGAAGGAGAGTCCAAACGTAAGAAGTTTCCTCTTCTGCTTTAATGACTTCTTTGAGTGGGACTGTTCCTCCAAAACTAGGTGGGGGGCAACCCACTTGGACAAAATGTGAGTCTTATCCAGTGTTTAAATACTGCCATCCATACACTGAACCCCGCCTTATTCACCCCAGACTCCACCTAAGGGCAGAATTAGATACACCTTTTGATACCTGAAAATGAATTTAATACACCTTTTGACACCTGAAAAACTGCTCTTAAAAAAATAGTTTGGATAACGTCTAATGGAGCAAAGTTCCCAACTGAGCTCCGAAAAGCAGCTGAGCCACTGATTTAGCCTAAAACAGCTTAATAGCTGCCAGCACAAAGTGCCCATCCACACCAACTGGTAAAATCTCAGAATCACAGCAGTATTTGGCTGTGCTGTATGCATAATTTAAAAGTGTGTTCCTCCCCCTAGAGCCTGAAACCCCACCCACAAGTACATAAAGCTCTTAATCTGTTCAATCATATTACCATCAATTTTCCAGTTGTGTAGCTTGGGTCTCTTAGCAAACACCGTTACTTTGGTTTTCTGATAATTTATTAATAAACCACCTTCTAAGCAAAACTGGGAAAGCACTTTCAATGCTCTAAGACCAATAGTTGATAAAGATAAAATAACTGTGTCATCTACATAAAGGAGTACAGACACTAGTCTTCTTATTAGCTTGGAAAGGTGTATATCTGCCCTATTCAAATACTTGACAAGTGAATTAATATAAACATTGAATAACAGGAGAACTAGGACACATCCCTGTTTAAAATCAATACTAGTAGAGATTTAATCTGAAAGATAGGATTAGGTGATCCCACCACAGAGGGAATTATTACTATGTAATTTATAAATCAAGAGTAATAAATGCTTATCAATCGCTAAGCTTTGACCATAACAGCCCTCTTGAGATAGAAGGCACATTTTATATACTGATGCTGGGGTTAGTCCTTTCATGTATTATGTGCTTCACAATGGCTCCTGAGAATAATCATGGCTCACCTGAACATACGCGCAGCCTCTCCCTGATACCTCCACCTTGTACTGTCCAGGGATGTCGGGGAGAGAAGCCAGCTGCAGTAGAAGCCGATTCTGCCTGTCCACATGGAATTCATGCTGGAAATCCTGGCTGGATTTCACCAGCACCTTTAAGCTTTCTATCTCTTGAAATGTCAAGGCTGCATACTTGGATAGACCCTGCAGAGCAACCACTGTGTCCTGGGAAAGAGGAAACAAACAGATGTGTGTGGTAGTGTGTATATTTTCACAGCTATGAGAGAAATCATCCAAATAGGAAGATTTGTTAATATTTAGCAATAACCCTCACATTAATTAACACCTGCAGGCAGGAGGTTTTCAATGAAAAAACCTAGAGATGTACATATCAGGCGGTATAAAAATATGATAGATAGATAAATAAAAAACAGTGATGAGGGAAATAAGGCAATGCCTAACTCGTCCTTTTGATTTTAATGGGACTAGTTTGAGTAATTTCCTTCATCATAGCGGCCATTTATCTTAAACCTCACCAGCAGTGTCTATCTACATTGGGCAAGTAAGCATTGCAACTGCAGTTTTTAGGGAGAAAATAACCAGAATCTGAAAAAAGAGAGCACAGCAAACTGATGGATTCCTCATAAAAAGTGAGTAAATATCATATTTTCCAGAGAAAAGGGTTAGTATGGCAGCAACCATATTCAAATATTCACATGACTGTTTCACAACATGCGTGCCCACATTTGGCCATGAAACCCTTAGCCCACATTGCAGGCTGCCTAAAATCTGTGAGATTATTATGAAATACATAGCCTTGACTGTACCAGCTCCAAATTTTGTACCAGCTCCAAAATATTGAAATATTTCATCTCTGCAACAGCAAGCGGTAGAAATAATTTTCAAGAGCACTGAAGATAGCATGATAGAGGTGTTTGCTATGAAGTACACCCTCTTTTCATTTGTCTTATTATTGTCTCTAATACGAGTGTGCAGTGCATACCATGAGTAACAATGCCTCTATCATTTTCAACTCTCTGGGGTGGGGGGAACCTAGTATCAACTGTCTCCTAGGTAAAATTCAACATCTGTGGCAGAAAAAGAGGAGTGCTGCTGCTTGCCAGGGTACACCCACATTGGAGGGCACTTTGCCATGGCCTCCTCAAAGCTGGAGTACGCATTTTCCCCTATAATCTGCTGCAGATATTATCCTCCTTTTTAGCCTGCACATGAGGAAATTTGTGTTGCTTGGTTCACAAAACATCCACACACCAAAATATGCTCTGTAAAAATATCTCCCCACTGCTAAAATTGCTGTCTGGCTTGTTACCTGTGTGGAGGAAAAGCCGCCATATGCATTCTGCTGCCTGGTGAGGGCACGCACAATCCGAGAGGCATATCTGATCTCATCAGGGGACACCTCTGGTATGGAGAGCACAGCCAAGAGATAATAGGCTGCTGTCTCGGTGTCCGAAAAGGCTATGGATCCTTCTACAAGTGGGGAAGAAAGAGTGGAATGCAACTTCATTGTTTAAAGAGGTGCAGGCCACCACTGTGGACCAATGTTCCCTCTATAATGTGTAGAGAGTTTTGTTCCTTCATGTTGTGTTGTCAAAATAAAATAATACTTATTGTGTATCTCATGCATAACTCAGCAAGAAGAACTAGAGACACTAGATAAACACTTTTTCCAGCTGCAATCCTATACCAATTTACCTGGCTGGGAATAAGCCCCGTTGAACTCAAAGTGACTTACATCTCTGTATAGCGCAATGTATAGAACAGCACTGCTCTGTGATATTGCATACATTACATAATAGGAATTAATAGGAATTAATAGGAATATAAATGTTAAAAATATCAGGGTTGGAAGGATTGGAAGGGCCCTTGGAAGTCATCTAGTTCATGCTTATTCTAGAATATTCATAAATGGTACCTTTCCAGCACAGCTGAGGAACCCTCATTCCATTTAATTTAAAAGTAATATTTGATCCATTTAAAGCCTGCTTCACCTTTTGAAACCAAACAGGTGCATAATCTAATTGCCCAATCTTATGCATGTAAATTCAGTGGGGCTTATTCAAGGTAAGTTTGTGTAGGTTATCAAAGAGTTATTCACACATGGTTTCATGCCTTGGGGTATCTGAAGTGTGAATCTGCTTCACAGCAGATTTGCAAGATGTTTAATTGAGGGGATTAAATTGACAGTTCACATTAGTGATGTGCATGGAACTGTGGAGGTGCGGTTCGAAGCTGGTGTGGGTGCCTCTTTAAGGGCAGGGGAGGGTGCACTTACCCCTCCCCCACTTTCTCCCTGCCAGCGCTCCGTTTTTAGTGAAACCCATGGCGCGGCAGCATACTTCCCTGCCGCCCCTTCCCCCGTTCTTGGCCGCAAGTGTCTGGAAGTATCGCCTGTGCATGCTCCCGTCACATGCGCATGCACTCACTGTGCACGTTGCACACATGCACGTGACTGGCACATTTTATGCCAATACTAACTATAATATACAGTATGTAATAGTATAATACTAACCATTTAATACTAATTTTATACTAATAGAAAAGAAGAGCCTTAAGAGCCCAGGACGGATAACCCACCCCCCCACCCCCGCCCCCACCCCACACACACACAATTCTTTTAGGCCAAATGTGTAAGTAACACAGAATGTAATAACGATAGAAACAGTTAACAGGCCAACACAGAAATAACAATAGGCACCACAACGATTTGATGAGGAGATTTTTACATTATAGTATGTTTAGGTTTTCCATGGAGTAGGTCAGGACACTGCCTGGAAGGGTTGAGATGTCCTCGGCTCCAGCAGCAAGAAGAAGCCTTCACAGTAAGTGAACCAATGCTCCGTTCTCTGCTGCCTGGAGCCAAGGACATATCTTACTGGGACATACTATACCTCTGGCCATAACGCTCTCTGGGAGGGAGTGTCCTTGCCTACTCTGGGGGAAGAACCTGCTGTAGCACTCTGTGACCGATTGCAACCTGGGAGGAAGCATACACATTGATCTTGCAGTGCTTTGTAAAAGTTGCTGGCACCTTCCAAGAAGCCCTCCTGCACAAGAGCATTTGTTTAAAAGGCAGCAGATGTGGCTGCTGCTTTGGTAGAATGCGCCAGTATAAGCTCTGGTGAACGTAGATGTAAAGACTCATACACCAAAGATATTCATCCAACTGCTGATAGTAGGTGCTGAAGTCTGATTGCCCATGGAAGCCGGAAGAAAATGCACAAATAAAGCTTCCATATGCCTAAAGCCTTTTAGGATCGACCATCAACAGTAAAGGATCCAGCAGTCAAGAAATACGTAGCAGACTATTTATTTATTTTATTTATTTAAAATATTTATACCCCGCCCCTCCAGTGCACTACTGCTCAGGGCAGCTCACATCAATAAGATAGACACAGCTACAATAAAAGTAATAAAATTGTAATAGACTTGCACTTGGTAGGGTTGCAATGAAGGCCTTGGAAAGGATATTTAGATGCCGTGATTTGTCTATACCTACAAGGATTCGAATCGTTTTGACAATGGTTTTTCCTGTGACGCAAAAGCTGGACTTTGAAGCAGCAAGATAGAAGAAGTATTGATGCTTTTGAACTTTGGTGCTGGAGAAGACTTTTGAGGATACCATGGACAGCCAGGAAAACAAACAAATGGATCATAGAACAAATCAAGCCAGTATTTTCACTCAAGGCGCAAATGACAAGGCTCAAACTATCGTACTTTGGACACATTATGTGAAAACCCAGCTCCCTTGAGAAGTCCATAATACTGGGGAAAGATGCAGGAAAGAGAAGAAGAGGATGACCAGCATCAAGGTGGATGGACTCAATTATGACAGCAATGAATGTACCACTGAAAGACCTTAAAGTCAAAAACAGATCATCCTGGAGAGAATCTATCTATGTGGTCGCTAAGAGTCAACATCAACTTGATGGCACTTAATCAATCTATCTATCATACCTAAAGCCCTCTGTACAGTTTAAGTACATCTTGAGACATCTTCGTATGTCCAATTTGTGCCACTCCTGTTCCTTTGCATGCACAGGTCGATTTTCGGTTAGATGTAGCCAGTAGCCATTCCTCCCTAACTGTTTCAGTGAACAGTTCAGGTAAAGGCAATGTCAAATCTCTGTTTTTCTGCTTGGGAAATACAGGGGTTCCTTTTGTAGGAGGGGCTACTCTGTAGGTACCGTGAGTTGAAGTCCCAAAGCATTAATGGTCCTGCTCACAAGAGGTGCAAAATCCTTCTGGGAGAATAAGTGTTGTGACAAGGTAGATGCTGGGTTTTCCTGGTCATCAGACCATTCCCCCTCCTCTTTTTCCAGTGGATCCAGCCCTGGGTCTCCAGGCAGAGTCTCCACAGGTATAATGGAAACATTCAAGTCATTTGGGATATCCACAGGAATAGTACGTTGAATTATAGTATTAGCACTTATTTCTCCTGCATTCTCCGTTAACAGGTATTGGCATATTAGGAGTAGGATTGGGAGATTCCCCTCCAGAGCCCTCTGAGGAATTGATTGCCCTGTTCTGGCTCCCTGGCAGTCCATGGCCAACAAAGTTGAAGATGGAGAGGCGTGGGTTTGAGCAGTGGCGGCTCCCGACGTTCTCGCCAAAGCAGCAGAGCCTTGGTGTGCAGAGCAGGAATGGTGCGTGTCTGCTGCTCTGAGCTCGGCAGGGGTGAGGCAGATGCCTGGTCCACACTGACCGGCTCCATGCCCCCTTGAGCTCTGGTGGAGCTCCGAGTTTTGCGGGCTGTTTGGGAAGGACCTGGTCTGGCATCCTTCCTTGTAGCTCGGGAGAGACCCGGTCCAGCATCCTCCATTTCAGATAGATTGTGCAATGTGACCGTTAATGGCAGTGGCACGGGAAGCGGAGAGCCTGGGGCTCTAGTTGAAAATGAGAAGCCCATTCTGCTCCCTCCTCTCAGAACAAGGATATGCCTAATAGCCTGGCGACGCTCCATAGGCATATGGAGGGGAGAAGGAGAGAGGAGAAGGAAAATACAAAAGGTTGGTTTTTTTTAAAAAAGGGAGTAAGAGCGGTAAGATAAACAAGGAAAAAAAAGAAGTAGGAAGTCTTAGTTGGAGACAAGTAAACAGAGGAAGTTCAAAATCTAAGGAGTTAATATGGAGATCTGCCTAGGAGCGCAGCAGGACTAAAAGAACTGGGTGGAGTTATCTGTCCCAGGTCTTAAGGCTTGTAATAATTTTAAATTAGTCCTGTCGGAGATCACATGGGAAGGATAACTCAATAAGAGATGTCCTCGGCTCCAGGCAGCAGAGAACTGTCCTCTCAACTGTGGTATGCCATCTCTATCTATCTATCTATCTATCTATCTATCTATCTATCTTATTTAGAATTCAGCCAATCATCCTCAGTGCAAAGGGCTGATACTCAGAACAGGGCAAAACCAAGTTGGAAAAACAACGCCTCGAGAACAAAGTTTTCACTGAATGAAATAGTCTCTCCTACCTGTTTTGTCAGCCTGTTCATCTAAGAGTCTCAAGAGCTGTTGCCGCATCTCTGTGTCCCCAGCCAAAGTGAAGACGTAAGCCAACAAGGCCCTGGGGTAGGCGTCGTGAACAGAACTTAAGTTTGCTTTAAGGCAATGTAAGGCATCATGCACCATGGTATCCTTTAACACAATAACAACAAAAATGACTCTGTTAGAATGCAAAATAGGAGGTGATCCCAATTCCCTTCAGATTGCATGCAGTCAGACAAATGAATAAAAGGGCGAGTACTCTGAATGACGAGTTCAGAGTGAATGTAAGATTTTTGATGATCCACGATGAGTACTGTGAATGTAAGGTATTTACATGAAAAAAATGGCTGATATTTAGGACACTAAAGTCTGCCTGGATATGAATGGGCATTCCAGTACAATTTGTCTAGATAATCTAAAATATTTTGCCTGCTAATTGTTTATGTTAGGAATAGCATCTATATAAGGCATTATCAGCCACAACCTAACTACTACGGATTTGCCATAAGGGCCAATTCCAGTGTGGTGTTTTTTTCCACCATGAAGAAATACATGTGAAACTTTTGGAGGAAAGAGCCTAGAACTTAGATCGTATCATCAGTTGACAAGGATTAGAGGATTCTGCAATGTAACCCCCTCTCCAGGTATTTCGATCATAAATTTAAATGTGCATTTTAATTTTAGGCCACTTTGAAAGCCAAAAGTGGCTTTTCAGGCCACTTGGCTGATGAGTAGAATACAAATATAATACAATAAATAAACTTAATTCCTATAATTTATGTACATTTTCCCAGAATTATTTAAAAGTTATTTTCCCTGCTTCCTGCTCCTGCCCTATCTTCTCTTCCTGATTCAATTTATGTGCTTGTTATTGTTGTTGAAGATATCCCTTCAAAAGGTACATGGATCCACAGAGGAAACTAAAATTACTGTTCATTTCACAGAACACCTGCGATAGGGTAGTCAAGAAATCCAAATAAACATATTAGCAGTCAGAAATCCATCTCCCAGAGTCTTTCCTATATCAATGACGACAATGGGCATCCACTATGTAGGTATTCCGTCCATATAAGGGGTATCATGAGTCAATTGTCTGCTCGGAAAGCATACAGCTTCTGCTAACTAGGCTTATTTGAAAAGGACATTCTTTAGAACCTGGATTAATAAAGGATTGGGGAAGCCCCGTAACTTTGGGGAACAGTCAACTTACATTATTCTGATGGAGCTCTAGGAGTGAGGCAGTAACATAAGCCGTCAGAGAAAGCTCATTGTCCACACCACCCTATGGATGACAGGAAAGACACAGGAGAGAAGCCAAGCCAGAAAGATGTGAGATCTAATTTCATTGTAGTTCAGAAGATAATTATCTAGCTTGAAGTACGTGGCTATTTTAAAGTATAAATAAAACAGGTTGCTTACCTGTAACTATTGATCTGAGTGATCTGAGTGACCCATGCTGATTCACAATAGTGGGGTTGTACTCAAGCTCCTTGAGGTGCTGCCACTCTGCCCCTCGTGCACATGGCAGTTCTAACATTTCCTGAATAAACTCTTCTAAGTGACAATAATCTCTTATGCAATTGTGTAAGGTGTGTGAGACTGGTAAGGTCACAGTACTGCAGTGGGGAGGCTGGGCAGGTCATGCGAATGAAAGCTCAATAGTTACAGGTAAGCAGTAGGGGTGTACACAAAACCAGAAAACCCAGTTCGGTTTGAGTCAGACCAGACTCGAACCAAACCGGGTCCAGTCCGGTTTTGTGCACACTAGAGCTGGGACCAGTCCAGCTGGAGTCCGCACTGGTTTGGGCCCAGCTTGGGGGCAGGGGGAACAAAAACATTGTTTTTTAATGGCCGACTTTCTGCCATGGGGGGGGGTTGCTGTTGGGGAGTTGCTGTTGTGGCTGCAGGAGAGATCTCCTGCAGTTCCCCCTCGCACCACCGACCTCCCCCGTCTCAAATGGCCAATTTTCGGCCATTTTCAGCCAGCTTGGGGCCTCTCTACACTGGCAGTGGCCATTTTGGAGGCCATTGTGCCTCCAAAATACATACACTGTAATGTAACATACACAAAATGCATAATGTAACGTAAACAATGCACAAAAATGCATAATTTTTGTAAACATACAAATACATAAACATACACAAAATGCATACACTGGACATCTGTGTGGCTGGGTCATGACACGGCCACACAGATGGCCACTATGCATGCGTGGTGGCCTCCAAAATGGCTGTCGCCAGCGCAGAGGGGCCTGAAACAGGCCGAAAATGGCCCGCAAACAAACTGAACACAGCCCCAAACAGGCCATTTGAGACTGGTGGATGCTGACGGGGGAGGGGGAACTGTAGAAACAGGGGCACACCTAGGTAATTGGGACGCCCGAACTGCTCCCGCCACAAGGCCCACCCCTCTGCAAGGCCCCCCAAATCTGATTTTGTGGGGCCTTCTTCAGCCATCCCGCACCCGCCTTGCTGCTGCCCCACCAAGATGTACCTCTGTGGGGTTTTTTGCTTAATTTAAGCTGCCATGTGCACAGTCGAGGGGGTGGGCCAGGGGGTGAGCCAAGCAGGCCTCGCCTCCCCCCACCAGCGCCAGTGGCCGGAGCGACCACTGAGCCTGTCTTTTCGGCCCAGCAGCTCTTGATAACTGCGAGACACTTCAGAGCACCTGCGCAGTTGAAATAGATAGTTGCAAGCCCATGACGTCGTCGGCTTGCGGTGATCTATTTCAATTGTGCAGACGCGCTGGAGTGCCTCGCAGTTATCAAGAGCAACTGGGCCGAACAGACAGGGCCAGCAGTTGCTCTGGCTGGCAGGGGGAGGGGAGGGGGGGGCGAGGCCTGCTCGGCTAACTCCCCCAGCCCACCTCTCGACTGTGAACATGGTGGTTTAAATTAAATTAAATTAAATTAAATTAAATTAAATTAAATTAAATTAAATTAAATTAAATTAAATTAAATTAAGCAAAAAAAACTCACAGAGGTACAGCGTGGGTGCGAGCGTGGGGTGGCAGAAGGATGCCTTCCTGGCCATTTGGAGGCCTCCCTAGGCCTTGGAGGCCACGGACCAGGGCCCCAAGGTCTGGGGGTTAGAGTGCCACTGTGCAGAAGACCCTGCCATGGTCATGGCAGCACCCCCCTAAGGTCCCACAATGGCAGTGTCTGCCATTTTTTTCTTTAAAAAATCAACCCTCAACCAGCCCCAGACTGGCCTGGTGGCCAACCCTGAATTGGCCCTGAACCTGGCCCGGTCTGGCTTGAGTGTGAGCCAGTTCAACCTCGAGCCGGCTCACAAATCCCTAGTAAGCAGCAACCTGTTTAGCTTTCTTGTGATCCATAGTTCATTCACAATAGTGGGTGATCAGCAAGCTCACTCAACTGGTGGAGGGAGCAGTGATATCACTGTAGCACTTTTTGGGAGGACGGCTCTCTCAAAAGCAGCCTCTACTGCTGACCATTGCATAGTGCTTAATGAAAGCAAGTCCAATGACAATCTTGCTGCCTTACAAATGACTGCTATTTGAATTCCAGACAGATGTGCTGTGGATGTTGAGATTCACATGTTCTACTGTGCTTAATGTGTAGGGCTTTATCATTTGGATATTATACATCAAAGTTGCCAATTTAACTAGTCAATGAGAGAATCTTTGTCTTGATATTGGTTGTCTCTTAACTTTCTCCTTAAGAACGTAAGAAAAGCCCTGCTGTATCAGGCCCAAGGCCTATGTAGTCCAGCATCCTGTTTCACACAGTGGCCCACCAGATGCCTCTGGGAAGCCCACAGACAAGTGGTATGTGCCTGCCCTCTCTCCTGCTGTTACTCCCCTGCAACTGGTATTTAGAGGCATCTTGCCTCTGAGGCTGAAGGTGGCCTAAAGCCCTCAGTCTAGTAGCCATTGATAGACCTGTCCTCCATGAATTTATCTAAACCCCTCTTAAAACCATCCAGGTTGCTGCATAGGTGACATTCCATTCCATAAGTGAATTCCATAGGTTGATTATGCATTGTTTGAAAAAGTACTTCCTTTTGTCGGTCCTAAATTTCTTGGCAATCAGTTTCATGGGATGACCTCTGGTTCCAGTATTATGCGCAAGGGAGGAAAAAAATTCTCTATTAACCTTCTCCACACAATGCATGATTTTATAGACCTCTATCATGGATGGACTCAGCTACGACAGCAATGAATGCACCACTGAGAGACCTTAAAGGCCAAGTTGAAGACAGATCATCCTGGAGAGAATCTACCTATGTCGTCGCTAGGAGTCGACACCGACTTGATGGCACTTAATCAATCAATCAATCAATCAATCAATCATGTCTCCACTTAGTTGTCATTTTTCTAAACTAAGACGTCCTTGGTGTTGTAGCCGTGCCTCATAAGGAAGGTGCTCTAGGCCCCTGATCATTTTGGTTGCCCTCTTCTGCACCTTTTCCATTTCTACAATGTCCTTCTTAAGATATGGTGACCAGAACTGTATGCAGTACTCCAAATACGAGTTCCCAGGTAAGCACACGCGTTCCAAGGTGTGCACACACATTCCCAGAAGTGCACATGACCTCATTTCTTTGCTAGCTTTGTTGGTTGGGTATCGTCTTAGTTTTCTCCCTCATTCTGAGCAACAAAGATGACACCCAGCCAGCAACAAAGCTGGCTGGGAAATGAGCTCTGGAGGGCTGCACTGGCCCTTCCAGGTGTTGGCCATGCCCCCTGCGTGTGATAACACATGCAGAGATGTGGCTGGTGTGCACAAGGGGCTGTCAGGGAGAGGGGCAAACAGGATTCGACTCTCTGCTAGCTATGCGTCTGGCCAAATTAATCGCACTGTGTGCGGTGGCAGAGGGGAAGCACCTCAAGGAGTTTGAAAATTCCACCAGGAGGCTACAGCACTAGTTCACTGTGTATGAACTAGAGATCGTGACAAAGATCTTGTCAGGCAGATATATCCCTGGGTTTAACCCACACTTTAAAAGGTGGCAAATGTTAACTCAAGGTACCTCTCTCACCCAGGGACATTTTCACAAGGAGTATTTAGAACATCTCTACTATTTACTACGATTGGATTTTATAATACTATAGTGTGTTATGTTCGAAGTGCATCAAACACATTATTACATTAATCCTTACAAGAGCCCTGTAAGGTAGTTCATTATAATTAGTAATAGTAGTTCAGGTAGTGGTGGTAGTAGCAGCAGAATATGTAGCAGTATCTATGTGCTATCTAATTCATAGCATCCATACCTTCAGGGCATTGTTGAAGAGCCTTCCCACACTTTGGAAGCAGCCAGAGGGACCCTGGTGCTGCCCCAACCAGTGTACAGCATCCTGAATGGGTTTTTCATCAACAAAGATATGGGACTTTGCCTGGCCAAAAGCCTTAACCACAAAAGCTGTCAGCCTGTCAAGGGAACGGAAGAAAGAGGAAATGGTGAAGGACAAGCAGCCCTACACATGAACACACAGCTGGCACTTCCACTCCATTACTCCAACAATGCATCCTGGACAAACAAGGGGGAGGGTGGTACTACGCATCCCTGTATGAATGCTTCAAATGTCTATCATGTTTTCCCACCTTTCTGCTGTGCCTTGACTAAACAATGCTGGCTAACCATTCCTCTCTTCCTCAACAGTCATAGTGTCTTCCACATAAGAGACCTAAGGTAAGTATGCTCTCTCATGGCAAATGGTGAACTCCACTCCAGCTACTCCTGGTTCTACATTCAAGAACCATTTGTTTATCAGGATTGTAGCCTGGTCTCAAGGAGAAAAATAGTAACTGCATGCCCACAAAATGCAATTCCCCACAGGGAAGGGAAAGGTATTGCTTTAGTCACTGTACTCTCTCCCACAACAGTGGGCAGGGGGGTTAAGGATTGGACCAAGAAGGGCACTCTGGTAGGACCATGGTATCAGGTCCAAATATCATGTGCTGCTACCACTGATCAAGCAAGTTACTCTCTGTGTCTCCCTTTACTCTCTGTGTCTCCTACAGGCAACCCTCCAGCTGATGCAGAGGACCTGATCGTACATCCATGGCCATGCAGACCCCAGTGGAAGCCTGCAGCATGACCAGCAACAATTTCCAGTGGGAGCTGATTTTTGTGAGGTTGCCAACCTATGTGGGGGCATCACTGGCAAACCACCCCACGTTTGGTACATGCTGCTGGGGTTGACAAGCATGACAGGGGAGTGGCTGGCAGGGTTGCACCTCTCTTCCCCCACCCCCAGACCTTCTCTTCTCCTCCTAGCTGTGCATAGTTGTGTAACATAGTAGGATCCCAACTTTGTTAGGTTAATATTCAGTTGGTATAAGTTGGAAGTGGTGTAACTAGTATCCCTTCCAGGATTATTTGGTCCCTCACCAAGTATTCCCTTCATCATCACGCTTCCCAAAGGCACTGTAGGAGCCATCATCATGTTTATAGAGGAGCTGGCGCTGGTAACCTGGAAAAAAAAGTGCTATCAGTTCTGAGCTGGCACTGTGCCATTTTAATGAGCTGAATCTGAGAAGTGAATGAGTTTTACCCCAGAGGTTCCAATGTTCACCTCTGAACATATTCCAGTAACTGAACATATTGGATAACTGGGAAAGAGTAGTCCAGAGGCCAGCAGGTCTGGATTTTGGATTAATTAATTAAATTAAATTTATTTAATTTATTTAAAATATTTCTATGCCGCCCAAATCATGCATCACTAGGCAGTTTACAACTGAGCAAGCGGAATACAAAGGACTGAAAAAGATATGAAAATACTGATTCCCTTCATGACATCCTATGAATCAGACCTTTTAGCAGTTGCTACTATAAAGAGCAAGGCATGCAGCAGCCAAAAAACAAATTCTGCCATGATAGGTTTCAAAATTCTATTGCTTATGGCAACTGTTGAGCTTATGACCTGAAACTTGGCATGTGTGATCTACTTGATGAGAATTACAAATGTGCCTAATTTCAAAGCAATCTGCTGAACATTGCCACAGCTAAAGCATATTAAAAAGTGCTGAAAATTGACCCCCTTTTGTCCAACTTTTATCTGCTTATCATATATCTATCTCATATTTTAGTGAAAATTACTGACATACAGGGGCGTAACTATAATAGGGCAAGGGGAGACAGTTGTCTGGGGGCCCACTGCCTTGGGGTGCCCCCCAGAGGCAAGTCACATGACTGACTCCCCCAGCCACGCACCTGCCCAGGCTTCCTTCAGTTGTATTCATCCTCCAAAATTAATGTGAGTGTTAAGAGCTGGAGCTACCAGAACAGCATGTCTTTCTCTAGTACCATTCACTGACTTGCATTGTCCACAATTTACAAAACCTTTTAAAAAATCATTTAGGATGATGTTCTGTTGCTTTTTGTTACCACTATTCAGCCTCATATAAGATTTCTTTACTTTATGAGCTGAGCTTAGGTGGAGTGGGGTGCATTTTAAAATCTTGTCTCTGGGCCCACTACAACCTTGCTATGCCCCTGCTGACATACTCTGTAGGGATGTGCACAAACTGGTTCGGAGGCCCTTTTACGGAAGTAGGAACAGCGACTGTGTGCATTGCTTGTATGCACACATTGCTCACATGTGCGTATGTCACGTGCATGTGTGAGTGACGCACACAGTTGACGTTCCTACTTCCAGGTACATCTGGTAAACAGTGGCATGGGGTGGCAGGGAGGTATGCTGCCTCCCAGATGGGCTCTTAAGGACTCGTTTGGCGGTGGGGGAAACGTTGTGAAGGAGTAAGCGCACCCACCCCCTCCCTTTAAGCCATCCCGCTGCTATCAAACTTGCCTTCGCCAGTTCTGTGCACATCCCTAGTACTCTGTCAGGCTTATCTAGGAAGGAGAGAGTCTTAAACCACAGGTTTTCTGAACATCAAATTTATCTCTGTATAATCAAAACTTTAGCTTTAATCATGGGATCAGTAGTGGCCAGCATGCACCACTCCAGTGGAGTCGGTGAGAGTGGGAAAATGCAATGTTAAAAGGCAGCAAACACCCACAGCCAGTTCCCAGTATGCTCTACATACAGTTCCCAGTATGCTCCAGCATCCTGTAGGGAGACTCCCACCTCCCGCCCAGTTGGCCTCCATGCATGCAGGGGTGGAGACATGTACATTTATATATTATTTTAGGGGTTCACCGTATCAAAAGGTTTATTATAGCATTTTGGTTAAAAATGAGAACTCTGAATTTATATTCAGATGATATTACGTTAATGTAGTCTCTTCTCTATGTTTTTAAAAGGAAACAGTAAAGATAATCAACAGTCTCTCTCGGGTATAAATTAAATGAAAACAAAAATATTTTAGACAGGGATCTTGGAATCAATAAACAGTAATCAACAGCATCTATCCTTTTAATGTGAGTGAATACATTCAACAGCTAAGGATGTTGTTATCAGAAAATATATGCTGAAACTGAATGGCTGAAATGTTCTGAATTTCTACAAATTCAGAACCACTCTCATTAGATTCTATAGTATGCAGCGAGTTGCATGCACTCAGTTACAGTCAGCCATGAGTATGCTATAGAATGTTTCTGAGCAGAGAGAAAGGGAAGGGAAACCCCACAGCTTAGCTGACTGGAGTGAAGGGAGCCATTTTGAGGCCAGTTTTTCTAGGGAGAGCTGGAAAAGCAGGCCTCAAAATGGCACAATTTCCCAGGGAGAGCTGGTCTACCAGTTGGGGTTGGCAGGTAGACTAAACCTCCACTCTGGACTAGGTGCTTCTGCCTGCCTCAGAGGACTGGTCTACCTGGGGTCTACCAGTCCTCCGAGGCAGACAGATGTGCTACATACGGAGCAGAAGGCTGGTCTACCCACCAACTTCAATTGGTAAACCAGCTCTTCCTGGAAAAACAGGCCTCAAAATGGTTCTCGAAGAATCTATTTGGTTCAAATCGGGGTGATTCTCTTCAACCCCAAATCAGGCCCTTTATTTTGAGGGCAATTTCATCTGAGGCTGAATCGCCCCCAATTCAACCCAAATTGATCTGAGGTCTAATCGAATTGCATACATAGCTCTACTACACTACCATGCTGTAGTTTGGGAAAGTTAAAAAAAAAAATCCAAGTGCATGCAAATGATGCAAACATTTGCAGGGGTGAAACCCAATATTTTCCAAGTTCCTTGTAGTGTTACCATGCTAATATATATTTATTAAACACTAAAAAGACACATAAAAGGTAACCAGAGCACAGCTATCAGTCAGTATAATACAGTAAGTGAATGTTTTCCATAGAATAAGAACATAGGTCGTCCTTGTTATGTGATGAAACACAAAACAGTAGTTAAAGTACTCTTGAACCCTATCTAAAACAAGCCACTCTTTTTTTGGGGGGGGGATGTTTGGCAAATAAAGTTGCTGTTTGTTTTAAACCCAAGCAGTCATGTCTGCCTTCTTATTACACCTGGCAATGCTAAAACAGTATTTTTACTTTCCTTGTGCTGAACACATGTATATTAAGTATGGAACAAATGGATCCTCCATTTCAACTAAAGCAAAAAACATTTAGTAAACTTAATTTAGCAAAATACATTTGGTGATGTGATGTCATGGTGTAGTGCTGAACTAGGACCAGGGAACCCTGAGTTCAAATCTCCATTCAGCCATGATACTAGCTGGGTGACTCTGGGCCAGTCACTTCTCTCTCAGCCTAACCTACTTCACAGGGTTGTTGTGAGGAGAAACGTAAGTATGTAGGCTCTGTAGACTCTGGGCTCCTTGGAGGAAGAGCAGGATATAAATGTATAAATAAAATAAAATAAAATAAAATAATTGTGCTGAGGGTAGTTGTTGCCTGTTGCGTTAACACACCATACACTCAGAGGCACATACAAAATTCTTCTTAAACGTTGTGATAACACCAATACCCAGTTATGATTTTATAGGCTGGTTCGATATATCAAACTGAGCATCAGGTCTCATACCCCAAGCGCAGGAATATGGGCTATTGAATTTTCCTGTTTTTTGAAGTTTATTTTATTTATTTATTTATTTAACATATTTTTATACCACCCAAAATGCAAGTTGGAGCTGCCATAACTATCTTTGCTTTACTTGAATTGATTTATGGTGGGTGTACTCTAAAGCAAAACAACCTGAAAACTGTAAAACCAAGGAATAAAATAATACATTGTGTCGATTCTCATGATCGCCCAAAAGCGGGCTAAGGGAGCCTAGCCCATTTTGGGGCGATCATGTGCTGCAATGGGAACTGTGTGGCTCCTGGCAGCTAACTGCCCTAAATACCCTTCCCCTAAGACGAAGTTAACAGGGCGAGAGCTCCGTTAACCTCCTGTTTTTGCTCGTGTGTTGCCGCGGTGTGCAGTGACACACAAGCAGACCCCTGACCAGGAGGCTGCAAGCAGCCTCCCGGGCTCGGGAGTCTCTCCAGAATGCCCCATGCACTCACACAGGGCATCCTGGAACTTCCAGGGGCCCCAGCACCCCCTGGATCCAGCCACCCAGAGCTGCAGGCTTGATCATCTTCAGGGAGAGCGGGCTTAGCCCACTCTCCCCACAGACCCGACTTAAGCTCTTCTCACTAATTGTGAGAAGAGCGTCATTGTGTTATCAAATTTTACCTTGTTTTGTTTTTGCTATTTTCTTCCAGAACTAGCAAACTTTTATTTGTAAAGAAAATTGGATGTTTGAAAATAATGCTTCATTATAATGCTTCATTTATAAATAAGAGGAAGAGGAGGAAGAAGAAGACCAAATATTTGAGATTTGCCCACATTTCAAATTTTAACACTTAGGCCTTGAATTTAGCATTTCAAGGATGGGATGTTTAGGATGATTTCATTGTATGGTTTGTTTGTGTGTGTTTGCTTTCTTTTTGTTGCGAGTCACTTTGATTGCTTCCTACCAAACAGAAAAGTGGTGAATATATTTTAAAATGAAAACAAAAAAGTCACTCAGAGGGAACCAGACTATTCCATCTGTTTGTTCAAACAATTATCTCCAATAACTTGACTAACTCAGCAGCATGGAGTTTCATCTCAAATAAATGTTTGAGAAAGGAACCCCTGACTTAAAGAGCATTCCAAGAAGAAGGGAGGTCCTGCTCACCATTCTTCATGTATTCAATCGCCTTCTGCTTATTCTCTGGAGTTGACTGGTTGGTCTTTTCCAAATACCGGAGGATAAAGATATTGGGAACAAACTTGACCATGTTTTGCTCACCGCAACCAAAGGGCATCTGAAGCAATTGGTCAATATTCTGGAGTGCAGTACCCATTATGTCCCCTGGGTGTTGTCAAAATAGAAGAAGAAAAAATGAAGTCAGAACACTGGATGATAGTATCTGTTTCCAAACTCCTGAGGAGGAGTAAAGTCAGTAATGTCATGTGAACGTCTAGTTTCTTATGGAACTAGATCCAGTAAGATAATCCAGTGAGAAATTAATTGTTTTAATGTCAAGTCTTCACAACAACCAAGGTGCCATCATTTGTCAAAATGTACAAAGCAAGAATATGATTGTGTCTGAGGAGAAATGCTTTTTGACAGCTGCATAGCATTCAGTGAAAATATTTGGTATTCACAGACTCTGGAGTTCAGAAAATATCTGAACACTGGTGGAGACATCACTGAAGCCGTCAAAATTATTCTGCTTTGTGGTAAAAGAAAGTGTCTCACTATATTTTAATGCAATATAACTGTGTGTGCAGACAGAATTATTAAGGCCATCCACATGAGCAGCCTAACCCTAGCCTGAGTTAGGCTGTTTATGTGGAGTGCTGAGATCGCTACTGATCCCGGCACTACTGCTCCACTTAGCCCTACTTTCTGCCCTAGCCTTTAGCCAGGGTTAAGGGTTAACCCAGGGTTAAGAATGCCGGGGTGGTGTGCATGCTCAGGCTGCATGCAGCTCGAGCACACACAGGGTTGGGGGCCTAGAGCGCCCAACTCCTGGAAGAATGCCCCCATGCACCACATTCCTCATGCAGTGCACTGAGGGATTCCTGGAGGCCAGGAAAATGAGACCCCAGCCTCCAGCAATCTGCACTGCATGGAGCAGCGTGGGTCATGTGGGCATGCGGCGGTGCACCCAAGATGGGCCAGATGGTTAGGATTCACCTACCTTCCATCCTGGGGGGAAGTTAGGTGGAAACCCTGCCTTGCCCCCCTGCCCACCATCCCCGCCCAAAAACACTTGTGTGTATGAGCTCGTTGTGTCAATCCTGCTCTCAGCCATTATGCTGAAGGTTGACTGAGTTAGCTTATCTATAGGCTCTCTTTTGTTCCCCCCCCCCCAGTACAAACTGTGATATATGCAAACAGGTAAATCAACTTTTTATCCAATTTTGGGAAAGGAAGAGCATTAGTATTATTACTAACAGTTATACAGAGGCCATCAATATAAAAAGTGGTGTATAGTCATAGCCAGGCAGTTATCTTGGAGGCACTCCACACGGAAGAAAAAAGAAAGTTGAAGAGTGAGCTGCTAAAGGGAGCTGCTTTGAGTGAGCAGGCTATTGCCCTGTAAGGAGAGAGCCCAAACTGCGCCAGCAGGGGAACTGGCAGTGTTCCAGGTCCGAAGTGAAGCCTCCTCATTGCCTGGCAAACATTCTGAATACAATGAGCATACATGGAATAGCATTGCAGCAGATGGCTCCGTCCCAATCTACACTTTTGTTTAAATGTCTGGAGAGGAGCCTCGATACATACACTTATAGGTGCATAGAGACCCCAGGTCAAAGAGGTTCCTGATTATAGATACAAGTAGGATATTTTTTTAGACATTTAGGCAAAAGTGCATGGGTCAGGGGTAAAATCATCTGCCGCAATGCCCCAGATGCACTAACTGTAAGGGTTCTCCTCTCTTATGTAAGGGTCTGTAAGGAACTGTAAGGGTCTCTCCTCTCTTATAAGAGCCCCTGGTGGCGCAGTGGTAAAACTGCCGCCCTGTAACCAGAAGGTTGCAAGTTCGATCCTGACCAAGGGCTCAAGGTTGGCTCAGCCTTCCATCCTTCCAAGGTTGGTAAAATGAGTACCCAGAATGTTGGGGGGCAATATGCTAAATCATTGTAAACCGCTTAGAGAGCTTCCAGCTATAGAGCGGTATATAAATGTAAGTGCTATTGCTATTGCTATTGCTATTGCTATTGCTATTGCTATTATGTGTCCGGGAATGAGACTGTTGGCCTAACCATTATTTGGAAACCAAGACACATTCCATTACCAATGACAGAGATGGTGGCTCGGCTAGAATCTTTCACAACAGCTTCAGGCAATTTGAGGGAAACATCTTCCAGCACTGGGCCCCCTGAAAAAGATATAAACTCAGGAATTGATACAATTTATTAAACTAATCAGAGTTTTCTTCCAAGTTATCAGGGCAATTCACATACATCAGCACACAATGGGGGTGTTCACATGACTGGGCCAGGTGTGGGGAGGGAAGCAGGGTTCAAGCTACCTTCCCCCAGGTGACTGCTCACAGCTCGGGTGGCACTCAAGGTGCGTGCTCAAACAGCCAGTGCTGCCAGGAGCAGCATGGATGATTCTCCACGCTGTTCCTGGCAGTTCTAGTAAACAGAGGCCAGGTTCTAGTAAACAGAGGCTCGCTGTCCCAGTCTCCAGGAATCATACAATGCACTGCGTGACATGCGCAATGTATTGGGGGATTCCCCCAAGAGACGGGGCGGGGGGAAGAGATGGGGGGGGAATAGGCGCCCCTCTCTGTGTGCGGCCAGGCTGGAAGCAGCAAGCCCGGGTTAAGGGAGTGCTCACTAGGGATGTGCAAAAAATTTCGGGCACAGAACGATCCTTGCCCAAAACGAACAATTTCGGGTGATTCGGGGCTGAACCGAATCACCCCCGATGTCCCCCGATATTTTTCGGGCACGAGCCGAATCACCCGAATTTCGGGCACGAAAAATTCGGGTGATTCGGTTCACGGTTGATTTTTGGTGAATTTTGAGGTGTGAATTCTCATTCTATCATAGCAAATGAGATATTTTTCAATTAAACAACTCTCATGACCCCACTTTCACTTTTTCACACTTTCCTTTACTATGAATAATATGAGGAAGTAATCACTTTAGCACACTTCACCTTATGAAGACAAACCTCATACAAATAAATTCACCATAATTCACCCCTCTGCCCAATCACTCTTAAATTGGGGCTGGGTGGTAGCCTCCACCCATTAGGCACTATCTACCAGCCCACCCCACTCCTTTGGGGCAGATCCACTTTCTGCCCCCAATCTGCCCCAAAGACACCCAAACTTCAAAAATTCTCAAAAAATCAGCCCTATGCCCAATCCCCCTGAAATTGGAGTGGTAGCCTCCACCCATTAGGCACTACCACCCCACCCCACTATTTTGGGGCAGATCCACTTTCTGCCCCCAAACTGCCCCAAAGTCACTAAAACTTCAAAAATTCTCAAAAAATCAGCCCTTTGTCCAAACCCCCTGAAATTGGGGTGGTAGCCTCCACCCATTAGGCACTACCATCCCACCCCACTATTCTGCCCCAGGCCCCACTTTCTGCCCCAATATGCCCCAATCTGCCCCAAAGACATGAAATTTTCAGAAATTTACCAAAAATCAGCCCTTTGCCCAATCCCCCTGAAATTGGGGTGGTAGCCTGCACCCATTAGGCACTACCACCCCACCCCACTCCTTTTGCCCAGATCCCATGCTATGCCCCCGAACTGCCCCAAAGTCACTAAAACTTTAAAAATTCACCAAAAATCAGGATTTTGCCCAATCCCCCTGAAATTGGGGTGGTAGACTCTACCCATTGGGCACTACCACCCCACCCCAAAATTTTGCCCCTGGGCCCCCTTGTACCCCCCCGAATTGATTCAGATTCAGATTCGGATTACATCCGAATCCGAACCGAATCAAGGGTGATTCGGGTGACCCAGATTCGGGCACAAAACAGAACAGGGGTGATTCGGTTCGGGTCCGAGCCGAATCACCCGAAATCCCGAATTGCACACCCCTAGTGCTCACTCCCTTAACCTTGGCTAGGGAGCAGCTGGGCTAAAAAACCAGGCTAGATGGTGCTGGCCTGCCGGGATTGGGCCCAATCCCAGTGGTTTTCATGTGCAACCTAAACCAGGCTGGCTGTCCCTAGCCTAGGTTAGGCTGCACATGAGAACAGCTTCTAAGTCTTACAGTTACCCAATTGGGTAATCCAGTATTATCCCACATTGCAGGTTGGGAGCGGAGGCAGTAGCTTCTCTAAAACTATGCAGTGTGAGGATTGAAGCACTAACTTGCTAGCAGACACTGCCTTTAATAACTCCGCTCTTTTGCCTGCCCTTACTCCCTCCTATCTTCTCAGCCTAAGGAAGGCTTATTTTTTGCCTTCTGCTACTACAGACATTCTCAGATCAGAGATAATCACGAAAACACTTCAAATTCTCTCTGATGTTCTCTGCATTCCTGTTACAAGCCAAGCTATCCTGAGCATGAGATGAAGCCCCGTCCATACCTGGAGAACAGAGGAGTGCATTCTGGGTCTTTTCTTCAAGGAAGCCTTCTGACTGTGAAAGTAAAAGAAAGAGATGGATCCTGGAGATGTTCTCTCATAGGAATCTCCCTCAACACTCTGTCCTTCAAAGCACATGTTTTCTCAATGCCTGACTGAGCGCATCCCTTGGCATGGATTCATTTGGGTCCCCAAAAAGAGCTAGGCCTATCTGGATGACCAGGCCTTATCCCTGGAAACATGGAGCTTCAGCAAACATTCACTCTCCTTCCCAGCCAGCCTGCAGGTACTGAGAGGAAACAATCCCCACACATCCACTTTATGCTCAACAGCTGCAGGCCAGACATGGAATCACATGCGTGCGACCACACTGACCTTGACGAGCAGGGATTTTACCACCGTGTCTGACCGACCTCGAGGAGGCGTCACAGAAATCTTGTTGCCACACAGCTCATGGGTCTCCTCAGCCTCTGTGGTTACTGAGAGGTTGACATGTCCTAAAAGAATGTAAAAGTAGTAAGGTTCACACCATACCAAGCTCTCAGCCAGGAGTTCAGTGTGGGTGCCAGGGGTTGCTTGAGTCTGGAGGGATAAGACTCCACCCCAGCCTCACTTCTGCTACCATGCACCATGCATGGCACTGCCCTCTGTGTGCCAACACGACCTTTGTAGCCTGCTGCAGAAGAGATGGGATGGATGCAGGTCAGGCTGGTGCTTCTTCGGTGGATGGATGACTACTACCACCATCACCCAAGTCTGCCTCAATGCAAACATGGCTTACATATTGCTCAATGCCTGATGGAGCAGTGGGGCATGCAAGCGACCCTCATGCTCCAATTATTCTCAATGAAGCAGCATTGCTATAGTGCTGAGACCAGTCTTAGGAGCCACGGAGCTCTGAGAGCTCAATAGCAGTGAGGACATAGTTTAGAATCACACAAAGTCAGTGTGCACACCCTGCTCTTCCATTGGCAGTGCACTGTGCAGAGCCACATGTCACAACCTTAGCCTGACACTCCCCTCCCACCCTGCCAACAATCCTATGGAGTGCTCATGGATGAGGTATTTGGGAAAGGCAGATGCATCTGAAAGCCACGCCATCCTCCCTGCCCCTCCCCTTCCAGGCATTAAGTTCAGCCTCACCCAGTTCGGTAGCTGTCACATTCCAGGAGAAAGTCTTGGCCTCGTCTTCACAGAGGCAAGTGGTGAAGTGGCAGGTTGGACACGGCTTTGCCTCCAGTTGTTGAGACTCTCCCAGGCTTACTCTCACCTGGATGCAAACCATCCACACATGATTTGGGCAATGTGGTTAGTCCAGGGCAAGTGGCAAGTATTCAGGGGAAGCTACGCCTGATGTGGACATGTGTCAGTGGGAACCAGATGCCCTGCCACAGCTAGCAGAGGTGGGAAATTGGGTGGTGCAGTTATGCCAATCATATTTCAGTGGTATATTTCCTCATCTTCATTGACAACCATATTTGGGTCAGGGACACATTTCTCCCCAGGTTAGATTGGCTAGCATCTCTCTCTGCCTTGAAAGTGGATGGGAGGAAAAGTTGGTTCATGACTTTCGGGGAGAGAGGAGAGGAAGAAAGAGCAGAGAGAGAGAGAAGAGGGGAAAAGAAAGAAAGCAGACAGAGAAGGCAATGGAAAGAAGAGGAAGAGTGGCAATGGAGTAACAGAATTGCGAGACTGAAAGGAACCTTCTGTGACAAAGTCCACTGATCAACTAGTAGTGGATAACAGGCACCATGTTCAATTAACCAACAGTAGTTTGGGACTAAGTTCATTTTTGTTTATTCATTGTTATAATTGCTAATTAATTGGTAGCATTAACCAATTAATGCTACCAATAATAGACAAACAACAAAAGAACCCTACTAAATAAAAAGTTGGTTATTTGTTCACCCGGGCTTTTAATTAAAGTTGTGCTGTCGAGTTGGTGTCTACTCCTGGTGACCACAGAGCCATGTGGTTTTCTTTGGTAGAATACAGGAGGGGTTTACTATTGCCTCCTCCCACGCAGTATGAGATAATGCTTTTCAAGGTAAAGTGTGCCGTAGAGTCAGTGTTGACTCCTGGCGACCACAGAGCCATGTGGTTTACTTTGGTAGAATATAGGTTTATCATTGCCATCTCCCGTAGATTATGAGATGATGCCTGTCAGCATCTTCCTATATTGCTACTGCCTGATATAGATGTTTCTCATAGTCTGGGAAACATACCAGCAGGGATTCAAACCAGCGACGTCTTGCTCCTTAGGCAAGTTACTTCCCTGCTGTGCCATTAGGTGGCTTAGGCTTTTAATTAGACTCATATAATTTAACATTGTTTTACATTTTTAAATGGTTTTAATTTTGTTTTAAATTGTGTTTTAGTGTAAACCGCCAAGAGATGTGAGTTTTGGGTGGTATATAAATATGTTAAACAAACAAACAAACAAAGAAACAAACAAAATTAACTGCTTTAATCCATAGTATAAAGGAAAAATTGTTCAAGTGTCTATGAGACTTATGTGAAGGAGAAATCTCTCCAGTCTACTTCTTCTCATCTGTAATTTGCAATGTAGTTTGTGCATTACATCTGGTAGGGCTCAGTAGCTGGATGAGGAAGGCGTTGTACTAGGAGGCTTTCTGGCTGCATCATATCCCTCTCAGTTCGAGGACTGATGGACACGACAAATGGAGGAGGGAACAGGAAACAGAGGAATTTCTAGTTATGGCAAGTTATGCAACTATTTCCACCCAGGGAGCTTTAGCAGCGTTGGGGAAATGTGGAAGCTCCATCTTTGAAATGACAAAAGTGTAAGAATATGACAAATGACAAAAGTGTAAGAAGCATGCTTTCACTTCCTTGCCTCTATCACCATCATGTTCTAAACTGCTGATCACGTTTTCCTTTTGGATACATACATAAAGAGAGGTGGTTTGCTTTTCCAAAATAGGCACTCACCTGGATACAGTCCTTTAGGTAACTGAAGACAATGGTTTTTAGCTGGAAAGTTTCTCCACGAATCACAGAATATGGCAGCAGAAGATCCACAAAGAATGGCTTGAAAACCCTAAGTGTGGCTTGTTTAGAGAGTCCAAAGCCAACATCCGCCATACAGAATGCATCAGCTTTCCACTCTGTAATAGTGTCTGGAATAGTAACTGATTGAGATATTTTCCCCTCTTCACTGAAAAACAGGTAGAGTGGACACTTTAGTGACAACACAACAAATAACAGAGGGTCCTTCACATCTAAGCCGAAAATAGGTTTCAGCTAATGATGCACAACGGAATATGGGTGTTCCCTAGTATTTAATTCTGATGCAGGCCTGATCAAACTTTATTTTGGTCATGAACCGGCAAAAAGAAAATACATCAGTACCTATTTACAGAGTTGTGACAACTGTTCAAAATAGAACAGGACAATATCTTCCTCAGAAATTAAACAAACATTTTAAAAAAATATTCCATAGCTCAAATATACTACTACATTTAAATTCAGCAAGAATTTTGAATCATCCCACAAAAGATTATGTTTGCCACCACACAAATTCTGGCAACATTATAAGTTGTTATTTGGTTCTGGGAGAACAAACATGATAATGTTCAGAACGGACAGGGAATTTTGATATAAAGGTCAAATTCACATGTAATGCAAACCAGAGGTAAACAGGGCAGAGGCTGGAACTTTGTTACGTCTGAATGTATGTAACCGTGGTTTCATGGCAAAAGCGACCTATGGTTTGCCTCACCACACTCCAATTTAAACCTTTGGTTTGTAGCGGGTTTCACCACCATAACCTGATGTTTTTCAGTGGCAGCATTACGTCCAAACACAGACAGCACCATAACTGTGGTTTCATTAACTTTCTGGAGCTGCAATCATAGAGACAGCAGTGCAGACCTGCCTACAATTACACCTGCTCCATGCCTGCAGCACTTCTTGCTGGCCACCCCCCTATCTCTTATCCAACAAAGCAGTTGCCTAGCAACAGAAGTTGCCCACCACATCCCATCCCAAGCTTGTCAGCCTGTCAAATCGCAAAATCACACAGGGGCATGCCCTCTTCCCACTCTGTTGCTTGTTTCCCCCTCCTGGCAATCAGAAAAGGGGATGAGATGGCAAGAGGGGCACTAAGAGCTTTGCTCTTAAAAAATGAAGTGGCAATATTTTATGTTCACAGGCACATGCCTTTGAGATGGCAACACAGGCAGGGCAACCCCATTAGAGCACTGGGATGGCAACATATGGCAGAGTGGTGATGTCCAGGGTCAGGTTTCAAAGGCAGCCCAAGCAGGAATTCTTGAATGGTGAAGGTCTATTTTTTTGTACAATGATGTTGGAGGGGGGGCAGCCCTTTCCCTTCGAGGGTACCTGTGGAGTCCCTAGGCTCACTCATGAGAAGGGCTGGGCAGCAGGATCAGCATTATCCCAGTAAAAGGAGCAATTCGACATGCAATTATAACGGATGCTGTTCCTCAGCAGACCGCTCACTCATGTAAGGCTATAGGGCCTTACATGACTGTTGCTGGGTACACCGGCAACAGCTCCCTGTGTCTTGGCAATTGCCACCAAGAAGCAGTCAAAGCGTGCCCTCTACCAGCCCGTCTGTCCATGTGAACATGTCCACCTTTGGTTTTGCCTGGAAAGGTGACCCCCATCTCCTGAGGTCTCTGGAAATTGGTGCTCCCCTCTCTTGCAATTCCTCATGGTGGCAGATCTGCATATGGTGCAACAGTAGTCCAAACCCAGGAATTCTGAATGAGAGTAAAGATCCGTTTCTGCTCCGGCTGTTTCCCCAGTCTGCATACCCAGCTATGCCTGGAGCATCAAAATATCATTTAGGTGTGTGAAAGGCTTCCCTGGAGAGGAGGGGGTCATTGTGCAAGAGTTCTATCATTAACCAGAGAGAGTGGGGGCCCCAAACAAGAGGGGGGCCTTGTTGGGTAAGCTCAACTCATGAGTGTGCAGTCCGATGGAAGACAAAAGGTTTTGATGAGCCTAAGGTCCTCCCCAGTAGACTGGTCCTCTCACGAAAGTGCTAGTTCCCTGGTGGCAAGCCTCCATTGGCTCAGGAGTGTGGTTTGATCTCCATGGACTGCTTTGCTGGGGTGAGCCTTTGCAAGAGCATTCTTGGTCACAGAGGGCCAGACACCAGGATCCTTTGCCCTCCCTCATATACATATCCCCTTCTAGGAAGTCATTATGTTCCCTTCCCTGAGTAACAGGAAAATAGTGCCCCCCCCCCCGAAATTGTCCTTGTGTGGGACAGTTTTGTTTGGGGGCTCTTACGAGGGCAGTGGTGCAGTTGCTGTCAGATGAAGGGCTTGCATGGCATGGCATTTAAAGGGATTTAAATGGCCTTCCCTGCTGAAGGTGGGAGGACCATTCTGAAAAGGCACGATTGTGCTCAGCAATCAAGATCGTAGCTGCTGCTCTTGTGACATTCCCACAGTCTGGCAACACGAGCACTATGGAGCTTACTGGGATGCAGCCTTAGCGGACCAGGAAGAGGGAGGGGCTTCCCTGCCCTGATAACAGAGGTTGCCGGACCACGGCTGGACAAACATCTGCAATGCAAGAAAAATTTAACCTTGGGTCCAGCGACATCTAGTTTCATGTTAAATGTGAATGCGGCCAAAAGGAGAGTTAAAATTTTCATGCATTTCATAAGCAGTATAATAAAACATGATTTGCTGTCTCAACTTCTCCCGAGCTGCAGGGAGAAGTTTTTATACTGTGTTTATATATTTTTATACTGCTTATTTCATAAGCAGTATAATAAAACATGATTTGCTGTCTCAACTTCTCCCGAGCCACAGGGACACAAACACTCCAGGTAGGGAATTTTTAAAAACCTCCCATCTAGTACTGCAGAGGGACGTGAATCAAAGTGTTCCAGGGAGAACATCCTCCTGTGTTTTCATACTATGAGAGAATTAAGTGACCTGCTATAACAAATTTTATAGATGGTGTGGTCAGGAATGGAACCAACATCATTTTGCCATCCTACGAGCCCTTTCTCACAATGAGTGAGAAGGAACACCCACAGTGCTCCGCGCAAGTGCGTGCGGTACATTGTGATGGGCGGTCATCCATCAGTGTTACAGAACACATGAGCAGGGAAACGGGGCAAAGGGAGCGCTTGCTCCCTTAACTTTGTTTAGGAGGCAGGCCTCTTGGGTGGGTTTGCTGCCGATAACAGGCACGATCCCAGTGGTTCTTACCAGCAGGCAAGCCCAGGCTTGGCTTCCTTAGCCCTGTGCATGTGAACAGCCTCTACATCTATAATGTGCCAACCCAGGACAACCCAGCTTTCTCATACCCCAAATGGATCTGAGATTCTGTAGAAAACCTATATGCTTGAAGCTTTTGCTGCAAGACTTGCTTCCATGTGGACTGGAAGTCATCTACAAGTGTAAGCAGGGCCAAACCCAATAGATGAAAGATCAACTTCAGCCAGAATTTAAAAACAGCTATCCACACCTTGGTTTCAACTGCTGGAAGCCTTGCTTCTAGCTGAAAATGTGCATTAGAAACACAGAGAGGGACTTGAAACATGGCCCTCAAAATTTTGATTGTATAACTTAAAGTGCTGATAAAGAGGGGTATGGACCAAGCTGTGCTCTGTAAACTTGAACCTTTATCTTTAAAAGGCTTTCCTCTTTCTTTGTGATGCTTTGATGTTGGCATTTTCTGCACATGTGTGTTAGTGCCTGTAATCTTAGGTATTTATATAATTGATTGAATAATGATCACACTGTTGTTAATTAACGGGAGTATATAAGGCTGAGAGAGGTTGAAGGGTATATTAAGCAGCATTGCAGGTGTTTTTTTGGGGTTTTTTTTAATGACCATGAGAGTTCCAATGTGAAACTACTGAAAAAGAGCTATTAATGAAAATTGCCTTAAGTAAGGAGCAACCAAGTAAGTAAGCCTTCTCTCTTTTTGAGTTTATATAATAATTCTGTTGAAAGTATTTTAATAGTGATTTTTAACTGTGGTTTTTTGACTGTTTGTAGAATAAGCCACTAATGAAAATTGCTAAAAACTTCCCCTGATGAAGCCCTGCTTAGAGCAGGAGGAAATAGGCTACAAACTACCTAGATACCTAGGATACCTGTTGAGAGTAACAGCAAGAACTGAAGCAATATAACTAAACTTAGCTACAGAAATAGAAACTAAAGCATCTTTATCTGAAAGCAGATGTTTTACAAGGTTGGCATAGGATTGATCTGCCAGTTTACATATTAAAGGAGCAATAAGGCGTTCCCTGGGATATAAATGGAGATTACAGTGGAGAAGAATATGCGCGACAGTTTCTGCATCTCCTAACCCACAACTGCAATGTCATTCTTGTAAAGGCACACCATGAAACCTCCCAGCTAGAAGTGCAGATGGAAAGGAATTAACCCTTACTCTCGTGAATATCCATCGAAACTTAGAAAAAGTAATTGTCGACAGATATCTTGCGGGGAAAAGATCCATATTAGTTCTTATAGTTTTATAAAACTCTGGAAGCGCAGCCCAGTTTTCTTGGATCTCAATATCAACAAAGCGTTGTCTCACCACTCTTTTCTCATTCACTAGACCCAGTTCCAGCAGTTGAGTTGGGTCTAAGCCTAGAGAGGTGAGTTTCGTACTTACTGTGACACACCATAGTGACTGGGGGCTAACTGAGAGAAACTCAGGAATTAAACCAACTGGTCGCAGATGTATTTTCAACCAGAAATAAATAATCAGAAGCCAGGCCCGAGATTCAATTTTTATAAAGCCAGCCTCTGTCCTTAAAGTCACATTTGCTGTACATTTTGGCGTGCCAAATAAATTCCTCAAGAACCCTGATTGGGTTCTTTCCAAAGTGTCAAACCTTGAGTATGGACCTAGTTGTATGCCATACAATAATTGCGGAATGACATTTGCAGTAAAGAGCTTTAAGGCAGCTGGTATGAAGCCTGCACCCTGAGTTCTAAAAAATCTTAAAATTGCTGCTGTGCTGCATTTTGCCGATTCTGTGACCATGCTTATATGTGCTGATTTCCCAGCATTATGTTGAAAAATTACCCCCAAATATTTTATTTGATTTACCTGTTCTAATTGGTGTCCATCTAGCATCCATACAATTTTTTTTACTTTGTTGGTGAAACACATAATTTTAGATTTATCGTAATTAATCTGTAGATGCTCGTCTCTGCAGTAAAGTGCTAAGGCATCTAACGCTCTTTTGAGCCCAACCCTGGTTTGAGATAGAATCACCGCATCATCGGCATACATCAGGATTGGGACTTTCTTGTTAGCTAGTTTTGGTGGATGAGTGTCAGATGTCTGCAAACACTTTATCAAGTCGTTAATATAAAGATTGAACAAGTAAGGGGCCAACACACACCCTTGTCGCACCCCCTTCCTAATGGGTACTGGATTTGTAAGATTACCAGCATGGTCCAAACGCACTCTTAAAAAAGAATTCCTATGCATTTTGATGAGCAAGAGTAGAAGCCTTCGGTCCATAGAAGTAGCCGCCAATTTAGACCAAAGACGGCCTCTAGGAACTGTGTCAAAAGCCATCTTAAGGTCTATAAAAGCGGCGAACAGAGGTCGCTTATTCCTTTTGACCTGTTTGTCCACAAGATGTTGTAATATTAGACAGTGGTCTAATCCAGATCTGTTAGCTCTAAATCCTGCCTGCTCATCCTCAATAATGCACTCCTGCTCCATCCAAGCACATAGTTTGACACATAAGTGCTTGGCATAAAGTTTACTTATAATGTTTGAGAGGCTTATTGGTCTATAATTAAAGGGATCATCCCTTCTGCCTTTCTTATGGATGGGGACCACGATCGCCATTCCCCAATCCTGTGGGAATTGTGCGGTTTGATCAATATATGTGAAGAGAGCAGCCAGCACAGGAGCCCACCAATCTTTGTAGAGCTTCAGGAGTTCTGGCGGGATATGATCGTTTCCAGGTGCTTTCCCGCATTTCAATTGCATAATTAACTGCTCTATCTCATATGTGGAGACCGGAGACCAATGTGGTAATGAACCTATTTGAAGGGTGCCTTGGGGAGAGATATCATTGTAAAGTGCCCGAAAATGAGTTTCCCATAATTCTGGGATTATTGGGCAGACCTGAAAGGAATGTGTCTTATTATTTGATATTGAAATTAGTTTCCAAAAGCTCAACGAATCGTTGTTCTTCACTGCACTTATTAGAAGTGACCACTTCTTTTGTGTATTAGCCCTTTTTTTTTATCTAAGAAGGGCTTTATATTCCTTTTTCTTTTTCGATATTTCTATAACCAGGTCTGCAGAGGGATTAGAACTAGCGTACTTTGAAAGAGTAACGAGATGTTTTTTAGCCCTAATACACTCATAATCGAACCATTTTTTAGGGCGGTAAGATTTTAGGTCTGAACTGGCATAATCCGATTTGGTTATTAAAGCTTTAATTGAGCAAATGAAGATCTCATAGTTCTCAATGACACAATGGTCTCTATCCTGATCAAGTAGATTCCTCCTAGCCACTTCACCAGTCTCTGAGTTGATCCAGTCTCTGAGTTGATATATACACACACATTTTAATGCTTGCTAGTTTCCATTTTCTGTTTGGTCAATGACTGTAAATAAAATTATTACTAAAATTATTACTATTACAGCAAGAACTGATCTTTTGGAGCAGTAGCAAGATTGAGCAAATGTAAGAACTGATCCTGTGACACACTACTAAGAGCCCCTGGTGGCGCAGTGGTAAAACTGCCACCCTGTAACCAGAAGGCTACAAGTTCGATCCTGACCAGGGGCTCAAGGTTGACTCAGCCTTCCATCCTTCCGAGGTCTGTAAAATGAGTACCCAGAATGTTGGGGGGCAATATGCTAAATCATTGTAAACCGCTTAGAGAGCTCCGGCTATAGAGCGGTATATAAATGTAAGTGCTATTGCTATTGCTACAGGACGCTCTTGATTTATTGTAACCTGAAAAGGAACTTTTGATCATCTTTTGACCCTTCAGCTACAACCTTGGGATTCTTTCATTGCCATTGTGTGTTTCTTTATTGTTAATACATTCATACAATTGTCCATCTTGTGAATTATCACAGATGTGTAAAGAATTTGTTTGTATGGCACCTTTTGGGTTTTTGGTAATACGATATTGCTTTATGGTGTGTAATTTTTCAATGAATTACTATACACGGTTTATATACATAATTGTATGTATATGGTTTCTTTCTGCATGACCCGTGTGTCATCCTTACTTTCCATTCTGTATAAGAACTAGGACAATGATTTAGATTCATAAAGTTTGATAGCTGCTAGTTTAAAGAAACCCCTTCTTGAGCAGGGAGGGAGGGAAATCTCAGAATAGCTGCAGTAAGCAGATTGAGATACATTGTCTGGGCTGTCTGCTTATCTGTGGCCTGAAATCCCTAAGTACTTGAAGGACTTTACTTGTTCAATCTTGTTCCCTTCAACCAACTAATTTCTCAGTACTGGTTTTGTGTGCGAAAGTCATCAACTTTGTTTTCTGGTAGTTTATTTTCAGGCAATTTTCTTCGCAGTAGCTTGCAAGGGATCCCAGGGCTCTCCTAATTCCAGCTGGGGTCTGTGAAAGTATGACCACATTGTCTGCATATAGGAGCACCATTATATGCTTACCCGCTAGCTTGGAAGATATGTCTCTCACAGCAGGCTGTTCAACAAGATAATTAATATAGATATTTAATATAGATGTGTATAGATGCCTCTGAGTACCAGTTGCAGAGGAGTAACAGCAGGAGAGAGGGCATGCCCTCAACTCCTGCTGTAGGCTTCCAGCGGCATCTGGTGGGCCACTGTGAATGCTGGACTAGATAGGCCTTGGGCCTGATCCAGCAGGGCTGTTCTTATGTTCTTAAAAGAAGAGGGGCCAAAATATAGCCCTGCTTATTCCCTTTCTGAGATGGAATTTCATTAGTCAGCAGACCATCTAGGTTACACCTAATCCTAAAGCTAGTATTTTCATACAATTTATAGATAAGAAGCAAAAGATGATGATCAACTGAGGAAGCTGCAAGTTTCTCTCTAGAGAAAGAGACGAATGCAAACCCCTGCTCACTGGGCAAAGAGGCACCTTTTACCGTGGTGATTCTCTTTATTTAGCAGGGGGAGAGTAACCGGCCCAATCCACCCCCAACACAGTACTTCCAGTGACTGTTGCTGGTGTGTGTCTTATGTTTCTTTTTAGAATGTGAGCCCTTTGGGGACAGGAAGCCATCTTATTTGTTATTTCTCTTTGTAAACTGCCCTGAGCCATTTTTGGAAGGGCGGTATAGAAATTGAATTATTATTATTATTATTAATTTTAAAATCTACAAATGCAGCATGTAAAAATGTACTTGACTTGCAGGCATATTTTTCAACTAGATGTTGCAAAACCAACGCTTGATCCATGGTGGATCTTCCTGCTCTAAAGCTGGCCTGCTCTTCAGTGGTGTATGCCTGGGACAAAATGGGCAGATTGGGAAACTGTAGTATAAGGAGGCGTAAGATAACAAGCAATCAAAAGACTATTAGTCAAGGAGGAGGAGTCCCCCCCCCTTTTTAAATGGCTTCTCTACACTACAGGTTTATGAATACACTAGGACTAAGATGAATGGATTTGGACCACATTCGGTTGAACATGCATTGTGGCTGAAATGGAACAATGACACATAAATCCCAAACCAACCTTACGCTCAGTTTTTATGTTTCTCATTTATTGCTTAAGCTAGTCTTTTCTTGGATTTTATTTTATCTTCTTTTAAGGATAGGTGGACCTTCAGGTTCTAATTCTAACTAATATTTCCTTCTTGAGAAAAATGCTTGAGTGGATGAGTGCCATGCAATTCCAATTCCATTCTTGGATGAAATTGTGATCTATATTAGGGGTGCACACGGAACCGGATTTGCCGGTTTGGTTCAAATCCGAACTGGATTCGAACCAACTGGCCCAATCTGGTTCTGGTCGAACTGAACCTGGTCCGGGGACAATATGTGGGTCTACTGGTAAAGGGGAACCTAGTGAGAATTCCTCTTTACCAGTAAAAGGGCAGGGGGGGCTTTTTTCAACCAATTTTGAAAATTCGTTTCAAAAGGGGGGCTTCCCTAAGTCTAGAGGGGGCAGGAGGGGAGTCAGGGATACTTTCATGAAGTATCAGTGGTGGCCACACAGGTGGGTGGCTGCTGGGGCACTAGCAGCTCCCCGCCACCTAGACTGGCCTCCCCCAGAGCAGCCTGGAAGTGATGGCCCAGTTTGGGCCTCTGTGCATTTGCGTGACCACAGTTTGTTGCTGATACTTCTAATAAATACCCCTGACTCTACTCCCGTCCCCTCTAGATCAAGGGAAGTCCCCCTGACCCTTGCCTGGTAAGGGGGAATCCTCACTGGATTCCCCTTTACCAGTAGACCCACGAACATGTCTGAACTCAGACCAGCTGCTGCTTTTGGGGGGCCATTCCGGTTCAAACCCAGACCACTCAACACCAACACACACCCCCATTTGAACCAAGATATGAACTGGACCAGCTCACACATCCCTAATCTGGATCCATTTAGTTTGGCACAAAAACCTGCCTTGTTCACCCTGATATCAGAGGAAGGCTATGGGATGTCCTATGGTAACATGGGATATCCTTATCCAAGAAGGACTTGCTGTGTGGAGAGAAGGACATGAAAAGTGCAACTGAACATTCTCTTGGACCTCTTGGAAGCTTTACCAAAATGCTATGTGGGTTGGGAACTGAAGGCACTGATAGTTTGAGGGCCAATTCTAGAAGACGGTGCTAGGAAACTACAGCTTAACATGGCATTTACACCATGGTATCTCACAGAGTTCCATCATGTCTCTCATGCTCTTTAACATAAACATGTTGAGTGAGTCATTTGGAGACCCGGAGTGATATGCCATCATGACATGACATCAAGTTCTATTTCTCTATTTCTTCCAGGTGCTGAATCAGCATCTAGAATCAGTAATTGACTTGAATGAGGGCTCGGTCGCAAAACAGAGATTCTGTTGGTAGATGGTTAGTCTGAAAAGAGAGGTGGAATTCAATCTGTTCTGGATAGGGGCATACTTTATGGAGGATGGAGTAATACCTCATTGTTATGGATGGGGGCACAGGAGCAGATTCGCCAATATGGATTGCTGACAGATCCAGCACTGTTGCTGGAGGCTAAAGTGGCATCCATGGCATGCAGTACTTTCCATCAGCTGAGGTTAGTGCACTTCCTGAGAAGAGGTTCCATCAGCTGAGGTAATGTCTTTTTTTATTATTGCAACATGTTGTATGTAGGGCTATCTTTGATGACTTGAATGGAACTCCCACATTCTCATGTGATGCTCTGTGGGAGTGTACAGGACTTGGCAATCATGTTTAACTGCACTTAACTATCATAGTGAGAATGCAGCCTTTGGAGTACACTGCTTTGGAACTAATATTTTTACTCTATTAAATATGAAATAAATAATTTAATATATATAAAATATGGTATAAACTATTTTTTTAAAGTAAGGAGCAATAAAAAGCAGCGCAGCTATCCTAAGATTTCTAATAAAATGTCAAATGCCAGACTATGGTGTACTGTATATAACAAAGGGTCCATTCAGTAAAAATAAAAATTCACATATACATCCCTGTCTAGGCACAGATTTACCTAAAATAACTCTGTCCACTTTATGGAGTGTTTGAATTCTTACATTGCAACAGGTGATGGCCAAGGCAGAAGCTTGTACGCTCAAAAGTGGTATTTGGTTCCCACCCCAGCAGCATTTTCACATACTTTATAGGGACCAGATCCCAGATCCAGGTCTCTGGAAAGTGTGTCCTTGGTTTCTCTTGCACTTTGGTGTTTGCAGAATCTTGAATCCCAGGCCCTGCTTCAGACTGAGGACCAGCCATTCCAAGCGCAATAGGTATTCCAGCACCAAACGAATATGCTAAGAAGCAATAAAATACATCTGTCAGTAAAGATGGCCAATGTCTAGTGTGCTTGTCGAAGGGTTTTTAATTAGTGCAAAGCTGCTGCACTAGCTAGTTCTTGCTCTCCTGGCTGAGACTGGATGTATCTCCCACAACTCATAACTGTTAAGGAACTTTCTAGCAAAGGAACATTCACATGATGAGAGTGATTCTTACCATGTGTTTTGTAAAGCCTTCTCTCAGGATGTGGTAAATCGCAAAGCACTGGCTTTTTAACTTTGGTGTTGGTTAAAAGTTTCATCCTCAGTTGCTGTAGATACCAAGGAAAGCAAAAGTAAGCAAGGGATGGCAAGAGAAAAAAATACAATGGAAGAAAATCTCTACAGAGATTTGAAGTTAATGTAGGGAAAGCCAATGTTTTCCATGCAGCCCTGTTTTGTGTTACATGGTTTGACAAATAAATCCAAAGAAACTATCCCATAATAGGTGCTGTTACCTATTTCACTGAGGACAGGTTTCACTGGGGACAAGTCTCTTTTTTTCTTATTGAGGAAGGAAAATTGTTGTCACTTGCCAAATGTTTACTATTATAGAGGGAGCCACGGCTTAAGATAAGTTAAACTTGTCACTCACTCTTCTGCTAAAGGCTTGCATGGCAATCGAGCAACACAATGGCCTACCCTGGCACATCCAGCCATGACAAGTGACACATCCACATCTACAAGCAGGCAGAAAAAGAGGCCCTCCCAACATTTAGGCCAGATTCTGAACTGGAATGCTTTCTCTGGAAAGAAATAGGACCCCATAGCAAATAGAGTGAGAGATGCTCATTCTTGTTCATATGTCAATCAAGGAGAATGGAGGAGATATACCCTGTCTGAAGCAAAGCTTCCTTTGGGTTCCCATATTTTTCAGCAAGTCTTGAATGCCATCTCTGTTTGAATAGGGTGTAGCCCTTTTCACTTTCGGTTCTTTAGAAAAGCACAAAATCTTCATCTCAAGGAGGCCTGTGTTAGTCAGCTTTCAAGTCTCCATTATGTTCACAAATGCCAAGACTGCATGTAAACCACAAAATTAAAACAAGACTGGAGGGGTCATGGCTCAGTGGAACAGCATACAGAAGGTCCCAGGTTCAATCTCTGGCATCTCCAGTTAATAGGCTCACAGGGCTGGGAAATGCCTCTCCGTACCTGAGCATCTGGAAAGCTGCAGCCAGTCAGAGTAGAATAGACAACATTGGGATAGACAGACCAATGGTCCAGCTCAGTGTGAAGCAGCTTCATATGCTCATGATTCCTACATGAGATCTTATGTGGCTGCATTTGTAGATACCCATGCAACTGTTGTTTGTTCTTTGTCAGACACATATTCTCATCTTAAGGTCACCACATGAGAGGATGTCTGAAAGACTTCCAAGTCACCACTGCATTTGTTCTGTGTGGTTGTAATCCAACTAAACTATACATGCATATGGTGAAAAACTTTATGTACAATGAGGGATTTTTTGGAAGTTTTTATTGCAGGGTTGACACTACTGAACAGCCATACAACTTTTCAGTTTAAATTTTAAATTGAAAATGAGAATGCTTTTTCTTCAAAGATACCCCCTCCCTGACCTTGGGAATCACTAAAAGCATAGTAGGGACTGTTGGTGGTCTCAGTGTCACTTCCATGAAACTAATAGAAACTCAGTCAAGGGTTGGAAGAACGCTGGCCCAGGAACAGATGCCACTACTCACCTTAAACAGACTATAGACGTCACCCTGGCTTTGATACCAGGGGCCTGGAATGAAAGACCGTTTTTGCCTATTACTGGTCAGAGGATCCACAGGAGGCAGACAAGGATATGGCTCAAAATCTTCCAAATGATAGTCAAATCCTCTCGCTCCAATTGTATCATAATAATAGAATCGTTCATTATATATCTGAAATCAGAGATCACTGGTATGATGACCACACACACACACACGTACGTTATCAAAGCTGATAATGCAGGACTGCAGAGGTACTGCAACAATGATATACAGTACTCCATAAGTGACACAGAGAGGTATGACTCTTAGGGGAGTCATAAGATAGAAGGGAATAAAACATCCCAGTCAAACCCAAGCCCATGCATCATCTGCCTACAGACCTGGGGGTAGATGAGGCAGGGGTGCTGCAGAAAGATGCCTGCAGAACAAACACATACAAGGAAACAAAGTTACACCCTGCAAAAGAATTTTTATAAAGTCACCTTCTAATAATCTAAGAACAACCACCACCATACACATTTGAGACAGGATCAGCAGCCAGTTTGATTTTGAAGGAAAATGACTTCTGATCTCAAATATGGTTATTAGACTCTGAGCACGTATATGTATATCTGTATCTATATCTATATACACACATACGTGCATCCTCAGACTTCCATGAAGTTGGTTGGTTGGTTGGGCCATCCCAAGCCACTCAACATCCTGCTTGTAATTTGAAAATCCCTGATGCCTCCAACCTCAAGCAAAGAGAATTAATCCAATGTAATATGCATGTAATACCAGTTATAAATGTAATTCTCTTAATATAAACATGAATAAGGATAAACTAACATTACCAGTTGAACATTAGGAGAAACTACTAAGTAGTAAGACAATGGAAGCAATTTGGAGCAGGCGAGACCTCCTTTGCTTGAGGTTTTCAAGCAGGTTGGACAGTCATCGGCTGGAGATACTCTAGCACTGAGTAAGGGGTGCCCTAGAAGGACCCTCTAATACCGATTCTATACTTTTTGAGAGGTTTAAAGTGTTCCACACATTTTTAATGCTTTTTATTATATAGAAAGGTAAGAAAAAGGTTACACCTCTGAGCTACCAACTTGTCCAATAACACATAATATGATACTTCACTTCACTTTATTTATGGTCAGTGACCAAAAGAGAGATGTACAGTCATAAATGACATAAAGGTACATAAAATCCTTAAAATAAAAGTATGTGTATGTACCTAAAATTGGCAATTTTTTAAAAGAATACCCTCATGAGTTTGAGAGTCTTATTTTAAAAACCACATAACAGTACTTAGCAACTGTTCTGGAGATTATTGAATCTTCATCGGTTAATAAGTACTTTAAAAGAAGATCCCCGGTTTTCCCCTTCAAATTATTTAGCAAGGGATGGATTAATTGCTGCCTTACATCCTGGTAGAGTGGGCACTTTAATAAAATATGGACCATTGACTCGATCTCCTGGCCTCAAGGACATATGCACTTTTCATAGGGCAATTTGTTATACTTCCCATATAAAAACGCTGAAGGGAAGGCGTTAAACCTCGCCCTAGAGAAAGCCCATCTATGACTGCATTGAGTAATCGTAAACAAGTAGGTAGCTGGGCTTAAGTCTATCTTTAGCTGTACAGATTTGTAAAATTGTGGTAAAATAGCCCTCTCATTTTGTGTTTCTATATCGACCAGTCTTTGCTGCACCAATCTGCGAGCTGTAGTCACACTAGCCTCCAGCAATAAAGCGGGAGATAATCTGCAGCAGGAAAGCTTGTGCATTATTTCCTTGCACCAGGATGCTTGTGGCTTGCTGCCAATAATTTGGGGATTAATCCTGTTGGGGAAAGATGCAGTTTTATCCAATAGTTGATCGATAACATCCAGGCCTTGGACTCCAATTTGAGAATGCCCGCCTCTGGGCAGATCACCGCATTGGACACACAGTTGGGGGCACCAAATAGCTTCCTCAAGAAACCTGTTGGGATTTTTTCTAGTTCACCAAATTTTGCATGCATCCCCAATTAGGCTCCATAAAGTATTTGGGGAACCACCTTGATTTTGTAAAGTTTGATTGCTGCCGGGATATAATTCCCCCCCTTAGACCAGAAAAATCTCATTATTGCTGCAATATTGCGCTTAGCCACTTCAGCCATTGAGCTGATGTGTGCATTCTTGAAGCCATTAGACTGGAAGGTCATCCCTAAATATTTAAATTGTTTGACCTGGTCTATTTTGTGGCCATCGATTGACCAATTATAACTTTGATTACCCTTACCAAAATGAACTATTTTCGTTTTAGTACAATTTATTACTACCTGTTCTTCTTTACAAAAACCAGCCAACACACCCAAGGCTTTCTTCAAGTCTATTCTACTCTGAGACAGAATCACTGCGTTGTCTGCGTACATTAGGATTGGTATGCGTCTATCTGATAATTTGTGCGCATGAATATCTGTTTGTTGTAGACGCTGGATTTGTTCACACAAAAGTTAAATAAAAACGGCGCTAAAATGCAGCCCTGTCTGACTCCCTTATTTGTTGGAATCTTATCTGAGAGATGACCCGCAGGGCTGAGGCGAACACAGAGAGTTGAGTTTTCATGAAACCTATATAATATATAATCGGCCAAAAGCTTTTGCGGGAGTGGTGCTTGCTTTGCATACAGCCACGTGCATGCTGACACTGCATGCAGGCTGCTGGGAGCAGCATTGCAGCCACACATGGCCTTTTGCAAAGTGAGTGGCATGCCCGGAAAAGCAGTGGGGTGGCAAAGGAGCAGGCAGGGACTTGCTTACCTGGTTTTTAAAGGAATCAGTCCCTGCCTTGCTTGTGGCTGCCTGAGTTGGTTCAGGCACATCCCTACAGTGTACATTATGTGATGTAATTTAATAATTTATCAATCATGAAAATCCCATCAATTTCCATAATTTATAAATGTTGCATAATTCAGCATAATATGGATTGGAATGAGAGTTGGGGTAGCGTAGAAATTAAAAGTCTGACTATGACACTTTTGTGTCATGCCGCTACAATGTTCAGTGATTGGTACATGGCCAACCTCTCAGCCAAACCTCAAGGGTTATTTAGCTCATTGTAAACCTGTTTCATGTAAACAACAAACTCCTTGTAAACATGTTTCCTTGTAAACTTATTTCATGGAAACAAGAAGTTCTTACGCAGTAAGCAGTAAAAAGGGTGGCAATCCTGCATAAAAGCCTCTGCAAAACCCATCCAGACCTTTAACTTAAATAGCCAAAAATAAATTTTAGAAGCCAATAGAAAATGAAAATCACACCGGCTGGCATAGTAACTAACAAAGTGCCAGTGCTCCATGAGATGCGCAGGTGCTGTGGATAACCTCCCAGACTAATGTAGCACTGGCACTCATGGTAGAGAAGGGGGATTTCAACTACATCCCCTTCTCCCAGAAGCCCTCTGCCACACCCAAACATATGTCCTTCATGGCTCTGAGAGTCTCAGGGAAATATGGTTGGGTCACTTCCTGGGGAAGGAGAGGTCATTGAAATTTGCACACACACCCTGCACACCACTCATGCTGAGTTAGCATCATCCACAGCACTGGCACATTGCATGGAGCGCTGGCATTTCATGAGGATGTTGGCCAATATTTCTTGACCAATTATTTCAGTTTTATGTTCCCAGATTTATACTGAAGATATTTATTTCAGTAATAGTTAAAAGCCTGCTGATTTTAAGCCTAGGTTTGTGTTAGTGACCAGTGCATAGCCATAGATGTATTCACAGCTTTCCTTAACTCACTTTCCCCTCCTCAGATATAGTTGTAGGATGCAATCATATCTCCTGTCACCTTTCGTTTTGTTTCTTTTAATCCTAAATAGGCAACACTCTCTTACATCTTATACATGAAATGAATTCTTTGTGTTAGTTTTTATGTTGCATTTTGCATTATGTTGTCTTTCTGAAACCTGGATGTGGCTTTAGCAGTGTTTTGTAGACAACTTGCCTCTTTCAGCTATAAACACAGGAATCATCATCATCATCATTATCAAAATACATTTACCCTGCCCCCAGCCACATTCTTTATGTGTGTTTAATATATTTTGATCTTGCTTAAGGTTGTTTCACGGATCTCTGTTTATATACATTGTGTTACCAGGCAGTGCTCAATCATTTTGTGCTCAAAGTAGTATCTTCTTTCAATCTCTTTTCCTCTTTGCTCTTTTCCAGTCAAGGCGTTCCATAGTTGATAAAACTAATTATTTGTCTCAAAATCCGTGATCTTGAAACACTGAATTTAATTCAATTTCTTTTACATTTACATAAATTAAGTTTATAAGATCACTTAATTCATACCTGTAGTGAAGGTATGATATGTGCTATTCTTACATTAATTTTGGTACCCCTTTTGCCTACTTGAGGGGCTTATATTCAACAACTATTCTCCCTCACTTGAATATAGGTCAGGGAGGTATAGGGGAGCAACAGCAGAAGAAATTAATTGAACTTAGCTAGGAAGAATGGTCTTCCTCACTTTTTCTGGTGTCAAAGTTTCATTCTCCTTCAGGATGACACTCTTGTCCACAGTTTTGAGAGCACACAATGCACCAGGAGCAGCTTCTACTTGCAGATTGACATTTGATCCTGGAACCTGCTCTTCTTCTGAGAAGCCCAGTGTCACCTATGGAGTGTGATAAGATGAACATTTACCAAAAAAGAAAGAAAGAAACCTGCATAGACAGTGAATAGTATATAATACCTAAGAGAGTTGTGGGGGGTAAGGGGTGCCATTCACGCTAGCCATTTTCTCCATTGCCAAAACCATTCGGCTCTTTTTAACAGATAATCCAGGTATTGCATTCCTGGTTGTTCCTGGTTGTTTTCCTATATTTCTCAAAGTCTGGGTTTATTATAATTGCTTTTACTTTTACCACAATTATTCATTAAAGTGTGAATGGACTGTAACACTATTGTTTTACTTGATATGGAGGACTGGTCTCTGTCTCCAGTGAAATCCACCTTGTCCACAGCAGTCCCTATTATTTATTATTTATCATCATCATCATCATCATCATCATCATCATCATCATCATCATCGTTGAAACTGACAAAGATGTTCCCTCTTTCTGCAGCAGTCCAGAGAAACCAGATGAAATCATGCATAGTGCACAAACAGGTTAATACTTTTGCAGCCGATATCCAAGAGTTGTTTTCCACTCATCTGAGAGTTGGACGGCACATGTTAAATATGTTATTCAGAATGCACAGCAAAGCACAACAGAGACATAGGTTTGAGGTGGTATAGAAATATGTGGAATTAATTAATTAATTAATTAAGAGGGGGCTTTTTGAAGCTAAAGGAGCTTATTATAGTCCTGCAGCTCTGAAACTCTTTGAAGTAAAAGCTCTTTCTCAGTTATTACACAGAGCTCAACTTGGATTATATTCTATCCCTCCTTACTGGAAGTAGTTCAATCCAAGTTTTAGAGGAAATTCTTCAGGTCCCAAAGTGTGCCCCAAATGCAGTTCTTAGGCTGGAGGTAGGCATATTCAAGGTAGAATCTGGATTACTACATTCAAAAGGAAAAGGAAAGATTGTGCCATCGAGTCAGTGTCGACTCCTGGTGACCACAGAGCCATGTGGTTTTCGTGGTAGAATACAGGAGGGGTTTACCATTGCCTCCTCGTGCACAGTATGAGCCTTTCAGAATTTTTCTTTACTGCTGCTGCCTAATATAGGAGTTTCCCAAAGTCTGGGAAACATACCAGCGGGGATTCTAACTTTTTACTGCAGTCAACTACTGGCTAAAACTTAACAATTTCCATATGGAAATCATTTTATTCTTTCCATTCTTCATGGTGCTGTCATCTCCGGTTGAAACTTGTATTTTATGGCCTTTCAATGGGATCACTTTTGACAATTGGCTTTAAGAGAGCCAAGGGATCCATCCAATTAAGCACAAGTGATGTTGACCATCAGAATCATTGATTTGGTTCCCAGATATTTTAATTTAGCCTTTGTGAGGTGTTTGCTTTGCCCACGGTGGTATTGCTTGGGAGATATGGGGAAATTCCTTTTCATGAGAGAATCTGCTCTGGTGGTTCTAGTGCTATTGAAACTATCAAGCGTATTCTTTTGAATTGTCCCTTTTACAGAGGATTATGAGGCTTGCATGTCACGCCATCTATAGCTTTATATCTTGGATGTACAGAAGCTTCTCATATGATCTTGTTACTTTCTGGTCTAAATTTGGAAATTTATTCTAAGATTGCAAAATTCTGTGCTGCAGTTTGTAAGATCATACAGCATAGGCTTTAGATGGATATTACTGAATAGTTGTTTGTTCGATTTCTATGCTGTCCTTCCAAAAATGGCTCAGGGTTTACACAGAGAAATAATAAATAACTAAGATGGCTCCCTGTCTCCAAAGGGCTCACAATCTAAAAAGAAACATAGGATAGATAGACACCAGCAACAGTCACTGGAGGTATTGTGCTGGGGGTGGATAGGGCCAAAGTTATAGTTGGATACTATGACTTAGTGGACCATTGGCTAGTGGACATTTTCTTTTTTAATTTTAATGTTAATTTTATGTTGTTGGTTGTTCAATTTTTATACCGAATAAATAAGTTATATTAGACATGTATGTTGTTGGTTGTTTTTCCCCTTCATCTTCTTCCTGGTTATGTACCAAATCAAAGTTACTACTAGGGGTGTGCATTTTGGAATTTTCTTGTTTCGATTTGTATCCGAATCGAAACACCCCCGTTTTGTTTTGTACCCACATTTTCTGAATCCGAATCAGCCCTGTTTTGTTTTGTAGCCAAATTTTCCAAATCGATTTGGATTTTTAAAAAGGGTCCCAGGGCAAAAAGAGTGAGTGGTGGTAGTAGTGTCCAATGGGTGGAAGCTACCACCCAAATTTCAAAGGAATTAGGCAAAGGGCTGATTTTTTGTGAATTTTTTAAGTTTACACATCTTTGAGAATTTTCCCATAGGGAATAATGGGGATTCCAGCAAATGTATCGCTTCAAATCAAGGGGAAAGGGATGACCCAGAGTGGAGTGTGTTGGGTGGTAGTGTCCAATGGGGGCAAGGAAACTTCCAGAATTATCTCAAAAGAATTAGAAACATAGGAAACTGCCATATACTGATTCAGACCATTGGTCTATCTAGCTCAGTATTGTCTTCACAGACTGGCAGCTTCTCCAAGGTTGCAGGCAGGAATCTCTCTCAGCCCTATCTTGAAGAAGCCAGGGAGGGAACTTGAAACCTTCTGCTCTTCCCAGAGTGGCTTCATCCCCTGAGGGGAATATCTTGCAGTGTTCACACATCAAGTCTCCCATTCATATGCAACCAGGGCAGATCCTGTTTAGCTATGGAGACAAGTCATGCTCAGCCACAAGACCAGTTCTCCTCTCCATTGGGCAAAGGGCTGATCTTTTGTGAATTGTTGAAGTTTATGTGTCTTTTAAGATTTCCCCCATAGGGAATAATGGAAGTTTCAGCAGCCCCATAATTCCAATTGGGGGGCACTGGGGTTTCCCAGAGCGAGGGATTGTGTAGTGCACATAGGGTGCCAACCACCTCCATACCCACAAGCCCTTGGGGTACTGGGTTTTGTGTTTCTGAGGTGTTCATTGTAGATTCTCTGGTAGCATATGAGATTTTCAGTGAAAAACAAGAATCCACTCTCATATGCTACCAGAGAATCTACACTCAGAACACCACAGAAACAACAGAACCCAGCACCCCATGGGTTAGCAACCCTTCCCCTGGCCAATGTGGGGTCAGTAAAGAGTGGCAAGAAGCAAAAGAGCCAATGGGGAACAAGGAGGGAATTGTCAGCAGGTCAGCCCATGATTTAGGTCACCGATCAGAAGGCTGGAAGGGTGGGAAATTCAAAGAGATGTCAAACACAAAATGGAGACTGACTCAGAGATCACTACAAAATGGAGGTCCGAAACAACAAAACGTTTTGTAGCCGAAACAGGGACTTTTTGTTTTGTATACAAAACTTTTGGATCTGGAAAATGGGTGTTTTGTTTTGTCTACAAAATACCCGAAACAGGCTGTTTTGGGTACAAAATGTTTTGTATCCAAAATGTTTCGCACATCCCTACCTAGTTACTACTACTAGGCCATGAAATCTAATCCATGTACCAAAATCTGAAGGGGAAAAAAGTGGCTCAAATTACAGAATATATTTTACCAACATTTGTCTAGTGGGGGCCCCTGCCGGCCTTACCGGCTCCGACGTTCCTTCGTCAGCCAAGGGGCAGGCGGCCAGGTAGCGCAGCCCGACGAGTGGCCAGCCAAGACTCTGCAAGACCAAGGAGCCAGGCTAGAGAGGCCAGGGGAAGGGTGAGGGCAAGTGAGGGAGGAAGCAGCAGCAGACAGAGGCGCAGCTGAGGGGGATAAGGGTAAGAACAGGGTGGAGGTCCAATCAGTGGGGACATGGGATGCATCAGTTTTCAAGAGGGATTTAAGGCAGGCGCAGCCAGTGATGAGGGGCAGTTGGAGGATGAGTGGTGGAGGCCTCTGGAAAGAGACTGCCACAGTGATCCCAAGGAGCCTGGAGGAAGATGAATTGGGCGAATCAAACCCCCTCCCTTTAAAAAACTCTGAGGCCCTGCCTGGGGGAGGTGAGAGGGAGAAGTAAAACAAGAGAATGGCTGTGGAGAGACCACGGTCATGACAGAACAAATAATGACAATTTATTATAATGACAAATTAGTGAACAAAGATTTGTGAGGAGCTATACATCCCTGGTTAATAACAATACAAGTTGTTACATAAGGTGGAGTTATGAAAACATTTACAGATTATTAAATTCACTATTGTGCAAGAGCTCAAATACTTGTCATGGTCCCGACTCTTCCATCACAACTATCCAGATTGGACAATGAGTGCTCTGAGGACTCCAGACCCCCTTGAAGGTCCATCACACCCTTGTCCTGAGGGGCTGCTCATGGACTCACACTTGGAGCCATCTGTGCCAAGCCAGAATGAAGGAGGCTCAAAGGAGGGGGCACCTGAAGAGACACCAGTCCCTGAGGCCACTACACCCTGAGGCCATATCTCTGACCTCACCCTCTGACTCAGAGGACTCTCTGGCCCCTCAACCTGTGATAAAGGAATGACCCCCTTGCTGCAAGGGTTTCTGTCTAGAAATGTCACAGCCCTTTTAAATGGTTACACTCTTAGGAAGCAGGGGGAGGATCCTGAGGCAGAACTACATAAGATCTCCATTTGGGCTAACAGTTGCTGAAGCAACATCATTATGGAAGCTCTCAGCCTGATCCCTATGCCCTGTTCTCGGGATTCCTGGTTATGATCCTTGCACTGCCTGACTTTGCTTTTGTCTGCTCCCATGTATTGTCCTTGGCCTCTGTCCCTCTGCTTGTTGATCATGCCTATTCCTGTGGATTGTTTTCTGGTGCAGGACCCTTGCTTGTGTGACTTTGACCTCATTTGCTCCTATGGACTGACCACAGACTACTGACTCTAGGCTTGGCAACCCAGACTTGATTGTTCCTAGTGTTGACAGACACTTTTGTTCCTGAAAGACAGAGTATGCCCATGTGCTCTGTAAGATTGACTGACACACAGTGACAATTTTCCAATCTTACACAGGGGCACACCAAGGTAATTTGGGCACCTGGACTGCTCTGCCACAAGCCCCCCGCCCCACCGTGTGAGAGGCCCCCACAAAACCACCTTTGTGGGGCCCACTCTGCCCAATTTCCACTATTTTGTTTATTCCCCTGGTGGCAGAGAGACCAGAGTGATGCTGGTCCCGTCCGTTCAGGCCAGTGTCTTTAACAAACTGGGAGACATGCCTGTGCAGTTGCAATCATTGCAAGTGGGCGATGGGGAGGGTAGAAGAGTGGGCATGGGGTTGGCTTCCAGAGGCCCCCGGCCCCAGCCGTTTGGAGGGCCCCCCCAGACCTTGGAGGACCAGACTGAGTCCCCAAGGTCCAGGAGTTAGTGCGCCTCTGATCTTACAGAGCACTTCTGGAGTCCTCTGTGCATGTTAGAGGGCTGAGGGAGCTGCATGAGGGCTCCTGCTGTGTGCCCACAGAGTCTCAAAAGTTCACTTCATTAGTCAGGCTGTCTGCCAACAAAAATGAAAGAAGAGACAACCTTGTCTATTTTCATGTAATAGAAGTGTTTGATAAATAATTCAATTTATCAATATTCTAGCAGAAGGCTGGTCATATATAGACCTCAACCAATTTATAAACCCAATACTGAATCAAAACCTATCTAGAACCTGAAAACGGCTGACCATTCATCAAAATTAAAAGTCACTCTGAATCTAAAAATAAAATTCTGCATACCTGGTACAATATGCTTTTTTATACTTGTCACTAAATTACAACCCTTTTTGAGGCTTGGTTAAATAATGTTGGTTAATCTCTTGGTTAATCTCTGGTTAAAGAGGCCCTGAAGGTTTTGTAAACACTGTAGAAACCTGCAAAAACTGTTTGATCAGAGCTGACAGTGGAGCAGAACTATAAGTGAACAACGAATAGCAATGGTTCTTTCATACCATTTTCAGCAGAGCTGTCTCCAGCCATAGTGCACGGTCTCTCCCTGCCCCATAAGCCACTTGTCCTTGGAATAATATACCAACCTTATGTTTGAAGCACTTGTTTATTGTGAACTGCTCCACATCAGCTGCCACCTCGCCATCAACAAACACAGCATACAGCAGAAGCCTGGCAATGGGTGCCAGGTCAGCACTCACGGACAGAGTGAGAGAGAAGGTGCCTTTCAGGTCTGGGTAGTGAAAAGGAAAGACGGTAAGGAGGGAGAGAGCAGATTTAAGTCTATACCACGGAAAAAATAAACTTCTGCTAGATGGGAGTAAAGTAGACCCCATAGATATGTGGGGGGTTTTGAACGTATATCTCACTTGCTGCTTCAGTCTCAAATTGGCTTATAATGTATTATATTTTAATGTAAAACAAAAGCAAACAATAAAATAACAAAAGGAAAATAAATATGCAATAAAAGCATAGTTAAATGCTGGATGACGTCCACAGAACCACTGGATGACATCCAAAGCAATGCACCAAGAAAGCAACAGGAAGACTCATCCAAGTTGCAGGGAAATTTCCTGGTGGTGCAGCATTGGGCATTACGAATGTGCACAAACTTGTTCATGCACTCCTGGGAGGCTGGGGGGGGCTCCTTTAAAGGACATGGAGGATGCCCTTACCTGGCCTGCCGCTTCTCCCCACCAGCGCTCTCCCCAAAAGCGCTGGTGCAGGGCTGCAGCACATCTCCTTGCAGCCCCAGTCAGTGTCGTACCAGAAGTGGCTGATGCACATGCACATGGCACACATGCGCACGCCAGCCACTTCTAGTACGACGCTGACCAGGACTGCAAGGAGGTACACTGTAGCCCCGCACAAGTGCTTTTGGGGAGAGCGTTGGCAGGTGAAAAGCATGGGGACAGGTAAGGGCACACTCCCTGCCCCTTAAAGGAGCCCCCCCCACCTCTGAACCAGCCCAGACGCTGGACCTCCGAACCAGTTCAGCGCTCCATGATAGGAGCGCTGAACTGGTTCGTGCACATCCCTATTGGGCATGCAGTATGGGGGAGCACATTTTGACAGATGGCACTGCCTCCTTTTGTGTCCTGGTTCAACCAAAAATATATCCTTGAGGGTCTTACACCTCTTGGGGAGATATTTTCAGGTGATACAAGCACTTTCAGAGGAAACATGCATGCAGGCACAGACGTAATGGGAAAGCTTTCCACAGCGTGGGCATGTCTTCCATGTGCATCCACAGTGCATTGCTCTGAATATCAGCTACAGTCTAAGAACTGCAGGCTAACCCTCTGCCCTTTTCCCATCCTCTGCTGGGGGAGGGAGTTCCAAAGTCTGGAACTTCTACAGAGAAGATCCTGCCCACACACTTGCTAACCCTAACGGGCAAATGCAATAAATCTAACAAGAATTCTAAATAAGAATTTAGCATCTGCACATGAAGCAAAGCCTCTCCATTAGATCTTTTTACAGGTAGTTTCAAATAGTAGCAGATGGCTCCTCAAGTACCAGGGCTCAACCAGTTTAGGACTTTAAAGACAACAAACAGCACTGACTTACACCTGGAAGCAAATAGGAAGCCAGTATAAAGTGAACAAAATGAGAGAAATATATTATCTGCATTGGCCTCTGACACCCTAACCCTAACCCTGACCACATGAACCAGTTGCAACTTCAAATGCTTTTCAAGGGCAGTCCGACACAGAGCATGTTGCAATACTCAAGTTGGGATGTGATTGGCATAGGTGGTGGAGAAGAGATCTGCCTTCTTGAAGAAGGGAATAGCTAGTGCAACAACAAAGGTTCTGAGAGAAGCGCTCAGTCCTATTCACCACATATGCACACAGGTGTGGAGCCTGTCCACCAGCGGCCCATGTTTGGCCGCAGCAGAGGCCCCGCTCACCCCACTCCCAGCGTCTGACGCCAGATGCAGGGTGTGTGGTCTGGCTCCCTAATGGAGCCACACGACTACATTCGGGAGTTGGAGTCCAGCCGGCGCTGCGTTCACAGCACCAGCCATTTAACTAGACTGGGTCTGGTGCTAGACAGCTTCTCTCAGTATGTGTTCAGCATATAAACTGAATAAAGGAGAAAGTATACATCCTTCTCTTACTCCTTTGCCGATCTGGAACCAGTGTGTTCCACCATGTTCCATCTGGACTGTGGCTTCCTGTCCTGAGCATAGGTTTCTCATGAGAAAAATGAGGTATTCTGGGATGCCCATTTTCCTAAGGATATTTGGCAACTTGACATAGTCAATGCAATCGAAGGCTTTTCTGTAGTCAATAAAGCACATATTGATTTCTTTCTGGCATTCTTTGGCTTTCTCAGTTATCCAGCGTGCATCAGCAATTATGTCTCTTGTTCCTTGGCCTTTTCTGAAACCAGCTTGAATATCCGGCATTTCCATTTCTACGCAGGCTCTAAGGTGCGCTGGATGATCCTGAGCATTATTTTGCTAGCATGGGAAATTAAGGATATTGTGTGATGGTTTGCGCAATCTGTTAAGTCTCCTTTCTTTGGTATGGGTATGTAGACTGACCTCTTCCAATCTGTTGGCCACTGTGTCATTCTCCAAATTTGTTGGTATAGTTTGGTTAGAGCCTTGACTGATTCTTCTTCTGTTGCCTGCCATATTTCTGTACCTATTCCATCAATTCCTGTAGCCTTCCGACTTGGTAATGACCAGAGTGCTATCTAACTTCATCTTCCCATACTAGAGGTTCTTGCAAGTAGGGAATATATTCTAGAGTATCTTGGATGTTGACGTCCCTGCTGTACAGATTTTCAGTATACTCTTTCCACCTCTGTTTGATCTTCTCTGAATCAGTTACTATCTGTCCTTTGGCATACTATCTGTCCCCTTTAATACACTAATTCAAGGTTGGAACCTCCCTCTAGTTCAGAGATCCTTTGAAAAATTTCCCTTGTTTTTCCGTGTCTATTTCCATCCTCAAAGTCTTCACAGATGTCATTGTAGTACTGCTCCTTGTCTCTTCTAACAGCTTTCTGAAATTCCCTTGACTTTCTTGACTTTGGCTTCCCTCCTCTTCTTGGAAATTCCCACCATCTGTTCTGTCATCTATCTTGCCTTCTTCTGTTTCCTGGTCTTTGGCAGTCTCTTTTCACATTCGTCCTTAACAAATTCTTTGATTTCATTCCACAGTTCCTCAGGTTCCCTATCAATGAGGTTCAGAACTTCAAAGCGGTTCCTGATGTTTTCCATGAAAAGGGTGGATACATTCTCAAGATCATATTGTTGAAGCTGGATGGCTTTGTTTTTCTGCTTTAGTTTGACTTGGAACTTGCACATGAGCAGTTCGTGATCTGTTCCACAATCGGCCCCTGGCCATGTCTTTGCTGTTATAACTGAGCTCTTCCACCTCATTGCACCAATGATGTAATCAATTTGGTTTCTGTGAACTCCATCTGGTGATGTCCATGTGTATAGGTGCCTTGTCTGAAGAATGTGTTAGCAATAAAGAGATCAATGGCTTGCCAGAAACTAATAAGTCGTTCTCCTGCTTCATTTCTGTTTCCTAGACCATATAGGTCAACTGTGTTACACGTTCCCATTGTAATTCTGTCTTTGCAGCTTTGGATTTTCTTTTCCCGCATGGCAATGTCAGCTGCTAGATGACCAAAAGGCTTTAGTCTAACCACATCATAAACACCATCCTCAGCTCTTCCTCAGTAGCATGTCGAGTACCATTCAAACTGAGGGGCCCATCATCCAGCACTACATCAACTATCATTCTGTTTTGTCTATCCATGTGGTTTTCTTGGTAAGATACAGGAGTAGTTTACCATTGCCTTCTCCTGAGCAGTATGAAATGACGCCTTTGTCGTTGTCACTGAAGTGATCGTCTGCCTCTAGCACCTTCCTATATCGCTGCTGCCCAATATAGGTGCCTGCTTGCTTTAGCTGGGCAGCTGGGATGACCTTCGTGCTTTGGGTGACCCTACTGAGAGTATACCTCCTGGCGTACTTCGCTCATCCCTCCCAGGAATACCCCACCGCCATGATGAGGCAGCATAGCAGGACTTGGGGGCGCTAATTCTGCTAGAGATCATAAAACACAATTTAGAATAATGGGCCCCTATTCTGGCTTCACTCTTCACCTTCATTGACACACACGGTCGAATTGCCATGGACTGGGGGCTAGTGATCATCATTCCCATATTCAAAAAGGGCAGAAAGGACAACCCCACCACCAACTACATAGAGACCCATTAGCTTGCTCAACACTATCTGTAAGATGATTCCAGTAAGACATCTACAGTGGAAACTCAAGGACTGGCTGGACCAGGAAAATCTCCAGACTGGCTTCAGGGAAGGTCAATCTACAATCAACCAGTGCTTAATTCTTCAGCATCTCATTGAAAAATATTCTCCCTGCAACACAACCTTCCTCTACGCAGCATTTATATTTATTTATTTAATAAAAGATTTAATATACCACCCAATCCTCAGACTCAGTGTGGTATACAAGACAAGAACAGCATCCAAGATTTGAGAGAGAGAGAGAGAGAGAGAGAGAGATTTAAAGGACAAACGCCAGGCGGAAAAGAAATGTCTTCAATAAGATCTTAAAGACTGAAAGGGAGGAGGCAGACTGAATCTGGGGAGGAAGAGAATTCCAAAGTGAAGAGGCAGCAAACATACAAAGCCCTTCCACAGGCCCTAGTACTATGGACCTCTCTGAGACCAGACCAGGGATCAAAAAAAGGGCATCCCGAGAAGATCTCACAAGACGGGACAGAACTGGCTGGGAGAGGCAGTCCTGCAGGTGCTAAGCCCTGAAAGGTTTTAAAGGTGAGAACCAGCACTTTGAATTGGACCCAGAAGCAAATAGGTAACCAATGCAGTGACTGCAAGAGAGGTGTCACACTATCATATCTCCTAGCGCCCATAAGTAGGTGGGCCTCCACATTCTGGACCAACTGCAGCTTCTGGGTCATCTTCAAAGGCAACCCCAGGTAGAGCGCATTACAGTAATCCAGACAAGAGATGATGAGGGCATGAGTTACCGTTGCCAGGGCCTGCCAGTTGAGATAGCGCCGCAACTGGTGGACCAGCCGAAACTGGGCAAAGGTACCTCTGGCCACGGCCTCCACCTGCTGCTTGAGCAGGAGCCATGAGTCCAAGATGACCTCCAAGTCATGGACCACCTCCTTCAGGGGCAGCACAAAGCCATCCAGGAAGAGACTCAGACTCGGCAATTAGCCAGATAGAGGAGTAAACAAAATCAACTCAGTCTTGGAGGGATTAAGTCCCTCCTGTTTTGGCCCTGACAGCCTCCAGACACTGGGCAAGCACAGAAATGGCATATCTGGAGTGGTCTGCGGTGGCAATATACAATTGAGTATCATTGGCGTATTGATGGAATCTCACCCCAAACCAACAGTTGACCTGCCCCAGCAGTTTCACGCAGATGTTAAAGAGAATGGGTGTGAGAACCAAGCCTTGAGGCACCGCACAAAGGGGTGGGCACAGGGCAGAGCATTCTCACCAATACACACTGACTGAAAGCGCCCACTAAGGAAGGAATGGAACCACTGCAAAACAGTGCTCCCAATACCTAATCTGCACAGGCGCTCCAGAAGGATACCATGGTCGATGGTATCGAAAGCCATTGAGAGATCTAAAAGGACCAAGAGAGGGGCACTATCCTCATCAAGGTCACAATACAAATCATCAACTAGAGCGACCAATGCTGTTTCTGTGCTATGTTGTGGCCTGAAATCGGACTGACAAGGATCTAGAAAATCAGCTTCATCCAGAGCTCTCTCAAACTGGGCACCTACAACCTTCTCCAAAACCTTCACAAGGAAAGGAAGATTGGAGATTGGTTTATAATTATCAAGGACCCCTGATCGAGAGAAGTCTTCTTCAAAAGAGGGCTCACCACAGCTTCTTTTAATGCTGTCAGCAAAGACCCCTCACAAAGAGAAGAATTCACCAACTCCTGAAGCCAGGATCTTACATTACAGCCAGCTACTCTAATAAGCCAGGAAGGGCAAGGATCCAGGCTACAGGTCGCAGCACCCATACCAGAAAGAATACTGTCCACAGCCTCAGCAGGCTCAAAAGTATCCCCAGTGACATCACAAGATGACGTCTCCATCATCTCATCGGATCAACTCCCACTGAAGATGAGCGACTTCATCAGCAAAGAATCTAGCAAACATGTCACAGCAGCCAGATGGAACCTCCATTGGATCCGCATTCCCAAGCATGGAACGGGCAATCTGGAATAAGGCCGCTGGACGAGAGTCAGCTGATGCAATAAGAGCAGAGAAGTGAGCAGACTTTGCTGCCCTTATCACCACAGAATATTCCTAAAGATAAGAGAGTAACTGTGCTTGGTTGGCTTCAGCATTAGTTTTCCTCCAGCAGCACTCCAGGCGTCTCTTAAGGTGCTTCATCTCCCTAAGCTCCTGAGTAAACCAAGGAAGCCGGGATCCACGAATCTTGAGAGGCCACTTAGGGGCAATCTCATCCAGAGCCCTCATGGCCTCAGTTCCAGGCCTCAACGAGCTGTGTTGGCGAGGTGCCCACCAGATTGCTGGCAATATCCCCAAGAGCCCTCTGAAAACCATCAGGATCCATAAGGCGCCTGGGGCGGACCATCAAAGTAGGTCCACTGCCCCTGCGGAGGCAAGGAGCAGCAGTAATCTGCATACAGATCAGAGAGTGATCGGACCATGACAAGGGAGAGATGGCTATATCCTCCATATTCAAATCACGTTGCCACTGCTTCAAGAGAAAGACCAGCTCTAAAGTGTGTCCACCCACGAGTTAGGCCTGAGACTACCTGTGACAAGCCCATGGTTGCCATGGAGGCCATGAACTCCTGAGCACACACTGAGGCCCCGCCAAGGACCAGAAGGTTGAAGTCCCCCAAGACCATAAGTCTAGGGATCTCAACCACCAGCCCCACCCCGAGGTCAAGGAGCTCAGAGTGGACAGCGGCTGAGCAGCGAGGCGGCCAGTACATCAGCAGAAGCCCAATCTTGTCACGTAGGTCCAACATCACAAGAAGTCATTCACAGTCAGTCATCTGCAGGGCAGGGCCCCTGACCAATGCAAGATCTTCTTTGAAAAGCACCACCATCCCGCCACCCCGGCCATGGCCTCAGGGCTGATGAAGCACACAGAAACCTGGTGGGCACATCTCGGATAGGGCAACATCCCCATCTGGGTCCAACCAGGTCTCAGTAATGCAAGCCAGGTAGGCCTGTTCCTCCAATAAAAGATCAAAGATGGAGGAGGTCTTATTGCAGACTGACCTGGCATTAAACATCAGCATCCTAAGGCCATGATCACCAGCAATCTGAACACCTGGACCCAGGAAGGAGGGAGGGGGAAGAGAGGACCTGCCTAAGATACCAGGGACTCCTTCCCCTCTGATGACAAGCCCCTCTCCTCCCGCCATACCTCCCAAGGCCCGTCACTGTGAGAATAGGCCACCCAGTCCCCCCATCATCGGAAGAGCCAGCTCCAGAAATAGTCACATGCTGGGGAGCCCTAAAAGGCAAAAAAGAAATTAAAAAACTGAAAACGAAAAAGAACATAAGAAAAATTAAAAGAAATTAAAACAGTAAGCAAACATAGTAAAGAATAAAGTAAAGTGCAGTCTCGACTCAACTAGCAGAAGAGATATTAAGAGAGAGTGGGAGGAGGCAGGCCAGAAGCCACAAGAGAGAGATAAGAAGGTGCAGAAGAGACAGGGGGGAAAGGATGGAAGTCACCTGACCTATTGCAGACCAGGACCAGGTGACGGAAAACTTCAATACATAACGGGGCAAAACAGAAGGGAGGTAGAGAATCAGCACCAGAGGAATTTTGTGACTCAGCAGTGGCAGGTTGCAAAGCAGAAGCTGCATTGGCTGACAGCCCAGAACTACTGGCTGAAAGACCACAAGGATTATCACAGGGAGTCACAGAAGGCTTATCAGAGAAGTTGAAGAAAAAAGAGTCATGAGATACAGAAACATTAAGTTGTGGTGGCTGAGATTGGGCCATAGAGTCCGAGAAAACCCTGATATAACAGCTATCCCAAAGTTTAAGAAAATAACGAAGTTTGAAGCAACATAATGGTACATAAGAGGAGTGAAACACGAACAGCAGTTTCTTAAACCCAGAGGCACTAGGCAAAAAGGTAAACCCAATAAGTTCAATGTCAAACAGTGTCCAGCACAAAAGATGGGACAAAGAGGTGATAATTGAGTTCTTATCAGACCAAGACCCCTGGTTAAAATCATTCTCCACAATAATCAAAACCATTTGCAGAAGCTGTAAAGCCTTGCCCCCAAACGCCAGCAAAGTCAAAGGAATTCCGGGTGGGGGGGAATTCCGGGGAGATAGACCATCACACTCCTGTTCCATCACACTCCCGTTCCATTATAGAACTCAAAGCAGCATTCAACTCCACCTCCTGAGTCAAACTGGGAGAAGCTGGAAGCCTACTTGATTGACTGGTGCCTGTTATACTTAATACACATCCTACTTGCAGACATGTCACTCAAAGTAAAGTGCAACCCACCAGGTCACCTTTCAGGAAGTCATCCGCCACCCACAATTCCTTCAGACAAGAGGAGGCCATTACATACCTGCAGCCCTCAAACTGTTCAAAATCAAGCAGCTGGCACAACTCCTCTATAGCGCCCAGTTGGGCCCCTTTTCCAACTTTGCCCCATTGGAGCTCATAAAGTACAAATTTCTAAGAGCAGCTCTTCAAGTCCCAAGATGTGTCTACAACACCACCTCGTGCCTGGAGACAGGCCTGATGAAAGCGGAGGCCAAAGTGTGGATGGCCATACTCAACTTTTGGCTCAGACTAGCCATCTGCCTCCTAGGTCTTGTCCCCCGCTAACCTTATGGGATAACTCTCAATCCAATTGGAAATGGACAATCAAGACAAAAAAAATATTCCCTGAGCCTCTCCCCCCATTCCCTACTTGACATGGGCTATGATCAGGCCAAAGCACTCATCAAACAGAACATAACAGACATAGAGGCAGGTCTCATGATCCATGAGACCCGCTTTCTGCAAAACTGCGGGGAGAGCAGGCTAAGCCCACTCTCTGCGCAGACGACCGAGCAGGGAGCCCTGGCTGGCTGGATTGGCCACCCACATGGTTGCCGGGTCCATGACAGAGCTGGCGGGGGCTGTGGGGAGCGAAGGTTGTGTGGCCCCCAGAAGCCCCAGTATGCCCTGTGCGAGCGTGCAGGGCATACTGGGGAGACCCCTGGAGCCGGGAGGCAGCTTTTCACCTCCCGGTCGGGGGACTACTCACGAGTAGCTGTGGTGCGGAGCCACACCGTGGCTACTCACGAGCAGATAGCCCGGGTTTGCGGAGCACTCACTCCGCAAAGCTGAGCTAAGGGGCATGCTATTTGAGCGAGTTAGCCGCTCAAGAACCACTGGGCTCGCTTGCGGCGAGCCTGATTTTTGTTAATCATGAGAATAGCCCCATAGTTAGTTAGTTGTTTGTTTACGATCTTAGATCAAACAAAATAACAGACATAGAGCACCAAAATGATCACAGCAGAGCTCCAAACGTCCTCATCAGTGAAGGACTCAGATATTCTGCCACCCCTGTAGCATACCTAACACAATTAGGAGTTTGAAATCACAGAAGGGCCTTCACCCTGGCACGATGCCATGCCTTTTCCTCAGCTGAGCTTGAAGGCCATTACAGAAAGATCCCACTCTTGGAGCAACAGTGCCCCTGCGACTCGGGCAACCTTCTCCATTGTCCTCCTTCATTGTTCATACTACAGAGACATTCGCTCCACCCCCATCCTACCGCTACTACACAAGTATCCAGGACGTAAAAGCCAATTTTACACCTCTCTGCTGCTCTCTGACACATATCCAATAGCTGCCAGCTATCACATATAACGTTGCCAGGTTCTGCATGGCAGCATCTAAAATCTGTCAGATGTTGACAGGTAGCAGGTCCTGCTAGATTGAGCACAGCACCCAACCTTATAGCATAGTTCCAGCACGCTCATCACTCTCTTCCACAGTGTGCCACATGGAAGCCTTGCACTTTTACAATCTTATGGTCCCATAACTTCATAACTTACAGAATAGTATAGTCTTGCAGTTTTATCCCTTATGCCTTTTATGTCTTTTAAGCCTTTTACAGCTTGCAATTCGTCTCTTTATGCTGGTCTATGACCGTAAAAAAGGTGATTTGTTTGATACTTACTCTCATCCTTGCCAATTGGTACCTGCTTCTGTCCACTGGTAACAATTTTCCCTCTTGATACAACCTGCAAGGACATTATACATTAGGCATGAAGTAACAGCCCAGTCCCTGACACTGCAGAAAACTAGACAGGTGAAAAGAGGAAAATGTGGGAAAGGAAGAGCTCAGAGCTCCCACATGTCTAATTGTGCCCTTAGTGATACAGCTGAAAAACAAAATGTGTTTCCTTCAAGGTTCATGAAATGAATGTGAAATATTCCGTGAAGAAATAAGACAGTGACAGTGACATACAATGGGTAGAGGTGACATGCTGTAGCTGGGGATGGAAGAGAGAATAGGCTTCATCTGGGAGAGGGCCCTGGGCTGTTATGTTATGTTCTTTCTTTCCTTTTTATCCTATCTGTCTTTTGGAGTCATTCATTCTTTTTCTCATGCTACTTCAGAGGTTTCTACAAACTGTTAAATACTAACCAAGTAATAGAAATCCACATGGTCAGCTGCAGGGTCCAGTTCTTTCCTGTCAAGGATATAATCCACCAGTACTTCCTGATCCTTTTCACATGGCAGCTCATTCTCCAAATTCTGGATCTCAATGAAGCTATTGCTCTCTGAGTAGAAGGGCTTCAGCCATCTGAAAGCTTCATTAAGCATTATACCAAGGGCAGTGGCATCACCTTGGGTCACATTAAAAATAGAGTATCTGCCCTGTGAAGCAAAACGGTACAGCAGAGGTCAGAAACAACCAGTGGGTCAAAAATCATTAAATAAATCAAACTTTATTATGGTCAATAGATTAGCAAAGAGAGTACATGAATAAAATAAAAATACAATTAAAAATATCAAAGGTGTTTGGGAGGGACATGTAAAACCGATTCATGATAGGGAGGACCAGATGCTTTCCACAAGGTCCAACATTGAAGCAATTGGAAGGTGCACTGCACTCCTGTCTCACAGATCATTGGGAAATGGCAGGGGGAGACAAATATGCTCCTCAAAGGTTTTTAGATGCTCTTCAAAAACAGGCAAACCACACCATTTTCAGTGGCTGGTTGGCAACACTTAAATGGGTTCCTACAGCATGTTTTCTGCTATAATAAACATGGTGTGACAAATAAAAAGCTTCAGTCATTGTAATCAAGTAAAGGTAAAGTGTGCTGTCAAGTTGGTGTCGACTCCTGGCGACCACAGAGCCCTATGATTTCCTTTGGTAGAATACAGGAGGGGTTTACCATTGCCATCTCATGTGCAGTCTGAGATGATGCCTTTCAGCAGCTTTCCTATATCACAGCTGCCTGATATAGGTGTTTCCCATAGTCTGGGAAACATACCAGCGGGGATTCGAACCAGCAACCTCTGGCTTGCTAATCAAGTCAGTTCCCCACTGCGCCATTAGTCGCTGGGGGGGGGGGATGCAATGGCTTTTTTTCTCTATCTGAACCTGTTAGTTGCAGAGCATTATGATGAACCTGCAGATGCTGTTGATCAAGGACTAGTGAAATTCTCTAGTCTTCCTTGTTGTTTTCATTTATGTAAACCACCTTGAGTCTAAGGAAGTCAGGCAGTCAATAAATTTGCTAAATAAATACAAATAAATAAATAAAAGCAGTTTGCTATCTCATAGGCCTGTGAAAATTTGGATTTGAAAATTTGGATTTTATCCAAAATTGAGAAAAATTGGTAAAAATAGGTAATCTGAATATGATTTCCCCCTGAAAATTGGATCAATAAAGTCAGAATTAATTCTGAAATGTTAAAACTAATATCCGAAATTTGTCAGAATTTTTCAAATTTGGAAAATGGTGCCATTTTAAAATCTGCCAAAAATAGGTTTCCCCCCATAGAGGGAAATTGAAAAAAATCAGTAAAAATTACCAGTTGGTCCTAGAGCCCTGAGGTTTGCCACACATATGTGGAAGGTGGTCAGGGACCCCTGTAGTGAATCTGGGGAGAATTGGTCAATTTCTCAATTTGTGGTGATTTTTTGAATTTTGGGTAAAAATGAGTAAAAATTGTGTAATCTGGCTTGTTTCAGGCCAGAACTTTACAAAAATGTCTGAAACTGAAGACCCTCCTTGGGCTGTCATTATACCAGCATGTGGAGGAATCTGCCCTTTGCCTTCATGAAAAGGGGTATCAGCATGCCCCTTTTGCCTCCCCTTTTATAATCCCAGAATAGATGAGCATACAGTTATGAAATATGGCACACATTTTGGCACACATGAGTTTTGGTGACCCCCCCCCCCACCCGCCATTTCCCCATTGACCACTATGGGAGGAAATCCAAATTTAGGTCAGAATTCTGATTCTGATTCTGATCTGATATCAGACATCACCAGAGCCCAGAAAATCTGAATCCAATATTGCCAAAGTCATATTGGGTCATATCCAAATCCAAATTTTCTGAATGCGCACAGGCCTGCTATCTCAGGCCTACAAAAACTAGATTTTCCAAATGTGTGAATCATCAAGCCAAATTCAGCTTGATTATTCAAGCCTACGAGCCTACATAATTGCCTACGAGGTGCTTGATAACTCTGCCCTGTTTCTATAGGCCTAGGCTGGCAGGGGGGAAACACCAAAAAGTTGTTCACATGACCGCTGTACCTGGCAGTGGAGAAGGAGGGCAGAGAGGCAGGCTCGTTTCTGCCTCTGCACATATGATTACCGCTGGTGCTAAAGTTCTGCTGCTCATACAGCACATGAAGAGCACTTGGGCGAGCAACAGAGCCAAAAGCCGGAGTAGGCTTTTCCCTGCTGCCAAGCGCGCTTGCTGTCTGGCTTTGTGAACTGTAGGCAGCCTGAGTGTTCACAAGACTGGGAAGTGTGGTAGAAGGTGCCCTCTGTTACCAGCTATGCTTATGCTACCAGGCTCCCAGGTGCCTCCCTGTTTGCAGTTGCATTTTCAGGCTTGGAGACTGCACTTTGGAAATGCTCAGGAGCTTCACAGTAACATGAGTTCTCAGTTTATGGCACACATGAGAACAGGTCACTTAGTTGGCAAGGGGCTAGTTGCCCCTAGATTTGGCTGTAAACAAAGCAAATTGGAACAGGGATCAGATGCATGCGCTATCCCTATGTGGGAGCCCCCCAGCTAAGTAGACCCCAGGACTTAACTAATTTGGGTTAATTCTCAGCCAAGACTACTCTGTACTTAAGAGTGAACCACCTCACTCCCCTCTCCTTTCACAGGAGATAACAACATGCTAACGAGCCGATTATGCCAAGCAGGAAGAAAAAGTAGATAAGGCAGTGAAGTAATGTTCTCCCCATCACAAAGGATATGAGTCAGTGATGTAGACCTAAAGGTGTATCTTACTGAAATTATTGATAGGATTACTGGAAAGCCTGTCCCTAATCTGACCCTCCTAATCAGGAGGAAAGAACAAGAGGAATTCCCCCCCAAGGCATATTTTGGGATATAAATTTCCCCACTTCCCTGACCCAGTGTGCTCCATTGGTCTTGCCACCTGGGACTACAACAAGCGATCTTCATGCCCTCTCATATGCTATTCTTGGGACTCCATCCTGTGCAATCTTGCACCCTGAAAAGCCGCTTGGGATATCTACTGTCCACAGGCCACAGCAGGCTGTGTTCAGTTCATCATGCCACCTCCCACTGGTCCTTCTACTGATCCATCCAGTTTGCCTACCAGTCCTAGGAAGCTGGCCCCACAAAGATGCCCTCCTTGAGGGAATCTCTCCCCCTACTAATCTCCACAACTCTCTTGCTTCCTCGCCATGCTGACGAGCGAGATTCTGCAGTCCAGAATCCTGACATCCAGATCAGGTGGAGGTGAATGCTTGCCTTGCTCTTGGGCCCCCATCTATCTCTTCCTTAAATCCAACCCCACCTCTCCCCATCAAACCTCTTTCTCTTGCCCACCTGGGAACTTACACAATTAGACTTAAAGCTAAAATGCCTCATTGGAGTTTATTTATTTAGAAACATATTGAGGCGGTTCCCACAATCAGTGGGAACCACTGAAATGGGGTTTGCGGGGAGAGCGGGCTTAGCCCAGTCTCCCCATAGATGAGCAGTCAGTCTGCTCCAGGCAGCCGAACCAGCCGCCCACATGACTGCCAGCTCTGTTATGGAGCCAGTGGGGGCAGGGGGGGATTGAGGGCCGCAAGGCCCCTGGAAGTGTCAGCATGCCCTGTGCGAGCACGCAGGGCGAGCTGTAGAGACCCCTAGCCGGGAGGCTGCTTTTTAGCCTCCTGGTCGGGGGTATAATCGTGAGTTGCCGCAGCGCGGAGCTGCGCCACAGCAACACAAGATTGTAGAGCCCAGGTTAGCGGAGCGCTTGTTACGCTAACATGGCCTTAGGGGAGGGTTCTTTAAGTGGGTGACCCGCTTGAGAGTAACTGGGCTTGCCTGCAAGCCCGGTGGTTCTCACGGTCAGCAGAAAGTGGGCTAGATTTTCCCTTAGCCCGCTTTTTGGCAATCGTGAGAAATGCCTCATTGTATTGCTCTTTAAGAAGTTAGAAACGCCCCACTGAAGTTAATCTGCTTAGTAACGTATTTTTATTGCTTTAACCACACAATTCTCTTCCTGTATCCCCTCCTCCCTCAAATAAATTCTTCTTTTTAATTTTAAAATTATATCCTGCCTCAATCCAGTCATTTCTTGAGTCCAAACATTTGCATAAATTAAAGCTGGTGGAACTGACCCCCTTAATTTCCCTACAAAACCCGAAAATTGGGGTGCTGACCAAACATCCCTGGGTCAGTTCCATTAATACCCCACACCCTTCTGATGGATTGAGTCACTAAGTGTCATCAAGTCGGTGCCGACTCTTATCGACCACATAGATCTATTCTCTCCAGGATCCTCTTCTTCTCTTTCCTTCAACTTTTCCCAGCATTATGGACTTCTCAAGGGAGCTGGGTTTGCACATAATGTGTCTGAAGTATGATAGTTTGAGCCTGGTCATTTGCGCCTTGAGTGAAAATTCTGGATTGATTTGTTCTATGATCCATTTGTTTGTTTTCCTGGCTGTCCATGTATCCTCAAAAGTCTTCTCCAGCACCAAAGTTCAAAAATGTCACTACTTTTTCTATCTTGCTTCTTCAGAGACTACCCTTCTAAAAAGCCCAGGCTACCCATTTGCAGAACACTGGGATTGAAACTGATCCCAGTGCTTTTCATGACCGGCTCTACCCAGGTAGGGCTGTCCTAGCCTGGGTAGAGCTGGTTGTGAGAACAACCTTCAAGATCTTTATTGTGCTGATGGGGTTTACTGCAAGTGTTGGTGGGTCACAAGTTGTGCAGGCCTGATCTAGGAGCAGGTTTATACTGGCTGCGTTTCAAAAACTGGATTTATGTTGTGGACTTAATGTTGCCAAATTGGCAGCATCCCAAAGCCCGAAAGCAGGGCCGGCTTTTTCTATGAAGCAAGAGATGTGTAGCATCAGAGAGCCACCCACTGGAGTCTGGGAAGGTGCCAATGGAACTTGAAGAAAAGCAACAGGCTTTTCTGTCTCTTTCAGGACAGGGAATCCTCTGCAGGCAGCTAAATGGATTCCGAAGTGGATTGCAATGCAAAGACAGGCAGACTCACAGAGGTGGGGGTGGGTGGGGTGGCTTCCCTTTGTTCTCCCAGCTGCCCCCTCTGGGCTCTGGCTCAGTCTGAGTCAACAAGTCATCAAGTCAAAACAAAGGGACTCTCTTTGTTTTGCAAAGGGACTCTCAAACTTGACCAGAGGCTCTCCTCCTCCCCTTGCTTGCTCTGCGCTAGGAGAAAGGAGACACGGGGAGCGAGCAAGACCACAGGCACAGTCTCATTTCAAAGAAGAAGCATCCTTTATCATTCCTATTTCAAAAACAGTAAGCAGAAATGGAGGGGGTGCTTATGGGGGATGTATGTTTTATGAAATGAGGAGATACCAGGAATGGAATCACTCTGTGTCTGTGATTCTGGGGATGGCAGAGTATTGAATGCAAAACATGCAGTGCCTGTAAAATCCAGGGCAATAATGCAAAAAATGCAGTATGTTTTAGTTGCTTAATGCAGTATAATGTTCAATTTAATTTTCAGTATGATTATTTTGAGTTAATTGAGTAGAATTTACAGGCATAGGTAGGGACTATTTGAGCCAGCGTGGTGTAGTGGTTAGAGTGCTGGACTAGGACTGGGGAGACCCGAGTTCAAATCCCCATTCTGTCATAAAACTAGCTGGGTGACTCTGGGCCAGTCACTTCTCTCTCAGCCTAACCTACTTCACAGGGTTGTTGTGAAAGAAAAACTTAAGTATGTAGTACAGCGCTCTGGGCTCCTTGGAGGAAGAGCAGGATATAAATGTCATAATAATCTGTAAGGGACAGAGGAGCCATGAGATTTCATAACCCCATGAGAAATGAACCTGTTCTTCTATATGCCATAAATAATATAGCTTGAGAGGCAGATACTTATCTCTTCTCAGCTATCCTGGAGACCTTACTTCTTGTAAAGTCAGAGCCAGAGGTGAGGGGCTGGAGGTGAGATATAATGTTTTTGTGTGCCACACTGTGCATGGCACATTATTTGTGTGTAGGAACATAGGAAGATAGGAAGCTGCCATATATTGAGTCAGACCATTGGTCTATCTAGCTCAGAATTGTCTTCACAGACTGGCAGCAGCTTCTCCAAGGTTGCAGGCAGGAATCTCTCTCAGCCCTATCTTTGGAGAAGCCAGGGAGGAAACTTGAAACCTTCTGCTTTTCCCAGAGCAGCTTCATGCCCTGAGGGGAATCTCTTCCAGTGCTCACACATCAAGTGTCCCATTCATATGCAACCAGAGCGGAGCTAGCTAAGGGGACAAGTCATGCTTGCCCGCACAAGACCATCTCTCCTCCTATAATATCAGTTTGAATCTGTAACTGACATTTCCACCAGTTCCCCCTAATTGTCCTTTCAAGTGGCAATCACCGAAGCTGATGACAAAGGTGTGCTATCCCTTTAAATGCCACAGGCCTTGGACAGTTCTGAGCCAGGCCTGCCTTCTGACAGTTGGGATGGATTCTTCAGCCTTGAATTTTTCAAACAGGCTTGGCTGCTGTTCCCTGATGGCTTGCTTGAATTCTTGCAGTCCTCAATCTGGTCTCTCTTTATTTTATTTTATTTTATTTATTTATTAGATTTATATACCGCCCTTCCAAAATGGCTCAGGGCGGTTCACAACATGATAAACAATTAAACAAATTAACTATTAAAACTGGGTAGCCATTCCCCAGGTCATCAGTATCTAGCCAGCAATGACTCTCTTCCCTGGTAAACTGACTTCCTGAAAAGAAACAGGCACCTTAGCTCTTTGCTAGGGATGTGCATGGTCCGGAGCAGTCTGGACCGGCACCGAAGGGGGGCCTTCCTTTTAGGGTGGAGAGGGCTTGCTTACCCCTCCCACCTCTTTGCCCCCTCCAGCGCCCGTATTTTACAGAGTAATTGGGGCGCTGGAAACCAGCCGCCCCCGCCGACCCCCCGCGAGCGGATTAGGGGCAAAAAAAACCTACTGCCGCCCTCCTGCCCTCCCACCCGCCGCCCCCCCACGAGTGCTCACCACATCGTTTGCAAAAAATAGAGAGGAGCTCGCGAACAGAGCTCCTCTCTTGCCAAAGTCTCAGGCCCAACTGGGGCCTTGGGCGCGTGCGCACGCGCGATAGGACTCCTCAGCTAATGGAACTTCGGCCGGAGGCCCGGTCTACCCGCCGGGAAGAAGCTGGGTAGACCGGGCCTCTGGAGATCGGAGGCCCGGTCTACCCACCGGGAAGAGGCCGGGTAGACCGGACCTCCGATCGCTGGAGGCCCGGTCTACCCGGCTTCTTCCCGGCGGGTAGACCAGGCCTCCGGCCGAAGTTCCATTAGCTGAGGAGTCCTATCACGTGTGTGCGCGCGCCCAAGGCCCCAGTTGGGCCTGAGACTCTGGCGAGAGAGGAGCTCTGTTCGCGAGCTCCTCTCTATTTTTTGCAAACGATGTGGTGAGCACTCGGGGGGGCGGGTGGGAGGGAGGGAGGCGGGAGGGCAGCAGTAGGGTTTTTTTGCCCCTAATCCGCTCGCGGGGGGGCGGGGGGGCGGTTGGTTTCCAGCACCCCAATTACTCTGTAAAATACGGGCGCTGGAGGGGGCAAAGAGGCGGGAGGGGTAAGCAAGCCCTCCCGCCCTTAAAGGAAGACCCCCCCACCCGGACCCGGACCGGCCAAGTCCGAACCGGTCTGGAAGTTCAGAGGCCTTTAGAATGGCCTCCAGACCGGTTCGGACACACCCCTACTCTTTGCCTGCCCTTCCTCCTTCAGCTCTGACTCCATCTTCAGCCTTCTTCCTAATAGCACTTAGCAATAGCACTTACATTTATATACCGCTCTATAGCCGGAGCTCTCTAAGCGGTTTACAATGATTTAGCATATTGCCCCCAACATTCTGGGTACTCATTTTACCGACCTCGGAAGGATGGAAGGCTGAGTCAACCTTGAGCCCCTGGTCAGGATCGAACTTGTAACCTTCTGGTTACAGGGCGGCAGTTTTACCACTGCGCCACCAGGGGCTCTTGATAAGACTTCCGTCCCATACAGTATCTTCCACCCAATCTGCCTGAAACCCACTAGGACCGGGGAGACCCGAGTTCAAATCCCCATTCAGCCATGAGACTTGCTGGGTGACTCAGGGCCAGTCACTTCTCTCTCAGCCTAACCTACTTCACAGGGTTGCTGTGAGGAGAAACCTAAGTATGTAGTACACCACTCTGGGCTCCTTGGACGAAGAGCGGGATATAAATGCAAAATAATAATAAAATAAAAATAATAATACATAATTATATTATATACAATATTATGTACATAATTACATAAAATCTTTGTGTGTTAAATTTTGAATACACACTAATTGTATTCCAAATTTTTATTTTTCACGATAACGAAGGGCGCTCAACAGAGTGTTGCATCTGGGGGCTAGATCCCCTAGAGCCGGCCCTGCCCGACAGGATGAAACCTGGTGATGTCCCAAAGCAAGGCTCAGAAGATAACCAAGATATAATGTAAAGGCTATGCAGGGCTTTTTAAAATGTGCAACCTGACACAAAATCTGTGGTTCCACAAAAAACAAACAAAAAACAAACAAACAATTAAAATGTTTTTTTTTAATTGTGCAGCTTAAAAATTCAAGTAATGGAAAAGTTGTGTTATGTTATAGATTATGTAAAAGTGACTGAGAAAAATAAAATGGGTAGTCCATGCTCCTCTAAAACCATACCCATTTCTCCTTCCCCTGCCAAAGACATTTCCTGCAAACCAGATTTTAAGCAGGAAAAAATAAGTCAAATCAGCAGTGAGCAAAACTCTTTCTTTAAGGGTTGATTTCTTGGTTGTCCCACAATCTGATGCAGTCCTTTGGGTACTTTCATATAAGACCTGTATTGCAGGTGCATCTGTTTATTTTGTTCTTTGCTTTTCCACCCCGCCCCCCCCCCAAAAATGTTTTGCTAAAGTTCATGATGCTTCCTATATGAAGCTTGAATATAACACACTTCTGCAAGGGAGCCGTGAAATTTCCAGTTCTGGGAAATTTGTAGGACTCTAGGCAACAAAGTATATGTGCACAGACCAGGAAAACTCACAGATGTACACCTGTGCATGTTCTTAGTCTGTGCATACATACTAAATAAGGTAATTAAGGTTCCAGCTACTCACTGGTAGATCTGGTTTCCATGTTTGTGTTATAGTGGAAATGAAGGTTTCAGCCACATGTGCAGGTGCAATTCTAAGTTTTCCTTTAAATAAAGCTTTGAAGCAATGATTAATACAGTAGCAATAAAATTGCATGGAATAGAAGCAAAATAACTCCTAAAAACTAATTTATGAAGCCTTGGCCTCCCCCTACACCCCACCGATTAAAATGTACCTGGAACTACAACTGTACTAGATTTGGTACAAATTGGTCCAGGCATTTAGGTGTGCGCCTATTAATCCAAAGTTAATAGGTGCACGAGCGTATATACGCATGTGCGCGCACATACACACACAGATTTTCACCTTAAGGAAAGTAAAAGGACAGTTATACTTGTTAAAGCATATTTTAAAATACATATTGGGTTAGTATGGCCAATATACTAGAAATAAACAGAAATACGCAACAACTACAAAGAGCAAATTAAGTCTGGGAGCTAGAGGCAGGGAATGAGAAGCAAGAGGGGAATGAGAGAAAGAGAGAGAGGGGAGCATCAACTTAACCAGTCTGCACATCCCACATGATAAAAATGTGAGCATACCGTGAGTGAGTATGACTCTCTCCAGAAAGCCATTTCTGACTTTCATGGGGTATGGGTCATCCAGACTACCCCTCTGCATGAGCTCCAAACACTGCTTTAAAGTAGTATTTATAGAAGCTCTGAAAAGCCTGAATAGTGCTTTGCATAAGAGAGGCTGGTATTGCAATTGTACTTTAAATTTTTTAAATCATCACATAGCAGGTCTGCAAAAACAGAAAACACTGGAATGCAACAGGTTGGCAACAACAATGGATTCACTGTAAAAAGTGATGCTTGAATTGAAACATCTCTGGAATAAGGGAGTTCATGGGTAGGATATAATAAACTCAGATTCATACATATACTTCATAAATATTCATGTCAGCCTCTCTGTTTTATGCTGCTTGTGCCTGAACTTTCCTCCACCTGCACATCAATATTGTACAAAATAACTGCTATCCCAGTACACTAGCATTGCTATGTGACCTGCCAATTTAAATGCATATGATCTAGGGGTGTGCAATTCGGGTTTTCGGTGATTCGGTTCGGGACCCAAACCAAATCACCCCCGTTCTGTTCTGTGCCCGAATCTGGGCTACCCAAATCACACCTGATTCGGTTCGGATTCGGGTATGAAAAATGGATCCCAGGGGGGAAATAGTGGGGTGGGGTGGTAGTGCCCAATGGTTGGAGGCTACTACCCAAATTTCAGGGGGATTGGGCAAAGGGCTGATTTTTGGGGAATTTTTGAAGTTTTAGTGTCTTTGGGGCATATCAGGGGCATAGCTTGGGATCTGGGCAAAAAGAGTGGGGTGGGGTCGTAGTGCCTAATGGGTGGAGGCTACCACCCCAATTTCAGAGTGATTGGGCAGAGGGCTGATTTTTGGGGAATTGTTGAAGTTTACAATTTAAGGTTTTTCCCCATAGAGAAGCATTGAGGTGTCAGCAAATGTATAGCTTCACGTGGTGGGCAAAGGGGTGGCCTAGAGCAGTGTGGGGTTGGTGGTAGTGCCAGGTAGGGTCAAGGAAGCTACCTGAATTTTTTCAAAGGATTTGGGCAGAGGGCTGATTTGGGGGGAATTGTTAAAGTTTACGCGTCTTTAAGGTTTTTCCTCATAGGGTATGCATGGAGCTTTCAGCAGCCCCATAAGTGCACTTGGGGGGTGCTGGGGTGGCCCAGAGCGAGTGGTAGTGGCACATAGGGTTCCAACCACCCCCAAGGGTTTCTAACCCATGGGGTACAGGGTGCTGTTGTTTCAGAGGTATTCTGAGTGTGGATTCTATGATAGCTAATGAGATTTTCAGTGAAACACTATGAATCCACTCTAATTTGCTATCATAGAATCCACACTCAGAATACCTCTGAAACAACAGCACCTCTGAAACAACAGCACCATGTTAGAAACCCATGGGGGTGGTTGGCACCCTATGTGCACTACACTACCACTCGCTCTGGGCCACCCCAGCACCCCGCAAGTGCACTTATGGGGCTGCTGAAAGCTCCATGCATACCCTATGAGGAAAAACCTTAAAGACGCATAAACTTTAACAATTCCCCCCAAATCAGCCCTCTGCCCAAATCCTTTGAAAAAATTCAGGTAGCTTCCTTGACCCTACCTGGCACTACCACCAACCCCACACTGCTCTAGGCCACCCCTTTGCCCCCCGCGTGAAGCTATACATTTGCTGACACCTCAATGCTTCTCTATGGGGAAAAACCTTAAAGATGCGTAGATTTTAACAATTCCCCAAAAATCAGCCCTTTGCCCAAATCCTTTGAAAAAATTCAGGTAGCTTCCTTGACCCTACCTGGCACTACCACCAACCCCACACTGCTCTAGGCCACCCCTTTGCCCACCACGTGAAGCTATACATTTGCTGACACCTCAATGCTTCTCTATGGGGAAAAACCTTAAAGATGCATAAACTTCAACAATTCCCCAAAAATCAGCCCTCTGCCCAATCACTCTGAGATTGGGGTGGTAGCCTCCACCCATTAGGCACTACGACCCCACCCGACTCTTTTTGCCCAGATCCCAAGCTATGCCCCTGATATGCCCCAAAGACACTAAAACTTCAAAAATTCCCCAAAAATCAGCCCTTTGCCCAATTCCCCTGAAATTTGGGTGGTAGCCTCCATCCATTAGGCACTACCACCCCACCCCACTATTTTGCCCCTGGGACCCAAAATTCAAGCTGACGTCACATTAGACCTTTTTGCATTCAAATCAATGGAGGCAAAAAGGCGGGAAATTCAAAGAGACGTCAGCCCGAATCACCCGGATTTTTCGGGCCCGAATCAGGGGTGATTCGGCTCGGGCCCGAAAAATATTGGGTGACATCGGGGGTGATTCGGTTCGGACCCGAATCACCCAAAATTGCTCGTTTTGGGCACAGATCGATCTGTGCCTGAAATTTTTTGCACATCCCTAATATGATCAGGGCTTTAGTCTTTGCATCTCATCCTTTTCCTCCAAATCTCTTTTGGCAATATGTTGATGACTCACCCGTATAGAAACCAGAGCATCTTGCCATGCTGTTGTGTCTAAAGAGAAGTGAGCTTCACCATTCTCATCTGTGATGAATTGAAAGTGTGTCTCCACCTCATTGAAATCAACTGTAAGATAGACAGTCTGGTTCTTGATAGGTACTTCATTAACAGTAAATTTCATCTGCAGAACAAATCAGGAGTTAATGGGAAGACATCTGCTTGCTCCAACCAAAGCTTGAAATGGCACCTCCAAGTGACATCTTCAAAAACATCTTTCTGTCCCTGCACATTAAGCAAGAGTGCAAAGAAAGCAGTGCCACATCAGCTCCCTGGGCGATGAAGAGGGTAGGTGGGTGTGTATTTAGGAACTCACCTTTCCAGTATATGGAAACCCATGCTTGTAGTATGGATTGAGATTGATGAATTCAACATCAACTGATTTGGTGGTGATAAAGATGGTGTCACTTCCTGAGTGTGTCATGCCTGCAGAGAGAAGTGAAATCTTGGCTCAGCACAGCTGCATTTTATGGTTTGGTGGGGGGTGGAGTTGTGCGCCTGGCCCCATAGACAGGCACCCCGCCATCTTGGCTCCCCCGGCACGTGATGGGGGCCAGCCAATGGGAGCAATGCATAAGCAGTGGGTTCCATTCTCCTCTGCTCAGTTGCTCTCGGGCAAGGCACCCACCCATCCCATGGCCAGTGAGGGTTATCCGGTCGTCTTTTGGGGCAAAGTAGGATTTGGGGTGAGGGTCATACCTGATTGGCTCTATGTGTGGCCTATTTTCACCTACTTCTCACTGACTTTTTCTGATAAGGTTTCACCATTTGGGATATTTTGGTCACTTTGCAGGTGAGTGTGGGCTGGGGTAGGCTGTTTGGTGTTGGGCTGGAGGATCATTTAAGGCAAGAGGGAGTCGAGGAACAGCTCTTTCGGGTTTTGCAGCCCTTGGGCCGAGATCTGCCCCTACTCAGAGGGTGGCTTGACGCACCACTCAGAGTTCTGTGGCCTGAGTTGGGGTGGGTCAGGCTAGCCTCCCCTTAGCAGGGATAAAACCTTGTGGTGTGACCATGTCAGGACTCAGTGACTGGCTGAATCACTGCGGTGGGCAGTCCTTCACCCTGCGGTGGGCAGTCCTCCTTAGGAGGCTGACCCTCATGGGTGGTGCCCACACTCTGTTAGTTTGTCCCCGTTGCAGGAAAATTGTAATTAATAATTGTAATTAAGAGCCCCTGGTGGCGCAGTGGTAAAACTGCCGCCCTGTAACCAGAAGGTTACAAGTTTGATCCTGACCAGGGGCTCAAGGTTGACTCAGCCTTCCATCCTTCCGAGGTCGGTAAAATGAGTACCCAGAATGTTGGGGGCAATATGCTAAATCATTGTAAACCGCTTAGAGAGCTCCGGCTATAAAGCGGTATATAAATGTAAGTGCTATTGCTATTGCTATTGCTAATAAAGTGGCCCTAGTTTTCTTCAATGACACGTGTCCTGTCTTTATTGGGGCTTGGGTGTGCAAAAAGAATTCTATAAGAATATGACATAGAAAGTAAATTATTTCAGGAACTTTACTGAGAAAACAAGATTACCTTTATAAATGCAGCAAATGTGTTCTGGGGTAGGTGGGAGAACTGCATTATACAGAGTAAAGGATAAAGTACATTAAGGCTAGAGGCATAGCGTAGTGGTTAGAGTATTGGACTAGGACTGGGAAGACCCAAGTTCGAATCCCCATTCAACCATGAAACTCACTGGGTGACTCTGGGCCAGTCGTGTACCTCTCAGCCTAACCTACCTCACAGGTTTGTTGTGAGGATAAAAATAAGCATGTACACCACTCTGAGCTCCTCAGAGGAAGAGTGGGATATAAATGCAATAAATAAATGAATTAAAGACAGCAAGATATATCATTGGTTCAAGGTATCAATAGACTGCCTGACAGCCATTGACTCAGGTACTGTGATGTCACAGAGGGGCATTCCAACCAAGGGAGTCTCTTTAGAGGGAATCTGAAATCAGTGGTACATGAGCAACTTTTACAATGGAAGGAAGTAAGACGCTGGGGTAAGTGGTGAAGTGGACAGACTTGCACATGGTACTAAACTATTTAGGGTAGTGAACAGATTGTGAGAAGCTCCAAAAACAAAACAGATTGTGAGGAGCTCCAAAAGGTTCTCTCAAACTGGGTGAGTGGGCAACAAAATGGCAAATGCAGTTCAGTGTAAGCACGTCTAAAGGGAAGCATATCGGGGCAAAAAAGAACCCCAACTTCATATATACACTGATGGGGTCTGAGCTGTCAGTGACTGACCAGGAGAGAGATCTTGGGGTTGTGGAGGACAGCCTGTTGAGAATGTCAACTCAGCAGTGGAAAAGGCCAATTCCATGCTAGTGATCATTAGGAAAGGGATTGAAAATAAAAATTCTTATATTATAATGCCCTTGTATAAATCTATGGCACGGCCACATCTACATACAGTTTTGGTCACCGTATCTTAAGAAGGATATCGTAGAACTGGAAAAGGTGCAGAAGAGGGCAACTGGGGCCTGGAGCACCTTCCTTATGTGGCTAGGCTACAGCATTTGTGTCGCTTTACTTTGGAAAAGAGGAGACTAAGGGGAGACATAATTGAGGTGTATAAAATCATGCATGGAGTGCAGAGAATAGACAGGGAGAATTTTTTCTCCCTCTTTCACAATACTAGAACCAGGGGTCATCTCATGATACTGAAGATCAGGAAATTTAGGATCTACAAGATGAAGTACTTTTTCACACAGCACATTAATCTATGGACTTCTATGCAGGGATGTAGTGATGGCAACTAGCTTGGATATCTTTAAAGGGGGCTTAGACAAATTCGTGGACAGGCCTATCACTGGCTACTAGTCTGGAGGCTACAGGCCACTTCAAGCTTCAGAGGCAAGATGCCTCTCAATATCAGTTGCAGGGGAGCAATAAAAAGAGAGAGGGCATGCACTTCTTGCTTGTGGGCTTCTCAGAGGAATCTGGTGAGCCACTGTGCAAAACAGGATGCTGGACTTGATGGGCCTTGGGCCTGATCCAGCAGGGCTGTTCTCATGTTCTTACCAAATTGTACCATGTGCATACTGTATTTACACTATGAACTTTCAAATGACACATCAGCCCTTTTTACATATCATAGCAAAGTCAAAGCCCATAAGCAGGAAACAAAGGCATGCCCCTCCCACGTTTGGTCCCCAGCCATGGTTTTTAGAGGCACATTGCCTTTGAAGCTGCAGTCGTAGTATTTGAGAGCTATCTAGCCATCAGGTAACTTTAGTGCTGAACAGAAAGTTGGAGGAAGTACTGCTTATATAAGAGGCTGCAACATGGTTTTTGCACATTTCCATTGTGTGGTACAGGGAATACTCTCAGACTGTGTAAATAAAGAGGCTATTCACACATGTGTGCAGAACCAGGCTAAGGGAGCCCAGCCCGGCTTTGCATGCACATGTGAAACGCCGGGAACAGGCTGATCACGGCAGCACACGGTGGCAAACCCACCTAAGTAGCCTCCCCTCAAAACAGGGTTAGGAGAGTGAGTGCTCTCTTAACTCCGTTTTTTAAAGTCGTCTGGTGCGGCTGCCAGACTGCAGGGAGTCTGGGGAGGGGGGATCTCCATGATGCACTGCACACTCAAGTGCTGCATTACGGTATTTCTGGGGGCCAGGATGACACATCCCAGCCTCTGACCTTCCCTGCTGCCTGGGCACACGGGGAATCATGTGGGCACACGGGGAGCACACCCAGCACAGGAGGAGCACTCGCCTGCAGGGAAAGGGAGTCTAATCCGCTTTCCCCGCAGCCCGCTCTGGTGCCCTTCTCGCTGGTCATGAGAAGAGGCTCACTGTTGGACTAGAAAGCTTGATAGAATGCACCTAAAGCCTGAAAATACCTCTATACCAAAATCTCAAGTTTAAAAACTTCTGATGCTGTAAAATTAGAAAGGGAGAAGCAATCCAAGATCCAGGCAAAATGAAAGCGATCCAACATTCCAATCTGTATTTCCCCATTCCCCCACCGCCCCTGATACCTGTTCCTTTCTCTTCCAATTCTGCATCAACCTGAATATAATTGGAATAGCTTTCTTGAGAGAGGTTCAGATCTTTTGCACTAACAGTAAAATGAGCACAACCTGTCTTGTCAGTCTGAGAATACAAAAAGAAAAACTGCATTAGCAAAGCTGCCCACTGCAAGACCCTCTTCTGTTTTACCACATCTTGGCTGTTTGAAGTTAGTGTGAGCCTTTTAAAAGCAATTATTTCCACTATAATAAAATGTGAAATTGATTTTGCAATTGTTACATAATGCGACTTGGAGGCTATGCACACGAGCAACCAAAACCAGGCTAGGGCAGCCCAGCCTCAAAAGCTTGTTAGGCTGGACTGTTGGGGATCCCAGTCCCAGCGCTGCCCTTGTGGGGAGCCTGACCTTTAACCCTGGCCTTTACCAAGGGTTAAGGGTTGCGTGTGCCCTTAACCCCAGTGCCAGGGTTGCGTGTATGTTCAGCCTGCACACTGCCCAAGCAAACACAGAGTCAGATGCCTAGAGCGCTCAGCTCCGGGGGGAATTCCCCAATGCACTGCACTCACTGCAAGGTTCATCTTGGGATTCCTGGAGGCTCATTGTCCGGGACTCGTTGTCTCAGTCTCCAGAGATCTGCACTTCTGGGAGCAATGCAGATCATGTGGGTGCACGATAGCGTGCCCAAAGGAGAATCACCCATCTTCTGGAGGGAAGTAGGTGCAGCCCTGCCTCCCCGCCCCCCACCCCTGTGAGTCATGTGAATAGCCTTATGCCATAGCAGCACAGAATGAGGCTGCTATTCTCATCTTGGCTTCAGAAGCAGGCAGATGAAAGGACAAAGGAGAGTCATACATTTTAATGTCCCATAGAGACTGGAAAAAAGCATAAAGTGATTTTGTTGACTTTTAGTACTATCTATCCAAACAACACTTGGGGAAGGAGTGAAAAGGTTATTGCAGTGATTAGCAGGGCAGCAGCATTCTGCCTCCTTAGTCCTTGACCAATCATGAGGCGCAGAAATAGCGTACTGGACTGCATTGCAAAGGAAGATATTGTGTCTCCACCTAGCAACAGCTCACACCTCCTATAGAATGGGCACATTAAAAACAGAGGGAGTAGATGTGTATATTCTGACTCTGAATGCACACATCATGCTCCTTTATTGGAAACTCACTTCCTCTCTTTACAAGAATTTTCATGGTTACCTTCAAATGGAGGATATTGCTCACTGGCAAAATGGTGTAACAGTAGTGAATGCCTAGCTAGCTCATTGATGGATACTTATGGTTTCTTATTTATTTATTATTTATTTATTATTAAAAAATTTATACCGCCCTTCCATTCTTGCCAGAATCCATACAGACAGAGACAGAAAACTGCTCCACTACCTCCAGTCAAGGTCTTCCTTCAACCATGCATTATTTATTTATTTACTTACCACATTTCAAGAGAAAAGTTCTCATAGACATTTATATAGATTAAGAAGATTATTTATATAGATTAAGAAAATTATTTATATAGATTAAGAAGATTATTTGTTTATTTATTTACCACATTTCAAGAGAAAAGTTCTCATAGTCATAGATGTAGATTAAGAAGAGGGTTGTACACCACCCAGAGCCTTTGGATGGATAGGGCGGAATAGAAATGTAATAAATAAGTAAGAAGAGGAAGCCCTGTCTCAAAAAGACTCACAGTTTTTAAAAAAAATACAAAGTAAACACCAGCAACAGACACTGGAGGGATGCTGTGCTGTGAATGAATTCTCCCCCTATCAAATATAAAAAGACTCAGCATGCTGAAAGGTTTCTCAGCCCAATTAGTCCCTGCCACTTCTCTTCTCCGTAACTGCTCTTTTGTCTTGCCATTCCTGCCTCCCCCTCAACCTCTGGGATGGAGCCTGCTGATGCCACCCACCTTCTCTCCTTTCCCCTCTCTTTCCCCACTCAGGGTCCATCTGGTCATCATCACTGCTCCAGCAGCAGCAACCAACTTACTCACTTGCCTGTCCAGTCTGTTGTGATTGTCATTGTAATATCACAAGTATATAAGCTAATAACATTTAATTAAAGGTAAAACAAAAGCTATGCAGTCATACCTTAAGAGATCAACTACAACTGACAACTATCAACTGAACTAAAATAACTAAACTGTAGCCCACAGTAAGATCCCGTTTTATTTAAAGATACAGTAACACTTAAATCATTACACAGTTTCACCATTGCTTGCTGTTGTTGATTTCCCAGCACAGGACTTTCTTAGTCTCCTCCGTTCAAGCATCCCACGGAAGACTCCTTTTCTTGGAGCTCCGTTTTTCCTTCTGTGGACTCTTCTGTGGGATGCTTGAATGGAGGAGACCAAGCCAGACAAGTGCAGTGCTTGGGAAACAGAGGCAGTGAGCTATCAAGACTGGATGAGTGAACAAGTTATCTGACCACTGCTGTTGAAGCAAGGACGATGACAGATCGGAGGTGGGGTAGTGGCAGCAGGCTCCAGCCCAGAGATGGGAACAGAGAGGCAGAGGACAAGGTGACATGTTGCACCTCACATCAGGTGGCCAACTGTATTGAGATGCTGCTGATGGGAGCTGGGTATCAAGAGAAGATTCAGGGGTACTATGATAGCCGCCCTCAAATATCTGGACTGTCACATGGAAGAAGGTGCACATTTGTTATTTGCTGTTCCTGAGGGCAGGACTAGAATCATTGTGAAGCAGATTCAGACAGGAAGCTGATTTAGACGGGGTAGGGAAACTTGGCTCTCCAGCTCTTGTTGAACTACAACTCCCATCATCCCCAGCCACAATAAATTGGGAGTGGTAGTTCAGCAACAGCTGATATGCCAAAGGTTGCCATCAGAAGACATTTCCTAACTGTAAAGGTTGCTTGACAAGGAATGGTTTACTTCACACATTGATGGACTCTCCTTTTTTTAGAGGTTTTCAGAGTCTGGTTGGCCATCTAGGGACATAGGAAAGACACAGGAAACTGACTTATACTGAGTTGTTATTATTATTGGTCCATCCAGCTCAGTAAAGCCTAGAAAGACTGGCAGAGGCTTTTCCAAGGTTGCAGGCAGGAGTCTCCCTCAACCCTATCTGAAGATGTCAGGGCGGGAACCGGGAACCTTCTGCATGCAAGCATGCGGGTGTTCTTCGCAGAGTGGCCACACCCCCTAGGCCTAAGGGGAATATCTTATTGTGCTCATAAGTAGTATCTGAGTCAAATGCAAACCAGGGTGGACCCTGCTTAGCAAAGGGGACAATTCATGCCTGCAACCACAAGACCAATTCTCCTCCCCTTTCAGGGATGTTGTATTAACAGATTTATGCACTGAGGATATGGTGTTTAAATTAGATCTCCAAGGTCTCTTCAAGCTCTAAAAATCTATTATCTGAATAGAAAGCCAATTTTGAACTCTACCCAATGCATACTACCCCTTAAAATCATAAGCAATACCTCCATCTACCATGGCACATTTTAAGAAAACAGACTGCTAAACTAGGTGACTACTTGCCATTTTTCTTGGAAAAGTCATGGTTGTGCATCTTAACAAATTAGGCTTCTGGAATAATAAATTAGGCTACTGGAAAATCTTCTCTATAGACCAATCTGGCATAATAGAATACTTTTTGCCTCCTCCCCACTCACCTTGCTCAATTTTTGTGAAAAGCAGAGAGCAAGGGCAGCTGCTCAAGGAATCTCTGAGCTGGGTCTCGTGATCAGTGAGACCTGGTTTGTGAGAGTGAGCGGGGAGAGCGGGCTAAGCCCGCTCTCCCCACACACGAGCAGGGCAGGAGCCCTGGGCGGCCGGATCGGCAGCCCACACGATTGCTGGCTCCGTGATGGAGCCGGCAGGGGCTGGGGGGAGTGGGGGCCGATAGGCCCCCGGAAGCTCCAGCATGCCCTGTGCGAGCACGCAGGGCATGCTGGCGAGACCCCCAGAGCCGGGAGGTGGCTTTTCGCCTCCCCTTCGGGGGTGTCCTTGTGAGTAGCCATGGTGCGGACCCACGGTGTGGCTACTCACGATTTTTAAAAAAGGGCTTGCAGAGCGCTCGCTCCGCAAACCCAGTTTTAGGGGCAGGCTAATTGAGCGTGTTACCCGCTCAAGAACCACCAGGTTCACAGCTGAGCCCAGTGGTTCTCATGATTGCAGAAAATCGGGCTCGCGGAGGCAATTGTGTGAATAGCCTCTTTGACTGTGAATCAAAGGGTAGGCTGGAATAGGCAGCTAATTCTAATTGTTCAGTTAGAATTGTTCTAATTCTAATTGTTCAGTTTCTTTCCCAGTTCACTCACCTGCCCTATAAACTCCTTTTCAATGATAGGAAGTGATTCATTAGTTCTCTCTATTAAAAAATAATATGATATTTCCCGATTCAATGTCACATGTACATTCCCAAGAACAGGCTTTCCATATGTGTACCTGGATCAGAAAGCAGAAGGTGGGAAGGAACAGAAAAAAGCATTAGCCAAAGCAGTCAACATTCATGATAATCCTATAGGGGGTGGGAGTGCAAAAAGGGAGGGGGAGTCCACTAGAACAATGGAAACGACAAGAAAAATGATGTACGAAATTTATTCTTGCAGAAGGAAGATAATAAAAGCCTAATATAAGAGAATCTTTTAGAGAGAGGTTCTCCAAATAATTCTCTTTGAAGAAATAGAGTATCATATTCTATGTCCTGCAAGGAAAGATATTTTGGGCTTTATATGATTTTCATTTTGCACAAATAAGTTGGAAAAGATTCATGCCAAAGCAGCCACTTTACATCAGAAAATGGGGTTTGAGTTTATCCAACCTCTGAATTTATTCAGCCTCGTTAGACCTTAAGGCTAGCCTTTTGTCTTCAGGTTCCCCACTCCAAATGATCATCATCATCATCATCATCATCATCATCATCATCATCCTTTATTACAGTCATAGACCAGCATAAAAATACAAATTAGAGAATACGAGTAAATAAAAATGGAAATGGAAGGTAGTTACATATGTGATGATGCATATTAACATTAAAAGAACTAATAATACTTAGAATATATGAGGGTGTTAAAAATGTGAATGGTAAAAGAGCTAAAAGTGCTAAAATACTAAAAATGTAAATGCATATAATAATAATAATAATAAAATAATAATATGTTTAAAAGTAATAAAAATGCATAAAAGACATTAATAGGGGACATAAAATAGTAGAGTTAAAAAATAATATAATAGAGCTAAAAAGATCAGAGTAAAAATTATATTGAACGTTAAGAGCAATAAAAGGAGTAAAAAGGGGTGTGTGAACAATTACAGAATCAAATCAGGGCTAAAAAGGCTCAGAGCCCGTCATCTGCCGGCGGATGCCAATCACTGCCACACAGTATCTGGCAACGCTATAAGATATGTTAGGCTTAAAGTCAGAAAGTAGCAGGGAACTGTAGAACTGTCTTGGATGTCCCAGAAACTTGCTTAACAGCGGAAGAATGAGAGAGGCACGAATGCTTCTATAGAACGAGCAGAATAGGAGGACATGCCGAGTAGTTTCAATCTGCCCTGAGCCACAGGGCATAGACAGTCTGCAAATGGGATCCTTCTATAGCGGCCTTCTAGCACTACTGAGGGGAGGCCATTGCAGCGAGCCAAGGTGAACGCCCTTCTGTGGTTACCCTCAAATGTAGATGCAAAGATTACTTGGTAAGTTGATATGCTGAAACTGAATATCCAGACCCCTTAAGTAACAAAATAAGACTACAGCAGACTTGTTTCATTTTATATTGTTAAATTATATATGAATTATATATAAGGATATAGGTTGCTTTTCTGCTTTATGATGTAAGACAATGGGGGGCACCAATAACTGACATACTGAGGGCTAAGGGAGCCTAGCCTGCTTTCCTGTGTTTGTGTGCTGCAATAGGAGCTGTGCAGCCCCAATAAGTACCCCTCCCCTTAAACAAGGTTAGCGGAGCAAGTGCTTGTGATTGCAAAATGAGGTTTCGCAAGTGCTCCGCTAACCCCATTCGTCTGATCCTGAGACGCCGCAGTGCAGCTCTGCACTGTGGCAACTCACGGTGAAACCCACAACTGGGCAGCTAACACAAGCCTCCCGGTCTCGGGGGTCTCCCCAGGATGCCCCGCACACTCGCACGGGGCATCCTGGGACTTCCGGGGGCCAGGCAGCCCCCAATCTCCGCCACCCCTACTGGCTCCGTGGCAGAGCCAGTAGTCGTGTGGGCAGCCAATCCGGCCTCTCAGTCACGGCTCCCTGCTCATCTGCAGGAGAAGTGGGCTAAGCCCACTCTTCCCACAGAGCCTCACTGTTTCCCAGAGTAAGTTGTCTTCTGGAGATAAAATCCTCTCCCCCCGAGAATCTATATATTTAATTCATTAAGACCTACCTGTGACTAATCCCATGTGTGGCAGCTCTCGTGAGAGTTCACGAGTGAGGGGAGGGGGAGAGGAAGGTGAGCGGCCAGTGAGAGGAAGCGGTGTCTAGCCTGGCCACCGGGCAGCAGGAGGAAGCGGCGGCCAGCCTAACCGCTGGGCAGCGAGAGGAAGCAGTGGCCCGCCTGGCCGCCGGGCAACAAGAGAAAGCGGCAACCAGCCTGGCCGCTGGGCAGTGAGAGGAAGCAGCAGCCAGCCTGGCTGCCGGGCAGCGAGATGAAGTGGCAGCGAGAGGAAGTGGCAGCAAGAGGAAGCGGTGGCTGGCCTGACCGCCAGGCGACAAGTGGAAGCAGCAGCCACTCTGGTCGCCGGGAGGGAAGAGGAAGCACCGTCTGGCCTGGCCGCAGGTGGGAACCAACTGGGGCTGAAGGAAGGAGGGGGGAGAACGAACTGGGGCTGAAGAAAGGGGGGGAGAATGGATAGGGGCTGAAGGGAGACAGGGGGAGAGACAGCGAGAACTGACCCAGGCCAGCTCTGCGCCAGGCCAGCTAGATTGATTTTACTTCACTTGCAGCCAACCCAACATTGAGTGAGGAGTGGTTACAAAGAACATTCTTAGAAACAAACGGAGTTGTGTGATGTTACATCTACCTAGAAAGACAAACGGAGGTAATGATAAGGGTACCTCCAAAGAGTAATGGAGCTGTATATATTGATGAGGGAGAAGAACTAAATATGATTAGGGAGATGGATTGACAAACTATGACAGAGTAATAAAACCACAGTCTTGAACAACCAACCCTTGGGACAACTCAGCTGGAATATTGCTGGTTGGGAGAATAAACTCTAGATGGCAAATTTAGGGACTTTATTAGGCAAGATGATATTCTGCTGCTTCAGGAAATATGGGTATAGAAGAAAGTGGAACTACCAGGCTTTCAGAGCCATTCTGTGGAGACTTTACAACTCTTTATATTGTTAGGAAAGCAAGGACAAGGGCAGGATTGGTATGTCTGATAGCATCTCTCTGAATGCTAAAATTATACATTTTCCACCTCGGGGGTCATGAGCAATAGCGATCCTTCCTGTTTGAGACATGTCATATAAAATTGTTGATAATAAATGTATATATACCACCAGGTGGAAATAGAAAGCAAAATAGCGAGGCTATTCTCATAAGCAGCCAAGCCCAAGCTTAAGCAGCTAAGCTTAGGCTTGGCTTCCCCTTCAGAACTGCTGGGATCCATGCAGATCCCAGCAGTGCTACAGCACTAAACCCAGCATCACAGGCCAGCTCATTGCCAAGGGCCTTAACCTTGGCTCCGGGATTGTGTGTCAGCACAAGCTGCATATCCCCTCAACTTTGAAATGTACAAAACCAAGGTAATATCAAAATTACTGGGAATTACTGGGAATTCAACTGGGAATTGAAATTCAAAACTGGGCAAAGAGGCACCTTTTACTGTGGTGATTCTCTTTATTTAGCAGGGGGAAAGTAACTGGCCCTATCCACCCCCAGCACAGTACTTCCAGTGACTGTTGCTGGTGTGTGTCTTAAGTTTCTTTTTAGAATGTGAGCCCTTTGGGGACAGGGAGCCATCTTATTTGTTTGTTATTTCTCTTTGTAAACTGCCCTGAGCCGTTTTTGGAAGGGCGGTATAGAAATCGAATTATTATCATTTTACACAGTCAGACAGGTGTTATTGACTGGTTTGCTTTATCCAGACATCAAGTCCTTCCCAAGGACCTGGGATGCCAGAATTTTATTGTCAATGGTTATAGATATCGTCACAGAATATAGGCTGTTCCCAGTAAAGCTGCTTTTTGTAATTGGCTGATGGTGATTTCTGTGGCCCCTATGGTGTTGAGGTGCTCTTCAAGGTCTTTTGGAACTGCACCCAGGGCGCCAATTACCACTGGGATTATTTTGGTCTTTTTATGCCACAGTCTTTCAATTTCAATTTGTAGATCTTTGTATTTGGTGATTTTTTCTATTTCTTTTTCTTCTATTCTGGTATTGCTATGTCGATTATTTTGACTTGTTTTTCTTTCTTCTCGACTACAGTTATATCTGGTGTATTGTGTGGCAGATGTTTGTGTGTTTGTAGTTGGAAGTCCCATAATATTTTTACATCTTCATTTTCTTCAACTTTTTCAATTTTATGGTCCCACCAATGTTTGGCTACAGGTAGCTTGTATTTTTTGCAGATGTCCCAGTGTATAATAATAATAATAATAATAATAATAATAATAATAATTCAATTTCTATACCGCCCTTCCAAAAATGGCTCAGGGCGGTTTACAAAGAGAAATAACAAATAAGATGGCTCCCTGTCCCCAAAGGGCTCACATTCTAAAAAGAAACATAAGACACACACCAGCAACAGTCACTGGAAGTACTGTGCTGGGGGTGGATAGGGCCAGTTACTCTCCCCCTGCTAAATAAAGAGAATCACCATGGTAAAAGTTGCCTCTTTGCCCAGTTAGCAGTGGCAAACTGGGCTACTTTGTCATGCCTTTGTTTGTAGTCAGTCTGTGCAATCTGTGCAATATTATTATTATTATTATTATTATTATTATTATTATTATTATTAAATACAACACAGATGCAACAGACAAACACAACACAAACACAAAGGAGAAATGTTCAATACAAACAACTCAGACACAATAAACACAACACACATACAGTGTACAAATGTACACATACACAACACAATGCAAAACAGACCCTTTATAAAACAGTCCAGCAAAGGGAAACAACAACTTTGTGGTGACTGGTGGTGAGCCAACCAACAATGCTAGACCAATGATAGATGGGGAGAGGAGGGGAGGGGAGAATATACTACAATGTTAGGAAAGGATAAATGGATTTTGTGGATGAAAGAATCAGAGTTAGCGCGAATAGGTTTGCTTTAAATACCATAGTTAATTGAAAGTCCACATGCTGTGGTCATTATGAGAATCAAATACTGTACTTCACCATCAAGTGGCACCACTATCTCTAAGAATAGCTTAAGATTTTACTTACTTGCCACACACACTGAACTGAATTTCTTCATCTAAGGTGGTGACTAATGGCGGGAGCTGAAGTAACACTTCATATTTAGGCAACACTATCATGGAGAAAGTAAAGGAGGGCAGGTTGACAGAATTATTCACACAGGGTGAAGCGCATCATGTTTCATTCTGCAATATCTGAAATGACCAGCTGAAGAAGGCTGATGCTCATGTAAGTTTTGAAAACCTTGCGTTCAGTCTCAAAAGCCATGGCCGCCTCTAAAGGCACATTCAGGACTACTTTATACTCACCAGTCACAGAAAGGAACCATACAAGCTTCGTGCAAAGTCCTTTCCTTTACAATGCTCTGAATTTGCCTCAATTCTGAGATAGGTTAATTATGCATATAATTATATTATAATTCCATCATCACATTTTCACACTTCAGACAAAGATGCAATGCAGGAGAATGCTCTCAGTGCTGACTCTTGGGCATTCTCAAACAGGTTTTTGTATTTCATTAATATAGAATAATGCACAGTTTACTTCACCATATGGCTATTAGGCCGTAGCAGCTGATGGTTCTGGTCTTAATCTGGGTGGAAAGCCAGCAGTGCCATCTTATTTATTATCATTTTTCTATATAAAAACTGATATTTGTTGTTGATAAGTGGCATTTAAATGTTCACAGTAATAGTAGTAGTACAGTATATCTTATCAACCTCTTTCACTAGATCAACATGAACTGAGTAATCATGAGAGCTGGTGTAGCCCAGTAGTTAAGGGCCAAACTAGATGTAATATTAAATGTGTTTGGCCTTGTGACAGCCATGCAAGGCCTAAATTAGGGGGCATGTACCCCTTACCTTGACCCTTTACTCCCATGCTGTTTCCCACCAAAAATCCTTCCCAAAGCTGTTTTGGGTCCCTATAGCATATTGTCACAGCATAATACAAGACTATGTTGATCACACCATCTACTGATGATCTGCATGTGTGAGACAACCATTGAAGCTCTATGGCCACGAATACTGAAGCGCTTTTATATCACCTGACATAATATCATCTGATATCATCGGTGCTCTCCACTGGAGCCAGTTCTACTTCAAATGTGCTTGGAAAATGGAAAGAACCCAAAAGCACTTTCTTGTCAACATTCATGACTGGTTGTAAGCAAAGTGATGGTTTCCGTTTGCCCCAACTATTTGGGCTTTTCATTTGTCATTAAGACACCAAATCTCTTGAACTCTCAGCCAGTATGCATGTTCAGGTTTGAACTCCCTCCCCCACAGGAAAGGAAATATACAAAAAACATTCCACTGTGCCTTCCTATTACACATAGTTTCCCTTTCAATTTCTTGTGACATTTGGTGATTAATACGTCTGAGTTCAAGACTGGAGATATAATGCCGTTACTTTACCCCTATGTGCTCCCTCTCTTCCTTCCTCATTCTGTAGCTGTGGCATGTGTAAGAACTGAAAGCAAGGTTGAATGAAAAAAGCAGACCTATTAAACCTGAATGGATCATTGCTCCCTCAAGACCGGTTTTGTAGTCCATTGTACTTGATTGAGACAGATGGCAAACAGAATGAAATGGGTCCTAATCATTATGTTTTACTGTTCATCCTAAAATGAATGCACACTCTTGACTGAGATGTAAGTAGGTAAGCAAATCCATTTAACCTTAATCTTTAATCTTGCAAGAAATATGGTCTTCCCTTGAATCTTACCATATTCCTCCACTTTGAATTCTCGTTGTTTTAGATAACTGTCTCCCACTTTGATGGTATAACTTCCCAGGGCTGCTTCAGAGGCTAAAGGGAAGGACAAATCCACAATGCCTTGTTGGGACTTCACATTCACCCACTGGCCAATCCGGTTCTCATTGGGATCCTGTGCATGAGAATAAGACCAAAAGAACTGTGATGCAGAGTCAGCTGCAGTTGTCAGCAACATTGAGATGCACAGAACAGGATGTACAAAATACTGATGAAAGGAGCATATATGTATGGGTGTGATGGAGAATTAAATATGTTAAATGTGCTTTAGCTATTAGGTATTGGGGCTATTCTCACAATCAAAGAAAATCGGGCTAGCCTCCACTAGCCCAATTTTCTGCGATCGTGAGAACCACTGGGCTCAGCTACGAGCCCGGTGGTTCTAGAGCGGATAACCCGCTCAAGAACCCCTGCCCTAAAACCAGGTTTGTGGAGCGAGCACAAGAAGATCATGAGGTTTTGAAGATCATGAGTAGCCGCGGCGCGGCTTCACACCGCGTCTACTCACGAGAAGACCCCCAGAGGGGAGGTGAAAAGCCGCCCGGCTCCGAGGGTCTCGCCAGCATGCTTGCACAGGGCATGCTGGAGCTTTCAGGGGCCAATTGGCCCCCGCTTCCCCCAGCCCCCGCTGGCTCCGTCACGGAGCCGGCAATCATGTGGGAGGCCGATCTGGCCTCCCAGGGCTCCCTCCCCGCCCCAAACCGGGTCTCACTGATTGTGAGACCCGGTCCATTGTGTTACATTGTGTTTTTATATTGTGTTATAAACACAAAAACATAATATAACACAATGTAAACATTGTGGGCATTTACCACAATGGAAACATAAAAAAAGAAACATAAAAAAGGATCAGGCCAAGTCCTGTGCTCTGTTTCTCGTAGTGGCCCTCCACAGTGCTTCTGGGAAGCCCCACAAGCAAGTGGTGAAGCATGTTGGTCCCCGGAACTGGTATTCAGAGGTGTACAGCCTCTGAACCAAGGTAGCACATCAAGACTAGTTGCCATTGAGAAACTTGCCCTTCTTGAATTTGTTCAACTCTCTTTTAATGCCATCCAAGCCGGAGTCCATCACCACATCATGTGGCAACAAATTCCATTGACTAATTGTGCACTGTGTGAAGAAACACTTCCTTTGTGCTGACCCAAGTTTCATTGCTGACCTTAGGTTCTAATGTGTATGTAATCACCTATGATCTGTAGGATTCTGGCAAGGACAGAAGACAATTCTGCCCCTCCTCTGTTTCTAAGGATTTCTGCTCAAGTGCAGATTTATAGCATAATTCTCCTCACAACTTGGCAGTGTAAGATATGTGAATGTGTATATTGAATTAGTTTGTGTATGTTCCTTTAAGTCAGGTTGAAGGGAAGTGTAATCCCTGTATGTATCCAATTCAAGCAGGTTTGCTCAGTTTGCCAAAGATATACTAGAGTATGCATGCCAGATATACCAGATTATATTGTCGTAACAATTCATATTCATACACACACACACACACACTTATAAACTGAATAATAAAGTTGGAGCGAGCCTTGTAAGCAATCTAGTCCAGCCACTTGTTTGATGCAGGATATCCAGAGCTAGAGGATTCCAACAAGAGAGTTGTCCAGCTACTTAGACCTCTGATGAAGGAGAAGTCACTACCCCTCTCAGTAATTGGCTCCACTGTCAGTCTTCTCAAATAAAGAGGTTTTTTCTAATGTTTAGTCAAAATCTACTGTCCTGTAACTAAGCCCAATAGTTCTAGTCCTGCCTTCTTGGATAGCAAACAAGAAATGTGATAGCCCTTCAAGTATTGGAAGAGTGCTGTCATGTCCTTTCTGTCGTTTCTTCTAGAGGCTAAACATGCCCAGTTCCTTCAATCTTTACTTGACTTTTTTTTACCAGAATCCTGACAATCTTGGTTGCCTTCCTATGAATACTTATCTGTGAACAAGGTTGTCCTTTTAAAATATATTAGTTATGTGGTTGTATAATTAAATAAATTAGTACATTAGGTTAGTATAATGCTAATTCAGATTACATCAGTGGCAACTGCTGCCTCTAGAGGCTGGGGGTGTGGGTGGAGGGGAGGGGAGGGAGCCAGGGGTAACCATAGATGGAGCTAATAGTAGACAGGTCCAAATAGTAAGTTAGAAAGGATCAGCCCGTGGTTTTCTCCAACTGTAAAGTTATTTATTTGTCTCAAACAAAATCTCCATCATTCACACCAGCACTTGGCAGTTGGCTATTTAGTGCTAATTTGGTGCTAAATGTGCCCCTTGGTTGGCTGTGAGTAAATAAATCCTGCCCTTAGAATGGTTAATTGTAGGTGTCCGTATGGAAAGTAGCAATGCCCTCTCTCTCTCAAGTCCCCATGCTTCTTCTTCTTCTTCTCTTCAGCAGATCTATCTCGTCTTCTATCAGCATGGCCTCCAATTCTCTTCCTTCTTGCAATCTCAGCCCTCTCCTCCTCACCCCATGCAGGACTAGGTTAAGATCAACTGAAGGGGGTGGAATTGGGAGTCTTCATCACCTATTTTCAGGTAGCATCTGCATACACACATTTTACACTGCTTGAAAATTCCACAGTGTGTTTGGCCACACACAGAGCCCATTAATTTCCTTTGTTCTCACAAATATGCACACACAGTGCATACTTCAATTTTTAAAAAGCAAGCCTTATTTCTCCCTTTCTCACAATATAAACATTTCTGAGATATGTCCTTGGGCTCTAATCCTATGCACACAGCAGTTACTTGGAAGTAAGCTCCAAGGAGTTCATTAAGGCTTTACTTGGAATAAACTGCAAGTAGCTTGAGAGAATCCTTAGGTTGCCCATGAAGAGAAGGCAATAATCTCAGAATTCTTAAAAAATAAGCAAAAATGTCTGCATTAAAGACACACACATTTCAAACAGGATAAGTCTGAAACTATTCAGTTAGTAATTTCAGTCAAAATGCCTGGTTTTATTTGGAAGTTATAACCCGCTCCCTCTCCTTCACCCTCAAGAGAAGTGAAAGACTAAGAGAAAGATAAGGGAGCTTTTAACAGGCTTTTCTTAAAGTCTCAGAACAAGAGAGAAGATGGTGGGCTGCTTGCTTGTTAGTAAAAGGCCCCATTTTGAGTTGAAACGTTTCGAGTGTTTCAAGTGCCATATTGGAGGCCTGTTTTTCCCTTGCTGATTGGTTTTCTGGCACTGGCTTCTGTAGTGAACGGCCCCTCCTTCCCCTAAAGAGTGAACCAGAAGTGAACCCTGTCCTGACGGTCCTGTCCTGACCTCTAGAGATCAGCCACTCAGCACACAGTGGGCGGGACCTTGAGGGCCTTGCAGTAGGAAGAGAAGGGTTTCTTTGTTCTCAGTTGGAGCCAGGCAGGGTGAACAATAAGTTGGTTCACAACAACTTACATCCACAACAACTTACAACAAGCTTGTAAACTCCTTGCTTCTTGGTTGGCTTGTTATCATACAAATCAAGTGTTGTCATGGGCAACTATGCCCCAATTGACTGGGGGTGGGGGAGCAGGAGGGAAGGGGGAGGCCAAACAAACAAAAAAAGGAGGGAGTTTCAAAATGTATTTAAGGGGACTCTGGGAAGCAGAGAGATCTTAGTGTGACTGTCTCTTGAGGATAGTACATCAGAGGATTGGATTTAGAGACTGCAGCAGCACTGAGAGCAGACTGGTGGTGGTGGTCTGTCCATCTGCCTGGCCCAGTATAGAGACAGACAGAGAGTGCCTGTTGGCTTTTCTGTCTCTCTTTTTGATTTCTTTTGCACTGCCAACAACTATTTTCCTTTCCTTTTCTATTTTTCCAATTATTATTATTTAATTGTACCAGCAGCCCCAGTGGCTTGAACTGGGTGCTGCTTTGAATTTTTTCTTCTTCTGTGGATTTCTTCTTCTTCTTGCTTGTAGCCAGCCCCTAGTAGCTTTAATAACTGGGATGCTGAGCTGACTGTTATTCTTTTCTCTTGCAGCCCCAAGTTGCACCTTTGCACTGCTGCTGTGTGCCTGGACTGCACTTCATTTAATTGTTTTTGTAGCCTGGTGTGTGTTGAGTGACTTATGTCTGGTGCCCAGCCTGCCAGGCTCTCCCTGTTTTTCCCCCATGGTGTTTTTCTTTTTTGATTTTTTGGGTGGGTGGGGGCCCACCTGCTGGCATCCACCTGCCCTCCCCTCAGCTGTTGAGTCCCAGTGTCTGCTCGGTCCAAGTTGCTCTGAAAGTAGCATCTGGCCAGACTCCAGCAGAAGAAACTGGAAGGTAAATAAGCCCCACCAATTCCATTCCTTGGTGAGGTTTAGAGAACTTAAGAGTTCTTTAAATAGGGGCTAGTTTGGGGAAGGGATTAGGTAGGTGCTAGGACTGTAGCAGAAGCCTTCTGATGCCACAGAAATCCCCTTCCCTTCCCTTTGACTTATTCCATTGTTGCTTGCTCCCGCGAACCCCCCCCCCAATAAAGCCTGCTTCTTTATTTGTGTGGGATTTAATTTTCTAGCTTTTGTGTGTGCTCTACAGTCCTATAGATAGTACTGTGTGTGGCACACAGCATAAATAGTACTGTAGCACAGTATAAATGGCTCTCTGGGAAGCCAACCCTTCACCGATGGTTCATGGTGACCGAGAATGCTGCAAACATAGTGAGGGCAGCTGAGCAGATTCAATTTGTGACCATCCATTGTGTGGAGCGCACTCTGAACCTGGTTGTGCGGGATGTGGTTGGCCCTTCTAAGGCTGTGGCCAGGCAAGACATCCCTGCTGCTGGCACTAGGTGCCAGTCTGCTGTTGCCACAGTTGCTCTTGTGAAGAGGTGCTGCAAGATAGCAACTTTCTTCCACTGGAGCGAAAAGGATAGGCGGATGCTCACGGAGAGGCAGCTTGAGCTCAGCCTACCTGAACACCTGATCCTTCAGGATGTTCCGACCTGGTGGAACTCCACCTTTCTCTTGCTCCAGTGCCTGCAGGAGCAAGAGGTGGCATTCCATGGCCTGGCAAGGAGGCATGGTTTAGAAGTGTGTGGCCTATCCACTCAGGACTGGACACTCATTTCTGAGGTTATCTTGGCACTTGAGCCATTCTTAGCTGCCACAGACAGCTTGTGTGCCGAGACAGCAATGCTGTGCAATGCTTTGCCTGCTGCAGGGCTCTTCTCCTTGAGAAGACAATGGATGAGCTCCAGTCCATGCTGAACATTGAGGAAGCAATTGTCTTGGAAGGTCAGCTGAGGACTGGAGTGGTGGATCAGCTCAACACACCCTTTTGTACATTGGCAGTACACACCTTTTTGTACATTGGCAGTACAATCCCAAGCACCAAAGGCAAAGCTGTCACCCCTGCCCAGCTGCCCAGGTGGAGGGACCTCCTGGTTGAAGAGGTTAGGTGAGCCAAGGAGAGGAGGCTGGAGTGCAACCAGGAGGAGGGTGCCGGAGCGCCTACTGCTAGTGCACAGTCCAACCCTAGCAGCAGCAGCATCACCGCCTCCCAGTCCTGCAGCGTGGTGTCCCTGGCAGGACTAAGGGAGCCAGTGGTTCTGCCTCAGTGTTCCACCTGCTGGTTCACAGAGGGGTTCCTTGGTGCATTGCCAAGAGTACGGAAGGAGCCCTTGGACCAAGGAAACATTGCAATCTGAATAGTAATATGCTCTTTGCTCCACATGTTTTACTAGCCAGCATCTTGAGACTGTACACTGTTGAAATGAATATTGGTATGGTATTTTGTACTGAGAAAGGATGTAATCTTCCACTGTTTGGATAATGCATTGGAATTCTATTTTTAAAATCTATATAGAAAAAAAAATCTATATAGAAAAATTAAATTAAAATATTTACTGTAAGATTGCAACAGTCAACAGCTCTGCCACTATATTATTTTTCAGGCTGTACGAATTTCTGCCTCAAAGAGAGAAGCAAATACTGTGCTTTCTAGGGAACTGAAATGTACTCCAAACACCCTCAAATTCCCTTGTTTGCTTTTTAGTGCTGTTTGCAGTCATTGTTTTCTAGGGGTGCTCTGCTGGCACTCTTTCTTCCCTCCCTCAACTTTTCTCTCTGTGCAAACAGTCCTCTCCCTGCTTACCACCTTTCAGCCTGATTCTCCACACAGAGAAGGGCATTGAGAAAGCCAGTGAGCAGGGTGTTGCTTCCAAAGCACTACTTGCAGCATGATATTTGCACTGTAGATTTGCCTTCCCTCCCTCCAAGTAAATATTTCTTTCCTTTTGGCAGTGCACTCCAAAAAAATCTCTGAAATGGAGGGCACTATCAAAGGGTTTTCATATCTGTTGAAAGCATTTGTGAAAATAGCACAATTTCAGCACAACTCAAATTCTTTCACACCCAGAGTTCTAGGATGATATGTTTACACTATAAATTCAAACTGTTTTCAAACCTGTTTAACAGTAATGATTCACAGAAGGGACCTTTGGAATTGTAATACTGTGCAGGGGCTCATGATTTTAAAAAAAATCACAAAACTATAGTTTCAAGTCAGGATGTACATGAATCTAATGTTGCGATTCGATTTGAGTTCAAATCAGCCTGATTCGATTTGAGAATTGAATTAAGTCAACCTAATTTCCTGGTTTTTACAATTAAAAAGTATTATTATTGCAATCGGTGATAATGGGGAATCAAACCAGCGCATAATTCCCCTAGGGGTACCAGAATGGTTGGTGGTATGGCCCCATGGATGTCAACTACCACCCAACCCCCAAAGCAATCAGTCAAAGGGGTGAATCTTAAGGAATTTTTATGTATTTATATTCTCATTACAAACTGAGAATCCACAACACATAAAAATTACTATCTGGGCCAGGCAAAGAGCATCTGTGCCTCCAGCCAGCCTACCCACCGCCACTGTCCCCCACCTCACCGCATGCCCGGCTTTCTGGCCGCCTGGCCACTTCTCCCCCCGCACGCTTCTGCCACACACACACCCCTTGCTTTCTGGATTGCAAGCTGGTCGGAAAGCCAGCCTGCTACCTCCTCCCAGCAACCAGGCCAGGCTGGCCTGCCGCCGTCTCCTGCTCCCGGCGGCCGGGCCTCCTCCTGTTCCCGGCGGCTGGCCCGACCTGCCGCTGCTGCCATTGTCTCCCTGTCCCCATTGCTATCTCCCAGGCAGCTGCTCTCGCAAGAGCTGCCACGCATGGGATAAGCAATGGGTACGCCTACAAGAAACAAATATATAGATTATGTAAAAATACATAAAACCTCCTTAAAATTCACCCCATTGCCCAATTGCTTTTAGGGCTGGGTGGTAGCTGACACCCATGGGGCCATACCACCCAACCTGTTTTGGTGTTCCTAGGCACTATCTATGGGGAATTATGGCCCAGTTCAAATCCCCATTATTCCTTATGGCAGAAATATACATTTTTTAAAAACCCATCATGGCAGAGAAGCTAGAAGGGCTGGCATTGCGGAGTGGGGGGATGGAGGCTTGAATCATCAAAACGATTCAAGCTGAATCCAGGGTGATTCATTTCTACTTCGAATCTAGTCAATATCCTCAAGAAGGGTGATTTGATTCAAGGTTGAATCACTTGAATCAACCAGATTTGAGTTGGATCGATTTGGCCATCCCTAGTTTCAAGGGAATTTATAGTGCTTTAAACTAGTAATGCAGTTATACTCTAATGTCAAATGGCAAGATGTGGCACAGAAGACAATGTCAATATGGTGATTCCTAGTTACTTACTATCAGCTCTACCAAAGGGATCTGCAAAGGAAAGAGAGAGAGAGGCAAATTAATATAATAAACAGAACAGACATCAGTTCCCAGAACACTCTACGGAACCAGTCATGAACGGGTAGGCTGTGCCTTGCCTGTACCTTTAAATTGGCTTTAGTGGCTTATGGAGGCAATTGCAGCCCATCCCTCAGAAGAACAGAAGGTCTGGGTCAGGCTTGACTGGCTATTTGCCTCAGTCACCAACTTCAAGTGTGTCTTTCCAAAAGCAGCCACCTCTGCCATGGTGATGGCAAGAAGAAACAATGCCAGTGATGCCACTACTGCTGCCCGCTATACCTATTTCATGGAGTACTGCTTCCCTGGAGCAATCTGGACCAAGGCTGTCTCCCTACAATGACTGGTTATTTTAAATCAATGTGTTTCCCAGCCACACACACCTCTTGAGTTCTGTGCTCCCTTAGAATTTCCAGGCCCAACCCTGAGCTGGCCTCTGTACAACTGCTGCACAAAATGCAACATGCATTGGTTTCCCCATAATAGGTCTGTCCAAAAGATCCAGTTCAACCAGTCATCCAACTGCTTGAGGAGGAGTATGAATTCCTCACCAGCATGCTGTTCTGTCCCCACACAGTCACATGGGGGCAGAATGTCTAAACTGACCATAATTGTGCAGTTAAAATAATACTTCAGAGTCTTGTTTTAATCACCCAGTTGGGGCAGGTCATACATTCCAACCCCCATGTGACTATGCATGGATAGGGACAGCATGCTGGTGTGGAGGTAGGGACATGTATACACATGTTCGTCCTCACATGATGGGAGGCCAATTAAATGGTATCACCAAAACAGTCCATAACGCTGCAATAATATGAAAATCTACACCTGAGAGAATTTTCCTTTTTAAGCAACTCTTTCTATGCAAGCTACAGGAATCTCTAAGCTGGTGAATCGGGCAAAACTATTTTATTAGTCAACAATAATCCAGCTTACCTCAGCAATCTTCTTTCTTTCTGCCCAGTTCTTCTGTGGTCTCTCCTTACTTGGACTCCAAGCCTTCACTACCCACTGCCTTTCCAAGTTTCTCAGTGTGTGTCACCTCTGCCTAATGTGGAGTACTTTCTTTTGCCACCCTGACTCTCAACTAGACTTGCAAGATTTGAACAACCTCCTGTTCCCCCCATGCAGGACAGCTGTGTGGTCTGCAGTGTTGGAGGGGAAGGGTTTGACTAAACCCAGTTATAACAGAGCCAGCATGAGCAGTAAAAGTTGAACCCATTAAAGAGTAGCTTGAGACAGTTGTTTAAGATCCAAAGAAAATAAACTTTATTGTGGAAGTTACATTCTTGGATAGAAAGTCTGTATGCTTGAGCTTTCTGTCTTCATAGTATAGAGAAGAGGGAGAGGGAGGGAGGGAGGGAGAGACAGGGAGAGGGAGAGAAGGAGAGAAACTGCAGAGTCTGCAGCAGAGAGGGGAGCAAAAAGCAGACTGGTCTCAAGAAGGCCGTGGGAATATCAGTCTACCGATCACAGAAAGCCAGATCACTCAAAGAGACAACAAGATGGCACATTTCATCACTGCCACTATTCCTAATGCCCCTAGTGGTCACTTGGATAAAAGGTACTAAGGGTCTATGCTCTGGGAGTTCCATCTCCAACATGCAGCAATTAGTAGGCAATCATCTTTAGCTCCAAATCATGAAAAGTTTCACCTGCTGATTTCTGCATATCATACTTTTTTAAAAGGCCTTAACAAGATAGTGAGGCTATTCACACGATTGTAGAAAATTGGGCTAGCCTCCGCTAGCCCGATTTTCTACAATTGTGAGAACCACCGGGCTCGGCTGCGAGCCCTGTGCTTCTTGAGCGATTAACCCGCTCAAGTAGCCCTCCCCTTAAACTGGGTTTGCGGAGCGAGCGCTCCACAAACCCGTGTTTTGGGATCGTGAGTAGCTGCGGTGTGGCTCCGCAGTGCGGCTACTTACATGTAGACCCCCGGCGGGAGGCTGAAAAGCAGCCTCCCAGCTCGGGGGGTCTCCCCAGTATGCCCTGCGCGCTCGCATAGGGCATACTAGAGCTTCCGGGGGCCCCGAGCTTCCGGGGGCCACGCGGCCCCCGAACTCCCCAGCCCCCGCCAGCTCCGTCATGGAGCTGGCAGTTGTGTGGGCAGCCAATCTGGCTGCCCAGGGCTCCCACCCTGCTCGTCTGCAGACTTAGCTTTCCAAACCTGGTCTCACTGATCGTGAGACCCAGCTCAGTGTGTGTTTGGCAACCCTATTCTCAACCAGTATCCCTGCTTATATGGCACTCTTACCTCACCACTCCACTGTCCGCCTGTCAGCTACATACACACAGCCACCCTTTTAAACCTTCTCTTTTCTAACTTGCCTAGCTCTTCATTTTCTTCTGTCTCTCCCCTCTCCCCTCCCCCAGATCCCTGTTTTAGTAGTAGTAATAACTACTACTATTCATAGTTTTTCAGCCCATTGCATGCTATGTCCTCTTCTTTTAGCTACATTGCTATTGGGCTCAGCTTTCCTAGCTCCTGGGATCTCCAAATTCCAACTGAAATGCCAACTGAATTTCTTAGGGGTGAATCACACATAACAGCAGCCCGTAAGTTTCACATGAGCACTCGCAGCCAAGGAGTGCATGCTCCCTGCAATTCCTCTTCAAGCTTCTACTTCGTTTCCAGGTTTGGATATGCCAAGATTAATCATGATGTCCAAACCCTCCAAACTCCAAATAGTTTGCATATCTTTTGTCAAGGAAGAAACCTGAAGCCTATATGAGATTTGAATTAAGTTATAGATGTCAGGTGCCCTGACTGAAGTATATACTGAGATTGCTGTATTTGGGCATCACAACCAATCTCGACATATCAGAACCTGGAAAGGAAGCAGAGGCTCACATAGTGATGGGGGAGCTTGCACGAATCTCACTGTTGTATGTGAACCTGCCCTAGTCTCCTTGGCTGGTCCCCAAAGTTCTCTGAGGCGGCAGCTTCACCTTTAACTTCCCAAGCTGGAATAATGCAAAGTTTCAGCTCTATTTCCATTGAAGTGCAAAAAAAATTATCAGTCATGGCTCTTTTTGGTTGAGTTGATCTAATGCTTACTGGAATGTTTAAAAGCATTCCATCTGCTGAGGGAAACTGACAGTCATGGAATTTTTGAGCCCTATTTCTGCTGAACCACTAAAAATAAAAAACAAAACCTTGTCCAGTCTGAGATATTGAATAGGCCTATGAAATCATAACATGGAAACACAGTTCCCTACAGGCATAGGCTGGTGGTAGCAGCAAAGTCTTGGGATTAGTACTGAATTAGTTTGGTAACTTGTGTCTCTTTGCATTAAAATTACCTCAGCAGACAGCCAAAATCTTAGGATTTGTGGAACAAGACTCTGGTAATGGTTTGAGTGGTATATTATAAGGATGTGATTATTCATTTTTTCAGCATTTCCTGAGACCACTTGAAGTGTCCATTACACCACCAAATGAGGAAACCCAAAACTAGAGGTTTGTGGCACAAAAATCTCTATGTGGTTAAGTGGGAAGATCAACATATTGAGGCAGTGAGACTCGCCAAAATGAGGTCTGCGGGGAGAGCGGGCTTAGCCTGCTCTCCCCGCAGACGATCACCAATGGAGCCTTGGGTGGCCGGATCATCCACCCACTCGACTGCTGGCTCCATCATGGAACCAGTGGGGGCTGTGGGGATCAGGGGCTGCGCAGCCCCTGGAAGTTCCAGGATGCCTCGCAAAAGTGCACGGGGCATCCTGCAGAGACCCCCAAGCCTGGGAGGCTTGCAGCCTCCCAGTCAGGGGTCTACTCGTGTGTCGCCACACCACGCGGTGACACACGGTCAAAAAGACAAGGTTAACAGAACGAATCTCGGCTAAGGGGAGGGGTACTTTGGGAGGTTTGCTGCCAGGTAGAGGTTTGGGGAGGACATAATGCTGTTATTCATTTGTTTGTTTGTTTTGTGGTTCAGAGGAAATAAATCCCAAAGATTCAAAGACTTACAGTTTCCCTCAGCATAGTTTCCCCCAGCAAGCATCAGCCTAACTCAATGAACAACAAATTGATGCCACAACATTTCCTGGCATCGTTGCCACCATGATTGTCACAACACTTATTTGTGCATTATAATATCAATCTTAGAGGCCATGTACACAGCCAAACTCTCTGGTGGCTAGGGCGGCCTGGGGGGAATGCAGGAGGGTTGGTGGGAAGGCTGGGGGAAAGGCAACCCTAACCCTGCCATCTCCCACACGAGCACATGGCCTGCAGTTCTCTGGCGTGCCACACACCCACATGATCAGCATGGCGGAGCTTACGGGATTGGGATCTAGAGGAGGAAGTCCTTCAGTATCCCACATGTATTGTGCAGGAATCCGAGAGGCTGCCCATGGCAATGCTGCAGCTTTTGATTTCCTGGTCGCTCTTTAAGTGGCACTCCGCAGTTATAGGGAAGCTGGACTGCCGGGAGCTGCACCAAAGAGCCCCAACTGCACACACAATGCAAAAGTAAGATGGGGCTTTGCCCCTTTGTGTTAAGGGATGGGTTACTTACTTAATAGAGTAGACCTGCTCTTCAGCAGTAGGGAGGGAGCGGTTCCATATGAGCCTTGGGACACCAGGTTTCCCCACTCCTACCCTGCTGCAGCTGATTGTGTGGATGACCTCTTAATGTCCTCCAGAACCCCTATATCCAGTTCATAAGGGAATGACAGCATGAGAAACTCACAGGAAGTCTCCCCCCACCCATTGAAATGGCAAAATGTGTATCCCTGGCCTAGTTCTGTACTTTTAAAAAGTCGCAATAGACCTTCCTGATTGTTGACATTTCTGTGAGGACCGGAAGTTTTTGGTTAATTGATACTTTAGAATATGACAGCAATACTCACCTCATCTTCAATGGCCTTAAATTCTTCATCAAGCCTCAGAATTCGAAACTTTGCTGGAAAAGAAGATATATTATTTGTAGCTCTTTCAGATTTTTCAACTTGCTCAGCATTTTCCTCTTTCCAATATTTCATATTGCTATAACTAAACACTAAGAAGTTGATTGATACCTCCCCCCACCCCCATTTTGCAAAACAGCTCTACAACTAGTTTAGCTTGCATTATTATTTTATGCTAATCTTCAAAGTGTCTGGGCTCTTTTAAAAAATCCCTGTTCTGGTTTAGATCTTGCAAGCAGTGTTCCCTCTAATTTACACTATCAGTGCGTGGAAAGACTTCTGCTCTGGGTGGCATTATCAGTTCATTGTGCGCACATCACACCAACTCACACAGATATATACATTTAAAGAATGCAGTGCGCATGGCACGCTGCGAAAAGTTTTTTATGCCCCCCTCAACATTCTGCGCCGGGGGGAGCCGCTGTCATCTCCCATCCTCCTCCCCCTCCATCAGGGCTGTCCCTGGAGGGGTGCCGGGCTGGAGGCGAATCAGCATTGCGGGGGGGGGGTGCATGTGGATGTTTGGCAAGCCCCGCCCCCTCTGCAGCCACAACCAATGAAAAGGCAGGGGTGGAGCTGCTGCTCAGCGCCGGGACAGACAACAGGCTTAGGAGGCAATGCGACAGCCCAAAAATGGCTGGCAGGGAGGCAGGCTGCCTGGAGGAGGCCGCTGGTGGGCTCAGGAGGCCACCGGTGGGCACGCTGGCAGCAGGGCCCAGCCGAAAATAGCGGCCTGCCACCCGGTGAGGAAGAGGCGCAGAGGCTGAAAATGGCCCATTGCCACACAGAGGGAGAGAAAATGACCCATCATCCAGTAAAGAGGAGGCGCAGCAGCGGGGCCCGGATGTAGGGCAGCGGGGACTGGGGCAGGAGTGAACTGTCGCACAGATGCTCTGTGCGGGTTTCGCTTGTATTTATGATTTTATGTAAAACCAAGACATAAACATTTACAGTATAACACAGCAGAGATGCACCTAGGTAAATTTACCAAACTTCCTCTGATACACTCCTTCTCTTCCCACCACACTCTTTTCCTTCCCACACAACCCCACACCTCCCTCTATACAAACACAGTCTCTCTCCCTCTGATGCACTCCTTTCCTTCCCACCCCACACATCCCTCTACACACTCACTCTCTGATGCATGCCTATCTTCAACTTGTTCCCCATCATCACCAAGAAATGGAAGCCAATGACTCTTGCTAGAAGGAAAGCCATTTCCACCATCTGCCAACTGGTGATTCACCCCCTCGTGGGGGCTTTTACACACGTCACCAATCAGGGCTGTGTTGGATTCAAACTGGTAATTCGCTTGCTCTGAAGATGGTACAGTTTCCCAAACAATTACAAGGCAGTTGGAGAAATCCAGAGGCGGCAGGAGGGGCGAGAGGTTCATCATCCATGGGAGGCTGCTCCGTGCAGAACAAATAAACCTGCTATCTCATCGTGGGCAGCTAGATTTAGTAGAAGGGGCTTCAGTACATGACCACCTACCACTGCATGGGAAGCAGCTTACAGAGAGCAGAAGGAACCCAAGGGTTTGTTAAAGGTGTGGAGCTGACCTCAGGGGATCAGGTCCCTGCCTGGAGAACATTGGGATGGGGCATACACACACACTCCCTCTGATGCTCCCGGCAGAAGTCCCTCCCCCGGCCCTGCCCGCCTCTTCCTGCTGCCACTACCTCCCGTCCTCCTCTGACTGCTTTGGGTTCATCCCCAAATTTTGCTATCCCTCCCCTATTCAGGGAGCAGCAAACACTTCAAGTTCCTCTGGCCGCTGTGCACCACCTCCCTCCCTCCTTCCCAGTCCCCCAGTCGGAACTGGATAAGAAGAAGGCCCGGCCGCTGAGGGAGGGAGAAGGAGGAAGTGGCGCACTGCAGCGGCAAAGCAGCTGGGGAGAGGAGGCAATGGGGCAGTGCTTCCCGGCAGTGAGAGGAGTTGGGCAGCAGGGCGAAACTGCTGTGTGGGGACCTGGGGGAAGGTGCGTGCATGTGCGCACCTTAGAGGGAACAGTGCTTGCAAGGCTTCTCCTTTGCTTCTCCTAATTGCCAACATTGTGTTACTGTATATCACCACACCTTAAAACAGTCACAGACATCTGCCAGTTCCTTTGACTGCTCATGCCTACCTGTCTCTCCAGGCTTGTAAAAGGGCTTATCTGGCTCTATGAGATGCCTTATGTAAGGGTTCTTGACCAATACTTTCTTCCGGCCCTCAAAGCAAACATTTTCGTCCTCTCGGATTAGGACATGTACACGGGCCACTTCTTCTTCTTCTTCCTACACATAGATGAGAAGCCATTTCAACAACAGTAAGGCCAAGAACATAATGGCATTTGGTAGATGTGGAAGATATCTGGAACTTCCTTAAAAACGGGGTGAACTGAATCAAGACCACCCCATCCCTCCAAACCCCCTCCATTTATCACCACCCAAGACAAATATTTTTCTCTTTCCAGGCCTGTCAACCTTCTTCCACCCCCAAACTTCATCCTTGCCTTCCCTATCCAATTTTCTCCTCTGTGATCTCTCCCTTCCGCCCTCCCCTATCATGTTTATTCTTCCAGTGCCCAGAATAGGTTAGAACAAAGGAAACATGTAGGGAGATGCAAAACTTACCATGTGGAAGCTCTTGGAAACAAAGGCTGGAACCTGAAGAGACAATGAGGGATGGATGAGAGGAAAAGTCTGAGAAAACTACAGTAGTACAAAGGTCATAAACTATGTCATAGACTTACACTCAAATCACATTACCCAGAATTAGATTCTATTGCACATTTTGGGGCAGGTATCAGTAAGAGTTATTTTTGTACAAACACAGATCATATGAGGGCTCAGTTGGTCTTCCAGGGTGCTTTCCAGATTAGACCCTGTAACGGGGTCACGACGTATCTGCGAAGTGTGCTTCTGCACTTCCTGTGTTGTGACACCGCAGTCCATATGCTGTCAGCAGGGTGCTGTTCACATTTCTGATGCCTTGTTTTGGATTTAATCACTGCAATTTATTGCTATAACGTCGTATGTCCGGCATTAAGAGGTTGCTGTATTTTCTGGTTGTGAGTTTTCATGAGACTACTCCCCATGCTGGTAGCTTTGTGAAATAGCCTGCTTTTATGTTTTCAATGCAATTTGCCTGAACTGAAGCATTTTGCCGCTGCTGAGCGGGTAATCTGGAAAGCACCCTGGTGAGCAAACTGGGTTAGCACCAGACTTCTGTGTATTGGAGATTGTTTTATAGCTGCTTCTCTCGCAAACACAAAGCAATCTTAAATAGATTTAACTAAGAGTTTATTCAGGAAAAAAATCAATTTTCTCCTCCTTTCCCTCCCTTTTCCCTTCTGACTCCACCCCCCTTACAAGATCCCCATTGGGACAAATTTCTAAACAACAAAACATAAAACATAAATGCAAGCAATATGCATCAGATTCCAAGATGCTGGGTTGTATAAACATGCCCAAGTAGTGTTTATTTCTTGGTCTTTACAAAGATGGTCATAATATTCTTTATATTCTCTTACCATTTCTGCATTAGATGTGGTTAATTTTCTGGTTTTTGTATCTTTTGCTGGAAAAATAGATCTCATCTTTTGTTCTTTAGCAATATAATGAGCTAATAATTTATCTGCTTTGCTGTTATTTCTTTTTTAAAAACCCTTTCGTTTACTACAATTCAAAGCTTTACTAACATCTGCCACATCTATCAGGTCTAATTGTTTCCTAAGAACCATAAGTTCATTTTCACAGTGATAACATATTGAACTTGCTGGCCTTTGGCCATAATAAAAATTGGATTGGATATGATGACATATTGAAGCTTTAACTCTAATTCTTAATCTTTTTAATAATTGCATCTTTTTACTTAGTTCATCTTCCTAGCTGAAATTTGGAAACAGATGCCTCAAATATATGCTTTAAAGGAATCCCAAATTATACCCCATTTAATTTATTTTGTAATATAAATGAAAAATTAATCTCTTGTGCTTGTTTTTATTATTTGTCTCATCTCCTGATCTTTCAGATTGAAGTTATTGTATTTTAGGTATTGAAGTTTCCCCAAGAACAAAGGTTTCCCCAAGAACATGATCTGATACAATTTTTGGACCTATATCAGTTTCTACAATCTCCTTAACTTAGATTGCAAAAATATACCAAAATTAAATCTGTATGGGAGTAACTTTGATGCAGATTAGAGAAAAGGTATAATCTTTCCTTTTTGTTAGTTAAAGTAATGCCAAATATCCTCTAATTGGAATTATTTTTAAAAATACACCTTAAAAAGAAACTATTTGGTAATGGTGTATCATAAGCTGTTGGTTATAGAGAAGAGGAGAGTTGGTCTTGTGGTAGCAAGCATGTAGTGCCCCTTTGCTATGCAGGGTCTGCCCTGGTTTATGTTTGAATGGGAGACTACATGTGCAAGCACTATAAGATATCCCCCTTAGAGGATGCAGCCACTTTGCGAAGAGCAAAGGTTCCAAGTTCCCACCTTGGCATCTCCAAGATAGGGCTGAGAGAGACTTCCGCCTGCAACCTTGGAGAATATTTGCCTGAGAGTATTAAACTGTGATTTAACAAGTTGTGCACATTCTTCCATTACTGATAAATCCAACTCACAACTGCCTTTCCCCCCTTGTGGATCTAGCTGAAATATTAAATACAGAGACTTCTAATCATTAAGACAATCGTGTGTGTGTGTGTGTGTGTGTGTGTGTGTGTGTGTGTGTGTAAAATCTAGAGAAAGAGAGAAAAATACTATACTTGTTCCCACAGTAACTCTTTAAGTATTTGACCTAATTACTACACACAAAGTATTAATTAGTTTCATTTAGTATATTCTTTGAAATTCCAGACTTTCCCACTCCTATAGGGAGAAGGAAATAACACCTAACTCTGCTGCTCAGGGGCGTAGCTATAATTGGGCGAATGGGTTCAAAGAACCTGAGCCGTGCCCAATCAGGAGCCGCCATTAGCGGCCCTGACACACACCCCGGGTCTGACATCAGACGCGGGGGCGGGAGTTTAGCTCCCGAGCGGGGGCTGCACAGCCCCTTCGAGAGCTAAACAAAGGCTGGTGCTGCGTTTGCAGCGCCAGCCAAGAGCGGCTCTTCCCTCCAAAGACAGGGAAGAGTCGCTCCTGGCTGGTGCTGCGAACACAGCGCCAGCCTAACTAGCTCCTGAAGGGACTGCCCGGCCCCTTCAGGAGCTAAGACTGGTGCTGCATTCGCAATGCAGCCCAGAAGCAGCAGGGAAGAGCCGCTCCTGGGCTGCACTGCGAACGCAGCACCAGCCTTTGTTTAACCAGCCTTTGTTTAAGCTGCATGGCCCCTTCGGCAGTTATGCTGCTTCTCCCGAACGGAGCCTCAAGGCTCCGTTCGAGAGCCAGACCACGCCCCCCACGTCTGACGTCAGACGTGGGGGCGTGGCTATCCCCTGCGTCTGATGTCAGACGCAGGGGGCAGGGCTATCGGGGCGCCCGCCGCGGCCACACACAGGCCGCCGGCGGGCTAGCTACGCCCCTGCTGCTGCTGGTTATGAGTTGGAAAGACAACAGTTAGCAAGGCAAATCACTGTGCTATTATGTACCAGTTACACTATTACTAACCAGCTTTACACTAGACCCCAGTTTAACCATTTGTTCAGTATTGGAAGAAGAATTATAACTGTTTAACTACACTCTATGTTTCAGTCATGCATTTATGGAATCTGACTCTCAGTTTTAAAGAGTTATTTCTTGTCGGAACAATTTTGTATGTATTTTGTACATATGCATGTATTTTGTAATGCATAACTTGTTTCATTATTATTATTATTTTTAAAAAAAACATGCCCAAGAATTTAACCCTGTCAAGAATAAAAGTTTGTGTAAGAACCTGTGCCAACCAGTTAACTCACGAGGGAAGTTTTTGCTGAGTCACCCCTCTCACTGAGCTACGAAGCTGACTGGGGTTTTAATCTTTAACTTTTAAGGCATGCAGTTAAAGAAAGGAAAAGGAAAACTCTGGTAGTTTAAACTGCTGTTTAAACCAACTCATTCTTAAAATGCTTTTCTTAACAGGAATTGGAGTGAGTAAAAATCCCCATTCCAAAATTTTGCTTCCCCTTTCTAACAGGCAAAAATATAAAAACTGCTTCCCCGTGTATGCCTGCATGTGGAGAGAGGGAACGATAGCTGGGCTGAGGAGCCCTGTTGACAACGTTTTGCACTAGAGGCTTCCAGTCCCCACTCTCTCCCCCTTTACGGAGAGTTAATAAACAGCTCTGGGAGGTTTGTAAAAATAGAGGAAACCCCTTTTATTAAATTGCTATAAATTAGTGGGGATTAGATTTGCGCTTATTGGTTTCTATTAGAAATGCTTAGCTTGGATCAGGGGCGTAGCAAGGTTGGAGTGGGCCCAGAGACAAGCTTTTAAAATGCTCCCCCCCCCCCGAAGCTCAGCTCATGAAGTAAAGAAATCTTAAATGAGGCCGAATAGTGGTAACAAAAAGCATAATTGTGGACAATGCAAGTTATTTAATGGTACTAGAAAAAGACATGCTGTTCAGGGGTGTAGCAAGGTTGGAGTGGGCCCAGAGACAAGATTTTAAAATCCTCCCCCCCCCGAAGCTCAGCTCATGAAGTAAAGAAATCTTAAATGAGGCTGAATAGTGGTAACAAAAAGCATAATTGTGGACAATGCAAGTTATTTAATGGTACTAGAAAAAGACATGCTGTTCAGGGGTGTAGCAAGGTTGGAGTGGGCCCAGAGACAAGATTTTAAAATGCCCCCCCTGAAGCTCAGCTCATGAAGTAAAGAAATCTTAAATGAGGCTGAATAGTGGTAACAAAAAGCATAGTAAAATTATATATATATATATATATATATATATATATATATATATATATATATATATATATATATACACACATACACACACACACACACACACACACAATGTGCCATCATCCTAACATCATCCTAAATTATAGAACATCATCCTAAATTATTTTTTTAAAGGTTTTGTAAATTGTGGACGATGCAAGTCATTTAATGGTACTAGAGAAAGATATGCTGTTCTGGTAGCTCCAGGTCTTAACACTCACATCCATTTCGGAGGATAAATACAACTGAAAGAAGCCGGGGCGGGTGTGCAACTGGGGGAGTCTGTCATGTGACTTGCCTCTGGGGCCCCCCCAAGGCAGTGCGCCCCCAGACAACTGTCTCCCCTTGCCCTATTATAGTTACGCCCCTGGCTGGATACAAGAAGATTCAAAATACCCAGATCCTCTTTTAGGCAGAACATAATTAATCTTAGTTAATCAGTTACAAGAAACAGATATTTAGGAATTGCAAAGCACCACACAGAAAATAAAATAACTACTAATGCAACATCTGACTAAACATACTTTCTCGAGCTAACTTCCGAAAGCCACAGCCTGGCTTCCTGCCCCTTAATTTCCCCAAAGCCCTGGCGAGATCAAGCTCCTGCAATCCTATCTCTCAAGAATCTGTAGATTCACCTAGAGAGAGAGCATGGTCATCCTTCATATCCTCTCCCCTTGCCAACTTCTCCTTCTCCTTCCTCCCAGCAGCCCCAGGACATGTCCCACCCAACTGGTTGACTGAATGGTCAAGAACTAGAGTCACCAGCCTGTCAATCAAGGACAGGGGTTCACTTCCTGAACTCTATTAGAGTTGGAGGGCTGCTTACTACAGTTTGTTTCTCTTCTTACCCATGCCCCCTTCCCTCTCCACAATGTGGATTATGTCAAGTAGCAATCAAAATCTAGTCCACTAAGGTGGAAGATCATCTATGCCAGGAGCAATGGGACCTTGATATAGATCTGGTACATACAATTAGTAACTCTGAAAGAGGCAGGACCCCAAAACATGTAGATAGATAGTGTCTGATATCCTGACTATTGCAGTGGGCTGACATCCTCTCCTGCAGTGGAAGAAGTATCAGTGCTTCTGAAGGGTTTCAGACTAAAACTGACAGTGTATATGTGTGGCAGTGGCAGCTTGAGCCTGGCTGCTGCTCTGTGATGCAAACTTTCTCACCTCTGCCAATACCCCCATGTAATTGGCTCCACCCTCAGCCTTCCGACTCACCAAACTGGGTGCAAGAGAAAGCACCAATGCCAAACACCCACTTCCTCCTCTAGCAGATAGGAGACATCCAGCATCAGCAGTTTCTTGCACTGCACTGGCTGGCTGGCTGGCTGGCTCTCAGTTGTGCATGTGAGAGAGAGCCAGTAAGCCAGCCTGCGAGCACAGTGAAAGCACACTCTAGCAGGCAGTAGGTATCCAGCATCAGCAATTTTTTGTCGTTTTGCCAGCTTTCTGTCTCTCATAACCATTCTGTACAACTATGTGCAAGAAAGAAGGTCAGTCAGTGCATTTTGCACACATGGAGCCCACTACTCCTTAGATTCTTGATGGGGCAATTGTCCCACCAAGTGGTGGACTTGCATTGATGCAATGCTTCATCAATGTAAGGACCACAAGTCTCTCTCTACTTTGGAGGCTGTATGTGTGCTGCTTTATGTCCTCCATAAAATTCTGGCAATAAGGATGGGACCTTTGAGCCTGGCCTAGGGTTGCCGTATTCAAGCTCCCCAAATCTGGGCACCCCAATTAGCATGGTATGCAAATTAGTCTGTAAATTTGCATGTCAATTTGCATATTATGCAGAATTAGCTGGTGCACTGTCCAGACAACTTGTATTTGTTCTGTAGACAGTATTGCCCTCCAATAGTTGGGGAGGATCTCTTTACCTGACCATTTACCTGAACATTAAACACCCAGACCTTATATCCCAACACTTTCTAATATACAAGTTCAGTTTTTATCCTTGTCTAATAAGTTGTGTGTAGCGCTTTCATGGATTCCTCACCAACTGCAGACTACCACCCCACTCCATTTTCCAACACCTGAATGCTATTTATTGGTGAATAAATATGTTATTTATTGGTTTAAACATTCTAATTTAAATATGCTATGTATTGGTGAAGGTAAAGATACCTGGGTGCTTTCTAGATTGGACACTACAACAGTGTCACTATATGTCCATTAAGTGTCCTTCCATACCGCCTGTGTTTCTACATCGTAGTCCCTGCGCTGTCAGCAAGGTGCTGTTCACTTTCTGATGACTTCTTTCAGGTTTTATCTTTGCGATAGAGCGCTACAACATTGTTAAAAAAAAAAAAAGCTGTATTTTCCAGTGGCAGGGAGGTTCAGCCAGCTAGAAAAGACTGCTCCCCCTGCTTGTGGCTTTGTGCAATGACCTCTCTTTACATTTTCATAACAATTTTCAAACAATTTTGCCAAGCCAGAGTAAACTACCGCTGAACAGCAGGTAATCTGGAAAGCACCCAAGTAAGATTGGTGAAGATACCAAATCAAAGCTCATGCTGAGGAGTGCATTTTCATCACCACTAAATGCTACAACTGACCCTACAAAACTGGTGCTAGGGATTAAAGCTTTCATGCTTGAGCCTTGTCACGGTCACCATTTTCATCCCAAGATAACATAAAATGTAACTCCAAAATGACTCCTTTTGGAGGAGAAGTAATACTAGTATAGGCTGGAAAAGAGCAGGGGGCAGGGAGAATCCATTCATTTGCTTAAAGCAAAATTTAAAAACACAAAAACAAAATATTATCTATAGAAAATAAATGAAGACTACACTACCCCTGCTAACTGGGCAAAGAGGCACCTTTTACCGTGGTGATTCTCTTTATTTAGCAGGGGGAGAGTAACCGGCCCTAAGTTAGAATTAGGTTTTCTAAGCAAACTTGGAGATGCTTTGGTATTCTAAGTAAAATGTAGTTACTTTGGTTTTCTAAAACACATCAACAGTACTTCCAGTGACTGTTGCTGGTGTGTGTCTTAAGTTTCTTTTTAGAATGTGAGCCCTTTGGGGACAGGGAGCCATCTTATTTGTTTGTTATTTCTCTTTGTAAGCCATTTTTGGAAGGGTGGTATAGAAATTGAATAATAATAATAATTATTATTATTATTATTATTATTATTATTATTATTATTATTATTTCTTGTTTACACAGTCAGACAGGTGTTATTGACTGGTTTGTTTTATCCAGACATCGAGTCCTTCCCAAGGACCTGGGATGGCTGAATTTTATTGTCAATGGTTATAGATATTGTCACAGAATATAGGCTGTTCCCAGTAAAACTGCTTTTTGTAATTGACTGATGGTGATTTCTGTGGCCCCTATGGTGTTGAGGTGCTCTTCAAGGTCTTTTAGAACTGCACCCAGGGCGCCAATGACCACTGGGATTATTTGGGTCTTTTTCTGCCACAGCCTTTCAATTTCAATTTGTAGATCTTTGTATTTGGTGATTTTTTCTATTTCTTATTATTATAATATTCTATTTCTTATTATTATTATTATTATTATTATTATTATTATTATTATTATTAGTTGGAAATATTAATAGCAGCAATAAAACAAAAAAATACACTGAGCTTTTTAGTTAAGGCTGCAATCTTATACACACTTACTTGGGAGAAAATCTGATTGAAACCCATGGTACGTACTTCTAAGATGGCATGCATAGAATGGATCGCACTATAAAGCTAGGTCTGGATTTTGTTAATTTGGCATTTCAAGTTATAAGCACATATAGGCTCCGTAGGAGTTTGTGTTTTGGTGCTGTGGAGACAGAGATATTATTAGAGCAACCAGATCTCTGAATTTATTTGAGGGATATGCTTTGGTAGTTGTGAAGGAATGACTCCTTCCATTTGTTTGGTAAAATTATTTCCTTTACATTGGGTTGTTCTGTAAATCTCTGTAGGAGTTAAAAGGTTACAGCTAAAAATTGACAACTAAAAAAATGTGTTGCTGCTGGGTTTTGGAGGGAATGTATCTAAGATGTGCTCTGCTTGGTTGTCTCCAGGCAGAGACAGAAGGTTCTGGTTGCCAGAGAGAAGACTCACCCTGATTGACTCACCCTTTTTGGGGAGGTGGGGATTAATAAAAAGGAAGGGTGAAGATAGGATAGTAGTGGATTACTGTGTGAGCCGAGAGGCTGGAAGACTAGCTAAGTAGGAATGGAGGTGCTATGGAATTGGCAGGAAGGGAGCTGGGCCTACTGGAACCTGCTAGGCCTTCGATTAGAAGGCTTGAGTGTTTGTTTGCTCTATAGTTTTAGATTGTACTCTTGCCTAACTGAATTTCCCCCTGTTTGTTCTAGTACTGTTCTTGTTGTTTTGTTTTGTTTTTTGATTTTTGAATATTTTATTCTAGTAAACCTATTCTTGTTTTTCACTATTTACTAGTGGATCTGGGGTTTTTTGTTCCCATGCCTCATTCATGCTTGTCCTATTGATTCACCACACTGCTAAGTTTTTGTTATTTTTGAGAGACAAAGGTATAAGTGACTGGGAGGACAACTAGTCAAAAAAGCTAGAAATCCTAAATTAGTGGCAGCAGGTATTTAGACTGAGGGCCAGATTAGGCCAAACTCTCATAGTAGTCTACAGAGAAAGACTTATAAATTATAGAGGCTAATCCTTAATTGGTTCAAATATAAAGTTCGGTTTAGTCCAGGGCTAAGTCTGTTATCTATTTTCCTTTTTTCTAAGGAACTTGAAAATAAGACTGCTTGGGCCTTATTTCTAATTCCAGAAAACACCATTTGTGGAAACAATAGCATGAGAACTATTTGGTGAATGTTGGAAGCATATTTTACAGCAGAATTTTCTCAGAATTTCCTGGCTCGTGTTCTCTCCCTGAATATTTTATAAAATATCCAAAAATATTTTGGGGCATGTTTGTTTTCTGCTGCATCGCAGTCTGCAAGACACCAAGCTTCATTCTGCTTCTTCATCTTAGACAAAAGCAACACCTTACAATGTGGGGACCTCTTTCCAATAATGATCACCTCCTCTAGCTAGATTAGAGGAGTCCAGCACCCCTGCCTCCACCAGGCACCTACTTCCATGCTGCCTTTGGCCCTGCCCGGTTCTGCCCCTCAGGTCAGGCTGGACTTTGGGGAAACAACCCAATTCCTTGGAGGGGTGAGTGCTTTCCACCCTTGAGCAACATCTTGCCACCAACACAGAAGCAAAATCACCTTCTGTTGTTCATTGGGATGATTTCTGCCGCCGCCACCCCCCTGGCCAAAAAAGTGTGCTTGAGGCAGTTGCATCAACTTGCCTCATGGGGGACCTGCACCTGGACTTTCAACAACCTTTTCACAGAAGCCCTCTGTCACCCAAATTATGTCCCCTGAACATACAAAAAAGAGACAGATTTCAGGTGGTATGAAGCCCTTCCTGGGTCATTGAAATTTGCTCCCACCACCCAGCAGAGGAATCAAATTAGTCAAACCTTTCAGAGTCAACACTGCTTCTCCCATCGCACTGTTGTTTCATAAGTCAGGACAGTAGATTGGCATCAGTGAGTAAAAGAATAATGCTTCTGTTCAGCAAATCTGAGCATCACATGGTAAATATAATGTGTAGGCAAGCTCATATCAATAGCAATAGCAATAGCACTTACATTTATATACCGCTCTATAGCCGGAGCTCTCTAAGCGGTTTTCAATGATTTTAGCATATTGCCCCCAACATTCTGGGTACTCATTTTACCGACCTCGGAAGGATGGAAGGCTGAGTCAACCTTGAGCCCCTGGTCAGGATCGAACTTATAACCTTCTGGTTACAGGGCGGCAGTTTTACCACTGCACCACCAGGGGCTCTGGTGACAAAGCACCTCCCACTGAGTTGCATGCAGTTGGCAGACTGACCTGGAAGCTGGTGCACTTGAAGTACCCTGGATTCAACACATCCTTTTCCAATAGGGTGTGATTCTGGGCTGTCATTTCCAACGTTACTGCCAGGTGGACAGTATTGGGGAGGGAGTGTAGAAGCACACAGAACGTTTCTGTACTGGGATGCTTAATGACTGCTGGGAAGGCTACCAGATAATGACTGGAAGAGAAAGAAGACAAAATGAAGATTTAACACATGGTCTCTGGAGAAGTGAAACAGTAACACACCAGTTGCTTTCTAGGACAAGAATAGGCAACTGGCAACCCACATACCACATCCACACACCATTAAGGGTTTTGTTTGTTGGTTTGTTTTCGTTTTTAAATCTGGCTCACCTCCAGTTTCTACAATGGAAGGACACAGCAATACTTATTACATTGCAGGTACCCCACCCAATGGGAAATGAGATGGAGGCCTCCACTATGGGGTTCTGGGGGAAACTCCCTTAATCTGAAGGGAAGGCCACCTGACAGGTAATACACAACCTTCTACTTCCCTGGACGTCACTGATCTCTGAACAGTTTGGCCTGTGGGAGGGCACTCTCTTCCTCTCAGCTAGAGTAGTTGACAACCTAGGGCTGGCCTCGAACCCAACCGGGCCAGTTTGGTCTGGCACCCCCTCGGAACCCCCCCCCCCGGTTCAGTTGGGGGGGGGGCTTTGCGAGCTTTAAATTCTTAATATAAAGCCTAGAGACGTAAGTTTTGGGCGGTATAAAAATATGCTAAATAGGTAAATAAATAATAAAAATTAAAACCAGATTTGTTTAACCTTTTACTCCCCCTCGGGGGAGTTCCTGGACGTAGTGGGGGCTCTGCAAGGTCCCCCCTCCCCCACCAGCCTTCGAAATGACCCCCTCACCCGGTTTGGGTGCTCTTCGGCCAGTTTTCGGCCTTCACCCAGCGGCCCAGCGGCCATTATGCAGGCTGTGCGCCTGCACACATGGCCTCTGTGTGGCCCAGGCCACGCAGAGGCCATGTGCACAGGCACGTGGCCTGCATAATGGCCGCTGGGTGAAGACCGAAAACCGGCCAAATAGTGCCCAAACCGGGTGAGGGGATCATTTCGAAGGCCAGCAGGGGAGGGGGAGCCTCCGCAGAGCCCCCACCACCTACAGGAGCTCCCCTGAGGGGAGTGTTTATATATATATATATATATATATATATAAAAAGCTCGCAACCCCCCCCGAACTAAAGGGTGTGTTCGGTCCAGGGTCGGACCAAATCGGGGGGGGGTGTCAGTTCGACCTCAAACAGGTTCAGGGTTATACCTGTTTGCACACCCCTAGTTTTTAGTACCTGAATTGAGTAAATTGTCTTTTCACATGAAAAGCCACTTGGATTTCCCCCCCAAGCTTTCTTCATTTAGGAGGCAGGGAAATCTCTTTGCTGTTGCTATTGTCAACTGTTGCGAGTCAGAAATCCATGCCTATCAACTGCAAATCACCCAGAGATCTTCTAATAGAAAATCTTCCATCTATCTTCTTCCCATCCCTACTCTAGGATATTGCTGTTTCCTTTATAAGATAGGCAGCGCGCAGCATCCAGATTTGCCAGCTCATCTCTCCGTTCTGGCTTCCAGCGCTGAAACCTTCCTGCTTCCAGTGCATGGTGAGTGAAAAGGATAAACTCACACTGACTGCTTAATACAGCAAGCAGCAGCTTTCCGCACCAGCCCCAGAGGAGACTGTGTGGGGTGCCTGTTCGGTGAGGGGGAAGCTGGGTGGCCTCAGAGCCAACTTCTGACAGTACTGTCTCCCCGCTTCAGAGACCAGTGCTGACACCACCCATCTCCCCCGCTATCTTCCAGGCACCAGGTTCCCTCTCCTGGGGCTAGAATGGGAGGGAGGACAACAACAGCTATAAGAACAGGAAGGGACAGGGGGTGGGAGCAACAAGAGACTGGTAGGTGGTGCCTGGGATAGCAGAGCAGGGAGCCTGCACTTGTGGCACACCTGTGGCCCACTCGCTGCCTGAAACCATTGCCTCACTTCACCTCATGGGAGAGCTGCCCCTGAATAGAAAAGCAAGACATTTTCTGTTCTTGTCCTAACACAGCAGACTGCAGTTGGTCATAACTGATTTGTGACTGAGCCATTCAAAGCCATTATAACTGAGCCATTCAAAGGCAGGAACCTTTGGAACTCCAAGACATCCTCCTTATGTGTTGCAAGTCAGTTGCTGTGAAGGAGCACCATGAAACTCTGAGGAAGATAGCTGGTTAAGAGCTGCTCTATGTCATGCAGTTGCCATGGTAGACCCTTCTGCTAGCCTGTAAGCCAGGAGCCTGGAGGGTAGATAGTTCTTGAATCATGTTGGCACTGGCCAGGAAATTGGTACATAACATTTTGAATAGCTGTAACCAAATCAGGGCAGACCTGAAATGGTTAAAGAAGTACCACTCACAATGAGTGCCACTAACTTCTGTGGCATGCAACCTACCCTTTGGTACAACCAAGTGAGTAATTTACAGCATCACCAAATTTGAGGGGATGCTGTCAAATGCTGGGAGCTGGGGCAGGCATTCCTTTCTGGTCTCCACTACGAACCAAAGAGATCTTATGGCCCCCAAACAAGTAAGGATTATACTCCTGTCCTAAGAGCAGGCAGCTGTCCTTATTCAGGACCAGAATATTACTCAAGCTGGGTGTCCGCATTCATTGCATGTTTTGTTTTGTACAGAATCCATACTTTGGGGCAGATTTTGTGTTCAAAAAATGGTTCTAAAGGCATGCCAAAACAGAGCACTGCCATCTTAGAGTGCCTGTTGTGGCCTTATTTAATTCCTGTGATTGCCTTCGATGACTTGCAGTATCTTTCTACACTTCCCCCATTCCTTGTTGAGGACAAGCATAAGCCAAAACTACCTATGGACTTCAGAAGCTCCATGAGTTCATTTTCGACCACACTAATGCCCCTCTCGCAACCTGCCTAGCAAAGAGAAATGGAAAGTAAAAATCTTACGGGTCCGAAACGGCAGAAGTTGTGACTGATAGCAGACCCAGGGCCCGGAGCAGCATGGTTGCCCCCATAGCTGAGCAGCAGAGGTTAGATCCAAGGAGCCAGCATGGGAGACTGAGTGCAGAGACCTAAATACCCTCCCAGAGAGCCCTCCTGTTGCAAAAGACAGATTATATCTATGAGGTACATAAGCTCATAGGTAAATCTCATTTGGGTCAATGACTCTCGTATTTACTATCATTTTCTCCTGTGCTGAGCAAACACCACTGTCCCTGACTGTCCTCACCCCAACCCCATCCAGGAAGATAGCTGTGACTTTCCACATCAGAATCAGTTTCCTGCCTTTGAAACAAACACAGGAATTGTGTGATGCATGACTGTCAAGAACAGCTAAATGTCTCCAAGGTTTTCCAGGCAGGGAATTTTGCTACATTATGAAGTATGCATTTTTCCTCTTATATAAATACAAACAGGAGTCACTATAGGCTGTCCACATGGACTGCCCCACCCCCCCCAGAGGCGTATCTAGGGAAAATAGCACCTAGGGCAAGCACTGAAATTGCGCCCCCTGTCCAAACATCTGACACCCATCTTTTAGATAACTTTACCATAATATCAGCTCAAAAATACAAGTCAAACTCGTTAATCTTTTAATATTTCAAAAACTATTTAGCAGTGGATGTAGCCAGACCAAAAAATGCTGGAAAACTACACATTTCAGCATGCTGGGGCTCATGAAATACCCAAATACTATGTGGAGGTGTACTTGGAAAACTAAACAGAAATGCCTGTCTAATTCTCTACTATGCATTGCAGCATCACTATTACATACGTTTTAAAAATAAATGGAGAATTTGACTTTTCCCAGATACTCTGAAAATAATTAAAGGATATGCAGAGTAAACTGTGTCATTGCTTGGAATATATTCTAGTATTTCAGAAAGACAGTTAAAATGAGAGAAAGAGAGCAAGAAACTCCCAGTGGGCCTTAATACTAAGGATTTCACACTGATTCAAAGACAAACTCATCATTAATAGCCATGTTATTAAGACATCACATTTAACTCACATCACAAGAAGCAAAGTAAGAGCAAATGAATACAATCCTAGCTCATAAGCTTCAGCTCAGTATTCACAAGCCCTGATTCTCTGTACATAGTGCCAAACTGAATATGTGTACAGTGACTTATATTAATTTAAAAAAAAAATACCTGTAGCCCCTTCAGGAGGCTTCCTAAAGGCTGTGGTGGTGGGGGGTCTGCAAAGGCCCCCCCACCCCCCCGCTGGCCTCTTAATTCACCACCACAGCCCTTTCCGGGCTGATATTTGGGCCTGTTCGGGCCTGCAAAGTTCAGTGTTGTGGCCATTTTAGAGGCCGCCATGCATGCTCAAATGGCCTCTATGAGGCCTGGCATGGCCTAGGGCCTCACAGAGGCCATTTGAGCATGCATGGTGGCCATTTGTTTTTGGTGGCCATTTTTAAAATGTTTTTATTTTTAAAAATGGCACCCCCCCTTCAAGTGGTGCCCAGGGCACGTGACCTGCCTGCCCCACCCTAGATACACCCCTGCCTCCGGCCTTTGTTCACACAGGAAGCTTTTGTATTGAAAAAGTGCAAGTTTCATCTCCTACGTCCACTGCTACCCATTCTCTCTGAAACCCCCCAGCCATTATTCCCTACATATCACCCCTTCATTCCCACTCACCCTCATTGTGCATATGCATGGTACCCAGGGATCACCCTGAGATATGAACGATGCCATTTCTTTTAAATTTTGTTTGGGAATATGTGCCTGGGAAAGCACCCTGCATGAGTGAAAGCTCAGTTTTCAGGGTTTTGTCAGTAGTTCCTGTTTGGGCAGGCGGTAGCCAGGTTACTTGTACTGAATGGGAGAAACTGTAGGGACATGGCTTGTGCAAGCAGAAGTGACCTTTCTGCCTTCAAGGCCACAGTAGCCTTGCCACAGTGCACACTGTATCTGTGATGCACATTATGTTAGCCGTTCTATTTTGGGCATCAGAAAAATGTCCAGTTCATAACTGTTTTTAATTATTTGAAATGTTTCTATCCTGCCCCTCCAGCACACTGCCGCTTGGGATAGCTGACAGTGAGATACAGTGAAAGACAATAAATTTTATGGAAAACATACTTAACTGGTTTTAGTATTAAAGATATTGGGGAAAAGGTTCACAGGAACTATATTCAGACATTATGTTGTATGTGTATACAGATGCCTGCACCCATGTGCATCTTTGTGTGTGAATGATTGTCACTGTGTTCACTTTAAAAGTGAACCTGGGTACAGACCCCACAAATGCAGAGTACAGATGTGTCAATGTACATGCATACAGATCTGTGCATGCATGCATGTAGATTGTGCATGTGTTGAACATAATATTTGAATACTAGGGCTAGGGTTGCTAGTATATCCAGCACACATATAACATACACACAGACTGCTCCACCTACTCTACATGGTATGTCTGACTTGGTCATAAGCCCCACTATCTTCCCATCCACCCAGGCAGAGAACTGGTAAAGCTCATAGTATGGCATGTGTGAATTGCAAGGATTGGGAACACTGAATAATTATTTCAGGAGTCCCTCTCACCACAGTGAGCACCCTCACCAGACATGCTGCCAGATTTATTGTGATACGGTGTGTACGTGTCTCAGAATGATACATGCTGGATCTAAGGTGAACTTTATACTTGCTGAGAAGGACAAGTAAATACAGAAGGAGTGCATTCTGGGTCAGTGAGCAGTTAGCCTATCTGGGTCAAGGCTGGGATCAGGATTAAAGGGAATAGTTTTCAGATTTGCCTCACTGGCTGACAAGCCTGCAGGCTGTGAGAGAAATTCCAGTGTCTTTGGGGGTTGCTAGTGGGGGAGAGTCTTGGCATGTGAGGTTTCTCTTGTTATTGCAGAAGCGTGATGGGAAGATCTGCATGTATTCCAACCATTCCTGCCAAGCAGATTATAAAGCCACAGAAAATGACTGAACCCCAGAAAAGCTCTGGAGAGCCCCAAAAGGTTGCACCAACCACTTTTGTACCTCCAGAAAGCAAGTTCATGATTTAACATGTTGAGGGTGGCAAAACCTCAATGTGGGCTACAGCCCCTCAAGGAAACTAATGCTCAGCCCACCCCAGCCCACCCCCACCCCAATTCCAAGCAGGAAGAATCCACGTTATCTCCAACTCAGGAAATCATGAGGCAACTAGTGCTACTCAAGATGCTCCCTATTTCCCACAGGAATCAGTGCATGGGAATGAGAAGGCACTCCACCCAGCTCTGGGCATCAGAAGAAGACAATGGAAAGTTGCAGCTTCCCTGCCTGCCCACATGCAGGAGCACCTCTGCCAGGAAGACTGGCAGAGACAGCAACAATGTGCACACACACCCCTCCCACTCACCGAACAGCTCATGGCCTGGTGGTGGGAGGAAGGCTCCCTGTGTGGCGTGCAGCCCTCTAAATTGCCAGTGCCACCGCATGGAGAAGATTCAAGTTGTCACGGCCAGCAGAAGGAGGGCAGGCAAATGGCAGCATGGCAATGACTCCCGTCACCCCCTCCAACATGAGGAGATTCCAGTTTGGAATCTGGGCCACAGGTAACCTGAAGGCAACCCTAGTGCTCCAGGGAGCTAGTCCATTCTTAAGGATCTTATGCAGCAAGAAATTGGAGACCTGGATTTCTGTTAAAACACTCTTCGTGTAACTTTCAGTTAAGTGTCAAGGATAACAACAATGCAAGCAGCTCAGATACAAAGATTAATAATAAAAATACAATGTTAGAAATAATAGTGCATAAACTCAGTCTTTCTCACATTCGTAGACTCACTCATCCACTAGCTAACTTGGACTGGCCAGGTCCATAGTCAGTAGGCGCTGGGCATGGTGCTGGGTGCTGGCATAGGGGCAGAGAAGCCGTTCCAGATGGTCACTTTGGTACTCTGAGTAGGTTGCTACAGAGTGTGGTGTTAGCAGCGACAAGTGACAGAAACTATTGTTCTGAAACTTAGCATTAAGCATACCAATCGGAGGAGAGCAGGTCTTCTGGCAGCAAGTATGTATCATCCTCTTTGCTAAGCAGGGTCCACCCTAGTTTGCATTTGAATGGGAGACCAGATGTGAGTGATGTAAGATGTTCCCCTTAGGGAATGGGGCCACTCTAGGAAAAGCATCTACATGTTTGCATGAGAAGGTTCCAAGTTCCTTCACTGGCATGTCCAGATAGGGCTGGGAGAGACTCCCACCTGCAATCTTGGAGAAGCCGCTGCCAGTCTGGGCAGACAGTAATGAATTAGATCAACCAATGGTCTGACTCGGTATAAGGCAGCTTCCTTGACTCGGTCCTCCTCCTTAGCATCTCTACTTCATCCTTCCAACTCAAGAAAAGGAAAATCCTATTTAAAGGTTTACCTCCAGGGTTCTCACACCTGGGTCCCCAGATGTTGTTGGACTACCATGATGACTCCCATCATCCCCAGCCACAAGATATTTCAGAGATCACAGCTGTGGGTGATGAAAGTTATAGTCCAACAACATCTGGGGATCCAGATGTGAGGGGCTAATGGATTTTGAGTAGCAAACTAGGGACAAACCCATGATAAAATAAGAAGTCCCTTGCCAGAGCATGCACAGTGGGCCTATCCTGCTTTCAATGATGATAAACACTTTACAGAGCAAGTTGTTCTAGTAAGAACTAATTAGCCTACTTTCCTTTCGCTGTCTCTACAACTGGACTAAATTTGGTTCAGATAGAGGTCCACAAGTTAGATCTCTTGCACCTCAAATGTTCATGCGTCTACCATCTTGGATCGGGGTGGATTACATAATTACAAACTACACCAGGGCTGCTCAACTTTGGCCCACCTGCAGATGTTGGCCAGCAACACCCATCATCCCTGGCTATTGACCACTGTCCCTGGGGATTATGGGAGTTGTAGTCCAAAAACAGCTGGGAAGAGGCCTAAGTTGAGCAGGCCTGAACTACACTATTCAGGTGTCCCTGTGTGTCACTCACTACTACAATAAACTGAGTACCCCAGTGTGTGTGTGGGTGGAGTGGGGGAAGTAGTTGACACATGGCAGTTGACAGTTGGCACTGTCCAATGACAGTCAAAATGAACAGAAGAAATGAAGGTGTATGAGGGAAAGTTATTAGACACCAAAGAATCTAAACATTTCAATATTCCTAAAAATGTAAATCAGTACCCCACTGTCTTGCAGGTGGGGTGGGTGTAGTTGGCACATGGCAGTTGACAGTTGGCACTGCCCAGTGTCAGTCAAAATGAACAGAAGAAATGAAGGTGTGCAATTAATCCTCATAGGGATTCATTATGAGGAAAGGTTATTAGACACCAAAGAATCCAAACACTTGAAAAATGACTGCACATTTTGCTCCATAACTCCACTTCTACAAGGGCTAGAGCTTTTTTAAAAAAAATGAAAGCTGGGGGTCTGTGTTAGGGTTAGGATATTCGAATCCCCATTGTTTCCTATGGCAGAAATGTTCAAAATCAGTAAAAAACATTAAAATCAACCAAGTGTCCAACTGCCTTGACATTTGGTTGGTAGGTGGCACCCATGGGGACCTACCCACCACCCAAATTTGGTGCCCCTAGGAACTTGTTAAGTGGTCCAAATCGGTCCAAATCTGAATTGAATCAAAGCAAATACAAATCAAATCTGGGGTGAATGGGGGTGGAGGTGGGTAGTTTTGGACACAAAACAAATTGGGGTGATTTGTTTTGGGCACAAATCAAATTTTTAAAAATCACTTTGTGCACATCCCTATCTCTGATGATGTGCTTTGCGAGATCTTTTCCTCCTCATTCTCTGTTTGTTTCTGTAATTGGCCCACCCAAAGAACTCATAGCTGCATCCCAGCCTAGCAAGCTAAGGAGAAAGCAAAAGCCATGGCCACAAGGGCCCTGAGGCATCCTCCGTCTGCTGATCCTTGCTTCCTTTCCTCTCTTGTAGGTGTTCCTGAAATTCCAGCCCTGTTTCCCCTTGTTCTCCCAACCCCAGTCCCTACCTCCCCACCCCAATTCCCCCTTACTCTCCCCTAGGGTTGCCAACACTGCATTGGCACAAATCAGGACAGGGTCTAAGGGGAAGGGGGAATGGCCACCTACGGGTGGGGCTTAAAAAGAAAACTTTTCAAGCCGCCGCTGAGCGGTGGCGGAGCAGGACAGCCAAACTATTAAAGGAATGGTGGATGCTGCTTAGCGGCAGCTTCAGGGGCAGAGCCACCATTGGGCCAACGGGTTCAAAGAACCCGGGCCATGCCCAATCAGTGGCTGCGCCTCGTGGCCCCGACATGCCCCCCCCGTGTCTGATGTCAGATGCAGGGGTGCTGGTTTAGCTCCCAAGCGGGGGCTGCGCAGCCCCCATCCAAGAGTTAAATGGCTGCTGCATTCACGGCGCGGCCAGGAGCGGCTCTTCTCTGCCTTCCCTGAGAATGCAGCGCCAGTCTAGGTGGCTGCGCGGCCCCTTGGAGAGCTAAACAAAGGTGGCCAGAAGCAGCTCTTCCCAGTGAAGAGCCACTCCTGGCTGCGCTGCAAACTTAGCACCAGCCTTCATTTAGCTCCCGAAGGGGTCACACGGCCCCTTCAAGAGCTAGACTCCATCTGCTGCTGAATGGAGACTTCCGGCTCCATTCGGGAGCCAGACCAGGCCCCCGCGTCTGATGTCAGGTGCGGAGGCATGGCTAGCCCCGTGTCTGATGTTAAACGCAGGGGGGTGAGCGGGGTCACCACCATGGCCGCACACGGGCCGCCGCCAGTCACGGTCTACCGTTGGGCAGCTTGCAAAGTTTTTTTTAAAAAGAATTAAGGTGAAAAAGCGGGAGAAATTGCATCTGGGACGGGACAAGCAGTTCCCCCCCAAAATGCAGGACATTCCATGTAATGTGGGACTGCTGGCACCCCTACTCTCCCCCGCCTGCCACCCTGGTCTCCACCTCCATACCCCTTCTCCCCAATGAAGAGAGATCACCCCCAGCCCTCTGCCATCACTTCCCAGACCTTTCCAGTTTTGTGGAGCCCCAAGAGAGCAGCTCCATGTCAGATGCCTTTTCAGGGTCCTCTGTGAGCAGCAGGGCTCTGGAACAGATGCAAATCCTAGTGGACCAGTATGCCCAGCAGTAGAAGTATTGCCACAACTGGTAGCCCTTTGACACCCACCCACACCCTGCATGAGGCATTAGTGGGAGATTTCAAGCCCAGCACATGAAACAGTCCAAACCTTCATCTTGCCCTCTTTGCAGCCACCAGTCGGGTCAGACCATGAAACAGCAGGCCTTGTTTACTCTCCCCCTTCCAGAACTGAGGATCTGCCATGTCTCATAGCAGTTTTTGAGCTTTCTGCATGCCACCCACCTGCAAATCTGGCATGCCCAGAGTAGGATCCTCCAGGCTGAAGTCTGGAGAGGTGAGGGAAAGCAGGTAGCTCCCATACTCCCCTGGAGTGGCTGCTGGGCCCCAGAACAGCTCTTTTGCTAACTCTGCCTTCCCCCCTGCCCACCCACCCGAATGTAGTCATGTGAATAGACCCTGTATTTAACCAAAAAGAGAGACAGTCTGCCTTGCCATTGTACTGATCTAATTATTTAGTGGAAGAGATGTTAGACCTCTCAACATTAGGGATACAGCCAATGCAACATGTTGCACTGCAATGCCACATGAGCAAAGGGGAAAAAACCAAACACTGAATATGGTATTGGGAGCAGAATTCCAAGTACCTTGTCTTTCATGTAGTCATGTTTTAGCCCTTATGAAAGAGATGCCTCCTCTTCTGCTGTTGCCCCCCTGCAAGAAGTTCAGAGACATCTTGTCTCTGAATACAGAGGTAGCCTGTAGTCATCAGGATTAGTAGCCACTGATAGAGATGTGTACAAACTGGTTTGATGGTCCTTTTATGCAGGGACCCTCAACGTTGGGCCCCCAGATGTTCTTGGACTTCATCTCCCATAATCCCCAGCCAAAGGCCACTGGGCCTGGGGATTATGGGAGTTGAAGTCCAAGAACATCTGGGGGCCCAATGTTGAGGATCCCTGCTTATGGACCGCTGACCGGTTCAGAGGGCTGGCAGTTAGAAAAAACCTTTCTAACTGCCAGCCCTCTGAAAACTGGCAGCGGGGGGTAGGTTACCTTTAAGGATCAGGGAGGGTGCTCTTAATACCCCCACCGCATTTCCCCCTTGCCACCCTGGTGTGCGTCGGACTGGAAGTACGTGGCACACATCACATGCACTCGCACACCAGGCACTTCCGGTCCGACATGTTTTTAAGCACAGCACTGGTGGGGGAAATGGGGTCGGGTGGAGTAAGAGCACCCTCCCTGATCCTTAAAGGTAACCCCCTCGCTACTGAACCGGCCACTGCAAGTTCCGTGCACATCCCTAGCCACTGACAGACTTGTCCTCCATGAATTCGTCCCCCACTTAAAGTCATTGAAGCTGATGGCCATCACCACATCCCGTGGCAGATTATTCCATAGATTAATTATGTGCTCTGTGGAAAAGCACTTCCTTTTGTCAGTCCTAAATTTCCTGGCAATCATTTTCATAGGATGAGCCCTGGTTCTAGTACTACTAATACTTATATACTAAGCTTTCAAAGTGGTTTACACCATACAACACAATAAATAAAGAAGATAGCTCCCTGCACTGGCTTCTTGTGCAGTTGAAACACTTAGAATAAACGCTGCTGGGTATGCCCTGTGTTGGATTGTGCTGCTGGGTGTATTTTGAAAATTAGGTTTCTCAGTACTGTATCACCATAGTCTCTCAGGTGTGCTGCAAAAGCTCTATATAGAGCATGATGCTGCAGCATTTGTGATATCAATGCAATGAGTTCTTAACAGTTTTTAACACATGTGCCACCTCCTGGTTTGGCAGTATTGTTACTTGCAGGGTTCCTGTGCCTTTCATAACTAGAAATTGATTAACCTTTCCCTGCTGCAGAGGTGAAATTATGGGAAATGCTTCACTAATTGAATTTCTTTAGCAGTTGCTAAAGGCAGAGAAGACCTGCCACAAAAGCAAGTGTCTTACATGGCAAATAAGTAAGGTTGCGGAGGAAGGGATTTTCTACACTTGGTTCAGAATGGTGTCTCTCTTGGTATCTCTTGTTCAATTCTATATCTCTGAGGTTTTCTAATGCACTCCATTTCCCATTACTGAGCCAAAAGAAATTTGTTTTGTGAAAACGGCAGTGATGCCAGTGGCAGGATTGTGCATACAAAATTTGGTATCTGTAAAGTGGAGTTAGAGTTATGTACTTGGGATCAGTAGTTTTAAAAAATGACTTGGAACAGTTTGTATTTGCTTGAACTAATTCTGCTTAATCAAGGAGAAGGTGCCCATTGCTTAGTTTTCATCACAGGGGAATTGCATCTGTTTGTCACTGCTGTTTAAACAAAGTGAGTGCCTCTGTCTTCTCTGTAAATCTATGAGAATCCTATTCCTCCTCTGAGACCTGCTTGCTACATTTTGTTTATTCTGCAGGTGTTTTCATAATGTCTGTTTCCAAGTGGTGCATGTGTGTGTGTAGATAGACGATGCTTATCTTTATCTTGCGGGGGGGGGGTGGTAAACGTCATTCGGTCCAGGCTCCAAAATTACCTAGCTGCACCTCTGCCTTCCCCTGTAGATTTTGCAATGAATGTCCTCAGGAGATAATTAACCTTGTGGAGTTTCATCAGACTTGAAGAGCTGGCATCCTAAACGGTTTATACTGGTTTTAGAAAGAATTACAAGGAAAGGGTTACAAGAACATCTTAATTGCTGAACTGGTTTTTCCATCTTGTGAGGATTTACAAAGTGATGCAAGCAAAACTGCTTTGAGCTTCATACATCTTTCCCAGGAATTGCTAGGGGGTGAAAGTGTCTCCTTGCTGTCTTTCTAAAGAGTGCAATCCAGTCCAGGGGTCACCTAAATTTTGTCTATGAATTAATCTCTGTTAGGGCCGTCAAGAGGTGAAATGCTTCCTCTTGGCTCTCAGGAAGGATGGGACAAGAAGAAGGCCAAAAAAGGGGGGGGGGAGCTAGCTGGTCAGATTAGCAACAAATTCAACCCTGTATGGGTAGCTCATATATTCAGGGTCTCTATATACTTTGCTGCAGCAGCTGCAGCAGTAGTAGTTGTTGTTCTGGGGAAGTGCTAGATGTTGGTCAAAGTTCTCTTGCCACTTTGCTTCCAGAAGTATAGCATTCTTTGTCCCTTTATTGCCAGACATGCAAATAGAGAACAAAAACATATACAGGATAGTATATATACCGTGTATTAGAGTCTATTTACACACACCACTTACATAAATGAAACACACAAATTGCTAATGAAATATATGTGTTCTAAACCCCAAAGAATAATAATAATAATAATCCATGTATTTTAATATGATACATGTGTTATTATGTATTCAGCTCACTTCTCCTGATGCAGTCCTGTTCAAGCAGGAAGAAACAGGTTAAAATTACCTAGGATACCTGTTGGGTATATTTTTTTGGACAAGGAACATCTATTAGAAGGAGCAACATTTGTAGATGGAGCTACCTTTAAAATAAGAACTTGCAAAGATAAAAGATCTGGAAGAATTGTGAGCAATATTTGGAGCAACAACTTCTACATAGAACCAACAAGAGAAAAAAGAAAAGATCTGGAAGGACTATATGTCTATTTGTAAAAGGACTATGGACAATATTGACCTTCAGTTATATTTATTTGGGGTTTAGAACACATATATTTCGTTAGCAATTTGTGTGTTTCATTTATGTAAGTGGTGTGTGTAAATAGACTCTAATACATGGTATATATCCTATCCTGTATATGTTTTTGTTCTCTGGCCCGTGTATCCTCCATTCCTTCAGACATGCAAATAGGTCTGAGATTATGGCAGAGATTGCTGTTAATTGCAGTTTATACCATATGAAGGCACCAATGGCCTCCTAAAGCAGTGGTGCAACTCATTGGGGGAAGAGGAGAGGTTAGGGTGTCTCTTTCCTAGTTGAAAAGCTCCACATGTCCATACCCAGTCCATGATTTTCCCTTCCTTCTTATCTTTCTGATCATATTTCTCCAGAGATACGATCAAAGTAGTATATGCAGAAAAAACAGAAAGACTTGCACAGTTGTGGGATGTTTACAGATATATAGTGGGCAGGGGAAAGAGGGCCCAGGGAGGCACAGATGACTAAAAACAGAACATTCAAGGTTAAGCTATTCACTGCAATTGCAATTGCTTTGCAACTAGTTCACCCACACTCCTGTGGGCCCTGCCTGTATGGAACACTCCCCACAGGCATGTAGTGCTGTGCTTTTTCTGAATGCCTGGTCATCTTATTTTAGGTCTATTAGCAGAACAGCACCCTCAGCCCATCTTGATGCACACATTTTGAAAGTGGTGTGGGAAGGGAAGGAAATTGGGAATGTGCTACAGCTGCCAGATGGCTTTTGCTGCTTCTCTGCCTCTCAGGTCCAACCCTATATTAGGCACCCTCTGCCTGGAGGCAAGAGTGCAAAAGGGCTCTCTGCCTCTTGCTCTCTGCCCGAGGAGGATCCAGCTAACAGCCCAAGAGGCGGAAAAGCTGTTTAGCCCACTATAAGGTCACTATAAGCTACTTCCTCATCAAGACAGTGGGACACTCTTCAACAGTGTGTAGATCATTAGTGTACAAGACATAGAAAAACTTTGCTATTTCTTTCTGGCATTGTTTGGAGGTCCATGCCAGCTGCACGGAGGTGGCAGGCAAAAGTAAGGCGGTGAGAATCTCTTGCATGGCTGGTGGGACACTTTCTGGGGAGCGTTAGTTCATTTAGTAGGTGATGACTAGGAAACAATATAGGCAATTGCGGGACTCTGTCCTTTTATCATCTGCTACTACAATGTAAAAAACAATAGATGCATATTTTGTTTCTGCTACTCAAAACAGCATGATAGAGCCAGATGTGGTGTGGGTGGGGGATAGGGTTGTCAACTGTTCCTCACTGTGCAGGATGTCCCTCATTTCAGTGATGAAATGTTGGTCCCTATAGGGACAGCATTTGTCCCTCATTTGTTCAATAGCATATAATTCAATTACATATACATCAAGGATACTCAGGCTCTTGATTACCACTGCATACACCTCCCTGCCCCTCCCCCCTCCCCCCAGCCAGCCCCCACAAACCTGTGTCCCTCATTCTGGCAATGAAATGTTGGCAACCCTAGTGGGGGACCTGGGTAGTCCTGAGCAGGGGTGTATCCAGTAGGGGGTGCTAGGGTGCTTTGGCACCGCTATCAATTGATTGGCAGTGCAAATGAAACATTTGCCCAGTGCTCTGGGCCATTTGTGATCCCTGGTGGCCAAATGCTCTCTCCCTCCTCCCTCCGACAACAGCAAGGTGCTCATGGCCCAGCCCCAATCAAGCTCTCCCACCCTCCCTCCCAGTTGCCAGTCTGAGTGAGGCAGAGAACGCAGTGCCTGGATTCGTCTGCCTGCCTGCCAGCTGCCACTTCCACTCTGCTTTTGTGCTGTGTTCAACAACAGACTAAGTGTTCTGCAACTGCTCTTCTTTTTCAGTTCAATTCTTCGGGTGGGGGGGTGGGGATGGGAGAGGAGAATATCTTCTGTCAGTGCTCTACTCTTTGGTTTGCTTCTGCTTTGCTGCTCCAGAGGCAAGAGGGAAAGTGGCAGGGGAGAGGGAGGAGGGGGAGGAAGTTTGAACTGAAAAACACACACCAGCCCAAATCCTCATCACCACCTTCCCAGCCTTATTCCTGTTGGAAATTCTCTGTGGTGAGAGAATCCCTTTCTCAATATAGCAGAGTGCACAGAGGCACAACACAGCGGTAGATTAGTTAGGCATGCGTGTGTGCTGAGAGTAAAGTAACTTGGAGCCAATTGCTAGTTTCAAATCAATATAAAAGGCATTTATTAAGGAACTCCATTCTAGATAGGAAAGTGAGGATTTAGGATCTCTAATCTATCTATCTATCTGGATGCAGATGGATTCTGCATCCTCTCTGCACATATGGTGCAGGGAGAGAAACTTTCCATGTTGCAAGGTAGGCAGCCAGGTAGCAAGAGAGAAGAAGAAGGAAGTTGAATCCCCTGAGATTAGCAATCTACATTTCAAAGGGATAGCATCAGAGCAGTGGAGAAGTGATGACAAATATCTTGACCCTCTAGCCCTCTGACTTATTAGTCTGTCCTCCACTGTCTGAGGCAAGAGACAGCGCAAAGTCCTTTAACTTTCCAACAATTCCACCCCCCCAATCATCCAGTCTTTGATTTATTTGCCCCTTCACACAAGCAGTATCTGCCTTGCGTGAATACTCAGAATTGTGTCTAATGGGATTTACTCTCACATAAGTATGTATAGGATAATATTGTCTTGTAATACAGTTCAAATCTGGTTATTTCTTTTCCTAAAAGAGGAAACCAAAGAAAGCACGGAGGGAAAAAATAACCAGATTTAAACCAAAAGATTTAAACAAGGACTGCATTATAGGGATAACGATTGGGGTGTGTGTGTGTGTTAAGGCTGGGAAGTTGGTGATGAATATGTGGAAGGTGTAACACACAAATATTATATGAGCTAATCTTAGGGGTGGGGAGGGGGGATAAAAGGCTCAGGAACAACTGAGCACCCAGATAAGAGATAAGCCCAGCTAGGCTCACAAGGAACTATGAAGATGGAGGCTTTCACCTGTAGAAGGCAGGAAGCCACTTGTGTTTCTAGGCTGTGAGACTGTTCATTTGCTGGCAGTTTATTGCTTCATTTCTTGCACCCAGCCAGAGGTCATATATGTAGATGGCTGTTCAAATTATTTTTTATTGTTAAACTAGCCTCAAACAAATCATCTGGCTTCTGGCATAACCAATCAGTAGGTGAAATTAGCTTCTTTCTGTAACTGCTCATATATTTCTCCAATGTGATTTTTGTGGTGCTTGCTGCAGTGATTATTGCCCACCAGGACACTTCATCTTTTTAAAGACCTCCAGTGACTGTTGCTGGTGTCTATCTTATGTTTCCTTTTAGACTGTGAGCCCTTTGGGGACAGGAATCCATCCTATTTGTTTATTATTTCTCTGTGTATACTGCCTTGAGCCATTTTTGGAAGGGTGGTATAGAAATCGAATGAATGAATGAATTGCTGGATTCCTTCTGAGCAGAATTTTCCCCAGGATAATAAGGGGGTAGCTCCCACTCAGCTTTATATTATGTGGAACACTGCATTTGGTCAGGCCAACTAATTGTAAGGATTTTGTTAGTGTCTCTCAGTTAAAGAAGGTTTTATCAGTAATCTCCCCACTTATAAAATCCTGAGAACTGCCCCCTTGGCCTGTGCTGCTAATGTGAAAGAGACTTGACTTCAGGAGTTGTATGTTCAAATGACCTAGGAAACAGCCCACTGCAGGATGAAGTGCTGGAAACACTATTACTAGAAATTAGTAGGGACAGAACCTGCTATATTTCACAAATCCATAGTATATTTGCTGAGGCAAGATCTGGATTCCTACAGGAGGAACCTTCTTGAGCTGAGGTTAGTTATTGCTTTGACTTTTAGAGAGGAGAGCTGGTCTTGTGGTAGCAAGCGTGACTTGTCCCCCTAGCCAAGCTGGTTGCATTTGAATGGGAGACCACATGTGAACACTGTAAGATATTCCCCTCTGGGGATGGAGCCGCTCTGGGAAGAGCAGAAGGTTCCAAGTTCCCTCCCTGGCCAAGATAGGGCTGAGAGAGATTCCTGCCTGCAACATTGGAGAAGCCACTGCCAGTCTGTGAAGACAATACTGACCTGGATAGACCAATGGTCTGACTCAGTATATGGCAGCTTCCTATGTTCCTATGACTATAATGCTATCTCATTAATAATGACTGATTAATACTTGGATAGTTCTGAAGTGGATCTCAATAACCTCCCTGATAAATATCCTAAGGATTTAGACTCAGGATGTGCTGCATTAGCTTATAAAAAATTTAACCCACTCATGCACCTAAACTGTAAGGAGCAGATGAGTCAATTGTCTTTACCCACTCCCACAAGTAATTCCCGTGGCCTAAATCTAAGGAACGTTCCATACTACTCCTTCCTAACTGGATAATAAGAGATAACAAAGGATCCTTTATTGGGAAGAAGGCACTAAATAGAGCATATGAGTGGAACTAACCCTGAGTGGAAATTGTGGAGACAAACCCTACAAGGAAGGTTAGAGGTAGAGTGGTCCTGGGCTTTCAGTCCAATGCCACATGCTCAAATATCTAGAGCTGTATTAATTCTAACTTCTGTGCATCTGCAGTTAACAGTCCTCAGGCTGGATCTCAATTTGATCCAAGGACATTTCCTTCAGATAAAAGAGAGATAAGCTCCTACTGTAGGCAATTAAAACCCAATGGAAAAAACAAATGTTCCCAAGAGGCATTCAGCACCTCTAGGTCATGGGTTCTCAACCTTGGGTCACCAGATGTTGTTGGACTTCAACTCCCATAATACCCAACCAAACATCATTGAGGCTGGGGATTATGGGAGCTGAAGCCCACTAACACTTGGGGACCCAAGGTTGGGAATCCCTGCTTTAGGTCTACTAGGAGGAACTATGGACCTTCTTGTCTGACATGCCACAACAGTATTTTTGTCATCCTCACAAAGTAGCCCTTTCACTTTGGCATAAGGCATCCCAAAGGACGGTTGCAACAAGGAAATCTGTTGCAGCCAATGAAAGCCACAGATAGCCACGGAAAGGACCACAGAGGCTAGTTGAGAACCTTGCGTAGATCCCACAGGCTTTTGCTCTCCATAAACTAGAAGCTATGGTTTCTAGTTTAGAAACTTAAATACAGCAGAATAATACGAGGGAAGAAATGGGTCAGAATTGGCAACTCTGAGGGATTTAACAGACCACCTGCTGCAACAGACCAACTTACCTTTAAATACCGAACTCTTTAAGCACTGTTTTCATAGGAGCCTCTCTGTTGGCTATTTTACTTATTTAACTGAGTCCACTTTCTGGGGCTGCCTCTGCTTTGAAGATTCCAGAATTTGTATCGACAGAAATGGAAGAAATGAAGAGAAGTTAGCCAATACTGTGACTGTTTGATTTAAAAAAAAAAAAAACAGATAAACTCTTGGAGAAAAGAGCTATCAGTGGTTTCAATACGTCTCTGAGAGTAAGTGATCTTCCCATATACTCTCTGGCCACATTGGAAGGTTTTTGCATTTCTGTTTGCAGGAAATGGCCACTTCGGGAGGCCAAAAGCCAATTCAGGGGTGGGGTGGGGGAGTGACTTTTCAATGTAAAAATAGTGCTGGGGCAAAAATGTTAGCCCCTTCTTGCTGTGGGTCTTACTATGTGGAGTTGAATCAGGGCTTTCATGCATCTATTTGGACAGAAGAAGACAATATCCAGTCAAATTCCTGGTTTAAGCCCAGCTGTTCATGACAGGTTGAACATCACATGGCCCTAAGGTGGGTGTGCTCCTTAGAGGGGCTTAAGGGCAGTGTAGAATCCAGAAGAAAGAGTTGTGGCATGCAAGGACCAGACAGTGGAGTAGAATATTATTTATTTATTCATTCATTTTATTATATTTCCATACTACCCAAAACTTGTGTCTCTGGGCGATTTACAATTAAAATAATTTAAAACATCAAATCACTTAACAATTAAAAACATTAAAAACATTTTAAAAGATTAAAACATTTAAAATCCAGTATTTTTTTTAAATCTTTTTTTAGAACCTTAGATCTAACTAAAAGCCAGGGTGCCTTTTTAAAAGTTGCCAGAGATGGGGAGGCCCTTATCTCAACAGGGAGTGCATTCCAAAGTCCAGGGGCTGCAATGGAGAATGCCCATTCCCGAGTAGCCACCAGACAAGTTGGCAGCACCTGAAGACAAACCTTTCCCGATGATCTTAGCAGGTGGTGGGGCTCATGGTGAAGAAGACGTTCTCTTAAATACCCAGGGCCTAAGATGTTTAGGGCTTTATAGTTAATAACCAGTACCTTGTATTTTGCCTGGAAACATAGCAGCAGCCAGTGTAGTTCTTTCAACACAGGAGTAATATGGTCTCTCCTAGATGACCCAGAGACCAACCTGGCTGCCGCATGCTAAGCCAACTGCAGTTTCTGGACTACATACAAAGGCAGCCTCACATAGAGTGCATTACAGTAATCCAGCCTAGAGGTTACCAGCATATGTACTACCATTTTGAGGTCATTCGTCTCAAGAAATGGACGCAGCCGGCGTATCAGCCGAAGCTGATAAAAAGCACCTCTGGCCACCGCCTCAACCAGGGAGAGGTTCGGATCCAGAAGCACCCCCAGACTGCGCATCTGTTCCTTCCGGGGGAGCGTGACCCCATCCAGAACTGGCAGATCAAAATTGTCTCCTGTGTTTCAACCCCGCACAATAAGTACCTCCATCTTATCTGGATTCAGCCTCAGTTTGTTATCCCTCATCCAGCCCATTACTGCCTCCAGGCAGGCATTTAGGGAGGTTATGCCTTCTCCTGATGATGTTGACATGGAGAAATAGATTTGGGTGTCATCAGCATACTGATAACACCCTGCACCAAATCTCCTGAGGATCTCTCCCAGCAGTTTCATTTAGATGTTAAACAACATGGGAGACAATATGGAGCCCTGAGGGATACCATACGGAAGTTCAGATTTTGAAGAACAACAGTCTCCAAGAGACACCATCTGGAATCTGCCCAAGAGGTAGGAGCGGAACCACTGCAAAGCAGTGCCTCCCACCCCCAATCCCCTCAGACGTTCCAGAAGGATACTATGGTCAATAGTATTGAAAGCCACCTAGAGATCCAAAAGGACCAACAGAGTCACACTTCCTCTGTCAATTCCCAATTGAAAATCATCCATCAGGCTGACCAAGGCAGTCTCCACCCGATAGCCCACCCAAAAGCCAGTTTGAAATGGGTCTCGATGATCAGCTTCCTCCAAGACCGCCTGGAGCTGGGAGGCCACCACCTTCTCATTCATCTTGCCCAACCATGGAAGATTGGAGACAGGCCTGTAATTGCTTAACTCTGAGGGATCCAGGGCAGGCTTCTTTAGAAGCAGTCTAATGATCACCTCCTTAAGACAAGGAGGCATCCTGCCCCTCCCTTAGAGAAGCATTTATGACCTCCACCAGGCCCTCTACAACAGCACCCTTGCTAGATTTCATAAGTCATGTCAGGTAAGGATCAAGAGGGCAGGTGGTAGGCCGCACCATTTCAAGCAACTTGTCCACATCCTCAGGGGTCATGAACTAAAACTGATCCAGGGTCACCACAAACTTAGGTACACACATTCAACGTGGGCAGACACTTTGACAGGGATCCTGGCAAGGGTGATATTGTTCTTATAGACGAAAGCTACCCCACCCACGTTCCCTCCCCTGCTCCTCAGCAGAGTACCCTGGAGGGAGAAGCTGGGACCAGACCAGGCCACCAGCCTCCCCCAAACAAGTCTCTGTAATACATACCAGATCGGCCACTTCATCCAGAATCAGATCATGGATTGTTTCAGATTTATTCTGGGTTGACTTGGCATTACAAAGGAGCAAGACGAGGCTCTGTGGGTGGTTGGCGTTGCTCTCCAAGGTCAAAGAGCTGGCAGAACAGTCAGAAGGGGAAACAACAATTAAGTTTCTGATTTCCCTTCCCCTACAACTGTCAAAGTTACTTCTTCTATTCCCCACCACCACTGAAATAGCTGCCCCATAGTCAGCGGATACATCCTGTCTCCACATCTCCAGACAGACCCAGACACATTAAAATTCAACTCACCCAGGATTTTAGACAGAAGCCGAATTAAAATGCCCAGCCACCTTCACACACCACGAGGGCTCCTGAGCCAAACAGCCTGGCCCTCACCCTCATTATCCCCCCAAAGTGGCTCCCCGAAAGGGGTGACAGGCAGCCTTCCTATAAAGACCAGAGCTAGGCAGCTGACCCCAGGAACTTGCGAGTCACCCACCCCAGTCCTGCACACACTCCCCGGATGTTACCCAGAGGCAGCAGGCTGCAGTCTCACAGCGGGGAGCAGAAGCAGGCAGGTGGTAGCAGAAGGGGCCAACAGCACACACTCGGTCTCTCACCTCGAGCAGCACTGAAGGGGAAGCAGATGATGATCTTCTCACTCCTCTGCTGGGCTTCTTATATTAATTAATATAAGATTATATTAATTAATATAAGATTATATTAATTAATACAATATAATATAAATTATTATATTAATAATGTAATGAAGTTCTTTGCAGAAAGGCAAGTGCAGACTGCTTTCTGTGTTCTTCCTGCTTGTTGTTTGTCTGCTCTACCTTCAGTAAAACAGTAAAGCGCCATTCAAAAGCTGGCCTTCATCAAGGAATGGATTAACCAGAAACACCACAGGCAGCTCTTCTTCTAAACCACATACATCCAGAGTGAGGAGTTCTGCCTTTCAAATTAACAGAGTTAATTGACCCACAACATATGATTTAGCAGGGCTTTGCAAAGAGAAAGGTCCGTGTCCCTGGCATCTCCAGGTAGGGCTGAGATCTTTCTCCTGCTTGAAATCTTGGAGAACCACTGCCAATCAGTGCATACAGTATCGAGCTACATGGACTGATAGTCTGATTCATACAGCTTCCTTTGCACACACACCCTTTGGGGAAATAAATCTTGCTGTCCACATACACACACTTTTCCTTGGTCTTTGAGGCCCAGATTTAGATGTGGAGGATGGAATGCCTGACACCAGAAAGATGCAATCCACAAGGGGTGTTCACAGAACCGTTCTTGATGGTTCAGTTCAAATTCGAACCAAGTTTTAACCAAACCGTCAGTCCATGAACCACTTTGGTTTGTGTGATAGAATGACAGGTTGCTTACCTGTAACTTGGGTTCTTCTAGAGGTCATCTGTGCTCTTGCACGATTGGGCTTTGCACCTGTGCAGAGACCTCATCAGAGTTTTTCCAAGCTAAATTCCTTCTATAGCGTTTAGGTGGTAGCCCCAGCCCCTCTGGTGTTATGCAGCTATGCATGACTCCCTCCTCAGTCTCTGAGTCCGCTATCTGAAAAAGACTAAAGAGGGGAGGCTGGATGGACATGTAAAAGCACAGATGACCACTAGAAGAACCCAAGTTACAGGTAAGCAACCTGTCATTCTTCGACGTGGTCTCTGTGCTCTACACAAGCTGCACCTTGTGCCAATCTTACTTGGAGGTGGGAATCAGGCAAAGAGTGACTGCAAGACTGCCATGCCAAAGGAGGCATCTTTGCAGGCACGTACATCTGGAGCATAGTGTTGCATAAAGTTGTGATGTGATGCCCAAGTGGCAGCCTGGCAGATGACGTCAAGAGGAACGGATCTGTCAAAAGCTCTGTTGCCAGATTTGGCTTTTTAAAAGCCAAATTTTGGGTTACGGCCCATTTGACTCACGAGTATTCCCCCTGAGGTTCTGTAGAATGTGCTCTGATCGAGGGCGGAAGGGGTTGTTTCGCGATCTGATAGCACAAGGTAATTGTACGTACGACCCAACGAGATATAGTCTGAAGAGAGGCTTGTGTACCTCTATTAGGTCCAGAGTGTGTGAGGAAAAGGAACTGGGAGGTACGCCAGTCAGCAGTCCAATGAACATAGTATGCTCGTATTCATCCAGAGTGTGAAGGTGGCGTTGAGCATTGTCCTTTGGATTGGGGGGGGAACACTGGCAAGGTAAGTGGTTGGGAGCAGTGGAAGGCAGAGACAACCTTGGGTAAGAAGGAAATGTCTGTATGGAGAACGACTTTATCTTTGTGGAAAGTCAGATAAGGCAAATCTACTCTGAGAGTCCAAAGTTCACTAACACATCTAGCAGAGGTGATAGCAACGAGAAAGGTGACCCTACATGAGAGTAAGTCAACTGAGGCAGAGGCCAGAGGTTCAAAGGGAGGTCCCATGAGGCATGTAAGTACTAAGGTGAGGTCCCAGGTTGGAGCCATAATGGGAGAATCTGGATATAAGTGAGATAGTCCCTTCAGGAATCTTTTTATAATAGGGTTGCGGAACCAGGAGCGAGAATGTAAAAGGGAATGGGCAACAATGGCGGCCAAATGGACTCTCAGTGAAGATAATTTCAAGCCAGATTCCTTAAGGGCTAGGAGATAGACACAGATGTGTTGAGCATACTCCTTTCTAGGGGAGTCATCTTTGGATTCTAGAAATTTAAGAAGACACTTCCATTTGTGACCGTATGATTTAAATGTTGCAGGTTTGTGAGCCGCTGAAAGGACTCGGAGTTCTAATGGGATGGAGGCTTGCAGTGAGACAAAGTTGTAGCAAGTTGGGATGGAGAACACATCCAGACTGCTGGGTGAGAAGATGGGGAATCTCTGGGAGGTGCTTGTAGAGATTGTTGGAAAGCTGGAGGAGGCGAGGGAACCAAGGCCTCCTGGGCCATCAAGGGGCAATGAGGATGCATTCTGGTTGGTCTTGTATGATATTTTGTAGGATTCTGGGGATCAAGGGTACGGGCGGGAAGAAGTAGGTGAGAGACCTGTCCAAGGGATGGTGAAGGCATCGCCCAGCAAGTTGTGGCCTAGGCCATTCTGTGAGTAGTAGAAATGGCATTGCGCATTGAGTGGTGATGCAAAGAGGTCTATTGTTGGTCGGAACCAGAGGTCAAAGAGAGAGTTTAACATCGGTTGGTCTAGTTGCCACTCGTGGGAGGTAGTGCCGATCCTGCTGAGGGCATCTGCCTGTAAGTTGGTCTTGCCCTGTATGTGGACAGCTATGGGAATGATGGCGTGTCGGATGCACCAGAGCCAAAGTCTGATGGAGAGGCACAGCAGCATAGGAGTGGACGTACCTCCCTGTCTGTTCAAATAGGCCTTTGCTGTGGTATTGTCAGTTTGAATCGTTATTGTAGAGCAAGCAATGAGAGGAAGAAACCCTTTCAGGGCTTTGAAGATTGCTAAGAGTTCTAAAAGGTTGCTGTGATGGTTCTGGTCCATAGGCCGTGGAGATGGAGGTTGAGGATATGGGCGCCCCAGCCCCTTTCCGATGCATCTGTGATGAGGATGAATTGGGGTTGTTGAGGGTGGGATGGGGAGCCGACAATGAGGTTGTTGGGGTCGTTCCGCCAAAGAAGGGAGTGACGTATCTGCAAGGGGATACGTAGATGGCGAGCTGGGGAGTCTGGCTGAGGACTAAAGCTGTGGAGGAACCATTGTTGCAGGACCCTGGATCTGAGGCATGCATGAGGAAGAACGTGAGTTGTAGAAACCATGTAACCTAGCAGCTGCTGGATAACTCGTGCTGTGTGGCAGGGGTGAGAGAGCACCTCTGTTGATAGGGAGAGGATTGCTTGAATCCTCTGGTCTGGGAGGTAGAGTTTCGCCTGGACGGAGTCAAAAAGGAGGCCCAAAAACTCTATGGACCTGGCTGGAGTGAGTTTGAATTTGGCATAGTTTATTTGGAGGACCAACACATTCAGGAGAGTGACTGTAATTGTTAAGGCTAGGCTTGTGCATTTCAATTTGGGTACAAAACGTTTTGTGCCCGAAAATGGTAATTTCGGAGGTTTTGTAACCAAAACAAAATCAAGAATTAAAAAACAGAGATTTTTGTTTCCAAATCGAAATGACTGTATTTCGGACAGAATGCTTTGTTCTTTGGAAAAAGCATTGCAAATCAAATTGACTTCTCTGACTCTCTCCACTCCAGCTGAGGCACTGAGTGATTAGCAGAAGATAAAATATGCAAAAACTGTTGAGCATGAATAGTTTAGTTAAGTGTTGTATTCAGTGTGATTGAAATGCAAACTGACCTTGCAAAGGGATTTGGAAGACAGCACTTTGAGACAGAAATACCCAAATATCTTTGGGAGCTCAATGCAATTCCAAATCTCTTGCAAAAAGCCATGGTATAAATTGTGTGGAGAAGCTTTTCAAGAAGCTGGTTAGGAAAGTTCTGGAATTAAACAGGTTTTTCTTTCCAAAGGTTTAGAAAGAATCTCTTGACTTGTTCAGGGCTCTTCTGAAGAGCTATTTGGTTTTTCTTCTGATTTTTATGAGTTATAGTGGTGTCTAAGTTTTGATGCCCAAGTTGAGCAGTCTAATGTAATTTAGGCCACAATGTAATTTGGTGGGACATGATGTCTAAGCCAGGGGTTCACAACTTTTGCCATTGCAGGGACAGGTCACCCACATGGGACTACAGGAGACAAAAGGAGAGGTGGGTGGGGAACACACCTGTCAATCTGTTGACATCCCCAGGAATCTTAGTTGCTTCTCTCTTTCTTGTAACCATGACCCATGGTTTTGCACTTTCTTAAATGCAGTGATGATAAATCTCAACAATTCTGAACAGTAGGATACTCTCAGCCCTTTGCCAAATTCCTCTGAAAAAATTGTGGTAGCTTCCTTGCACCAACTGGGCACTACCACCAACCACACTCCACTCTGGGCCAGCCTTTCCCCCCACCCCACATGAAGCTATACTTTTCCTGAAACCTCCATCATACCCTATGGAGAAAATCTGAAAGACGCACAAACTTCAAAAATTAACCAAAAATCAAATAAAAAAATAAACAAAAAAAAAAAACCAAACAAAAAATCAGCAGTTTGCCCAATTCCTTTGAAATTTTTGTGGTAGCTTCCACTCATTGGGCACTATAACCTCCACCCACTCTTTTGACCACATGACTCATTTTTAAATCTGAATTCATTTGGATTCAGATTCGGATTAATTCGGATACAAAACAAAACTTTGGACAAAATACAAAATGGGTTCGATTCGGATTTGGTACAAATCGAAAAAGAAAAAATACAAAATGCACAAACCTAGTTAAGGCCTGGCGCAGATTTTGGGGATTGTTTGCTATGAGGAGCCAGTCGTCTAAGTATAGGAAGACCTGTATCCCTTGTTGCTGCAAGTAGGCAACTATCGGAGCCATGCATTTTGTGAGAGAGGCTAGACCAAAGGATAGAGCCTGGAATTGATAGGTGTTTCCTGCTACTGTGAAGTGAAGGTATCGCTGGTGTTGGGATTGGATGGTTACATGGTAGTAGGCGTCCTTCAGGTCTAAAGGAGGTGAACCAAGCCTCTCTGTGGGCTAGGATGGTGACCATTCTGAAACATTTGTAAGTAACTCATCTGTTGAGTTCATGGAGGTCTAGAATAGGTTGAAGGGTACCGTCTGGCTTCGGGATGGTAAAGTAAGTGGAGTGGAAACCTTGAAAAGATGGGGTTAGCACTGGTTCTTTTGCAACCTTGTCAAGTAAGGACTTGATTTCTGAGAGGAGGGCAGTCATGGGTATAGTGACAATCAGGGAATTGAATGGAGGGGGAGTTAAGAATTCTATTGCGTATACAATCCTTATGATAGTGAGGACCTACAAATTTGTTGTAATGTGTTCCCAGGTTGAGAGAAAGGGGGATAGATGGGTCCCCCACCTGAGGTGAGACATTGTCTCTTTGGGAGGGCAGGTGAGGGTCTGGATCTGGGTGCCAGTTGGCGGTGAGAAGGAAAGGAGGCACACATTCTATAGGGTTGGTATCTAGGCGTACGAAAGGAGCGATCAGGTTGTTGTGTCTGATACAGTGGGCATTGGGATTGGTGCTACTGCCATCATGAAGGCCTGTAAGGATGAAAGGCAGGAGACTGGATGCTCATAGAGCACACGGTATTACAAAGGCATTGGACTTTCTGTAAGGTTTCATGTAAGGACTTTCTGTAAGGGCTTCACCCTCAAAGGGTAAATCTTCAATGCTCGCGCTTCATGGGTTAAACCAGATTTGTGTAGCCAGGCATGTCTATGAATAGCTATGGAGGTGGCTACCACTTTAGAGGCACATTCAGTGGAGTGTCTGACTGCGTGAAGTTCTTGCTTTGCTAACTGGGCTGCTTCCCGGAGGAAGACCTTAGCTGAGTCTTTCTTGTCAGGAGGGAGATGGTCTAGGAAAGGGGCTAGATGTTCCCAGAGAACGTGGTTATAATGAGCATTGTAAGCCTGGTAGTTGGTGATTCTAAGATGCAGGGTGGTCATCTGTCAAAGGTACCCAGCTTCCTTCCCTCTTTATTTGGTGAGGCGGAGGATGGGTGGCTTCTATTCTTCGAGAAGGAGGACTCAACAACGAGAGAGTTAGGAGCCGGGTGTTTAAGGAGGAAGTTACCTGCTTGTTCGTCCTGGGTATGGACTCTGTAAAAACTTTCAAATTTCTTAGTAGGATGGGGCAGTGATGATTAGTTTTGCCAGCAAGATTTTGTGTAGTCCATGAGGGCGGAATTCATAGGGAGAGAGACAGGAGCACGTGTGTCTGCCTCAATAAGTCTGAAAAGAGACTGAAAAGAGGGTCAAGATCCACCTTGGTCTGTTGCAAGAGTTGTACCCCTAAGGAGTTAGCCATGCAAGAGATGTAGACTGCATAAATATTATAGTCCTCCGAGGGAGAACTGGGTTTTAGGTCAGACAAGAGTTCCTGTGGAGGTGATCCAAGAGAAGCCATATCCAAGTGAGATCATCCGATGTCAGGATCTTCATAGTCAGATTGTTGATCAGATGAATCACCCTCAATGGGGGTGGGATGGTCAGGGTCCTCTGGGTTCTCAGGGAGGTTCTGATGTCTAGTGTCAAATTGGGTAGAGGTTGGAGGGTGGGCCTGATTATTTCAAGGTGGAATCTTAGGTGTCAACAAGGAGGTTGATCTAGGTGGAGGAGGTGGAGGTTTTTGTGTGGCAGTGGACTGTGGATGAGGTGTGGTAGTCCTAGGAGGCAGAGTTGTGGTTGGTAGTCTAACAATAGTGTGTTGTGGAGATCGAGAGCGGTCCCTAGGGGCTCCCCTGTAATCCCACTGGTCCAGTTGGGATGTGAATTGTCAAGAAGATAGGTAAGTAGGACGCCGTAGGGGCTCATAGGAATCCCATTGTCTGGAATGGTAGAGCGGCTCTGATGGTAGAAAGAAGTGATAGCATCGGTGGTTATCATAAGTGGAATAGTAACGGTCCTGGTAATATGCATGTCGAGGTTGGCTACGGTCTCTATATGTGTGTTCAGGGTGTAGCCTCTCGAATTCAGAATCGAAGTCCTCTTCCATGAGGTTGGCTTCGGGTTCATAGGCTGGTTCCTTTTCTTCAGTGTCCGGTTTCAAAAGGCATTTGGGTTCGTAGACTGGATCTTTGATTTTGGATGGAGCAGCAAGAGGGTCTTTGGTATCGAGGCAGTCCTAGGATTTGAGGATGTCTGGGCATCCACTGGCATGGGTTCGAGGTGCTGTTCCTCGGGTTTGAGTGGCTTGTTAGAGGCTAACTTGTGCTTTTTCTTTTTGGTGGGAGGTTCGGGCAGTGGGGGAAGCTTCTGCTTAAGAGCTTGTTCAGTGTCTGAAGCCTGTCATGGCTTCTTCTTCTTTTTCTTTTTTAGGGCTAGAGATGCTGTGGAGTCCTTCAGGTGCGATGTTGTCAGGACCGAAGTGGATTGTACAGAGGGAACGGTCGATCCTGAGGACAAGGTAGGAGCTGTAGGTTCTGAAGGCAGTTTGGGTCCAAGCGCCAAAGCATCAGACAAGGTAGTAGGCAAGGGGGGCTGTAAGCTCGAGCCTGGCGGGGAAGCGCTGGCCACTGCCTGCATAGTAGAAGGCTGAGAGGCTGCCTCAGATTTCAGTGCTGCTCCCAGAACCAAGATCTTAAACCGGAGGCTCGGTTCTTTTTGGCCTGTTTGGTGAACTTCGCACATGTGCAGGCGTCTACTTTATGTGCCTCGCCAAGGCAAAAGAGGTAGCGATTGTGTCCATCAGTGGAGGGGATCTTTGCCCTGCACCGGACACAATTTAAATACGACCTTGCTGGCCATAAAATGCAAAGAAAAGAAAAAACGCTGAGCCCTGAAGGGGCGGGGGAGGGGAACGTGATGGAAAGAAAAATGCTAACAAACAGAGAGACGAGATGACAAAATCAAAAGAGAAAGGAGGAAAATATTAAGAACGAAATTAGAAGGAGAATTACTTGAATAATGCAATTTAGCTCAGAGCCACTCAAAGAGAAGTCAAACTGTCCGTGGACGAAGAAAGACTAAGGAGGAAGTCGCGCAGCCACATATCACCAGAGGAGACAGGGCTACCGCCTAAAAGCTATAGAAGGAATTTAGCTTGGAAAAAACCTGAGGTTGCTGAGCAGGTACAAAGCCCAATCCTGTATACCACAGAGACCACGTTAAAGAACCGGGCTGAGCCGGTTTGGTCTAGTTCAAGGGGTTCTGCTTGTAAAGGGAAATCTGGTACTGTAAGGATTCCGCTTTACAAGCAAAGGGGATTCCTATCTCTAAAGGGGGTTAGATCGAACCAAGCCAGTTTGAATCAAACAGGTTGTGCACACCCCTCCAATCCAAAAACGACACCTGAAAATATTCAACCTGTTTTTCCAGGGAGAGCTGGTCTACCAATTGGGGACCAGTCCTCTGCTCCAGACTTAGTACTTCTGCCCGCCTCAGAGGACTGGTCCGAGGCGGGCTGATGCACCAAGTCCAGAGCAGAGGGCGGGTCTACCTCCTGGTCCCAATTGGTAGACTAGCTCTCCCCAGAAAACGCCATTTTGAAGCTTATTTTCCCAGCAAAATGGGCCTCAAAATGGCAAAACCCCAAAATCATTTGGATTGAATCAGGGGTTATTCTCCTTGACCTGAAATTGGGCCCTTTATTTTGAGGGCAATTCAATTTAGGGTTGAATCTGCAAATCACCCCTAATTTGACCCAAGTCAATTTGAGGGTGAATCTGTTTGCATACCCCTAGTATTTAGGGGTGCTGAACCAGCAAAGTAGATAACTGGAATGCAAATGGAGGAGGACTCATCTTGAATTTGATAAGACACAGCATGGAGCCCATTTGAAGGCCCTTATGTGCAGTAAGGAAGTGATTTTATTCTGAGTGATTTCTGAAGTGATTTACTTTAGCTAATGTGCCAGGTGTGCCCTTCCTTGAGAAGACTGACCTGGCCTCTGTCACCCATGCCTTAGTCACATTGCATTTGTATTACTGCAATGCACTCTATGTGGTGCTACCTATAAAAAGTATTTGGAATATGTGCTAGCAGAATGCAGCTGCCAGCTTGATTTCTGGAGCCACCCACAGTGCACATATTACACTTGAAGACACTACTCTGGCTTCCAATCTGTATTCAGGTACAATTTAAGATGGCGGTTATTAGTTTTAAAGCTCTAAATGACTTGGGGCCTGGGTACCTTAGCCTGCTTCCAGCTGAATCTACACACCTGACTCTGTCAGCTGGAAGGATTATGCTTCATGTGCCAACAGCTTCTGAGCATGTGGGACAGGGCCTTTTTGGTGATTGCCCCCAGACTATTGAACTCATTCTTGGTTGAGATTTACCTGGCTTCCTCTCTCCCATTCTTTTGGAAGAGACTGAAGACTGCCTTTTTTATTCAGCCTTATGACCAATGAGTTACCCCCTGCTCTCCTCCTAGTAGTTGTGGCTGTATCTTTTGAGTTCTACATTTCCAGAATAGCACTGAGAAAACTGACAGCCGTCACTGATAAACTGATTTTATTTACCTTTTTTGGCATAGCATTTGTTTTCCATACCAAATGTGGAGCCTTTTCAGGTCCTTATTATGCATTTTGGTTGGATCTCAGGTTCTGCTTTTTTAAAAGTTTTTCTAGGTTCCATTGTACTGTAAGAGTGCAAATAGCTTCCACTGCAGTGAACCAAATTTTCATCCTTGAACTGAATGGAACTTTTATTTCCTGAGCAGTGAAATCAATGACTTCACTCGTGTCTTTGCCAATAAAGAGCCCAACTTGCAGCATCTTGGTGCTGCAATGGCTGCTTGCTCTAGTTAGTGTAGTGACTTTGTTTTGAGTTCCTAAAAATATCTGTATACATGGTGTGACTTGGTTAAATATTAATTTTCTGATCAAAGTGCCTTTTACATTCAAAAGAACCAGCGGCTCCTCCTACACCACAACATGGGAAGAAATGTCTGGAAAGTATTATGAGAAAGGGAGAACAGTTTTAGCAATGCACCACCAGGGGACGAGAGAGCCTCAGAAAACAACCAGGATGAGATTTTTGCTGAAAATCTTTGCTCCAAATCATCTCTGGTGAGAGTGCATGGAAACTGGTGGCACCATGCCAAGGCTATATTTAGCATAAGTGCAGATGTGGCAGTTGAGCCTGTGTTTTGCTTATATCCCACAATGCTCTATTTCTCAGTACTTCTACAGACGTGAAGAGAAAAGGAGCTATGAGAATTATGCCATTGGATTAAAAACCTGGAAGGCTCCTCTGGGGACTCCAGATGGGACTGTGGGAGTTTCTAGGCATTGTGTTTCTTTTTAAGCTCCCACTGTGTACTTCTTGACAAGCTATTTCACAGGATCCTGATGAGCTATTGCACAAGGTCCAGACTTGGCTTTCACAGAATCTCATTCTCTCTCCTTATGAGCTTCAGTGCTCCTACCAGATGCTGAGTACAGTGCCACCTGCTGATCAGCACTTACACTCCCATCTCTTTTCATTACTTCTTTTAAGTACTCCAGGAGCTTTAAAAAATCCACAATAAACCAATATCTGGAAAAGCCATATAGTCAACCATAGTCTTGACTATAAAATAACCCACAGGTCAGCAGGATTGGAACAAGATATTTTGGTGCCTGAGAGGGAGAATCCATTTGGCATTCCTCCGCCTACCAATTAATTAACTGAAAATTATTTTTTCTGCATAAGCTCTTTGACATGGGTGAGAGTTGCATAAGGGTACATCACTGTGCTCTTGCCAAACATTACTCTTAATGTTAATGGGACTTGCACAGGGGTTGTGTTCCCTGGGCCAGATCTGCCCATCTTCCACTTCTAATGGTGCCCCAAATCTGCTGCATGATGGTCAAACTACATGTTAAGTGGGTTTAATCCAGGATACGGACCTGAAGTGTTCCCTTTTTTTGTAAGTAAATTAAAAAATAGCTGCAGGGCCCCCTTCTGACCAGGAAGTACAATACACAGGGAGGGGAGCTAACCCTTCCCCCCTCTGCCATATCAGTGGGAATTTTGTTCTTAAATTAGATATTTCCTGCAAACAGCCACTTTGGAGGAAGATGTTTGGTGGTAAACTGGCACAGGGATAAAGTGTTAAATTCCTTCCTCTTCACTACACTCCCGAGCCAGATTGGATTCCCTATATGGATGTTTTTTAAACTAAAAAAAGGTAAATTTCTGGTCCACTAACTGAGTAAAGCCAGTCAATTAATGATTCATGCTGGCACTTCATCCTGATGCATAGTAAGGCTGCCTGAACAAGTTCAGCTCTTTACTAAAGCAATGCAAATTCAAGTGACCTTCAAAGATTGTGAAATCACCCCCAACACTGGCTATGCTAGAAAGCAAAATATGCATAGGGTTTGGAAAGATGTGCATCTGGATGCTTGTGGAAATGGAAGGGAAAAGGTCAACTTCTATTCTCCCACCTATCACACACATGCATACTGTGTACACTACCTCTAACCAGTTTCTAGTGAGAGGAAAGGGAGCAAAGGACACTTCATAAGATTGCAAAAGGAAAGAAAGTGCAATGCTTTGAGAGGTTTCCAGTACCAGGATGTTCAGCAACACAGACTGGCTGGCTGCAACGCACACGTTCAGGGAACCATCTGAAAAGAATCCGACAAACAGGAAGGAGAGGCAGAGGGGATAGTAGCAGGATTTGCTGGGAAAGGGGTTCTCTCCTCCTTGCCCCCTTCCTGACCAACCTCTCTGGTTCATACATTTAGCCTGTTTTCTCAGAGCTGCTGCCGCTTTGGAAACTTTAGCTCCCAAATTTTGTTCCCTATTCCAGGGGAATTTACACAGTCTTTTGCATTGAACCAAAACTGGAATCCAGGCAGCAATTGCAAAACACATCCATGGACTTGAGAAAAGCAAAACAAGGGCCTTTTGCCAGTTCTATAGGAATGGAGCAACAAGGCCATGACGACATTCATTGCCTGAAGGAACCTAGTAAGCATGGAGATTATAGACAGAGCTTTGCCAAAAGGGAAGGGATGGAAACATAATTAAAAGGAGATGGTTGGGCTGATGCAATTTGGTCTATTTGCAGCTTTCCCCCCACCATCCCCAGCTTTCTTTCTCCCTCCATCTCTCTCTTGCAACATTTCCAAGGCTCTAGCCCTAAGAGCCGGTGGTCTGCTGAGCCACAAGGACTGTGGTTGCGGAATCAACAGACTATTGCCTCAGCCGAGTGCAATCCATTCTCCCCGCCTGCCACCCAGCCTGTTCATGCTCTCTCTCTCACTGTTTTATCTGTCCATAGCAAAGGAAGCCCAGAACTGACATGAATGCTATAGGGTTGGTTCAGCTACAGAGATAGGAGACTTTGGTCACAGAGGAAAAAGGAAATGTGGGGAATGTAAAAATGGACCCCAATGAGACTAGACACAACAGCCAAACACTCCTCATGACCCCAGACAGCAGAAGCACCAGCATGAGCTCCCTATATGGTTTCAGATCTCAGATTGAAATGCTTCCTCATATAAACTACCCCATACATATGCCAGGGAAGCCTAGGCTAGTGTAAGACAGCTTGGCCATAGTGATCTCTGCTTCCAGATTGACTCAAGTGTGTTGTACATAGGGCTGCCTTTGAAGACTGTCCAGAAATCGCTGTTGATTCAAACTTTGGCTGCTAATTGGGCAGGGGCAGTGCAAGATATTGTGGTGTTTGAGGAGATGCATCAAATGCTGCCTGCCCCATGGTCGTGGTGAGGGCTACCACCCTTTCAGATTGGGCCCTTGCCAATAGGGAAGGAAGTAAGGCTGCCAGCAGTCTCCTCTTCTTCTAGCGGAGAGGCACTCCTTGCAGAGTTTGCAAGAGTCAGAATGGCCCTGCAAAGCTGTTCCAATGGAGGGGGGGGGGATATCTTTCCACTCTTGGCATCCCAGAAATGCCATCTGAGGTGACTGCCACACCTCACCTCATGGAAAGGCCACCCGTGACTAGAACTGGATGGCAAGAACTTCACCGGCTCCTTGTCTGTTTTTGAGCACAATTCAAAGGCATAAGGAATGCCTGTTCCCACTTCTACCTCACTTATATATTAAGATCAGAGGCCCTTGCCCTTTGAAGTGAGGTGGGTGGCAACCAGAGGGAAGGGCTTCTCAGGGGCGGCAGTGTGTCTGTAGGATTCCTTCCCCAGGAAGGCTCTTCTGGCACAGACACTGCTATCTTTTTGGCACCAGAAAAAGATGTTATATTCCTGGGCTTTTAAAGGTTTGTTTGTGTTAGTTAGTGGTTTAATTTTTGAGTGTGGTGATTATTTTGTATGTTGATTAGATGGTTTTAAAAGCCCCTACAAGAACTTAGTGGAAAGGCAGTATATAGAGATGTCTATATCCAGTGTTATAAAATATAAAGAAAATATATATATTGAATAAAAATCAGACATAAACAATAGTGTTCCACAGCCCCCCAACATATTTTTTTCTGGGTGTGCAAAGAGCATTTTACAAGGGAAGACATTTCAACCATTCAATGATACAGTCCCACAACAGTGTAGTGTGGTAATGGGCTATGTGCAGGGAGACCTGAGTTCAAGTTCAATTCCCTGTTCAATCATGAAACTCATTGGGTGACTCTAGGCTAGTGCTTATCTCTCAGCCTAACCTACCTCACAAGGTGGTTGTGAGGATAAACACATACTCCACTCTGGGCTCTTTGGACAAAGAGCAGGATATAAATGTAGTAAGTAAGTAAATATGAATATGGGGCTTCTGCTCAACTGTGTTAGCTCTCACTTGCATATTGGCAAAGCTGCTGCCAGCAGATTGGGCCCTTTGAAGCTAAGCAGTGTTCTTCAGCCAGACGGCCCAGGTCTTTAGGAATAAGGGCTACCTGGGGAGCTGGCAATTAGAATGGGTTTCAGGATCCATACGTGCAAAAACATTGAAGGAACATGAGGGAGCAGCTAGTACATGAGTCAGGCACAGGGGGCTTAAAGTTTCAAATATCTCTTGAGTTTTCTGGAGGTGCATCTCCTCCATGTACACATATACCCTACAGAAGAAAGTCCATTCAGTTTTATTTACTTGGCACCAAACATTGAATTTCCATAGAAAATCCACCAGCCAAATCCAAATCTTCCATGGGCACTTCCATTGTTCATGGCTCTCACTGATGTTTGATTTCATTTAGCCACCATATGCGAAGTGTGCTTGTTGTCTTGCCTTACAGGGTATCAGTGTATCAGGACAGTTTAAAATTTAAACAATGAGCCACCACAGAGAAAGGTGTGTGATGTGGTACTCTGAAGGGTGAGGTGATTAGTCATGGTCCATCACTCAGGCAGGTCATACTTTTGAACTCTTCCGGTCTTCTGAAGGGAGGAGGAGAGGTTTATTAATGTGACAAGCCCCAATGTATCTGTAGAACCTCTATGTTCAGAGGCAGTATGCCAATTCCAATTGCTGGGAGCAACAGCGGGAGGGCTGTTGCCATACCTGGAGGCTTCCTGAAGCTTTTAACTGGCCATTGTTGAAACCCGAATGCTAGGCTAGATGGATTCAGGGGGACTCTTATGCATGAGTAGGCAGAACTGGGGTGAAATCATGGTTTGGACCTGCACACATCTCTATTCACTAGATGGTGTTCCATCCCAGCCAGAAATTGTGTTGAAATGCATGGTTCTACATGAGGAAGAATGGGTCCAACACTGAATTGACATCTATCAGAATTCAGTGGCTGACATCCAGAGCAGGGATGCACTATAGTTCAACTATAGAGGTTCTACTCTCTGGCCCACTGTTAAAAGAGATTTGATTGGCAGGTCCCAGGACAGAACCTTGTTGGTGGTGACATCACAGTCCTACAACTCTGCGCCCAGACAGATCAGGTAGACTCTTCTCCTCCCCATCTTTAGGTGGGTGGTAACCAAGTTTCATTTTCATTTTCTTCTATTGTGTAACAACTCTTTTCCCTCTCGTCTTTTGTCTTTTACATTGGAAAATTCGTACTGTTTTTATAGATGGCTATTTATTATTTATTTTATTTTATTATATATTTGTACATTTGTGAGCCGCTGCTTTGATATCATTTAGAAGTGGGATATAAATAAGTGTGCAATCATTGTGCCTCATCACTACTACATGATGCCCACGTAAAGGCCTGATGTGTACAGCAACTGTACATACGCTGTGAAGCCTAGTAAGATGTTGGCTGTTCTGTAGGCTGCACTAGGCTCCACCAAATGAAGGAATAAAGTTCTGTTATGCTGCATGTAGTCAGTGCCATCACAAACACCAGGCCACATCCGAGCCACCTTGTATTGTACATGCTGCAAGGCTTCCAGCCCTCAAGCTATGTACCACGCTAGAAAGCTCCATACATATGTGGTGAGTCTTTGCATAGTTTGAAAGATAGCTCTGTGCATATGTGCGATGATCACACAGCAATGAAGCATAAGACTCTGTGTGTGTGTGTGTGCACAGAGGCCAAATTTAGCCCAAAGATTTAGTGGGACCGGCTGGAGAACTTTGAGCCTCCAAAGCAGAGTCCAGCAACTTGTCAAGAATCTACTGCTTTAAAATATCACAAGAATGCAGAATATGCCTTACTGTGGTATTGAAAACACTGAAAAGCTTTCTGCATAAACATCACATGCATCAGACAAAAGTGTTGTGGATTTCAGTTAGACTCCCTGCTGCTTCAAAACAAGATTCCCATTTCACTAGAACACATCTTTTGCTCTGAATGCTGCTATTGATAAATCTGAGAGCAACCCTAATTCCAACTCAGGAAACACACCCTGTGTACAAAGATCCATGTATAAAAGTATTTAACGTTCCCCTCTTTAGAACATCTCCCATACAAACAGCAATGTGGATCACCCCCTTTTAACAATCAGATTAATTTATGGCTGGGCGGGGGAGGGTTATTCCTGTCATGAGCATACACACCCATACATTAAATTCCAAAGCCCAACAGCAGGGGGGGAAATGCAGTCACTTCCTTTCTTGTTTCCCCTTCCATGTGGCCTCTGCTTCTTGTGCTTCAGGCTTTCTTTGTTGTCAGTCTGAAATCATGTGTCTAGTAGAAGCTTCTGCTTTGAAGCCATCACTTCTTGCAACTGGCTGTTCACAATGTGTATGTGCATGTGTATTTGCTATTTTACAAAACTGTACAAGCAAATGGGAGAAAACCCAGACAGTCATTGATCAAGCAGCAAAGTTAGGTTACTTACCTGTAACTGTAGTTCTTGTAGTGGTCCATTGTCCATTAACACTGAGGACGTCTGCCCATGGGCAGACTACATCTCAGAACTACCAGAGCTTAGATATGATTTTTGGCAGTAATCAGTGTTCTCTCTAACAGAGATTCCCAGATGCTGTTGACTACAACTCCCATAATCTCCAGCCAAAGGCCATTGCAGCTGGGAATGCTGGGAGTTGTATTGAACAACATCTGGGAATCCCCATTAGAGGGAACACTGCCAGTAACCCCGCCCCCTTATAGGCGTACTTGAAGCACTTACCTGCCTAATTCCCTCAGTCTCTGACCACTATAATAGTACCTACTAGAGGTGACTGCTGCAGTGTGTGTGTGGGGGTGTGTGTGTCGTGTGAATGGGCAATGGTCCACCTCAAGAGCTAGAATTACAGGTAAGTAACCTAACTTTCTTTGTAGTGGTCCGATTGTTATTCACACTAAGGAGATTAGTGAGCTATTCACCTGGATGACCAGTTAAGTGGGCATCTATAGTAGAATCACTGCTCCAAATTGAGAATGACTCTGAGGTATCCAGAGTGTAGTGGTATCCAGAGTGTAGCGGTGAACAAAGGATAGTGGTTCTCTCCACATCTCGGCTCAGCATATATCATCCAGTGGAACCCCTTGGAGGAAGGCCATGGAAGTCTCCATGACCCTTGTTGAGTGAGCCCAGAAGGTGTGAGGTGGTTTTATTTGAAAGTGTGCACACCAACTTGATAGCAGACATGACCCAGACTGTGAGGCATTGACAGGAGATTTGTTTTCCTTTATTAGGCCCTGCAAAGCACACAAAAAGGGCTGTAGCTGTAGAAGGAGCGTGTCCAGTGAAGATTAAAGGATAATGCATGCTTAACATCAAGGCCATCCAGGCCCGTTCTGTCTCAGAGGATGGCCTGGGGATGAAAACTGGTAGACAGATGTCCTGGGAGACATGGTACTGAGAGACCATTTTAGGTACTTATAATCATGTGGCATCTAGGTGGAGGAGTATCTTGTCCGGTTGGAGGGTCTGCTTGAAGGTCAGAGTTCTGCTACTAGACAGGCCAATGAGATGGCCAGCAAAAATGCAGTTTTGAAGGTAAGGTATTTGAGAGGGCATGTGGCCATGGGTTCAAATGACTTACAAATCAGTGAAGTGAGGACTAGGTTCAAATCTTGGGGAAGCGGGGTGGGGAGCTAGTCTAGGAGTCAGCAAGAATAAGCAGATCAATACTTTGAAAAAGCTTGTAACTAGTTCCCTGAGAAGATGTGAACTTGTGTGGTGAACTCTGCAATGGTGGCTAAATTAACTTTCAGTGAAGCAACAGATAAACCCAACTTCTTTAAGTGTAACAGGTAAGAAAGTATGAACTTCGCTGAAGCCGTTTTGGGGCTAACCGCTTTTGAGCAGGCAGAAATCATAAGGTTCTTCCACTTTGCTTTGTAGGAAGATGGTGTGGACAGCTTCCTGGATGCTTTGATGACATCTAGGACTTCTTGGTCCTATATTCTTTTGAAAGCATCCACCACACTGTGAAATTGAGGTTTTCCACATCTGGGTGGATCGCTGTTCTTTGGTGAGCAGGTTGTAGTGATTGGGCAGGGGCATGTACTGTCCATCTGACAAGGTTAGGAATGTGGAGAACCATGCTTGGCATGGCCACCATAGCACAATTAGAATACCATTTGAGTTCTGTTTTAATCTTTCAAAGCACTCTCAATAATTTGGACAATGGAGGGAACATGTATAGGTATTCTGTGTTCCAAGGGAACAGAAAGTTATCTCCCAAGGATCCTGGTCCATGGCCAACTCTGCTGCAAAATTCCATGTACAGCTTGTTCTCTAGTGTAGCAGATATGTCTATGCATGGTTGGTGCACCAACTAAATAGGTGTTGCACTATTGTGTGATTTAATGTCCACTCGTGAATCTGGCTGCACTTATCGGCTTAGTGAATCTGCCAGACATTCCACTTCCCTGCTATGTGAGTTGCCAAAGGCAAGATTCGGTGGTGGAGGCACCATTCCCGCATGTTGTTGGAGAGCTGGGATAGGGTTTGGAAATAGGTGCCCCATTGGTGGTTTAAGTAGGCCTTAGCCATTACATTACATTGAATACTGACTTTGGACACATCTGTTGTCAATGTCAGCTCTGGTGGGTTGTACACGAAGGGGCAACCCTCCTGCAGGTTGGAACATTTTGTCCACCAGCGGACCGAGCATTGTGTCTGCGAAACATGTATGTGAAACATGTTTCGATGGTGGTTCTTCTATGGACGGAACATGGAGAGGAACCATTCCTGCAGTGGGTGCATCCACAGTCATGCCAGGGTAAGATGGCCACAATGGAAGCCATGAACCCTAATAACTTCTGTATGGAGTGAACTGTGTGAGTTCCTGAAGATTAAATGTGGTGTGCCATTGCCCTGTCAGTAACCCTGCCTTGTGGCAATGTCACTAGCATGGCTGGAGAGTCAAACAGTGTCCCAATAAATTATGTGGGGGTAAGTTTTGATTTCTCCCACAACACCAGTTTGTTTAGTAAGAGCAGGGCTTTTTCAATGTATTCACAGAGCTTTTGTTCTGATTGTGCCACTATGAGCCAATAATCCAATTATAGGAAGAGTTGTTGAAACAGATGCATGGCCACACATATGGTGAATACCTACAGGGCCATGGAGAGGCTGAACAGTTAAGAGCTTGTATTAATAGATCTTGTTCCCCAAGCAGAATCATAGGTACTTCCTGTGTGTCAGGCAAATGGAAATATAGAAGTACACATCTTTGAGATCTACTGATGCAAACCATTTGTTTTGAAACAATTGTAGGATGCGAGTGTAGTCGTACATAAACGACAATAACAGATAGAGTGGTACTGCTGCCACCTTGCTATTTTGTGGTGCACACGGTTTCTTCCCTTTCTTCTTCTTTTCCTGCCCCAGGTCTGAAGATTTTGTTGTCTTTGGGGGCTTTACCCTCGGACCTGATGTCACTGAAATGGCTCTTTGAATCAATGGAGCTGGTTGCCGTTTTGATGGAGGAAGTATCAGGCCCAGTTTAGTTGCTGGTGGGGCCATTTTAGATATGTCAGGCATTAGAGCCAGACTCCTCCATACATTGCATGTTTTAAAAGCTAGTAACGCCAGGATGGGTGGGCTAGACTTGCAAAATGTAGTTAGCATGTTGCGCCCTTTCCCAGAGAGCATGGAGTTTTGAGGCTCAGTTTCTACAGGCCTGTCTAGTAAAGGCCAGGCAGAATTTACACTGATCCACCTTATGTGCCTCTCCTAAGCAAGCAAGGCACTCTGCTGCATGGATGTCCAAGTAGGGGAGTTTTGCTGAACAAGATTGGCAGAGTTTGGTGTTACTCTAGGAGTCATAGGCTGTATCTGATGACAAAGAGGGTTGGGAGGGGGGCAAACAAATTCAAAATTCTAACAAAGAGTAGAACAAAATGATAAAGAGATGAATAAATCTTAAATAATAAAAGGACAAGGTAGCAGTTATAAAAACATTTTTAAAAGCTCTTTCACGTGCACTGGTGCCACAGAAGGTTCTCCAATGTCACTGTTGCAGCAGTCGGAAAAAGACTGAGGGAATTAGGTGGGTAAGTGCTTCAAGTATTATCATTATTATTTATTATTTTTTACATTTTATATCCCGCTCTTCCTCCAAGGAGCCCAGAGCAGTGTACTACATACTTAAGTTTCTCCTCACAACAACCCTGTGAAGTAGGTTAGGCAGTAGTATGGCTATAAGGGGGCGGAGCTACTGCCAAAAATCACATCTAATCTCTGGAAGGTTCCAAGATGTGATCTACACATGCACAGACATCCTTGGTGTGAATGATTATTGGACTACTACAATGAACCTGCCATGTTATGTGAGTAACCCCTTGATATAGTCAGCAGAATCATTCTGCCAAGTGATGAAGGTTCCATACCCTTGGCTCTGCAGCTGCTGTTTCAGATTTTCTGAGGTGTGGTTAATTTCTCCTTACAATTTGGCAGGATAACTGGCTAACTTGCAAGGGTTCCCCCATGATGTGTACCCCAGTGACTCCCACATCCAGTCCCTTGAGAGGAGCCACTTATGTGGTATGCGAAGTATGTTCCACAAATTTCAAAACCAGTGCAATGCAAATGAATAAAATATCTAAACTCACCAGATCGCTACATATGTTTTCTGCCATTCTTCCTAATTGATTTTTGTGCGGATTATGCCAAATTTTAAAAATGCATTTGCTTTTTAAAAAGGTTTTATTTTCAACCAAACAGTGGGTTTTGTGTTCCCAAAAGCCAGATTTATGGCTCGCTTTTGAGTTACATTTACATGATGCATGTTGGGCGCTTAGATTTCTTGAAAATTTCCTACCAAATTGATTGCTGGAATCAGGACTCAAGAATCCAGGGAATGGTTAAATTATATACCAGATTTGAAAAGCTCACACGCTCGTCTGCACAGGAGCTCCTTCTATACCACACAACCACAGTGTGTGTGACTGCAACCCTGCAGGTGGGGCTCTGGGCCAATCACATCTCTTTCTCACTCAGTTGGCACCATGTAGGCAGGAGGGTACCAATCGGGTGGTATTTGCCTGGTTACATACCTATGATATTCATACACATACATCACAGAAACGTAGGATAGAACAATGGAGATGTGGCTCCCAAGCAGCTTGGTGAGTGTGTGAAAGGGGTCTTTAAAAACTCCAGATCAGTGACTTGTAAATTTTCTACAACCAGTACCATTTTCAACCACTCAGAGTTAACACATTTGATCTGCAGTAGTTGGCACTCAAACAGTTCACACTGCACATATGTAAGTTAGCAAGAGGCTCCGAGTACTAGAATGGAAGTACAAAATGCTGCCAACTTCCTCCTCTTCTACTCTACTGTAATAATTCTTTGTACAGAGAAAGAAGTACAGGGCTGAGTGTACAGAGAACATCTCTAGGGTGCTGCCTGGGAGCCCTCTGTTGCCTCTTACAACTGCCCGCGTTGAACACAAGCAGTTTAATTCACAAGGGTGAAAGTATTTTTTATATGGCTCTTATCCTACTGTGGAATTCTTCATGCTATAATGTGCTGAATATTTGGTCTATAAAAGGTATGTGTATATAAGCAGCATATAAATAAAGAAATAATATGAGAGGTTCCCAATTAATTATTAATCTTTTTGTAGTAGTAATTTTGAGTTATACTGGGTCTAAGCTGAACATCATATCTGGACTGGGGAAAAGTTCCTCAGAGGAAAGCAGGAAGCTGTCGCTAAAGCTATGGAATTGGCGGTTCTTCCTAATAACACTGATGTAGGAGTCCTCTCTTATTTGCCAAGAGTGTGGTTTTGATATTTAGGAGCACAATCTGAATATGCTATTTTCCCCACTTATGCATGGTTGGAATGCTCCATGAGAGGGATCCTCAAATAGGGAAATAGCTCTGCAGGTCCAGCACCAGGTAGTGTGAGTATCTCCACACACAATTGGGGATACTGGACAATTATCCCCACTGGACCATTTCTGAACACTTTCAGCTTTTAAGCCCCATCCTAGATCCACCCACTTGCTTCCTACCTCGTGTTGGCCAAGCTAGATGAGAAGTATCAGACATTACCTTCTCATGCAGTGTGGTGTCCAAGCACTGAGTGAGAAATGTCTCAAGATATTGTCTGCGCACACTGCAAACTGAGCAAGATCGTCAAACCCCATCAATAAACTCAGCTTCTGCTACAAGCCTGGGATCGGGCACTATCCTAAGGCCCCTTGGACCAGCCCTACATGTCTAGTTAAAACAAATTTAAATGTGCTCTCTCTTTTATATACCCCACCTTGGCTGATGCACCTTTTTGCTTTCAGATGACAAGCACAAGGTGGATGCACAGCAGAAAGGATCCTACGAAGCAGACAGTAGATGAAGGAATCCAACTGCGTCTGGGTGCGGTTGCACTCCCCTTAAAAGAGCAGGAACACAGCTTGGGGGTAGTGCTGGGCTTGACTCTACTTTTGGATGCATAGTTGGAGGCAGTGCCCAGGGATACCTTTGCACAGCTTTGGCCAGTGAACCAGCTGTGACCCTTTTTTGAGAAGACAGATGTGACCACAGTAACCCACACCTTAGTCCAGGGCTGCTCAAATCCAGCCCTCCTACAGATATTGGCCTACAACTCTCACAATCCCTGGTATTGGCCACTGTGGCTGAGGATTATGGCAGTTTTAGTCCAAAAACAGTGGGGGAATTGAGCAGGCCTGCCTTAATCACTCACCTTACAGTTGGATTTATGCAATGTCCTCTACATGTAGCTGCCCTTGAAGAATACTCAGAAACTGCAGCTAGTGTAAAATGTGATAATAAGGACTTTATCTGGAGCTGCCCATTGGGAGCATATTACATCCATTTAGGAAGAACTGCACGGGCTGCCAATTTGTTTCTGGATCCAATTCAAGGTACTGGTTCTTACCTTTAAAGTCCTTAATGGTTTGGGCCCTGGTTACTTGAAGGACCATATGCTCCCAAAGGTTTCTGCCTGTTTGACAAGATTATCTGAGCAGGCTTTGATTCAGGTGCCAACACTGAGACAGGTGCAATTGTCATGCACAATTACTCCACCCTTGACCCATCACTTTTGGATTTGGCTCCATGCCCTGGTCTGGCCCATAATTTTTTTATATTAAAAAAGTTGACAACCCTGAACCCTACCTCCAAGGGAGGGGACAACCCAGGACAGTTTGATAAGTGCCCTCAGGGACCCATGTTAATTAGCAGGAGATAATTGAGGTCAATTCTTCAGTAAGGATGTGCATAAGAAAGCAGCTCCCAGCTGCTGAACCTGAAATGTTAAGTCTGCATCTTCTACAGGAATAACAAGGAAGCCATGACTCTGCACACCGCTCACATTCTCAAGGGAACTGACAGCTGGATCTTATGCCCAGTGCTGCTGCGGAGCTCTAACAAGCAAGGAAGCCATTTCAGAAAGACCATCTTTTCTAGGATAGTTTAGTTGAATGATAGTCCGCTATGGGCCTTCCATGGCCAGACTAGAATAAGGTGGACAGTTCAGTGAGTGAGTGTGCACAGATACATTTCTTTCTTTCCTGTATACAGTGGTTGTTAGGGCACACACCCACAATGGAAGTTAAAATGAAGGGGGGCGGGTTGACAGGCAGAACTTGCCGAGCTTTCTTCCTGTCATGGTGGTTTATTTCTTGTGAGAATTTTTTGGTTTTCAGGGTAGTAGAACATTAAAAAGTGGTATCCCCCCTCCTGAAGTATGCAAGTGGCACAGTATGTTTATTTATATTTCAGGCTTGCACATCATAAGGCCCAGGGGCCAGGATCCAGCCTGCAGGGACTTTTTTGCTGTCCCCCAGGTAGGAATATCCTGGAGCATAAGCAAGAGTCATGGAGAGCTATTGCCTTGTCCCACAGATAAGCAGCAACGACTCAATGCAGCTGGGCGCTTGAGAGACCAGATGAGGTGCATGTGGCAGTACTGGACCAATGAGGAAGTGAGCCAGCTGTTGCTGCTTGAGCAGCAGCCGTGCAATAGATGGAGTGCAATAGATGGGACAGCATCATCAGGTGGGAACAGGAATAGCACACCTCAGAAAGGCAGGCAGTCCCTCTTTTGGTTGGTTCCTGCTTCTCTGATGGGGCCCAACCTCTGTTCTTTCCAGAAGCTGCCTAGCCACACCATCCTATGCATATTTACTTAGAAATATATCCCATGGAAGTAGTGAGTGAGTGCCACTCCTGGGGGTGTGGGGGATGAGTGCAGAAAATACATAACCAGCAGCAAATGTACCTGTTTATGGAATCTGAAATGCTGTGGGGGGCACATGTACAGAGGCCAAGGGAGCAGCAAGGGTGTTCTCTCCATAAAATGCCGGGTCGGGCAATTCCGCCCCACATAGCGTTCTGGGCGACAGGTACGTTTATCACTGGTTAAAGTGATATTTCCCTGCCCTCACTGCCCGCCTCCCCAGAGCAGTGGAAACTGGTCACTATTGCCCCACAGTGTACCCAATAAGGCTTACTCCTGTCCCAAGTAAACATGACTAGTATTGTAGCCTGAAAGCAACAGTTATTTAGGGAGAGAATAAGACTTGGCGTTTGTTAGGGGCTGGCATGCATTCCAGGTGCCTGACTGATCGGGTACAGGGCCTATTTTCTGGCCACTTGGTTAAAATTTTGGGTCACAAGAGGGAGAAAGGATCGACAAATAGTTAAAAACTGCTTTCATTAAGATTAGTTTTAGTATCTTTATATTTAAAAGCCTTAGGATATATGTTGCACACCCCATGGTACATGGCGCATCTCATGAGAGTTGTCCAGAGGAGAGAGAAGGCACGGAGTAGGGCTGAGCGGCAGACCAGCTGCTGAGGAGAAGGCACTGCGGCAACAAGGAGGAAAGAAGAAGAGACATTGAGCAGCAGCCTTCATCGCTCTGAAAGTTGCCTCATGAGGACGACAGCCAGGGCGGAAGAGTCAACCGAGGGCTGCCCATGCAGGCCAACAGGGAAGCCCCAGCTTGGCTGTTCTGGCGAGGAGACTCAGCAGGGCGATGCAATGGAGTGGAGGATGCCAGGAGAGTTGTGTGTGCGGGGGGAGTGAGAGAGTTGTGTGTGCGGGGGGAGTGAGAGAGTTGTGTGTGAGGGGGGAGTGAGAGAGTTGTGTGTGAGGGGGGAGTGAGAGAGTTGTGTGTGAGGGGGGAGTGAGAGAGTTGTGTGTGAGGGGGGAGTGAGAGAGTTGTATGTGAGGGGGGAGTGAGCGAGAGAGAGTTGTATGTGAGGGGGGAGTGAGCGAGAGAGAGCTGTGGGGGGGGGATGGGATGGGATGGGATGGATGTATTCACCACTGTCGTACAAGAAGCCACCAGGCCCAACAAGCACTGGATGGAAGGAGCCCGTTGCCTGGGGGCAGACTGGAAGGTAACCACCATGGAGGAGATGGGCTGGATGAGTTCTGCAGGTAAGTATGCACATTTCACAACTGCATCCAGGATCAAACCAATGTACTGGAGGGCACACTGGGGGCGGGGGTCAGGACAGATTTTTTTAGATTGACACTGAGCCCCAGATCTGCCAGAAGAGAGAGAGAGTAAGCTGTAGGTTGAATAGTAGAGTTGATTTCTTCCTTGCCATAAAAAGCCAGTCATCTAGATATGGAAAGACAGATACACCTTGAACCCGGCGACAGGCAATGATAGCCGCCATGCACTTAGTGAACTCTTGGGGCGGAACAGAGGTCAAATGGGAGCACTTTGTACTGGTAGATCTGAGTGCCCAGACAAAAGAGCAAGAACTGGCGGTGCCAAGGATGTATAGATATGTGAACGTAAGTATCTTTTAAGTCTAAAGATGCAAATCACTTGTTCCACAGCAGTGGCAATATTGACTGTAGAGAAACCATGTGAAATCTGGAGATACGGACAAATTTGTTCAGCTCTCTCAAGTCCAGGATAGGGTGGAGCCCACCATCATGTATAGGGATCTGGAAGTATCTAGAATAGAACCCAGTGCACATGGAGGAAGGTGGAACTGGTTCTATGGCATTCTTTTGGGCCAGCGAAGACACCTCCTCTTCAAGGATAGGAGTTGTGTGGGTGTATTTTATGCCCACATGGGTGGGTAGAGAGTAAAATTCAACAGCATAGCTGTTGGTCACTATGCTTAACACTCAGGTGTCTTGTTGCTTGACGCCAAGAAGGTGGGAAAGGGGTGAGATGGCAGCTGAAGAAACAGGGAGATATACTTCCACGTCTGAAGCATCAAAACGACTGCTTTGTTGTTCCTGAGATTTGAGTTTTTGTTGGCTCTTCTAACGCTGATAGAAGGGGCACCTGGAATATTGCTTAGATCCACCATGGTAACCTCCTATTTTGGGAAGGCCAAGGCTGGTACCTCTGAAAGTAGGATGATAACTCTGATGGTTAGAGGAAGATGACTGGGGCTGCACAAAGGTCTTAGCAGTATAGCACGATTTCTTTAGTTTTTCCATTGTGTCTTCAGTGTCGAGAATAATCCTTCACCATCAAACAGGAGATTCTCAATCTTTTTCTTCATTCCTGGCTCCAAAGGTGTAGATCAGAGCCAGGCATGATGATGAAGTACAATAGATCCTGTCAGTACTTTTGACTCTGTCTCAGTCAGGTGTTTGGCTGTGCTTAGTTGTTGTCTTGTGAGATCTGCTGATATCAAAAAGGTAGAAAAGAACCTGCCATTCAAGGGCTCAGGCAGAGCATTCGCTTCATCTTTCATGTTGTCCCACAGCGATTGTTGGTATTTGGCCTACAGGCCAGGTAGTTCACTACCTTGAGTGAAAGGCATCCTGAAGTGTAAAACCTCCGTGCCACAGAGTGAAGCTTATGGCCTTCTTTATCTACTGGGGCAGAGTGTTTCCGTGTGGATTTGGATTGCAACACACAGTCCACTACTAGGGAGTTTGATGCTTGGTGTTTGAAAAGTGCTTGGTACTTTTGGTACTTAGTACTTTTAACTGTCATTTTTATTATATGTGTCTTTTGTAAACTGCCTTGGGATTGTTTTTAATGAAAGGCAGTATATAAATTTAACAATAAAAAATAAAATAAAAATAAAAGAGCAGGAGGCCTCCTGGATCTGATATAGGTTCTCCAGTTTCTTACATGGAAGAATAGATGTTAAGATGTTATTGGGGCCGACCAAGTGGCCTTAGAAGCCACCACCAGGGATGGTAGCATTGGAAGAGTGGTGGGATGTGCCACAGATGTGGCAGATAGGTAACTATACACAGGGTCTGTGACCGTAACCTCTGGTGGGGGAATATCAAGGCCCTAGCCATTTCTTGAACTTGCGCCCAATAGGATTTTCTTTCCTCAGATAGGGAGTTCGATGGTCAATTGCCCACACTGTCACTGGGCAAGGTCCCCAGGTGCACCTCTGACACATCAGAGTTGGGATCGGAGGCATACAAGGACTCCCCATCAGAGTCAGGGTCCTCGGGGAAGGATCCCTAGGAGCAGGCTGCAAGGGGAAAGATGGTGACGCTGGCACAGATGGAGGGCACACTGGCCCAGGATTCACTGGAGGAGCAGGTGTTAAGGGACAAGCAGGAATGGGAGGTAACTCTGGAGCAGGCAGCACCGGCCTTCACGTTTTAAAGGGATCCAAGGGAGGGACACTCAGTGGATCCGGCAAAGCTCCCGAGACGCATGGTCTTCCAGAGTTTGTACTCCTCAAAATCATAAGGCAAAGCTGGTGAGCTATATAGAGAACAGGCACAAAAGCGCTCTCTAATTCTGAGGTGTGGTGAATCAAAGGCCCCTGGGAAGCTGTAATAGTCCAGAGGGTCGTGAGGAGCATGAAAAGCTGAGAAATGAAAACCCTCCCTCCAGGGTAAAGCCGAAGGACATTTTGGTGTAGATGTGGACACACCACCAGTCTTAGGTATTGGCATGGGTGATTCACGTTCCTCAGTATCAAGTCCTAGTGACAGGGTGAGCCCTTTAAAAAGATAGAGCCCGATGGAGTTGAATTCACAGATCCCAAGAGGCGTTCCAGCTCCTGACACAGCCGGTTTTGGAGTGCTAGAGAATCCAAGGAAGGTGTCACTGGATGCTCAGGTGATCAACGAGAAGGTGACTGAACTGGTGTTTGAGAAATAACTATGGGCAAAGACTGTGCCGAACAAACAGGAAATAGAAGATGTGGATCCGAAGTTGTTACTGGCATCGACACCTCTACGGAGGTCAAGGGTGCCGATGATGCCAAAGGCAAACCACAAGCTGATGCCGATGCAGTGTGTGACATCGGTGTTGATGACGTCGAATGTCTCAGCATCGATGATAGATGAATCTACATCGGTGGAGTAGGTGTCAAGTGCAACGACACCATGGGTCAGTATCCCATCAATGTTGAAGGAGAGGAGCTTGGGTGTCCTGGAGCTGATGAAGTGGTCATCGAAGATGAGGGTTGAGGGGATAAAGTCGTAGGTTGAGCCAAAGTGGGAGAATGTGTTCTTGTTGATGGTGTGGTTCGTACTCTCAGTGCCGAGCCCGACTTAGTTGGCACTGAATTTGCCGTGGTCTATGCCCCCAAAGCATGCTTTTCCTTCTTTTGCTTATGCCATTTGCGTCCTCTTTCCATGGGCTTCTTAAAAGTGCCAGTCAAACCCGAGGGCATGGACACCGACGGTGCGGGTGCCAAGGTTGATGGCGCTGACCTGTTAGATGCCACGGTTTGGGGCAGTGATGGTGGGCTTGGGCTCCATGTCCCTGGGCAAAGGATATTTTCTTACACAGATGCCTTTAAACCAAATTCTTGGCTTAGTCGTGTCTTCTTTCTAAAAGCCCGACATTACAGGCACTAGTGTTGTGGGAGTCTCCCAAACAAATTAGGCAGTAAACATGCCCATCTGAGTAAGGCACAGTACCTTTACAGGTTGTACATCGTTTAAAGCTCTTTGAGGCAGACATAGCTAAGTCCAAGTACAATCCAAATCAGCCAAAAACATCAGAGATAGAATGCCTAAGCCAAAGGGAGTAACAAGCCAAGTCCAGAAACAGTCTGAGGTCAGAATATCTGAGTTGAGAAACTCTCTTTTCAGATTCCTGAAAATCTTTTACAGGAACGAGGGAAAACAGGAGCAGATCCTTCCCAAGGCAGTACAACAAACAGCAGAGGAGAAGGAAATGAAGAGGGAGGCGCTCAACTGCCGGTTCTATAGGAACCCTTTGAAGGCTCCAATATCATTATGCCTTAAAGGGCCAGAGTGCCTAAATGGAGCAAAAGGTTTTTCCCCAGGCCTACTGCGCAGGAACAGAAGACCCAGTTGTGAGGGACCATGGCTCCCTACAGAGATCTGTTCCTGTAACAGCTGCCCCAGGACCTCCAACCATGTGAGGATACAGGAAGCAACATACTCAAAGCAGTTACAAGTAAAAAATGTCATCGCCAGTGTGACCAAGAAGAGATGGGAGGATTAGGGTTTTTACTATTCCGCTAAAGGCAGAGCTGTAAAAAAGACAAGAGGCTGGAAACAAGTCACAAAGCCATCTTCTATCACAGGATGGTATTTGAGATGTTTCACCACTGAGCCAGCCCGTAAAACAAAGCACCATAACTTAGGAAGGACAAGCCACAAAGCTCTTGTTGTCTTCCTTAGTTAATGTACTTTGAAGCTGCAGTCTGTACTTGCCCCACTCCTTCATGTCAGCCTCCCACAATCTGGGTATCGTATGTGTCGAAACAACTTCCAGGTAAAGCCAATAGTTTTAATGCCACACTTCAGCTCTTTGTGTTGGAAAGCATACTTCTACAAAGAGCTGTCGTTTCAGAATTAGGTGGGAATATATTGCATACAAATGATAACTTTAATCGCATTTCTACCTCCCACTAGCAGTTCAGAAAAATATGGGCATGATCATGTACAACGAAGGGAATTAAAGGCAAACATACCCAGAAGGCAGAATTCCACCGACGCTGGCCATGCTGCAACACGTTTGCTTGAGTTTCTATTAGGAAGAGATGGCAGACTTTTGCAAGGACCAGTTTCACCAAAGCAAATGCCTGCCATGGTACTAAACAATGAGGATTCCATCCCTTCCCTGCAAAGCAAGACACAATACTAAGGGGTGGGGTGGGGGGTAAGCTTACACTGTGCTACAGAGCTGCTAAAAAACAGATCCTATTCAGGCTTTATCAGCATCTCTGTACAGAATAAAAAATTATGGATCAGCTTTTGCCTCACTGTAGAGGTCAATTAACACACTGTGCAGGCAAACATGCATCCACACCAAGCCAGTTTATCTTAGGTTCTGGACACATGCCCTTCTATGATAATAGATACAAGTTTCTTGAATTCACATATGTTTGTAAATAGACACAAAATATAGTTGGCATACAACTAAAACGTGATGGACAAAAGAAGTTCTCTAGAAAATTGAACTTTATAATATCAAATAGCCTCTTGGAAATGGGGTAATCTTAATGGTGGTCACAAGCACTGAAATCCACTGGAAAGGGTTCCCATGGGCACAATGCTTTCTCCACATTACAAGAATCCATGGCAAAATACTTTTAAAGATTTGTGCAGCAAAGGGGAAGAAATGCAAAGCACTTCCCATTTTCAAATCACTATAGTTTACATTGGTACTAATTCTCTTAAGTTTTAAGACCTAAGTTTTAAGACCCTTTGGGAAGCTTAAAATGCCAAGGATCCTTCCATCAAACTGCTTGATATTTTAGGATAAGACTGTGCCTTCTCATCTTCTTCACATCTGTTATGTCTTAGAAACATTCAACAAGTGATGAGAATATTTATATACTACCTTTCAACAAAAGAGTTCTCAAAGTGGCTTACAAAGGGAAGGGAATAAGATGGTTCCCTGTCCCAAAAGGGTTCACACTCTCTCTCTCTCTCTCTCACACACACACACCCTCTACCAGCAACAGCCACTGGAGGAGCATTGTGTTGGGGTTGGATAGGGACAGTTGTTCTCCCATGCCCCCACCCAACCTGGTGAATACGAGAGAGCCATAACTTCAAAAAGTGCCTCTTTGCCCAGTTAGCAAAGGCAATGTTATCTATTCCCTGAATACTTAAATTTAGTATCAGTTGTCATGACTCTTTTCTATTGCCTGTAGAGTTCTCCTGAGAGCCTTGGAATATCTCTCCATGCAACAAGGAGTCATGTGGTTACCAGTGCTACATTTCACAATGGGGGGGATCACAAAAAGGTAGGCAGATAGGAGATAATATATAGAATATATTACAGCTGGGTACAAACCATTGCTTTCTTGACTTGAGAAGTTATGACAGAGCTTGAGAACTCTTAAAGAATCAGGACAAGTGCATATAGAGTTCTATTATAGGGATGTGCATAAACAGAGATTTGTGCACAGGTTCGGTGCCAAACTGGTTTGAATGTGGAGGGTAGTGGAACCGCTACCGCTGAACTGGTTCAGAGCCAAACTTGCGCACAACCTATGTTTGTGCACATCCCTATTATATTAAGCAAAACCACACTCCTAGGCTCTAAATGCAAACCCTAAAAACCTGACAAATTCTCATTTATGGAAACATGAGACTTTGCAGAACTCTTCCTACAGACAACAGGAAATAGTAGTGCAATGTGTGCCATTAGGAAGACTTGATGGTGGCACTTCCAGTATCAGCATATAGTATCACTGGGATGTATGCTTGAGGATTCAAGCAGTGGGGCTAACTCACTGGAGAAACCAGCACATCTGCCCAACTTTGAATATTTCAGGAAGAGGTACACAGATTAGCAGAATGTGCTTAAGGGGTAGACGTAAGCAAGCTTTTAAACAGCCCACTGGATGTAGCTGATTTTTTTTAATTTTAATTTTCTACAAAATTCAAGTATTTGGCGACTGTATCAGGAACGTAGAAAATAAAGATGCAAGTTAGCTCCAGTGTTTTGCTACTTGCAGATCAATCCTGTATATGTATAGAGTAATATCAGCGGCATTTAATCAACACAGGTACAGAAAAGAAGCACACACAAATTAAACATTTACATTTTATTATCTTCCATTATGTGAAGAATGCATTACCACCAATGCTGCCATTCTGCCTCAGTCTCTGTACAGGATGCCACCATGTACTGTTCCCTTCAGACCTCAAAGGGCAGGGAACAAAGCACATAAAAGAGAAGAGGAAGTAAGGCCTCTTGATGCTTCACAGACCCTACAGAATAAGTCAGAGAGAAAATAATGATCACCATAAAATAAAACCCAGGAACTGGGGTAGGGAGGAGGGAAATAGAGAGACAAGTATCACAAAAACCACCATTGTAGTAGTAGGCTTCTTTGTTGGTAGCACCAGAGCCTCATCAAGGATACTGACTAGTCTTGGAGATGGTCCTTCATCATTGGAGGGAGAAAGAGGTACAGTAGAAAATATGAGCTCAGAACAGAAAAGCATGCTGCTGCCATCACTCCCCCCATGCATTACCTGTCCTGTGGTGAACATGCTTCAGTCTCTGGAGATTGTTCTAACATCAACACCCTGTGAAAATATTTCATAGAAAGGAAAAATGTGCGTAAGTGGTTTCACAGAATCTCAACAGTTCTCTATTCCCCCTGCTATTCCCAAAGCACGTCTTTGAAATTGCCATCTGGAAGAAAAATATTTCTGGAATTCAGGGAGAAACAATTTTGCCTCCAACGACTACAGCAAACTGTAGTCTTGCTTAAACCTCCAAAGATCAGTCATCAGGATATGATTAGAGTGGTGAGTGTGGATCCTGCTACCCATTTATTTGTGGGATAGGTGGTGCTCAGTGTTCTAATTTTTTTCATCTGTGTGCATTTTGTTCTGTGGGGCAATATCAAGTTAATGTGTCTGCACATATGCATTCAGAGTGGGACCTTCCTGATGTAACCTGGGTGGGATCTAAAACTAACTGAGCAGACATTAAAGAACGTGTGAGCGCACACATACATGCATAGCTTAGAGCAGGGTTGCTCAACTTTGTCCCTCCTGCAGATGTTGGCCTACAACTCCCATAATCCCTAGCTATTGGCCAATGTGGCTGGGGATAATGGGAGTTGTAGTCCAAAAACAGCTGGGGAGGGGCCTATGTTGAGGAGGACTGCCTTAGAGGGAACAAAAGTGGGGCTGTGCGAGAACTTCACTTAAAAGGAAAGGGATCAAGTAAGAATGCACTGAAAGGGATTCTCTTTGTCCTTTTATGAAACGGACTGAGCAGGTCTCTACTCAGCAGCTGCACAGCAGCAGGGGCAGGTTGCTATTTGCAGTAGAAAGGTGGCGTAGGGGGTGCTTAATCCTTTCTCCTTGCACTTTTTCTCCTGCTACAACCTCTTTCTCTTCGTAGCCCCCTTTTCCATGTAACTTGGCCAACACTCATCAAGTAGACTTGCTGGGAGGAGGGAAGCACACCACCACAACTGCCACGCCCCCTGCCACACACACCAATTCAATTTGTACCCTTCCCCTGCTACTTTGCAGCAATGCACTGAGACTCAGGTTTCTCAGACCTCAGTCTCCACAGTTCTGTCCCTGATCAGCTCAACTATTATTTGGGCACCCACAGGGTAGGAAGAATTCACAATTCGGAAAACAAATTTATAAAGATGATAGCTGAAACGTGTTGATGACCACTTTTGCAGACCAAGCAGACTGTAGTGACGGTACAGTAGCAATCTCAGATTTAACTTTACTTCATATACCATAGAGTGTCTCCTGCTAACCTTATATTTTAAGAGTGTAGTATTGAACATGTTATGCTTCAACAACATGCTTTCCCACCTGGCCTAGGTATATCCTGATAGAAGTATGGCTGCTATGTTTTAGCTATACACAAGACTCTTCCCCCCACCCCTTCCATCTGCTGAAGGAATTATAGACATGGAATGTAATTTTTATAACCAGCCATTATGAAAATCCAGCAACAAAAAGGATGCAGTTACCCAAGACAGGCAGCCCTTTCAGTGTTTCCTGCCCTCTTAAGTTTTCCTTGCTCTTACTAAAAAAAGGTTCCCAAAGCCTCCTAACAAAGTTTAGTATTGGAGTGAGATGAAACTATCACCTACCAAAAAAAAAAAGAAAGAAAAAGTGAAAATTCCCTAGCCAAGAGCAGACAATTAAATACAACCCTCCAAAATTACTTTATAAATGTGGCTTTCAAAACCTCTTCAGGAGAAAGACAAATCCTTTTACACACAATACAGGCTGGAAACAGAAAGCAGGATTCTGCTGCTACATCAGAAACTGTCAGCACCAGCAAGCAAAGATTTTATTAAGCTTCAATTTGAGAAGATGGACGTCTGCTTGCTCAGTTACTCCATCATGAAGCCCTCAATTGTACACGAAGCATTCTATGGCAATACTTCACTAAGTTTATCAAGCTTTGCGACAGAAAATGTGCTTATCTAACACATCAAAACAATAATTAAACAACCATATTAATAAAAATAACCAGCCATATACAACCAGCACAGCAAAAAACAAAAGATCATGATGTCAATTCATAAAAAGCTTGAGAGAACAAAGCAAATCTTTATCCAGTAACTAAATGATAATCAGGTTGGGTGCCAAGTAAGTACTTTTGGAAGAGGATCCCACAAACTAACACATCACAAGGTTAACACTGCCTATCCTGGTTAGTACAAACTAACCTCTGAAGCCAGGTACACCTTGGATGATAAAGCTTATGCACATTCCTATGGGCAAATGCAGTGCTTCACTTAATCCTACTCTAAAGCGGTTTAAAACTTTAAAATAGTAAAAACCAGCATTTTGAATTGCACCAAGAAACTAACAGGAAGCCAGTACTATTCTATTAACATTGCCAGAACATATTCCAAAAAAGGGGTCCCTGTTAAGCTGGCTGCCACATTCTGACCTAGCTGAAATTTCTCAATGTTCTCCAAAGATAAAGTAAAGTTGTGTCCTCAAGTCAGTGTCAACTCCTGGCGATCACAGAGCCATGTGGTTTTCTTTGGTTTACCATTGCCTCTTCCTGCACAGTGTGAGATGCCTTTCAGCACCTTCCTATATCACTGCTGCCTGATATTGGTGTTTCCCATATTCTGGGAAACATACCAGTGAGGATTTGAACCAGCAACCTCTTGCTCATTAGGCAAGTCATTTCCCCACTACGATAACCCCATGTATAATGCATTACTGTAATTAAACCTAGATCCAAAGCATAGATTACTGCAGGAAGGTCCTTCCCTTCCTTTCCACAAGGGGATGCATCTGGAAAATGCTGCATGCCACAGCTGCCACTTACATATCCATAATCAAGGCCAGATCAACCCCCGCAGCCAGTTTTTTAAAAGGGAGTGCAATCCCAACTAGAATAGGTTGAATCCCTAGTTACTCTTAACCAACAGTCTTTATCTGGATTGAACTTTAATTAATGCACTGCCATATAGATTAATATATTATTGTATTATATAAAGCCCTCATCCTGCCCATCTGGAATTCTGTGCACTGCATCCACTGCCATATGGATTTACCAGGCTTCCCCAACCTGCGGCCCTCGAGATGTTGCTGAACTACAACTCCCAGTATCCCTAGCCACAATTTATTGTGGCTGGGGATGCTGGGAGTTGTAGTTCAGCAACATCTCGAGGGCCACAGGTTGGGGAAGCCTGGATTAGACCATGTGGCAGAGGACACTGGGTATCATCAGAATACTAATATCATCTCAACCTAAATCACTGGACAACCTCATCCAGCAGTCTCATATAGATGTTAAGCTACTACCACCACACACTCTACATCTTGCCTAAAAAGGCAAGGTTCATATCTAGCCAATAGCATCATCGCTTGGCTCCAAAAAGGGCTTCTTTTGAGAGGTCTAACCAACCAAGCCACACACTCACTTTATTTTGGACCTCAGTTTCCACCAAGGAGGAGGTCTCAAACTGGTTAAGGCCTGGGGTGGAATCAAATACCTTCTGAAGAGTTAAAATTGAATGTTGAATGGTTGACCACTGTACTTTCCAAGACTCTTTACTTATATTGATTGTACTGCCTGTATCCCAAAGGAGTGGGGTACAGTGGTGATTGTTTCCCATCTGTAAGAAAGGCCAATGCTCTGACCCTTCTAATTATCAACCAATCAGTCCACTGAGCATTATTAGTGAATTAGAGTCTAGACACCTATATGTTCAACTCACGGACTGGTTGAAACAGAAGAACATACTAAGGGAGAAACAGGTGGGATTTAGGTCTGGTCGGTCGACTCTTGGTCAGGCTGTAGTTCTCTAACATCTGGCTGAAAAGTATTCACTGTTGTATGCATCTTTTATTGATTTTAAGACAGCATTTGACTCCATTTCTAGTGAGGACTTGTGGAGTAAACTTACCAATTCTTCCATCAATTGTCGGCTGCTTCTCCTTATCCGGATGTTGCATGAGAACACCTCACTGAGGGTGAGATGCAGTGTCCAAGGACATCTGACACAGTCTGTACCCACACAGAAGGGAGTAAAACAGGGATGCATTTTGGACCCACTTTTCAATCTTTATATAAACTCTCTTATTGAATGCATGGATAACCTGGAGTCCCACCAAGCCACCTAATGGCACAGCAGGGAAGTAACTTGCCTAGGGAGCAAGAGGTTGCTGGTTCGAATCCCCGCTGCTTTGTTTCCCAGACTATGGGAAACACCTATATTGGGCAACAGCAATATAGGAAGATGCTAAAAGGCATCATTTCATACTGTGCAAGAGATGGCAATGATATACCTGTATTCTACCAAATAAAACCACATGGCTCTGTGGTCGACAGGTGTCGACACCGACTCGATGGCACACTTTACCTTGAAAGGCATTATCTCATACTGCACAGGAGGAGTCAATGGTAAACCCCTCCTGTATTCTACCAAAGAAAACCACAGGGCTCTGTGGGCACCAGGAGTCGAAATCAACTTGACAGCGGGGATTCGAACCGGCAACCTCTGGTTTGCTAGTCAAGTTATTTCTCCCTGTACCATTAGGTGGCTTCCTGTAAAATCCCTATCACCAGTTGAATCTGTCCTTGTGGGCAGGGTGTCAAAACTGTGACTCATGTTTTTCTATACTGCTCATTTTACTGAGATATTCATATTTCTCTTATCTACCCCCTTATCAAACATCCCTGTTCGAATAGATGATGGATATACAACTTTTTAATTAGCTAATCGCTGTGTATCTACAACACTGTGTGTGGCCACATGTAAGATCAGATCTGAGCTGATCTGAGTTATTTGTGTTTTGTATTACTGTATTATTTTCATTGTGTTTTGTATTGTTTCTGTGATGTTGGATCAATGACCGTAATAATGCATTCAATTAAACAAACACTCACTCTATAAGGCACTTACCACACCCCAGCAGAGATGGGGAGGAGAGTTTTCAATACTTTTTTTGTGTGTGGAAAATTTTCCGTTTCTAAATTTCTTTTTGCATAAAGCTTTGAACTTGTTTCAGCATAACATTAAAAAACACTATCTTTATTGCTTCCACTCCCTTGCCTGATATTTCAGTTCACTTATCTGGGTACCTGAAAAGCTTTGATACACAATGTGAGAAAGTAATATGGTAGGGGTTTCTGTTCTTGATAACTAAACAGCATGCAAAATCAGATTACAAACTATTCAGGGTATATGGAAAATGTGCTTAGTAAAGGGAGGAGAGCTGGTCTTGTGGTAGCAAGCATGACTTGTCCCCATAGCTAAGCAGGGTCTGCCCTGGTTGCATATGAATTGGAGACTTGATGTGTGAGCACTGCAAGATATTCCCCTCAGGGGATGAAGCCGCTCTGGGAAGAGCAGAAAGTTTCAAGTTCCCTCCCTGGCTTCTCCAAGATAGGGCTGAGAGAGATTCCTGCCTGCAATCTTGGAGAAGCCGCTGCCAGTCTGTGAAGACAATACTGAGCTAGATAGACCAATGGTCTGACTCAGTATATGGCCGTTTCCTATGTTCCTAAACTATTTGAGATAAAATTTTGCATTTTTAATGCAAATCACAAAAATTGGTTGGTTTTTTTAAAAATAGAAATATTCCCAGAAAATGTCCCTATTTAAAATGTTTCTGAAAACCCACATTTCTGCTTCCCAGACTCAAACAGTCATTCCCATTCAGCAAATTATTAGTCAAGAACAAGAGACAAGTAAACAGATGAACAGAGAGAGAACATAGGGAGTGGCCTTGTCAGACCATTGGTCCATCTAGCTCATGATTGTCTACAATGGCTGGCAGCGGCTTCTCCAAGGTTACAGGCAGGAGTCTCTCCCAGCCCTATCTTGGAGATGCCAGGGAGGGAACTTGGAACCCTGCATAAAAGCATGCAGATGTTCTTCCCAGAGCACCCCCATACCCTAAGGGAAATATCTTACAGGGTTCACACATATAATCTCTCATTCAAATGCAAACCAGGGCAGACCCTGCTTAGTAAAGGGGACAATTCGTGCTTGCTACCATAAAACTAGCCACAACCTCCAAGCCTCCTGTCAACATCTTCAAACTGCAATAACCAGAATTCATCAAAGCAATGGCCAACATCTGGAATAATGAAGTGCATGTGCACTGAATGTGCAGCATGTGCTTTGTGGGAGGGGTGATTTTAGTCTACCCCCCCTTCCCTCTGTGGCCCACTGTGACTCACGAAAATATATTTGAGGGTTATGCAGCTCTTGGGGGCATATTTCCAGGCATCAAAATCAGAGGGAGGGGGAGATTGATGAAAACTGTCCCTTCCCCAGTGCATGCTGCACATTTGATTCATGTATGCTTTGTCAGTCTAGATGTCAATCAACAATGGAAAGAAGGATGAACATACATTTACACAGTACTCAAAGTGGATAAGTCAGGTGAGGAGAGCTGGTCTTGCCATAGGGAACATGAATTTTCCCCTTTGCTAAACTGGATCTGCCCTGGTTTGCATTTGGGTGGGTGACTACATGTGAGCACTGTCTGCTGTATTACCCTTAGGGGTTGTAGCTCAGTAGTAGAGAATCTGCTTGCATGCAGAAGCTCCCTGGTTCACTCCCTGGCATCTCAAGGTAGGACTGGGAGACTCCTGCCTGAAATCTTGTAAAACAGATGCCAGTCAGTGTAGACACTGAACTAGATAGACCAATGGTGCGACTTGGTCAGAGGCAGCTTCGTATGTAGATGCAAATTATTTTACCCTGAACATGCTTGGCAAGTTAGAGGGGACTGCTTAGGGTTCATTATGATCATCCCAGGGGCCATGAAGCAGCACTCTCACTATCTGAAATAGTTCCACTATACAGCTCTCCGTGAACACAATGGTAGCAAAAAAGTAGTTTCTCTTTTTTACAATCACCACCAAAATAAACTATGAAATGGACTCTAATGCAGTTGGACTCATTCTCAATTTTTCTCCACTTGAGTTCTAGCTGTGGTCTCTACTGTTTCGCCACCCCATGTTCTGTGGTATGTTTTTTTCCTAACTGTTGTTCATTTGCCACCAGTAAGCTTGACACATTTGCTTGCTTTCTGTGCTATCACTCAAACCCCTTACACTTTTGTTCATGCTTGGTAGAAGAGAGTAAGAAAGAAACAGATGACGAAAGAAATGACAAACTACTTCAACAACTTCTGTGGTGGCATAATTTAAAAAGGACCTTTTATTCTATATTACCCTCAGGGGTGCTGGACCTGCTAAGGCTTTCCCTCTTCTCAAATGTAACCTCCCCTTGCAACTTGGGAAGAAAGAGAAATGCAAAGTATGTGTGTATTTAAGGGCGGAAACTCAGTTAGTACAAGCTGGTCACAGGAAAGCACATCATCTCTGAGATGTCCCAATATATTGTATACTTTCTAGGTATTAAAAGGAAAGCTGCACTGCAAGAAAACATGCGTAACATTTTAAGACTGTCTCACTTCTCATAAGCGTTTTTGTTAGCAATGTAAAACAGATGCTTTGTCTCTCATGCTTACAATTTCTATACATCTCCTTTCCCAAGACAACAGAGCCAACTCAACTCACTCAGAAGCATGGCATCCATTTTAGCCATTATTTTATTATTATTATTTATTTAATATATTTCTATACCGCCCGAAACGCAAATTCTCTGGGCGGTTTACAAAACAACATTTCAGACAAGCAAGGAAGCCTTGAGGAGAAGGAGGGAACTTCATTGTAACCATGTGGCAGCACCATCATATTGCTCTCCCTGGAACCATATGGATTAGATAGTCCGGAAAACCTGCTGGTTTCAGACCAGAATTAAGGCTATCTCATTTTGGCTCAGCCTCCACAAAGCTGGGAAATTGGAAGCTAAAACTGATGCCTTAACAGATGTGCCACGTGATGTTTTGCTATGTCACAAATTGTGTTTGCTTACAACCTACCCTCCATGCACCCACTTTTCCTTGGAGTGCCTGTCACCAGCAAAGACACCCCATATTGTCCTGTTCCTGCAGGACTGTATGAAGCAGCTGAGCCTTACTGCAGGGGTTTTCAAACTTCAGTTGCCAGATGCTATTAGACTACAACTCTCATCACCCCCAGCTATTACCTCACTATATTTTACAGGAAAACTCATTATGTTACATTCCCAGATTCAGAATAAAAAACTTGAACTCTTACATCATTTATTCTGCCCCTAGAGTGCCAGGGCTACTATGCCCTGCCTGGGATACTATGTGACCCTTTCACCTGCTGCAGCTATGTCCTTTTCACCCTCTTCCTGTGCGCCAGCTGAGGCTTGAAAAACAGAACTGGAAAGGGACCAGAGACTATAGAAGACACTCTAGCATCTTCTGTAGTCTAAGGAACCATCTTCTAAGTCTATAGTCCCTGACGGAAGAGAGGCAAGCCAGTGATAGAGAAGCATCTGATAACCTTTCTCCTTGAACCTGGGACAAGCTCTGGATGGTGATTAAAACCTCCTAGACGGGTGCTAGAAGAGAGCCTCCCTCCCAGCTGCAGAAGCTGTCCTGAAAGCTAATGAAGTAAATAACCAACAGTCACTGAGAATTCCTCTAGCAATACAGATGCTTCCTATGGCAGTACAGGACCAGGACAATGTGGGACATCTTTGCTGGTGCCAGGCATTCCATCCTCCCCATCCATTTGGGCCCCAAACACAATTTGTGACATTGCACATCATTGCTGATCACATAACATGTTGGTTAAGGCACCCTCCTTAGCTTCCAATTTCCTGTGGAGTCAAAATGAAATAGTCTCAACTCTGGTCTGAAACCAGCAGGTGTTTTGACTATCTAATTTCTAAGGTTTGTGAAAAGGAAATTTATCATTACAGTGTTGACAATCCAATATCCTCCTTGATATCATATTAAGAGTTGATTCTAATGAACACTGTATAATATAATCCAGTGAAAAGCGTTTGGAGATATTCTGTATTATAGTGGAGTCTTACAATGGTGTAGTAGAGCCAGTATGGTGTAGTAGTTAGAGCACTGGACTAAAACCAGGGAGACCCGAGTTCAAATCCTCATTCACCCATGAAACTCAATGGGTAACTTTGGGCCAGTCACTTATCTCTCACCATGTGCTCTGCCCTGGGCTACTTGCAGGAAGAGGATATAAATGTAAACAAACAAACAAAATATACTACAATATGTTCAACAGTATCTTGGAAGGTGCATGTGAGGGCCACTTTGGTAAAAAGACTCCAGTGTGAGAGTCATTCCCCAGATCCATGCAGTGCTGTGCTTTTTCCAGTGCTGGGGAGATGGCGGGGGGAGGGGGGCCTATAAGAATAACAGAGCCCTGTAAAGCCCCAGCAGCATCTTGGAAGGCACACAGAGTGCTGGGAAAGATGACACTTCCCCACACCCTGTATGTGCCTTTTAAGATGGTGCCAGAAGAAGCAAAACTGTCCACATTGGCCTATACGGCCTTATGAAGCAATTGAGCATTAGCCAAAGGGGTTCTCAAACTTGGGTTGCCCAGTTGTTGTTGGACTACAATTTCCACCATCCACAAAGAATTCTAATTTCTCTCTAGGGGGCTTATGTGGTGGTTCTGCCTGGAGCATTTAGCAAGCTGTTTGAAGTGGCCTATCTGCAAAAGGCCTTGTCAGGCCTAGGCCTGTGCAAGGGCTCTGGGCCTTATCAGTGGGACAAGCTGATTACCTCAACAGGTATAATTAAAGTGACCCACTCCACTAAAATCAATGGGACCTTCTTATTGCAGAAGTCTATTGCAGTTTTCCTGTCAACATTTTGACAGTGGGGGATGGGCAGCAAGGATAGTGTCAACTGAAGTAATTCTGAAGTAGTATGAGGGGAGTCACTTTCGGCCTGACAGATAAGAGCAGATGGGGGAGGGGGAAGAAACGGATGCAGCAATCCTCAACAGACTTACTCAGAAGTAAGCCCCCATACTGTGTCTCCCCTACTTTGCTCTGCCTACCTACCTGGCTTTCCCCAACTGTCCATTCCATGTCTTCCCTCCCCCTTTCCCTGAGAGTTCACTTTCCATCAGTAGAGAGGCCTTGTACCTGTAACAGAATCCACTAGGTGGCTCCCCCTGCTGATGTCACACTACTGGCAAAATGTGTCAGCATTCTGGCTTCCTTATCAGAACTGTCAGGCTCTGCATTAACTTCACCAAAACTTGCTACCCATCTATCTATCTATCTATCTATATATTTCTCCTGGGTGTGACAGAGAAAATGCGTCCTGGCAGCCCAGCTGACTGGCTGGGCTGCGGAGGCACCTGATTGGCTGGCACACCCAGGAGAAGGAGAATTGGCCGGCTGCGAGCCAGGGCCACTGGCAGGCCTGGTGACGGGTGGTGGTGGCCACGGGCCCGGCAAAGCAGTGGCGGGCCCAGCCGAGGGCTGAGGCGGTGAGCGGCCGGGCCCCGATACCGGGGCAGAAGGTGTGGGGGGGGGAGGTGGCTGGCCTGAGGCCGGCCGCAAAGACTAGCAAGCGGCGGCAGCGGGCATGGCAGGCCGCAGAGGCGGCTCTTGGCCAGGCGGTGCCAGGACTGGCCACCGAGGCCAGGAGGAGCCCATGGGAGACTGGGGTGGGAGGGAACCAGGCGGCGGGACTTTCCTGTTTGTTGCCCAGGAGGAGGAGCAGCGGCAGCGGCCCGATAAGTAGAACTTTTAAAAATGCATGGGGAGGGCAAGAGGGAGAGGGCAGGGCAAGAGGGAGTGGGGCAGGGGGGAGGGGGAGGGGAAGAGGGAGTGGGGCAGGGGGGAGGGGGGAGGGGAAGAGGGAGTGGGGCGGGGGGAGGGCGGGCAGGCAAGAAAGAGTGGGGCAGAAGGGAGGGAGGGAGAGTAAGGCAGGAGGGAGAAGGGAACAGCTAGCCCCAAGGAGCGCACAGATGCTCTGTGCGGGTTGGTTAGTATACTTTAATGGGGCAGGAAAACCTTAATTTTTGAACTTCTCCTCAAAGATTCACCAAACCAAAAATAGTACTCTCCTAGACAAACCTGCCAGAGTACATCAGTTGTTTTATTCTAAATTTGCAAAAAATGTGTGCTACCCTAGTCTAAAGAATGGGGGAAAGGGACAAAAGTGTCGCCTTTCAGCACTTTTTAACCAGCTGTAGCTGTGGCATTTATCAGATCTCCTAAAAATTTGGCATGTTCATAGACTTCATCAAGTAGATCACACACACCAAGTTTCATGCCAAGTTTCAACAGGTCATATTATTAAGCAATAGAATTCTGAGGCTTATAATGGTGGAAAGCTTTTTTGGCCTCTTGCCAAAAAAGGTCTGCGCAACTCCAGCCCTCCTGGGCTGCAGTTCCCATAATTCCTGACTATTGGCTACTGTGGCTAGGGATTATGAGAACTGTAGTCCAACAACAGCTTGAGAGTCGAAGCCCAGTGGTGCTTGCAAGCGTAGCAGACATTCAACTGTGCAAAGATGAGTATTTCATACAAAACTGTAGCGATTATAGACCATACATGGAAGACAGTTATATTGAACTGGCCATTCATGTTTACATTATGATAGCCTCAATGAGTACAAAATCCCAGATAAACCGCAATGTGGCTGTCATGCAGCAACAATAGTCAGGAAATAGCTAAAAATCAGGAAGATGTTGCAGCAATTGTGTGCATAGCGTGCACAGCTACAACTGGTCCTCCATAAATGAAAGTAAACAAATTTGCAATAGTGCCAAATCTTCTTTGAAGTCAAAAAGCTGGGCCACAGTGAGATCACAGACCAAATTTAATGTTCCTTTAAAAGATAAAGTGTGCCGTTGAGTCCTGGCGACCACAGAGCCCTGTGGTTGTCTTTGACAGAATACAGGAGGGGTTTACCATTGCCACCTCTTGGACAGTATGAGATGATGCCTTTCATCATCTTCCTATATTGCTGCTGCCCGATATAGGTGTTTCCCATAGTCCAGGAAACATACCAGCGGCGATTCGAACCGGCAACCTCTGGCTTGCTAAGTCAAGTCATTCCCTGCTTATGCCATCAGGTTGTGACAAAACTGTGTCATTGCCATTTTCTCCATCACAAAGTACCTGAGAAGTATCAATGCTGGAGAAAAAATGCCTAAGAAATGGAATGGATATGCAAATACAGCAAACAGTACTTTTTGGAATAAAGTACTGAAAACTAGCAGATGAGACCCATCTCACACCATGCAAAGTCATTTTGCATATGTTGTACTAATAGAATTAAGAACAGATATGAATGCCAAAAAAGGCAACTCTTATCAAGTAAAGCTTATATTCTAACTAGTTTGCATTTTGTGATTTGTAACAGTAAACATTTTCTTTGCACTAAAATGACAGCTGAATAGGTGACTCAGCTTTAATTTTGTTAACAAATATTTTTTTAGGAAATTGACTCATATTCATGGTTTTTTTCTGATGAAAACCAAAAATAATTAAACTTTTTGTCCAGCATATTCTGGAGTAAAAAGCAGTGCATTTAATTAATTTATGTGGCAAGGTTGTGTAGGCAAAATTTGGTATCTGTAGGTAATGGTGAAATATGACATTTTTCACAAACAGATCCAAACACAAAACTCTTAAATATCTACTACTGTATACATTTTGAACACAAGGCAGCTGCTGCCACAGAGTAAGGATGGGATAAAATGCCAGGAATGAATCCTTCAGCAATTATGCACAGTGAAATGGTGCAATTAATGCCATTGGCAAAGAATGCTACCACAGTGCTGTCAGCCCTCAGGACTCCATACTGGCTTTTAGTCATGGTAAAGCTCTCTTACTGGAACATTCCAGATTGAGCAGAAATGTGGCATTAGAACATCCATTATGGTGGATAAGAATTGACCAAGTCAAACTCACCATGCAGATTGACAAGCCAGGGAAGCTGCCTCTCATCTTTGCCCGTTACATCAGCTAATGTAATGGAATCCATCTCTCCCCACATGGCAGCATTTTCAGATCACAGGTGCCATCCGCATTAGGCTCCTTCTTCTGTTGCCACCTACCAGTTTTATTACTCTGTTGCAGCACAAGGGTATATAGAAGAAGTTCTTGTTCAGCTTGCAGAAAAATCATACAATGGGGGTTCCTTTTAAGGCACCAAGGGTTATTCCAAGTTTCTCCCCCACATCCACCCCACACCCTTTGCAAAATGCATTGGACACAACAGAGCTCAGTAATAGGTTCTGGAAGCCATCCCTGCAGATGGAGCTATTTGGATAAAGGACAGAGCAAAAAAAGAGATGTAGATGTCACCAAGTGTTATTGCTGTGACCTTAATATGTGTCAACAGGAGGGGCTATGCAGCTGCACTGCTGGGCTGGACTGAAGTTGTTCAGTTTCTAGTTACTATAATACTTATTCTTCTAGCAAACTATTTACACACACTCTCCCCGCCACCTGTATATTGCTAATTTCAGATCTAAAACTCATAGACCTGAGCTAAATGAAATCCACATACTTCTTCCTGAATGACACATTAGAACTATGTCAAATGTTTGCAGGCAAACATCCTTTTGAGGGAGCAGGATGTTTTATGGAAAAACCAATTTTCATCATTTCCTCAGCTTGTTATTGCTTGAACACCATTCCACCCCACCTTTTCTGCAGTGATCCCAGTCAATCTGGAACTATAACAGGAGCATGATGGGCATCCCAGGGTCAGAGTCCAGGCAATGCGTCTTGGAGTGGTTACATGGATGATCCTAACTAATCAAAAGAATACTGCCTCTCCTCTAAGCCAGCAAAGTGCTTGCAATTGAAGAGAAATGCAGAGTGATCATGTTGAGGATCATACTCATTTAAAACTGACAGTTTGCAAATGATTTGCCAATTTAAAAGAGGCGATCTTCAGCACGATCCTTCCCCTCTCTAGTCTTTTTGCAAGTATTTTCCATGGTGGATGTTTCTTACTGTGTATCATGCTGTGGATATGCATCCTTTAAACTGGCTAAGTGCTTGCAAATTGACAAGAGAAACTAAACTGCAGAAGCAGCCACCTCACCAGCTCTGATTTTATGCAAGTATTTTTACTTCACCAACCCTGTAACGTACCATGTCCAAGTCAAAGGGGTACATCTGACAAAATGTTTTCAAAACTGCTCCTTCCCCTTCCTTCCAGTTTAGCTAGACATTGGCCCCTTTACCTCAAAGTTACACCTGTTTCCTTCAGTAGTACAATACACACACACACACGTACGTAAACCTTGCCAGTGATGATGTGAGAGAAATGAGTGTTTCTGGGAAGAATCAGTAGATGTACTATTTTTTATTTCTGTGAAATCTTACTTGTAATGAGACACACAAATCCTGCACTTGGTTTGTAGCTAAAAATAATCTTGAGATAAATACCTTAGAGAAGAATAATTTGGTCCCACTTAGAAGACATCCTAGCTACCCATTTCAAAACAGGTGGTGTAATGTTAAACGAGCAAAGCAGCCTTTTTTTAAAAAAAGGTAGTATGAACATGAAAATTATATATCTTTGTTCTTGTGCACAACATAACTTTAAAGGATTACTTTGCTGCAACTTGTGTACTCAAAAATGACACTGGATATTACCAATATTTGAAGCATTCTGCTCTTCAGAATAAGAAACTGTTCCCAATACTGGCTACATCTTTGAAATTGTACTTCCACACAGTTACTGGGAGTATTAAATAGTTTGCAAAAATACTGATATATCATTACAATTACCATGTATTACTGACACTCAGCAGCACATATGAAAAATGCCTGAAATAAAGTCAACCCCGCAAGCAGACCATGTTATCAAGTAATGCCATCCCCCTCATCCCAGACCTAAGCAATTATTTTATATAATTTTTTACACTCTAGTTTTTCATACCTGTTATTAATTGATGCCGATTAGATTTGTGCTGATTGTGCCCCTGGAAAGCACCATAGCCCTGTAAAAACTTAAGCCAAGAGTGTATGTGGGGAGGGGGTAAGAAGAGGGAGACAAAAGAGGTATATGGGAAGGTGAAGATGGTAGAATTTATGAAATTACACACCATCCCATCACTCCTTTGAAACAGTGCATGTTTAAATTCATCCTTGCCATGATCCTATTTGAACACATGAATCCTGAAAAAGTATATTAAAAACTCTGGCTCAAGCAAAAAATCTCAATGTGCTTTCTAAGCCTCATTCTTTCAGGAGAGTCATAATATCAAGACTGCAGTGGGGGAAAGGGAAGGAAAAATGAAGACAAACAAGATTAGCAAACATGGGATGATCAAAAGAGCTGAAAGTTACCTGCCAACAGGTCGGTACTGGATGCCACCAAACTGCTGCGTTTACTGTTTTACCACAGGGGGGAAAAGTTTAGGGAGGAACATTCTCAAGGTTTTTTCACAAGCTCTCTCTCTCTTGCCATCAGAAAGGGGAGAAGGGAAGTTTTTCTCTGGATTGTTTGACTTTTTTTGGCTCCTGAAAAGTTTTGCAAAGAACAGTAAGAAAGTGTGAACTGTTAGAAATAGTTTTTTAAAAAGGAATAATGGTATATATATTCACAAAGCATAACAATGTTAATTAAGGATTACAAACTCCCACCCCAAAACATCAATTTATTGACATTGCATTAAGCAAATAAAATACATTCAACTGAAAATGGGAACATGAGGGGTATGGAAATTTCTAACCATGGTCTAAGCCACCATCAGAACATTCCAGAAATCACCCTCCAAGGTCAGAGACACTCAAATTTAAAAAAGAAAACAAAGGAAAAAAGGAAACATTTGGTTATAAATCCTACAATAATTTGTATTACAGAAATTCCTAGAACAGTGAAAAATTAAAAATAAAAGACAGTAGCAGCAGAGGTTACCTGTCTGAGCACCTACAATTCCATAGAGAGAACAGGAGTGGGTCGTGAGTCTCACACCAGCCAAATAGCTCATAAACCTTCTCAAAAAGAGTGAGCCATGAGAAAGAACTGTACATGTTGATTGCTTTTACAGAGTTTAAGCCCTTACACATTTAACCAAGTAGGGCTTCCCCCCACCCCCTCAAACTAGGAAGATTATTGGAAGTTTAAAGCAATTTATTCCACTTGTTGAATCTAATTAAGTGTCCAGTACAGAAACTCTAGCAGTGTCTTATTTTTATACTGCAGGTCCAGAGCATCTTTCTTAGCAGATCTTCCATATGATGCATTGCTGGGCAAAGTTATAGAGGTATTATCACACAGCTTGAAAGAGGAATGGAACCCAGCAACAAAAGTAGTCCATAAGTATGCTGTCCTTCCATCATGTATTATTGATGATCTATCACAGTGTTCCAGAATAAGAGGAGGATTTATAAAATGTAGCAAAACATTAAACTAAATATCTGAAAACATACAAAGCTATAAAACAATCTGCAATTTGGTACAATATTTGGTATACATGTAACAATGTTATCTGCAGGATTGGCTACATATATACACACAAATAAATAAGACAACAAATTGATTTCCATAACGCTCCACCCACCTCCTGCTCCCCGCACCCCAATCCCCCAGTAGCCTTGCTTCCATTTTAACAATGTGTACTGTCATTGCCTACACTGGGCACTATGGCTTTTGTCTTACTAATCGCTGCCACAGACTGTCAATCTAGGAGAAATAATGTTGGTGCGTTTAATGTACTGAAGCCAATGTTTTTTAGGGAAGTGCATCATGTAGCACTAACCTGTGTGAAAGTTATACCTTGGTTAGTAAGAAATTCATTCATTTTACCTATGAGGAATGTAATTAGAACAAAACAAACTTATTCCCCACTCTAGATATTTTCCTGATGCAGCTACAGTGGGCAGGGTAGATGAGGGATCTACAACCCGTTTCTTTAAATAAGGAGTTTCCTGTGAGATTTTGCTAAGCAATGTCAGCTTCTATCTAAATGAAGTGTGAGGCTTTTACTCTCCCACAGATCATCAATAGACTCTTTTCCAGTCTCATAATGCACCCAGGACCAGCGGACAAACCAACATATGAAAAGCTCTTCTTGTTTTGTCTGTATGCATTTCAGAAGGAAGCATGTGCTTCATTGCATTTATACTGCTGTAAAATGGGTCTAGGAAATTGTAAAAAAAGAAAAAAGCGTGAAAATCACAGTTGCCACATATTTAGCCAGAGCAATATAGGAACTCAATGTAGCCCATGTCAGAACCATCAAAGAGTTACCAACTCCTTCCTGGGCTCGCTCCACTTGCTTCTTGTGAGTGGTGTAGAGGTCTCTAAACTTCTATCAGCTAACAGATGGTTAATTCTTTGCATATATTCCTGAAAGATGCTCACAGCATTTTAAAGCAAGTATAGGGAATTGTTACCCAGCCAGGTTTCCAGAGGAACTTATCTTTTAAAAGACACACATTCAGTTGGCAGAGGACTGAAATCATCCCTAAGCAGAATAAAACCTCTTAACCTACTCACTAAACAGCTGAGTTTTGTTTTAGCTTCTGCTGGGCATTTGATTCTTTAATGAAAACCTTTGTATCTTTTGTTCCAATCTGATTATTCTAAAAGGCTGCTTTTTGCTTCACCAGCTAACGCCAACAGTCAGCCTTCCACTTGATTTTTTAAATAATAATAATAATAATAATAATAATAATAATAATATTTAATGCTACAAAAAAGTCATTATTACATTTTTTTAACAAAACAAAACAAAAAACTGTACAAACAGGCATGATCAAACCTCCATGAAAGCAGGTTAACACTGTTCTGTTTATTGCCTCCTGACGTCTCTCTGCGTAGTATCCACACGTTGTGTGTATTTAAGGTCCGAGTGAAGGTAAACAGCCAAGTGGAGAGGATGGGATAGAGGGATGAAGCTCAGAGCCTCGGAGGGCAAAGGGAAAATGCTCCTTTGAAGCACTCAGATAAAAGCAGCATTGCACACATAAGCTGCCCACCCTTCAAAAACTCTCCATGGAACCATCTTTTTGTTGTAAACATTTTACTTTGTGTGATTTTCTTTATGTAATACGTTTTTGTATCTATATTTCTATATGCTAGCATATACTTCTATATGCTATAGTTTCAATGCTATATGCAACCCAAAGAAAATAAATGAGTGAGAAGTGGGTGAGGAGGAGGAAGGTGAGGCCATTAAAACAGACCCAAAGCTGCTGTTTTGGTTCTTTTATCAAATTTAATAAGAAAATGCACAGCCAGAAGTATCAGGGTTGTGGGGGTTGGGAGAAGAGATCATCAGGCATTCTGGAGAAGAGTGACGAACTGGACAGACAAAAACCAATGACAAAACAAAGCAAAATACAGACACATAGAGGGGCCTGAGATCCATATTTGTGGCCTTAAATCATATTTCCATTCTGGCTGGGCCTTACTGGCAAAGTGTCCTGCATTGTTTCTTAAAACCTGCCTATTTCTCTTCAGGATTTCTCCTCCTTAGCAAGTCAGGATACTTTAGATTTCAGTTTTCTATAAGAAAGGTTACTAGTAATAGTAACACCTTGAGTTTACTCCAAAATATTTTTGAAATTTGCAACCATTTCAACCCTCCTCCACACCCCCTCCCATATTTTTCTGGGTAACAGATTAAAAAAAAAGACAGAGAAATGTATGTGTGTGTCTAGGGGTTCCCCTGCCTTCACTGCTGCTGTTAAATAGGGTGGGGTATTTTCAAGTTTGGCCACTGTTAAAGATGCAGGCATTGAGAAGGAGCATTAGACAAGCATGTATTAGAAATGAAACATTAACATAGCATATATCTTGCAGAAAGAACTAACACACTAACAAATACAAGTCAATGCACATTTGTTTTAAACTAGTGTTATTCTTTTTCACATTGGATTAAACATTATTTTGTACACCAAAGTTAACAGTGCTGTTTATCTTTGCCTTTTGTGCAAAAGTAAACATGCCACTTCTGCCATCAATGAGCATGACTGAAATGTATGCACATCTCTCTTGCTCCCACCCCCAAAATCCAAGAATTAAATTGATTTTTAAAATCTTCACATATACTAAAATCTTTTCCCCAAGGAAGGTGTCACCCCTCCCTCCCCAATATAACGTGTATGGACACAAACCCATCTGGTAATACTGAAATGGCAGAAGTCGCAGGTTTGTTTCAAAAACTCATGTTGAATTAATAAATGCTGCACGCTGTTAAAATACTTAAGGGCCAGATCTTCTAAGACTGTCACGGGTTGTTTATCAGGTGTGTGAGTTCTCACAGATCCCATTGACATTAGATGGAAAAGGCTGATATTTAGAACCTTTAAATGAAAAATGGCTGCCCCAAACCTCTCAACTCCTATGGGACAATAAAGCAAGAGGTATAAAGGAACCAATAGGATTGAGCTCCAATGAGGTGAGGGGATGGTTTGCAGATACATTCGTTCACAGATGTTTTTTGAAAGTTCCAACAACTTTCCAAACTTTGAAAGCACAAATCAAGCTGAATCACACTTCCCTATGAACAGACGTGCTCTGCAATGGGATCATACATCACAGTGGCATCGCTAATGAAACTGGAACGTGTTAAACCCTCCCACACAAACAAAGGCTTTTAACTGGGCATTACCAATTAGAAACTGGCTGTCAAAATATATCAACTAAATGTGCGTTCTGTAAGGTTAACAAGTAGCAAAAGCAGCATTCACAGAACATGCGTGTTTTGATCTTGCTTCCCAGGCTAAGTCCTTCCTCTCACCTCCATGAGCTGCTTCCGATAAACAGCACTACAAGTTGGTAGGTTTTTGTTTTTTTAAAAAAATGTACAAGAAAGTTGGTCATATTTATTTACATGTGGCATCACTCCACCAGGAGTTTAATCTCATTGGCTATTAGCTGGTTCATGTTGAAAAGACCCCCCGGGAGCTTGGTGAGCAACTCTCTCTCTGTGGTTTCAGGGTCACTGTCGACAGAGCTGGAGCTAGCACTCATATTGTCGACAGTGGCACTAGCTGGAGGGCCCAGCTCTGGCTCGCTAGTCTCGCTAGCCGTGGATACCACAGAGAGCAAGGACATGCGTCGTGTCAAGCGACCGGGGGGAAGAAGGGAAGCGGCATAATCCGCTATGATACCAGCTACATCTAGATTACAAGCCTTGTCAAAGGCAATGAAACCTACATTTGCATTGGCCTCGCAGACGTAGAATGAGCCATCATCCTTCATTAAGAGGTCGATGCCACATATATCCATTCCCAAGATGTTAGACACCTGGATTGCCAGCTGCTTGCCTTGTTCACTCAGTGAGCACATCATTCCTATGCCACCTGGCCAAAAAAGAAGAAGAAATTTTTGGGATATGATCTTTTGAAGTTCTACTGGCCGAACTAGAAAAAGGACTACGTATTATTTGGCAAAAGCCAGAGATGTGGGGTGGAATGTTTTCCACAGAAAACTTCTAACACTGAAGGTTTTCCAGAAAAAATTCCCATACTTTATTTCTGTGAGAAAATTTTTCATTTAATAAAATTCATTGGTCAGAACCCACACATGCAGCAGTGCAGGTTCCAGATACATTAATTACAACTTTAAAATTGCCAAGCTTGCCTAATATTGCATTGGCATCTATTCATTGTTACTAATTATTATTTTATTATTAATTTATTTTTTTAAAGGAATTTTATGAAACAATGACCAACCACCCAAACTAGCATTGCACGTAAGCAGCACTGAAAGTTCGACTACTGCTGCACTGACACATGAGCAGAGGAAGGGGCAATTTTCTTGAATCCTTTCCTCTGAAGCCCACTCTGCTTCACCTAAACATGACCCTGAGGGCTGTGTGACCCTCAGCGACATGTTTTGGTGACACAAGGTAACGTGAAATTGAATTAATTAATTAATTAATTAATTAATTAATTAATTAAGTTATCCCTAGGAAATGTGTGAGAGAGTACACTTTTATTGATTTATTGAGTATTCCAATAAAAATTAGGCCCCTGTGTCAGAATCTCCAACTCTGACAGAAATGCACCACTACCACGCATGGAGATGTGTGCTCCTGATGCAGTCAGCACCAGGCTTGCTATTTCCAGTGCAAGGTGGGGAGGGTGTTCTCCAGAATCAGAGGCTGTGAATGGGATGCTAAGAAGCTATGGAAGCAACAAGCTAGTGTGCATGGGAGGGTGCACGGGAACACCTAGGAAAAACAGGTTGCTTACCTGTAGCTGATGACCCTTGAGTGATCTGGGGGTATTCACACAACTGGGGATCTGCACCTGCACAGTAGCTAACTCAGTAAGATTCTGAAGCTCCGTGTAACGCTCCTCTGCCCTGTGCATCCATTAGAAATGGCGGTTGGAGAGTTGTTGCCTTTGGTTCCTGGACGACCACCACATCATGAGAGGGCAAGGTAAGTGAGAGATTAGTATCATTGTTAATTATTTATCCTCCACCTGTAATGGGGAGGATGGGTGGGTCATGTCAATACTTCCAGATCACTCAAGCATAGTCAGTTACAGGTAAGCAACCTGTTTATCCTTGATGTGATCCCAGTTGTATTCATGTAACTGGGTGATTAGCAAGCTGCCTGTATAGGTGGGGGGTACAGGTTGCGGCTTACCTCTACATTCCATATTACACTAGGATCTGTTTCAAAAGGCCTCTCCCAAATGAAGCCTCTAATGAGGACCTTAAGTCCAGTAAGTAATACTTGATGAAGAGATGTACAGAAGACCAGGTCACTGTTTTTCTATTATAATCTATAGACTCTCGACTGACTGGCTGCCAAGGAAGGTAGAATGTGCTCAAATGTCTCTCAACAGTTATAAGCCCTTGGCCCTGATATGTATCTGTTATAGCCGAGACAATCCACCTTGATAACCTCTGTCTAGTTATTTTTTCTCCCTAATCTTCCCCGTAGGATATGATCAGAGCACTGTCCCTCCTGAACAACTTTGTTTGATCTAAATAGAAGGCTAACACTACACGTGGTGTAGGGTTAAAGTGCTGGACTAGGACCAGGGAGACCCAAGTTCAAATCCCCATTTGTATCCCCATAATAGCTGGATGACTCTGGGCCAGTCACTTCTCTCTCAGCCTAACCTACTTCACAGGGTTGTTGTGAGGAGAAACTCAAGTATGTAATACATCACTCTGGGATCCTTGGAGGAAGAGCGGGATATAAATGTAATAAAATCATCATCATCATCATCATCATCATCATCATCATAATGCCACCATCCTCTTTTGGTATTTGAGAATATCTTGAATAGAATCACTCCCCACTCCAATCTGTTGATTCCAGGGGATTTGTTCTATGGTATCTTTCCCCAATAATGTTTTGACCTCTTCTAATAAAGTCAGAGTCAAGTGTGTATACTTGATACCCTGGAAGAATGGTATTGTTTAGAATTCTATTGCATAACCATTCTGTATAATACAAAGAACCCATTTGTCTATTATCTGTTCCCACATGGAGTAAGGTTCTGCTAGCAATGACACTTTGACTAAAATGTGTTGATGTGGAGACATCGAAGGCTGTGTTTATTATTCTCATCCTATTTCTGATTAGAAGTGTTTTGTTTGTTCCTAGGCATGTATGGCCAACTTTGATTGCTCCCTGGTTTCCTGAAATATCTTGACTTGGTTTTTATATTGTGATCTATATTACCCATATGACTGACCAAATGTGTATGGCTGTTTTTGTTTCAATGAATAATCTTGCTGTGTGGATAGAATCACAAATGATTTAGCCATTAACTTGGATTTTTTTTAGTTTTTCTAAGATATCATCTGTCTCCTTGCTAAACAGACCACCTCCTTTAAATGGGAGGTCTTCCGTTTTTCTAGTTTCATATTGCAAAGTGGGTGAACATAGCCAGGCATGGTGGCATAACACAATTGCTCCTGTCATATTTTTCGATTCACAGTGGTGTAGTGGTTAGAATGCTGGACTAGGACCAGGGAGACCTGAGTTCAAATCCCCATTCAGCCATAAAACTAGCTGGGTGACTCTGGGCCAGTCACTTCTCACTCAGCCTAGCCTACTTCACAGGGCTGTTGTGAAAGAGAAACTTAAATATGTAGTACACCGCTCTGGGCTCCTTGGAAGAAGAGCGGAATATAAATGTAATAAAATCATCATCATCATCATCATCGCACACACTGAAGTTAAAAGAAAAATTGGAAGTGAATACATCAGGAGAGTTAGAAAAATCCTAAAGTCCAAACTCAATGGCAGGAACACCATACAAGCCATAAACACCTGGGCTATACCTGTTATCAGATACACTGCAGGAATAATAGACTGGACCCAGGCAGAGCTAGAGATGCTAGATCGTAAGACCAGGAAAATAATGACCATCAATCATGCTCTGCACCCCCGCAGTGATGTAGATAGGCTTTACCTCCCTCACAGCTCAGGTGGAAGAGGAATGCTGCAAGTCCATCAAACAGTAGAGGAGGAGAAAAGAGACCTTGAAGAATATATCAAGGACAGTGAAGAAGATGCACTTCAAATGGTCAATAACGAGAAACTATTCAACACCAATGAAAGGAAGCAGGCCTACAAGAAAGAACAAGTCAAGAACCGAGCAGAAAAATGGAAAAATAAGCCCCTGCATGGTCAATATTTGCACAATATAAGTGGAAAATCAGACATCACCAAGACCTGGCAATGGCTTAAGAATGGCAACTTGAAGAAAGAAACAGAGGGTTTAATACTGGCTGCGCAAGAACAGGCACTAAGAACAAATGCAATAAGAGCAAAAGTAGAAAAGTCAACAACAGACAGCAAGTGCCACCTTTGTAAAGCAGATGAAACAGTGGACCACCTAATCAGCTGTTGTAAAAAGATCGCACAGACTGACTACAAACAAAGGCATGACAAGGTAGCAGGGATGATACACTGGAACATCTGCAAAAAATACAAGCTACCTGTAGCCAAAAATTGGTGGGACCATCAAATTGAAAAAGTTATCGAAAATGAAGATGTAAAAATATTATGGGACTTCCGACTACAAACAGACAAACATCTGCCACACAATACACCAGATATAAGTGTAGTCGAGAAGAAAGAAAAACAAGTTAAAATAATCGACATAGCAATACCAGGGGATAGCAGAATAGAAGAAAAAGAAATAGAAAAAATCACCAAATACAAAGATCTACAAATTGAAATTGAAAGGCTGTGGCAGAAGAAGACCCAAATAATCCCAGCGGTAATTGGCGCCCTGGGTGCAGTTCCAAAAGACCTTGAAGAGCACCTCAACACCATAGGGGCCACAGAAATCACCATCAGCCAATTACAAAAAGCAACTTTACTGGGAACACCCTATATTCTGCGACAATATCTATAACAATTGACAATAAAATTCAGCCATCCCAGGTCCTTGGGAAGGACTCGATGTCTGGATAAAACAAACCAGTCAATAACACCTGTCTGAATGTGTAAACAAGAAATAATAATAATAATGACATACAGTATTAATATGCTGTTTTGTCATGTCAGCAGATTTAATCTGCAATTCTTTGACCTTGCTCTCCCAATTGTCCTCTTTAGCGTTAGCAAGTTCTTCCCAAAGTACGCTGAAAACTTGACATACATGCCATATAATTGGCTATGCGCATGGATAGGTAGATGTTGAGTATAACCTACGATCCAATGCATCTAATTTCCACCCTTCTTTGTCTACAGATGCAGCATGCTTTCTATTGGAATGTGATAAAGCAGCATAATCCACTACGAACTAATTTGGGACCAGATGCTTGAAAAACTAAGCACAATTTTCCTCTTGCACTTTATACATATTCTCCAATCTTCTGGAGATGGGAGCAATACTTGATGGTTTCTGCTTTGCCTGTTTTGAAGCCTGGAATAACACCAGAAGCATCGACAATGCACCAGGTTGCAATGTTTTTGCTGTTTGAAGAAATTTAAATACTGAGTCCTGTATTTCCTCAGCTACTTATTTAAGCCATGGATGGAAACCATGTCTCTGATTAAGGAGTGATAATTTATATGTTCCTCTTTAGGTGAATCTGAAGATTTCTTTCAAACGTCATCATCAGGTGATGGCTCTGATGGTGTTTCTGTAGACTCAGACTTGTCCTCAGTCTCTGATCTGGAGTCCTGTCCATCAGAATGTTCACTCAGTTGTATACTCCTATCATGCTCCTCTGTATTCTCCTCTGGTTGATCTTCTGCAGGAGAACTAGAGGAATCAGAAACTGTCATTTGATAGTAGTCATTTGGTATAGTATAGTAGTCATTTGGGTAGTAGCTGCTGTTACTAATCTAGTCTCAACAAAAGTTGCAGTGACCAGCACATCAGATTGTGTGATAGTTCCTATCTATAAAAAAGGGTGTCGAACTGATCCATCAAACTATCGACCTATAAGTTTATTAAGTATTATTTCAAAATTATATGCCAGACACCTTTTGGCTAAGCTTACTGACTGGGTGGAAGCCCATAATGTTTTCGCCCCTGAACAGGCAGGCTTTTGCCAAGGGCGGTCCACTACGGAGCAAGCATTTATGCTACAGCATCTAGTAGAGAAATATTCTAGTAAGCCAGGCTCTGCCCTGTACACGGCCTTTATAGATCTGAAAGCCACTTTCGATTCAATCTCCAGAGAAAGGCTATGGGCAAAGCTGCATGAGTTATCTTTGGATAAGCGCTTGTTAGTGCTGATTTACAAGCTTCATGAGAACACCCGCCTAAGAGTCCGCCTGAGCGCACAGGGCCAAGTCTCGGCTGAAATTCCTACTTCCAGAGGGGTAAGGCAGGGCTGTATTTTGGCCCCCATTCTATTTAATATATATATCAACTCTATTATTTCCATCATGAGTGTCCCCTCGATCCACCCCCCCCCCCAAACTGGCCCATCAACATCTTGCCATTTTGCTGTATGCCAATGATATGTCCCTTATGTCCCTTAGGACTGAGACGGGCCCTTTCATTGCTCAGCTCCTATTGTGCTGAAGAGCTTATCGAAGTAAACTATCAAAAAACTAAAGTGTTAGTTTTTGTCAAGCGCCCCAAACGCCACATATGGCGAATGAATGGTCATCACTTGGAACAAGTTAAAATCTTTAAGTACCTGGGCGTGGTTTTCCACTCCTCGGGTCAGCGCCAGGCACATCTAAATTATATTGTGCAGAACGCCCAAGCCTCAGCCCACCTAATCAGATCCTTTTATTTTACAAAGGGGGCTCTTTGTATTCCAGACGCTCTTAAACTATTTCGTGCCCTTTATTATTATATGGTGCTCAGTTGGGCCCTTTTGGCAATTTCATCACACTGGAAGCTATCCAAACAAAGTTTATTAGATCTATATTGCAGCTTCCCAGATGTGTTCCTAATGCTGTCTTTAGGCGCGAGGTGGGCCTTGGGTCCTTGGAAGCGGAGTATTGGAAATGCATTTTTGCATTTGGGTTAAAATTAGTCTTTTCTCAATCTGGACTTGCCCCCTTGGTATTAACTGACAATTTCGATTCTACCTGGAAGCATCTTGTTAAAACAAAATCCCAATTTTATGGGTTTTCACTGGATATGCTTATTAGTTTGGGTTATGATTGTGCTAGGAAGTCTATTAAACAACGTATTTCTGACACTGATTTACAGTTAGAAGTTGCCAAAATCCCAAAAGGTGTTTACCTTGGAGATCAGCTTTTTAACACAAAACCCGCTGCTTACTTAAATAATATTTCTTTTTCCAAGTTCAGACGGGCGCTATCTTTAGCTCGATTAAATGCGCTCCCTACAGCGGTGCTCCAAGGGAGGTTTAGGGGGGTTCCTTACGCATCCTGACTTTGCCCTTGCGGTTCAGGCGATATTGAGACTACTGAACATGTTATTTTACATTGTGACCGCTACAAGAATGATCGATCAACACTTATCTTGCCGTATCTTGTGATGTTTCCTGGTTATCCAGATGAGTCACTCTTAAAAATTTTATTGTCAAATTTTAATCAAGCCACCAACACAGTGGCTAAGTTTTGTTATATTTTATGCAAATTATGTTCTGTTGTGTGTGATAATGTTTCTGGTCAATGACTGAAATAAAGTATGTTCTGTTCAGATTGTGTTTCTGAAGACGCTTGACAAGTAGAAGCCGTTGCTGTAGCACAAGCTGTGCAAGTCACCAGATGCGATCGTGGACATCTAACATCCATAGGGTGTCTTCCTCCCTACCCTATCTTCTGTGAACTGCAAAACATGCATTTGTTGTTTATAGTTCATATTTGGGACAAAATAGTCAATTGGAGATGAACATGCTGCTGAATACGGAGCATATAATCTCCTATGGTAATCAGTCTCCCCTGCCATGAGCATATCATGTTGCAGGTGTTGGCCTTATGGGGCTACATTCGCAATGATGACCCCTACATGCCTGTTCTGGATTCCAGTTGTAAAGCCTGTGCCTGGCTTCCTCCATCGGTAACTTTTGTGGAGCAGGTGACATGGAAGGAGTTTTGGGAATTTCAATCACATCCTCATCAAATCCTACATCGTCCCTGAGTGAATAGATTGGTGACTTTGGGTAATCTCTCAAATGCATAGTGATCTTTGGCACTGTTGGTATCACTAACACATTGCAGAGCTGTGAACTTTCCAATCTCATAGGCACACTTTTGCCCATAGTTAAGGTATCTAACATCAGTATTACAGATTCTGTCAGTGTCGATAATGGTGTCAAGGACTCAGCTGTCAAAATCCTCGGTGTTGACCCAGTCAATGGGGTTGAAGCAGTTGATGAGGTCAGACCCTTTTCACTGGGTTTTGATGATTCCATTGATGTTGATGTAGATAGACATCAAAGTGGTGGACTTTTGACTGCGATGTCAAATGTGTCAATGTCAAAGACTATTTGTGAAATTCTTCTTGGCTATTCAGGCTTCCCCTTCTTTGCCTCTTTCGAGGAATTCGAGGCCAGTTTAGATGTAAAAGACTGCACTGTCAATACCGAGTGCTTCAGCATTGTTGAAATTTCCCCACTTGGACTTGGTGTCGCGCGCATAGGTGTCAAAATAGCCAACCCTACGATGGGGTGGCTACTACTGGTTTCAAGCAATCAATCAGCTTTATTACAGTCAAAGACCAAGATAGGTAAATACGTACAATTATCAGTGAATATAAAAATGTCTATACTACTGGTGTCCATGTTGATGCTTTTGCCAGGATTGACAAAGGGACTTGCGGTGGATGTAGTGCTAAGTTATACTAAGAGTCTTTTAGATGAAGTTCTAAGTTTTTCCAAGTCTGTTTGGAAAATGACAGATTTTTTTTTATTTTGGAAAATGACAAACAGGCTTGTCTTGTGTTCTTCCCCTAAATACAGAAGGCATAAATCGTATCTGTCAGAAGTGAGAAGTTTTGCCTTGCATTTTTCGCACTGCTTAAAGGTCTTACAATCAGTCATGAAATACAAATGTTGGCTCTGTGAACAGAGCAAACCAAATAATTAAATTATCTCACTGTCTAACAGCTACTCAAGGAAAGAATACCCCAAGTAAGAGAAAGAATCTCTTGATGCAGCTTAGGCAGCAGTCAGAAAGGAACTCAAGGCAACAATGCTCCAACAACCGTTTCTAACAAATGTGCACAAGTGTGGGAGAAGCAGCAGTCCACAGAGCTTCAGAATGTTTCAGAGCTACTGCGCAGATGCAGATCCCCAGTCATTTGAATACATCAAGGATCTGTAGTTCCTCTCAGCACTTTCCCTGTGGGAAATATATCAATAAAACATATGTCCTCTCTCACTTACTTCCTAGGGATAATCAATCACCTCAAAACCTTAATTACAACTTTGATATTTCTATACTTGCCTAATATTGCATTGGCATCCATTAACAGTTACTAATGAACTCTATGTAATAATGACTGCCATCTGGACTAGTGCGGTAGTGCAAGTTCCAAACAACCATTGCATTGTTGCTTGAGTGGGAGGAGAGACGATTTTCACCAAATATCCCTCCCCTTTCCACTACAGCTCACTGAAATACATCCGTGAGGATCACACATCCCTTCCTGACATAATTATGGTGATGTAGAGTGGACTTTAGTCACCTAATGGTGCAGTGGGGAAGTAATTTGCAGGAGAGACCAGAGGAGAGAAGCTTGCAGGAGAGACAAGAGGAGAGAAGATCTGATCCCAGGTAGACCCCAGGGTGAGAGACTGGGTGCCTGCCTGTTTGCTTGTCCTGCATCCCCCCTGTCTGTTATCTGCCCCCCAGGACTGGTTGCTGTGCTGAGGTGAGGCCTTGCAGGATTGGGGCCAGGGAGGAGGGTGACTTGGCAGTTTCCTGCATTCCAGCTGCCTAGAGCTGCCTACTCAGGGCTATATAGGCTTCTGCCAGTGGCGGCGGGGTCGCCCCTTTGGGGGAGCCATTTCGGGGGACACCAAGAGCGAGGGCCAGGTCTCTTGGCCTAGGTATTTGTAGCAGTGTGCCCGAACCGGTCCGGCGGCCATTCCAAAGAATGGCCGAACTGCCGGACCGGTCCGGCCCTGCCTGGTTCGGGTCCGGGTGGGGGGTATGCCTTTAAGGGCGGGAGGGCTTGCTTAGCCCTCCCGCCTCCTTGCCCCCGCCAGCGCCCGTATTGAACAGTATAGGGGCGCTGGAAACCAGCCGCCTCCCCCCCGCCGCCGCGGCGGCGAAATAACCCCCAAGGTCAGCCAGCCCTCCCTCCCTCCCAGCTAGCTGCCCTCCGGCAATCGGAGGCCCGGTCTACTCAGTGATCGGAGGCCCGGTCTACCCAGCCCTTTCCCGCCGGGTAGACCGGGCCTCCGGAGAACGGCGTGCTTTGCGGCGCGCGCGCAAGCCGCCATTCTTCAGGAGGCCTTCCGAACGAGAGGAGCTCTGTGCCGGAGCTCCTCTCGTTTTTTATACAGTGTTCGAGTGGGTGAGCGAGCGAGTGGGTGGGTGGGTGGGAGGGCAGCTAGCTGGGAGGGAGGGAGGGCTGGCTGACCTTGGGGATTATTTCGCCGCGGCGGCGGGGGGGGGGCGGCTGGTTTCCAGCGCCCCTATACTGTTCAATACGGGCGCTGGCGGGGGCAAGGAGGCGGGAGGGCTAAGCAAGCCCTCCCCGCCCTAGAAACAAGGCCCCCCTTCGGTGCCGGTCCGGACTTCTCCGGACCGTGCACATCACTAGGTATTTGTATAAGGGGGGCATTTAATAGTGCAGTTTCTGTTTTTATTTGTCCTGGGTGAGACATTCTTAGAATGTGTCTGGGTTTAACTGGAGATGGGGAGACAGGGTCACACAGTCCACTGACTGTGGGGCGGCCATTCCGGTGGGGAACAGAAGAAGGAATGTTGGTAGGTCAGCAGGCCATTACAGGGGAAGGTGACTTGGAAATCTAATAGCTGTTTCCCCTTCCGGCTGTCCTGCCAGCTCTTTGACCTTTGGGAGCAGTGCCAATCATCCTTGGAACCTCACCTTGCTCTTCTGTAATGCCAGGTCAGTCCAGAACAAATCAGAAACTATCCATGATTTGATTCTGGATGAAGGTGCTGACCTGGTATGTATTACAGAGACCTGGCTGGGGGAGGCTGAGGGCCCAGTGTGGTCGGCTTCTTCCTCCAGGCTACTCTGTTGAGGAGCGGGTGAGGGACCGTGGGCAGGGAGGTGGAGTGGCTGCGGTCTATAAGAATAACCTTTCCCTTACCAGGATCCCTGTTAGAGTGTCGGACCATATCAAATGTGTGTACTTAAGTCTGGGGACCAGGGATAGACTGGGACTTCTGTTGGTGTACCGATCACCCCGCTGCTCAACAGAGCCCCTAACTGAGCTGACAGACTTGGTCTCTGACTTGGTGTTGGAGTCGCCCAGGCTTGTGGTGCTGGGGGACTTCAATGTTCACTTTGGTACCGATTTGTCCGGGGCGGCTCAGGAGTTCACAGCAGCCATGACGACTATGGGCCTATCCCAAGTGGTCTCGGGGCCGACGCGCATTGCTGGTCACACGCTTGATTTGGTCTTTCACTCTGATCAGGGTGGTGTTCCGTGGGTGGGGACTCCTGTGATTTCTCCATTGTCAGGGACGGTCCACCATCTGGTTAAGGTCGGACTCACAATCGCTTCCCACCTTCACAGGGGCGAGGGACCTATTAGGATGATCCGCCCGAGAAGGTTATTGGATCCAATAGGATTTCAAGAAGCCTTGGAGGGATTTAGTGTTGGCTCTGCTGGTGATCCTGTTGATGCCCTGGTGGAGAATTGGAACAGCAAACTCACTGGGGCAGTAGACATGATTGCTCCTAAGTGTCCTCTCCGACCTGCTTCAAAACTGGCCCCTTGGTATACAGAAGAACTATGGGGGCTGACTACAAGGTAGACGACTAGAGCACAAGTGGAGAAAGACTCGGCTTGAATCTGAAGATTGCAACATAGAGCTCTATGACCTATGCTCAGCCCATACGTGCGGCAAAGAAGCAATTCTTTTCTGCTCGTATTGCATCCGCAAGTTCACATCCGGCGGAATTGTTCAGGGTTGTGAGAGGGCTAGTGAGTGCCCCTCCTCCCTTGAATCAGAATCTGGAACCATCGATTACCCGCTGTGATGTGTTTAATGAATTATTTGTGTGGGAAATCTCTCGTATTCGGGCCAACTCAGACTCAGTCTCCACAATTACCTCAGTGTCTGATGTGGAGGTGTCCAGCGACTCCTCTTGTGTGATTAGGTTGGATCAGTTCCAGTTTGTGACTCCTGAGGATGTGGACAAGCTGATTGGAATGGTGCAGCCCACCACCTGTTCTCTTGACCCTTGTCCGACATGGCTTATATTATCTGGCAGGGGGGTTGTTGTAGAAGGCCTGGTAGAGATTATAAATGAGTCTCTGAGGGAAGGTAGGATGCCTCCTTGTCTTAAGGTAGCAATTATTAGACCGCTTCTGAAGAAGCCTACCCTGGATCCCTCGGACTTGAACAACTACAGGCCTGTCTCCAACCTTCTGTGGCTGGGCAAGGTAATTGAGAGGGTGGTGGCCTCACAGCTCCAGATAGTCTTGGATGAAACTGATTATCTTGACCCATTTCAAACTGGCTTTTGGGCTGGCTATGGGGTGGAGACTGCTTTGGTTGGCCTGATGGATGATCTCCAATTGGCAATTGACAGAGGAAGTGTGACTCTGTTGGTCCTTCTGGACCCCTCGGCGGCTTTTGATACTATCAACCATAGTATCCTTCTAGAGCGTCTGAGGAGGTTGGGAGTTGGAGGCACTGCTTTGCAGTGGTTCCGCTCCTACCTCTCGGGCAGGTTCCAGATGGTGTCCCTTGGGAGACTGCTGTTCTTCAAAATCTGAACTTTTGTATGGTGTTCCTCAGGACTCCATATTGTCTCCAATGTTGTTTAATATCTACATGAAACCGCTGAGAGAGATCATCAGGATATTTGGTGCAGGGTGCTACCAGTATGCTGATGACACCCAAATCTATTTCTCCATGTCAGCATCATCGGGAGAGGGCATAACCTCCCTAAATGCCTGCCTAGAGTCGGTGATGGGCTGGATGAGGGATAACAAACCGAGACTGAATCCGGCTAAGACGGAGGTACTCATTGTCCGGGGTCAGAACTTGAGAGATGATTTTGATCTGCCTGTTCTGGATGGGGTCACGCTTCCCCAGAAGGAACAGGTACACAGTCTAGGGGTGCTTCTGGAATGGAGCCTCTCCATGGTGTCCCAGGTTGAGGCGGTTGCCAGAAGTGCCTTCTATCAGGTTCGGCTGATACGCTAGCTGCGTCCGTTTCTTGAGGTGAATGACCTCAAAACAGTGGTACATCTGCTGGTAACCTCCAGACTGGATTACTGCAATGCACTCTATGTGGGGCTGCCCTTGTACATAGTCTGGAATCTACAGCTGGTCCAGAATGCGGCAGCCAGGCTGGTCTCTGGGCCATCTTGGAGAGACCATATAACTCCTGTATTGAAGGAGCAACACTGGCTGCCGATATGTTTTCGGGCAAAATACAAGGTGCTGGTTATCCTATATAATAAGATGGTTGGGTATCTGCTTCCGTGTCCCTGGTGGACATTCTGCGCATGCATGAACTGCAGGGGGCGCCTGACTGGCTGGAACATTGGCGGCGCCGGCCATGGCCAGAGGAGGCGGTGGGCCCGGCCGGGAGGAGGCGGCGGGGGAGGCCAAAGACGACGGCGGGCCTGGGGGAAGCCAGAGCCCTGGGGAAGCGGGCCCTGCAGAGGGGGCGGAAGAGGAGAGGAGGCGGCGGGCGGTGGCAGCCATGTCCAGAGGAGGCGGTGGGCCCGGCCGCGAGGAGGCGGCAGAGGAGGCCGGAGAAAACGGCGGGCCCGGGAGAAGCCGGAGCGCCGGGGAAGCGGGCCCAGCTGAGGGCCGAGGCGGAGAGCCGGGCGAGCGGAGAGCTGGGCGGGGCACCAGCGGGTGGGGGCGGCCAGCAGGCGGGTCGGCGGCAAAGTGGTGATGGGCCCTGCTCAGGGACAGGCCTTCTCCGCTGCTGCCCTGAGGCTTTGGAATGCGCTCCCTAGTGAAATAAGAGCCTTCCCATCTCTGACAGCTTTTTAAAAGTCTTTAAAAACACATTTCTTCACCCAGGCTTTTAATTAATGTCGTTTTAATGGTTTTAATGCTGTTTTAAAATATTTTAAAATTTTTAAATTGTTGTAATGTGTGTGTCCACCTCCCTTTTTGTCTTAACGAATGTTTTACTTTGTTTTAGTTCTGTTGTAAACCGCCCAGAGACGTAGGTTTTGGGCGGTATAAAAATGTTTAAACAAACAAACAAACTTGCCTTGGGAGCAAGAGGTTGCTGGTTTGAATCCCCACTGGTATGTTTCCCAGACTATAGGAAACACCTATATCAGCAATACAGGAAGATGCTGAAAGGCATCATCTCATACTGCGTGGGAGATGGCAATAGTAAACCCCTCCTATATTCTACCAAAGAAAACCACATGGCTTTGTGGTCGCCAGGAGTCAACACTGACTTGACAGCACAACTTTACTTTACAATGGACTTTAGAGGAAAGAGGAGATTAGCAAAATTCACTCTGTCCCCTGGCTCAAGCAGTAGTGTAATGGTGCTAGTCTGTGTGCATTTTTACCCATGCAATTTTAAAATTAAAAATGGGAAATTTTTCATGGAAGTTTTCCATTTTGCACCAGTTCCAAAATAACTGTAGAAATAAGACCGCACAGCATCACTATTCTTTTGTTGTGACAATTTGCATAAACCATGTAAACTGAAAGCAGTCCAACTGGAATGGCAATTAAGAAACAACCTCTTTCCATTTCTTTCAAACTACAAAATCTCATTTTTAATCTCCGCAACACATGTGAATTATTACAAGTAATGCACATGAAACATCTGTCAGGCCTCAAACTCTTCCTTGTGGGTGCCACCAAATCCAAAAGCAAGCGCACTACCATTCTTACCAAGTGAGCAATTGCTCTGCATTCTACCATCTGTTGAGCAACGCAGCATTGTGCCCACCACACGGCCTCCCACCACGATGACACGCACATCTTTGCCATGGGACTCCTGGACGTATTTTTGGAATAGATAAGGGGCCTCATGACGAATTAGATGGCTAAGATCCGCCAAATGATGCTTGTCTCTTGCCAGAAACACAGCTTTACCTGCATCAGGAGAGCAAACAAGGTGAAAAGGGATCAGGGACATATGAGTACAAAAAGCAATGCATCTCTCCCCATTTCAGTGCTGTGAAAGACTTTCCTAACAAGAAAGGTTGAAGCTTTGCATATTATGCTATACTATAAAAATAGATTTAAAAAATATAATTACCTTAAGCAAACTCACAATTTTCACGACTTTTCCTGTTATCAACTCCCTCAGTGTAGGTCTGCTAGTATCCTTCAATCAAGCCTGTACCATTCCATCCTATTCTAGAAGCACTAAGCTGCAAGAGTGTTTTGCAACAGGTTTTGGAGTCTCTGGACACACAAAACAAGGACTGCACCAACAACACTTCAAAGATGAGGGGAAACTCCAGTGTGCTGTATATGTATCTATATAATTAAATCAATAAACTCAAAAAAAAAAAAAAAGCCAGGCCCAGTAATCAATCACAACTGTAATCAATTACAATAATTAATGCAATAGAATACAAAAATGACTTAAATAATTCTTGCCAAACACAAATTTATTATCAAAGCAATAACTAAGCTGAACATAATAACAAGATTGCTTACCTGTAACTCTGGTTCTTCTAGTAGTCATCTGTCCTTTTACACAAATGGTCTTCATGCATGCATGGAGACCACGTCGGATACTTCCAAGCTTCAGCTCTCCTGTTTTGGAGGAAACCCCGACCCCAGCTGCTATGTGCGGCAGTGCCACTCCTCATTCCCTCAGGCTGCCTTCAGAAGACCCTGGCGGGGAGAATGGGAGGGCATGTAAAATGACAGATAACCACTAGAGGAACCAAAGTAAGCACCTGTTCTTCAACGTGGTCTCTGTCTTTTACATAAATGGGTGCATAGGAAGCTGCCTTACCTGGGAGGTGGGCCTAGTTGAAAATAGATTGAAGAACAGCTCTGCCAAAAGCCATATCCTTTTGCGCTCTGGCACCAATGGCATAGTTCTGAATGTGGGGATGCCCAGGTCGCAGCTTGACAGTCTCTATTGGTACCGCTCTTCCAAGGCTGCAAACAAGGCCATGGAACATGCTTTGATTGTAGGCAGTAGTTCCTTGTGACCCAACTTATAGCAGATATTGATTGTAGTGACAAGCCACCTTGACAAGGTCTGTACGGAAACCTGGTGTCCCCTCCTCTGTCATAAGCCACAAACAAGCATCTGGATTGTTTCCAATCAGCACAGCATTGAAGGTAAAAGGACAGCACCCTGTACACATTGAAGAGCTGCGAACGGCACTCTACCAGTAAAGATGGGTTTTGGGAGAAAGCAGGTAAATTAATAGGTTGGGAACGATGGAAAGATGAAACCACCTTTGGAAGGAATTGCACTACTGGCTACAAGACCACCTTGTCTGAGTGGAAAGCAAGGTAGGGAGGATCCACTCTCGCAGACATGGTTCAACACTGGCCAAGGGTTCAAACGGGGGAGTGGGGAGACATGCCAGAACTAAAGAGAGACCCCAAGTTGGGGTCATGAGCCATTTTTAGAAGGGCATCCTCTATAATAAAAGGCTTAGGTGTGCTCCTGTGTCTCTGTGCCCGTGTCTTTCTCAGCAGTTCTGGGCATGCGCAGAGCATATGCCCAGAACGTCCGAGAAAGATACAGCCGCAGGCACCAGGCAGCCATGTTGGAGGAGGAGAAGCGGCGGCCGAGGAGAAGCGGCCGCCGCCGAAGCCAGGCGGGAGGACGAGGCAGCGGGGGAAGCCAGCCGAGGCAGCGGCAGCGGAGCCACGGCCTCGGCCAGAGGACGCGTTGCAGCCGAGGAGCCTCGGCCAGAGGACATGGAATGGCCGAGGCGGCAGCGGAGCCGCGGCCTCGGCCACAGCAGCCAAATGACCCGGAAGGAGGCAGCGAGGGAAGCTGGCCTCGGCCAGAGAACCCGGAATGGCTGAGGCCCAGGCCGCAAGGTGGAGGAGGGCCAAGTGGGCCCAGGGACGCCCTCCACACAACATTCTCCCAGCCAAGTCCTACACTCATCACCGCTCCACCTCGCTCACCTCCGGCGGCAGGTACGGCGGGGTTGTTGGCCTTGCTTCCCTGGTGTCGCCCATTCTTTTTCCGCCCGTTAGAAGTGCCGCCACCACCAGCGGAGCCACAGCCGCTGCCAGCGTGGCCACACAAAGCCCCGCCATTCCCACTCCCCACAGGCCGGCAGCAGCCCCTGAACAGTTCTGACACTCGCGAGTCCATCCTGGACCAGCCTGACACCCGAACCACACCAGCCCCCCCCCCCCCAAGGCTGCCAAAGCCGCCTGCAAACCCCAGACTCTGCTTCTCTGACGCCTACACTTAACTCTGTCTCCTCCTGGCGTCAGAAAGAATCGCGGGACACCACGGGTGTCCAAGAGTGTGGGGGAAGGGGGAAGAGTGGGGCAGTACTCTCAGTAGGATCTAATAAACGTATCTATACAATCCTACTAGCACCCATTATTTCAACGGGCTTAAAATTACTAGTATATAAATAAAAGAAAACAAACAAACGGGGTCACCTGGAAGGGCATGAGATAAGCCTTTAAGAAACATCGTTACAGTGGGGTGGTGAAACCAGGAGTATCCAGACCTCAGGGAGTGTGCCACAAAAACCATGAGATGGATCTTAAACCCAGAACGTTTCAAATATAATAAATAAGAACAAATTTGTTGAGCCATTAGGGAACAAGCATTAAAGTTATGTTGCTCTGCATATGATCAGAACCTTTCCATTTATGCGAATATGATTTTGTTGTGGCAGGTTTGCAGGCGATGCATCGTCCCCATCAACATACAGCCTGCCAAAGAATTCAAGGTGTAGATCTGAGCCTCAGGGAGAAAGACATGACAGAGATTTGTGTCAAAAATCAGATCTATTCATTGAATGCACTTCGTGCAAACAAGCTGGGACTTCCCATAGTTCATCTGAAGACCTAGAGATTCCAGAATTCTAACAGTCCTCTCAACCACAGCTGATGTTTCTTGGGGCAAATCTGCAGCTATAAGCCAATAATCGAATTATGGGAAGATCTGAACTCCACCCTGCTACAGGAATGCAAGCAGAGGGGTTGTGCATTTTGTAAAGACCCTGGGGGTTGAAGCAAGGCCAAATGGAAGAGCCTTAAATTGATACATCCGGTGGCCCACTCTGAAGTGCAGAAGCTTCCCAAGTTGCAGTGGTATGGAGATGTGATAGTTAATGTTCCTTTGGTCTAGGGACGCTAGCTACATATGGTGCTCGAGGACACACAAGATAGTTGGAACTGAGAGTACACGGAAGCGCTTGTATATGATGTACTAGTTCAGTTCTCTGAGTTCTAATATAGGTCTGAGACCTCCGTCATGTTTTCGGATTGTAAAATAACAGGAGTAAAAACCTTACATGCAAGTTGCAGGCACCAATTCTATCACATCCTGAGGAGGAGGGCCTGGACCACCTCCTATAGGACAGAAGTATAAGATGTGAGGATGACTCGTGAGTAAGTGGGTTTGTGAACCCGCTTCTAGGGTGTATGTAAGCCAAGATCAACGATGGTTAAGGCCCACTGGTCTGAAGTGAGATTGTCCCAGGCGTGACAAAAATGGGGCTAGGCAGATGCTTACTGCCCAAGGGTGGAAGTAATTGTTTCTTTGTGTAGGGAGGAGCTCTCAGCTTTTGTGAAGAGGGCTTCCCGATTGAAAGGAGGGTTTGGGCCTAGGCAGAAAGTTGGAGGTTTGAAAGAAGTGATCTGAGATGGACGGCTGAGAGAATGAGTGGGAAGATTGATAGCTCAGCCACTTATTCTGTCTTGGTGGTTTGGACATGGTAGATGCGAAAGACAGGGTGGGCAGCGCTTTTCATCTTTTGATCTTTCTGAAGAGTCTCATCAGTTTTCTCCCCAAACAAAGCTTGTCCTTTAAATGGCAAGTCCTCGATCCTAGAATGTGCCTCATACGTCAGAACTGAGGATTTGAGCCAGGCATGTCGGCGTAAGGCTACGGAGATTGCCATGACTTTTGCAGCATGGCACACTCTACTGAATGTCTTGTAAAGTTCTTGCAGCTTCATTGACACAAATATTCACTGGGTCTTTCTTATCAGAAGCAACTGATCAAACAACGCTGTAACTTTCTCCCAAAGGAAGTGGCTGTAACGGGCATTATACACCTGGTAATTCACAAATTTTAAATTCAAATACAGGCGCCTACCAAAGGCATCCATCTTCTTTCCGTGTCGATCGCCAGAGTTGGCAATAGATCTCCACCTGGTCTTTGTTAAAGTTGCCTTGACAATAACTGAATCTGGGGTGGGTGCCTTTGAAGAAATGAGGAAGACTCTTCTTCCATTTAGACTTTATAAAAATTGTCAAGACATCTAGTGGGCTGAGCCAAAGAAAGCAGCTTCTTCCAGTAGCTTTTGACGATGCCCAAGAGAGCCATATTCAGTGACAAAGATGCTGAAAATCTAGCATCAGCATCAATAAGACCAAATAAAGGATTCAATTCATCTTTCTGCTGTTGGTCCAGACTGACACCCAAGGCTGTAGCCATTCTAGACACATAATCCAAATATAACTTCAAGTCCTCCAACGGTGATATTGGTTTGGAATCAGACAGGTCTTGAGGAGAAGATCCCAGGAAAGTAAGCTCCAAATGTGGATGGTGCCTCCCCCTTGCTCTATCTCTTCCCCTTGACTCGATTCCGAGCAATCTGGCTCAACAGAGTCAACTTTCTCTGGGGCCTTAGGTAGCTGAGTGTCCTTCAGTACTGATGGCAGTACCAGAGCAGAGGTGGTGGCTGTGTCCCCAACTTTGGTAGTCATCATCCTCTCGGTTGGCTGCAGAGCCCTCGATGAGTCTCCTCATAAACAAGGGGAGACTTGCTGCTCTAGATGTCTGGTACAGCAGGGGCTGAGTTTGTGGTCCAGAGATCAGAATTGGGACCGGGATCGGCTCCCATGAAAGTTGCCAAGCCGGTCTATACAGCCCCAATCGTACCATTCATAACAATATCAAAAATCATCTCGGTATCAGTTGGAGCAACAGCCAGCTGAGTATCAGTCATAGTCCAGCTTGTGGTAGCTGTAGTCATGACGATCATGATCCCAGTGACAGATGTTCTCCTTGCAGCACCCCCTAGGCGAGCCTCCCTCGTGATGATCTGCATACTGGTGATTGTAACAATCCCAGTCATGGGCCTAGTGCTGTTCCAAAGAGGTGTCTCAGTTCTGACAGCAGGCATTGCAGTCACATTGGTTTAACTGGTGGGGCGTGCGGTCACAATAATCAGGAACATAGTCACTCATGTCAGAAAAGGGATAGTCTGGATCCAGAGCCAGCCCTTGGTCCCGAGTATGAGGTTTCTATTCCAGAGGCGGTCTATATTCTCTTTGTAGATCCATGTAGGTCTATATTCCAGAGATGCTTCGGCAGCAGAATACAGAAGCTTCCTTCAAGGCCAGCTGTGATGAGGTACTCAGACCCAAGATGCCTCCAGTCGGGGTTGAGGAAAACGGAACATCTTCTTGGGGCTTCTTCTTTTGAAGCTTACCAGATCCATTCTTGGGGTCCTCCGGCTGCTTTCGCTTAGGAATGTGAGGGAGATGTTGACCCACTGGTAACAAGGCTGTAAATGTGAAACCTCCTTCGTCCTTTCATTTTTAATAGACAATGCTGATGACGAGCAAAGCAGAACTGAGGGATTAGATGCTGATCACTTCAGTATCTATCCCAACAGTAGAGGGGTTCGTGGAAGCGAAGTCAAGGCAACTGAAGGAACATTTGGTGTTGACGGCGTAATAACCGGAGCTGTTGGTACTGGCTGAGAATGAGGCGAGTGCAGAGTCACCATTTCAGTGCCTGGGACCTAAGAACAAGGGGCATTGTTGCCCATTGAGGTCACTTGAGGAGGTCCGTCTCCAGTTACCGCCAACTCGTCTGATGGCCACATGGAGACAGGCCTTCTCGGTTGCTGCCCCGAGATTGTGGAATGCTCTCCCTGCTGAGATGTGATCCTTCCTAGCTCTGACTATTTTTAAAAAACATCTGAAGACCCATCTCTTCACCCAAGCTTTTTCAGCTTTTTAAATTTGTAGGTTTAAATTTTATACTGTTTTTAAATTGTTAAACTGTTTTAACCTTTTATATTTGTTTTAATTGTTTTTATGTCACTGTTAACCGCCCAGAGACAAAAGTTTGGGCGGTATATAAGTTAAGTAAGTAAGTAAGTAAGTAAGTAAATAAATAAATAAATAAATAAATAAAGTAAATTTTGGTGGCAGTTCTGGAGGTCAGGTTGGAAGAACAAAGTGCCTGCCCCAACAATACGGACTGCAGGCAAGAGGCTCTATTCTTCTGGGCCTTAGTAACCTTTTGGAAGTAGGGGCATGTCTCCACAACATGTGACGGCCCCAAACAAAGAAGTCACCAGATGTGGGTATCAGAAGGTGGTAATTCAGCCCCACACTGGACATACTTCTTGAAGGTGGTCTTGTGCGACGCGAGCAAGGCTAAAATCCTCCCGTGCCATCCGGGTGCACTGGGGGTAGGGACAGGAATGGGACTTAGAAAAGAAAAACGCTAAGCCAAAAATGAGACTATGCAAAGAAATATATATAACAGAAAGAAAGAGGGAAACAATGTGTAAACAATTACTGCTGTAAACCGCCTAGAGACTTTGGTAGTGGGTGGTATACAAATATGTTAAATAATCTAATCTAATCAATAAACAAACAGGAGAGGGAAAAGAGAAGCAAAACCACGTTATTTTCTCTCTATTTGATCCGATGATATCAACTGAAGCATGGACAACAAAAGACGGAGGGGTGAGGAGCGGTGCAGCTGCGGGTGGGGTTTCTGCCAAAACAAGGGAGCTGAAGCTTGGAAGTATCCATCATTGTATCCACGCATGTGTGAAACCCATTTGTGTAAAAGACAGAGATCATATCAAATAACTAAATTTAGAAAAAGATCTGATTGAAATGATCAACGCCACACACTTAAACTTCCTAAGTCATATGGTAAGCAGGTCCTATAAATCAGGGATTTTCAACCAGGGATACATGAATGTCAAGGGTACTTTGACACCTCAGGGAGGGTACATAGAGTCCTCCTGACTCACTGGAACACCACACCATTAACTCCAGATCAGAGGATTCATCTTGTCGACAAAAATTAGTTCTCTTCAGGAAGGAGAGAGTGTTGGGCAGCATTCCTCTCTTACTGAGCATCAGCCAGCATTTCCCTCGCTGCTGAGCCTGTCAGTCTGGCTGAGGAATAGGTTGGCTAAGCATGAGCATCCAGCCAGCGAGTCATGAAGAGAGGGAGTAGAGAGTATGGCAGGGCCAGACCAGACCAAGGATATGCTGAAGAGACTTGGCCACTAGGCTCCAGAGCATGGGAGAAAGAAAGGAGCCACAGCATAGTTAGGCATCAAGAGAGGTTGGGGGTCTTTTGCCTTATTCCAGGACCGATTCACTTGGTTTGTATTTTATTTCTCACCAACTTTGGCAAGCTGTCCTTTTGGATATGACAATTCCTGGCTGTTGGCACTTCTAATATATATGGGGAACCTTAGCAGAAGCTTTGAGATTGTTTAAAAATGTTGAAAACCCCTGCTATAAATCATTACCAAAAATATCAACAACACAGTGAAGCTTCCTTCCCTGCCTCCTTTTTGGGAGGAGACTTTGAGTTCCTTTGGAACAGGGAATCGTTATTTTCCCATTTCTTTCTGCATTCCTTCTGCTAATCACTTTTTATTGAAGAGCAGTATAAAAAATACAGGATGACCTCATTAGCACATATAAATACAGAAGGTCCAGTACTTGCGGTTTCCGGTATCCACAGTCAGGTAATTGGCACCTGACATGGGTATATACGAGGTCAAACCATCACAAAAAGCATTAAATCTGCATATCCATGGATTGGAGGCAGCCGGAAATCACCACAGAGATAATTTCTGGCCACCATTTTGTGGCTCATTTTGTTTTTGTTTTAGTCTGGAAATCACGTTTTTCTGGGGGGGGGGGCTGATTTTGGCACTTTGCGTGGGCATTGCTGGAGTTCTGGAGGCCCTCAGACCACTTTATTTTGCATCTCTCCTCCCCCCCGACACTTTTGGCCCTTTTTTACCATGTTTCCCCATCCTCCAGAAACCTAACCCCCATGACTGCACTGACAGCAATGACCTGGTATTGGTGGTTTCCTTATCCACAGCAATGTTGGGGGATGGAACCCCCGCAAATACTGAGGTTTTCCTATATTCCAAATAATATTAAACATAATATTCTGTCTCAAACACAAAACCTCTTATGGGGTATAGCAGACAGTCGCTTTAGCAGTCTCTGAACTAATCACTGGTTACGGCTGGTATAGCATGAAGCTACATGAAGGGGAGGGTGGAGTTGGATAAGGTCTGCTGAGGCACAGGTAATTGTAGCAATGAACACAGAGGAGGTATGGCAGCTGGGGTGAAAGGAGCTATATCCCTCAACAGAATGAAGTAATAAATATTATCCCATGAAGTAATGTTCCCACAATGCTGCTGAAGCAGCAGTTAAAAAGGAACTGAGGAGGATGACGCTCCAACCATCCTTTCTAAATGGTCACACTGAGTGCCAGAGGATGGTGGTGTTGGAGCATCATAAGGAGATTTGGAAACGTCCTGAACAAGCTGCCACACAAAGACATTACCTCAATAGTGTGCATGCATGGAGAACCACATCAAAGATCATGACACTCCCTTCAACTGGCTTTGCCACTGCATTCTTTCATGTGTTCTGGCGGGCTCCTCTCTCTTCTCTCTCTCATTGATCCCTACAGAGGGATCAATGCCAGGGTCTAAACTTGGAAACTCATGCATGTTATACTCAGCTGTAACCATCTATACCTTTCTCATTTGGAGAATAAAAAATGCCCCATGATGTGTCCTCCTCCTGCCTGTGACTGTATGGCTCGAAAGCTGCCTTGTGAAACAATAGTCATGTGCTATACCTCCTCTGCTCTATACCTCCTTTTGCTACCGAGGCATCCAAATAATTTTTTGCCTTAATTCCACATTTCTCCATGGCAGAATGCAAAACCACATCTTCTCTTTCCCATTAGTGCTCTTTTGCACTGAAGAATGGGAGGTCACCTTGTTTCCTTTAAGGAAGACTTGCTCTTCCATTCCTGTCTGTGATCTACTGTAAAAAAAAGATGGCTCTTTGCAGCTGTGTGTAGATAAGGGGATCAAATCCACATCGGCAGAGATTCCTGTAGTCGTGCATCCAGCACAAGTCCTGTAATGAATACGCTACAGCAGGGGTAGGCAACATGCAGTTCTCCAGATGTTGTTGAACTAAAATTCCCATCAGCACTAGCCACAATTTATTACACCATGGGATGTTGGGAATTGTAGTTCAGCAACATCTGGAGAGCTACATGTTGCCTACCCCTGATTCATTACAGCACTTGTGCTGGATACACGACAGGATATCACTTCTAACTGAGCAAAGAGGCACCTTTTAAGGTGATGATTACCTTATATTTAGCAGTGGGAGAGCAACTACCCCTATCCAGCCACAGCACAGCATCCCTCCAGTGGCTGTTACTGGTGTCTACCATATTTTCTTTTAGACTGTGAGCCCTTTTGAGACAGGGAATCATCCTATTAAGTATTTGTTTTTCTATGTAAACTTTGAGAACTTTTGTTGAAAAGCAGTATAGAAACATTCAAAGTAGTAGCAGAGTAGCAGCACTCTTCAAGCTGATGAAAGTGCAGTGTTGTCCTTGTGTCTCCCAAGTTATACAATATGAAGTAGCTCTGTACATATCAGTAAAAGTCAGAATTCCCAGCCCCCAACAGGAGGAAGACCCTTGTGGGGAAACTGCCCCAGGTAGGTAGGTGGTGGCCCTTTAAAGGCTGCCCAGCACTGGCACAGGGAAAGCTGGGTGGCTGTGAAGATTCTTGGGAGCGTCTGGGGGGATGGGTAAGGAATGATGAAGAGAAAGCTGGTCACTTGCGTGGGGCAGCTATATAACAGTTGTTATACTGAAGTTATCAGGCCATCACACAGTGAGATCATATGATGGTTCTACTTGTGAGATAACGTGAGTTCTGTTAACAATAAATGTTCGTCTCACTTTTGTACCTTTCTGTAGATCTGACTTACTCATACTGCTCTGCCAATAGTCCTCATTTTGGTCTTACCATCCTCCCTCCAACGATTCTCAAATTATGCTACTTTAAATAATTAACAGTATTAAATGCTGCCAACTTGTTTGCAAATCAGATACAATTTCATCAATTTAACTGAAACCATTTTTGAAGTATATATTATATGAAAATCACTAAATTTAACTAGAATTTTTTTAAAGTATACATTATATGCATATCATTCAAGTCAACAAGGTGTATGGATCAGAGGAGGGAACAAAAGTCAAAGGGCCAGTTTGGACAACACTCTGAACTGGCCAGTGTAAATGCATGGGGAAGAAACATTTCACCCACCCATAGCCTCCTAATCACTTGGGAAGTGGCTCATTCTCTAAACACATGCATTAAAAACAACACACCCCTGCTAACTGGGCAAAGAGATACCTCTAAAAATGGCAGCACTCATATTTAGCAGGGGGAGGGCAAATGTCCCTAACCAACCCCAGCACAGTGTCTCTTGAGTGTTGTTGCTGGTGTCTACTTGGTTTCTTTTTAAAACAATGAGCTGTTTTATGACAGGGAACCATCTTATTCCTTTTCCTATATAAACTGCTTTGAGAACATTTTTTGGTTGAAAATGGTACATAAATTATTCTTAGCAGCAATAATACATTAAATATGTTCATTTCAGGCGACCCTCCCATGCAATAAGGAGGTGGTTCACTGAGTGGGATGTGCATTGCCTACACTCCTCTCCCCAAGCATTTAGGACAGCTATTTCAGAATGCTGTTCAAATCAGTCCAAACAGCATGTGGAATTCTTGCTGCTTCACTTAACTTTGTGGCAGGGAGAGGAAGAGACATTTGACAGTTTTTAAAAATGCAAATTACTCTGTGCTATTGATCACTGGGCAATTTTATTGGGAAATCCAGAGGTAGAGAAGAAAATATAGATTATTAACAAAAATAATACATATCTTTTGCTAGCTGCCCAAACAGTTTTGACCAAAAATTAGAGAAGCAATCAGGAATGACTTATTAAATTCTAAGTTTTGCGAGAAAACAAGCATACTTATGCAAGGTAAAATAATGTGAGGATTTCTGGGGAATATACCAGAAACAGATATATTGTTCTGTTATTGGCAGAGCAAGAACTACATAGCAGTTTTCTTTAGACTTAAATGAAATGGAAATTAAGACTGATTTACTTTCAATTTGAACTGAGGACATCCTATTTACACATAACAAAACACTTTTAGTTTTCCATAACACAAAACATTGTTCAACTTAATTTAAAAAACTGACCACTTGATACAATTTAAAATCTATATTAGGCCAAAATAAAGATTCCAGCTTCTATTAAATAAGAATATAGTTAGGTAACATTTGTAGTTAAGTAAAAAGTATTCATCAAATACTGTATGTGTTGATGCCTATTTATTTAGGAAGTTAATCAGTTTATTATGTGAATAAGGGTTGATATTCCTATGTAGGTGCAATAACATATTTATTTCCTGGTAAAATTAAATTTAAGACGTTGACCTCATTTTTCCAGGTTATTCCAGGCACTGAGAAGTAGTGAGGTGAATCTAGACAAAGCAAAATCCTCATTCAGCACTCCATAGCAATTTGCACAAATTCTCTCACCCACCTCTATGACCACGTGTGTTTTTTACAACCATGGGGAATTCCAGCACTTCTGCTTCATCAATCATTTTGGCAAAGTTTTCATGACCTCCTGGCAAGAAGAAAAAAATTGCATGTCACTAGTGAAGCATCCCAAGGTACCTTCATCACTTTTCTGCAGCAGCACACTGTAAAGAACAGTACAATGACCGGATGCCATCGTCCCAACACATGGCAACTTTAGAATCCAGTTTGTTCTCAAATCAGAAGCTATTTTCTGGATAGAATTCCCACTAGTTTATATGTGAGTTAAATTATTATGATGATAAATTATAATATGATAAATTATTATGTCTATTATGAAATCATCCTGTTTTATACTTTAGTCTTAGGTATGCCTTTTCCTTTCCCAATTCAAAAGGCCTTAGTAATAAAGATGAAACTACCCTAGGCCTAAGGGGCTCTCTTAAAATATAATGCTGAAACAAAGGAATTCACTTTTTTTTTCAGCTCCACACAAGGAATAATTTGAATATTTTTTTCAATATAGTCTCCCTGCTTAACATTCAAAACCATTAGGTTAATTTCATCCCAGCTATAAAACAAGTTTATTTTCAAATTTTACACCCTATCTAGATAACTGAAACCAAATTCAGCCTTTGCATTTATTACACCCAGCACTGGTACTAACCTAACAAGTCTACATTAACAGAAGTCATCCAGCCTTGATTAAAAACATATTTAAGGAAAACATTCTAATCTTCTGGAATGTCTCCAGCCTCCCAAAAGATTGAAAAATTAACAGTAATCATAGAAAGTGGAAGTTTCAGAAGCTTTGCACAATAGTTGCTTCCCATTTGATGCTTTGCTTAGTAGACTGGGATGCCGTACTCAAGAAAACACAGCTACATTTATCATTCATAGAGTAAAAGAGATACACAAAATAACCAGCAGAAAACAGACTAGAGGTCCACATAACCCACAAGATCTCACACCCTTCAACTAGTGCTTCTATCCCTCTATACTGGAAGAGTTGTGAAATCAAAGGAAAAAGAGTGTTAAGGGTCAAGAGAATAGCAAATGAGTAACAGTAAAGAGAATAGACAAAAGAGCCAAAGATACAGGCAGTGAAAGCCTGACTACAGCTCTGTAGCTGTAGTCTACACCCATCTTCTTGCGCCTCATCTCTACCCCTTCTATCCTACTGGAACTAGAAGAGCAGGAGCTGACCTGCTGAGGGACCGAGAAGGAGAGAGATGGAGCCAGTAAGATGGCCAAGAAGGAGCAAAGAGGGGATAAAATCAAACCAAATGTGTTAAACAGAAACTGCCAGAAGATCCAAACCAACAACTGACTAATGGAGGATGATGATGATGATAATCATCATCATCATCGACATAGCAATACCAGGAGATAGCAGAATAGAAGAAAAAGAAATAGAAAAAATCACAAAATACAAAGATCTACAAAATGAAATTGAAAGGCTGTGGCAGAAAAAGACCAAAATAATCCCAGTGGTAACTGGCACCCTAGGTGCAATTCCAAAACAACTTGAAGAGCACCTCAACACCATAGGGGACACAGACATCAACATCAGCCAATTACAAAAAGCAAGTTTATTGGGAACAGCCTATATTTTGTGACGATATCTATAATAACCAACAGTTTTGATGATAAAATTCAGCCATCCCAGGTCCTTGGGAAGGACTCGATGTCTGGATTGACAAACCAGTCAATAACACCTGTATGACTGTGTAAACAAGAAATAATAAATGCAAATATAAGTTTCAAAGGAATTCACAAACACTATTAAATTATACAATAAATGTTCATATCTAAACTGAAGTTATTGTTGATAGATGTACTTTAGAAATATTTTAATGTTTATTGTGTGGCAGATGTTTGTTTGTAGTCAGAAGTCCCATAATATTTTTGCATCTTCAAAATGCACCCCCGCTGGTGGGGGTGTGCCTTCAAAGAACATGTAAGGCGCTCTTTACCTGTTCTACCCTCCCTGCTGCTTCCATGCCCCGCACCGGCTTTCGAGTTAGAAGTCGAGGCATGGGGCTACTGTGTTCCTTCCACGTTCGTGTCGACACCGATCAAGGCTGCAGGAAGGAATGCTGTAGCCCCACACTTCTCCTTCAAACTCGAAATCTGGTGCGGGGGGGGGGGAGCAGCGGGGAGGGAATGAACAGGTAAGGAGCACCTTACCTGTTCTTTGAATGCACCTCCCCCACCGCCACCACTCCAGGGAGTGCACAAACTGTTTAGCCAAATGGTGCCCATTCTCCTGGCAGAACTGAAAAAACCAGAAGAAATGCCGCATCCGCATAGATGCCGTAGGTGGCAAAAATTAACTTTTGAAAACGTATTTGCCACAGTGTTTCTCCCAAAAATACAGTAGTCAATTGTTGGTTTGGATCTTCCGGCAGTTTCTGCCAGTAAGATGGCCTCTATCATTTCTCACTACTGATAGACCTGCTCCTCAGCTGGCCACTCAAGAGATTATTATACATGGGCGAGATTTGACAGCTCTTATATTTAGTTACATTATTATCAGCACAGAAAATGTGTGAACGGCAGTTGCCAAGGTAAGAACATGGCTGCTAATCTTCCAAAACTGAAATAAATTGTGCAGGAGAGGTGGTGCAATGATCCATTCACTGTTTTTAAAATAAACATACTAATTTTGTTACTACTCTGGAATTTGTCATTAGTTAAGCTCTTTTCCCAGTTCTTTTTTCATTCATTCAGATAGCACTTCCTCAAAATCTTTCAGATTTTTAGTTAACATCTCACCAACTGCAGGTGCATAGTCACTATGGACCATAATGGTATTTCAAGCTAAGTGGCTTACCATAGGAGAAGGTATCTGGAAGAGGCACACCATGGCCAGCCAGTTCTTGAAAAGTCCAGAACTTGTTGACACAATTGAGTATGGCTTGGGGACGGTTCATCAGCCGGCAACCCATCTTTTCCAGATGGCGAAGAACTGTAATGTCACTGTCACTTTGGACCCATGGAGTTGGCACACGAACCACCACTACCTGAGGATAAGCAGTGATGAGCTCCCCATTGACTCGGAGACCTACAGCAAGGAAGGGGGGAGGAAAGGGGGGAGCAGGTGGATTGGAGAATCTGATCAAAATCTAAACGCCAACAACAAAAAGCAGTGCATAGAAGAGCACATTCTTGGGTAGATACACCATCTTACCATCCCTCTAATGATCAGCCACATATTAACATTCCTGTAACCATTTAGCTGTGTATGCATATTATGAGCCCCGCCCCCACTAATAAACACCACCACAGTAGTTTATTGCTCATTTTACATGATGAAAGAGTAAAGCATTTTTGAACATGACAGCTTTTTTCTGGATGTCTGCAGGGTTCCTTTCCTGAAGATTTTTTAGCAGAGTGCTAAAGAGTTTTTACCCTGCCAGGCTTTTGAAGGCTGATTAAAGTCTCAATTCAGACTCCTATTTGGTCTGGAAGGTAAATTTCTAGTTGTCAATGGGAGCTTCTCTACCAAAGTATATAGCAACCACATTGGAGAAGTAGGGATTTGCATGAAATGGTTTTTGCATTCTGTTTCAAACTCAAAACAAAATGCAGATTCATCAGAATTTTGTGAGGGGAAGGTTAAAATTTGTTTAAAATTGCCTGCTTGCCCAGTTCTTTTGTGGGTTGGGCGGTAGGCAGCCATCGTGCCCTACCACCCAACCCACTTTGGTGCCCCTAGGAGCTACCTATGGGGCACCAAAGTGTGTTTTTCAAATTAAAAAAGCAAGAAATATAGAGGGGTAACACTGACTAAAAAAACAAAAACGTATCCTTCTCCCATAGTCAAGCAGAGGACAAATCCCAAAGGCCTGCTCAAGCGGTGGTTGATGAACGACTGAGATAAGTAGGGTAATTTGGTCAATATGGGGATCGTTCCCCCCGCTCTTTTTTTCCCATAAAACAACAAGCTCTGGAAGGTTCCAAATTCATGACTCTGCACAGGCGCATACCCAAATCTGAGGCACAGAGACCACGAAGAACACACATTTCAAACACAGTCCAAAAATTGTCAAAAAAGAATAACTGACCCAGAATCCACTGCCAGCCAGTTTCTGAGCTGCAGTAACATCACTGGCACAAGTTGCTCTAACACACACAGTTATGGCTCCTTACTTCCTAGCATTGCAACAGCTGCCACAGCAGCACCCTTAGCAGCAAGCATAGCCATAAGATCAACTAGAGAAACATGAGGACATTTAAAAAGCTCTGCTGAATCAGGCCCAGGACCCATCTAGTCTAGCATCCTGTTTCACACAGTGCCCCAACAGATGCCTCTGGGAAGCCCACAGGCAAGAGCTGAGGGCATGCCAGGGTGATCTATTTGACATAGTATACCTGGACTTCCAAAAAGCTTTCAACAAAGTTGCTCATCAAAGACTCCTGAGGAAACTTACCAGTCAGGAGATAAGGGGACAAGTACATGTGTGGATTGCTACGGTAACTGGTTGAAAGACAGGAAACAGAGGGTAGGTATAAATGGAGAGTTTTCACAATGGAGGGAAGTGAGAAGTGGGGTCCCCCAGGGATCTGTACTGGGACCAGTGCTTTTTAGTTCGGGTGGTAAAATCCAAAAAAGATTGTGAGGAGCTCCAAAAGGATCTCTCCAAACTGGGTGAGTGGGTGACGAAATGGCAAATGCGGTTGAATGTTGGCAAGTGTAAAGTGATGCACATTGGGACGAAAAGCCCCAAGTTCAAGTATACGTTGATGGGATCTAAGCTGTTGGTGACTGACCAGGAGAGGGATCTTGGTTCGTGGTGGACAGCTCGTTGAAAGTGTCGACTCAATGTGCGGCAGCTGTGAAAAAGGCCAATTCCATGCTAGCAATCATTAGGAAAGGGGACTGAAAAGAAAACGGACAATATTATAGTGCCCTTATACAAAACTATGGTGCAGCCACACCTGGAGTACTGCATACAATTCTGGTCACCACATCTAAAAAAGGACATTGTAGAACTGGAAAACGTGGAGAAGAGGGCAACCAAGATGATCAGGGACCTAGAGCACCTTTCTTATGAAGCAAGGCTACAACACCTGGGGCTATTTAGTTTAGAAAAAAGACGACTGCGGGGAGACATGAGAGCTCTGTAAAATCATGCATGGTGTGGAGAAAGTGGATAGAGAGAAATTCTTCTCCCTCTCACATAACACTAGAACCAGGGGTCATCCCATGAAATTGATGAACCAGGATAGCTTTAAGAGAAGTTTTGATAACTTCATGGAGGGAAGGTCTATCAACAGCTACTAGTGGGAGGACTATAGGCCACCTCCAGCCTCAAAGGCAGGATGCCTCTGAGTACCATTTGCAGGGGGGTAACAGCAGGAGAGAGGGCATGCCCTCAACTCCTGCCTGTAGGCTTCCAGCAGCATCTGGTGGGTCACTCTGTGAAACAGGATGCTGGACTAAATGGGCCTGATCCAGCAGGACTGTTCTTATGTTCTTAGCACCCTGTCACTCTGGACGCTGCTTGGCAGGCATGAAAGGAACTATCCAGCAACTGTTGCCAAGTCCAGCCAGACTTGGTGACGCATTGCCCAAAACTGGATTGGCTCCATCTCCTGGTCTGTCACCAGCTCCCACAGGTACTGCAAAACACAGTTCAGCACTGCTGCAGGTAGGGGTGTTTGTTGCAAACCAGTTCAACAAACAGTTTGTTGTGAACTGGTTCACCTCGGCCAGTTCACCAAGGCCAGTTCAGAAGTTCAATTGCGGACCCAACCGAACCAGGCCTGGTTCAACTGAAGCAGTTTGCAATGGTAAGGGGCAACCGAGCAAGAGAGATAAGCTCTTTACTGGCCAGTGTGGCTGCCAGCACCACTGCTTGCCCTCCTGGGGCCAGCTCCTCCCTCTTTTAACGAGCCGCCAGCTCAGTGGCAGCTTGGTTCTGGCCTCCACCCACGTGCAGAAGCCAGAACTGAGCTGCCACTGAGCTGACGGATTGGTAAAGGAAGGAGGAGTGCACTTTAGGCTGCACCAGGCAGGCGAGCGGCTGCGCCAGGAGCTGCACCAGCCAGGAAAGGAGCTTATTACCTCTCTCACCACCCACCTGGCCACCCCTCACCAGATTCCACCTTACTATGTACAATATTGAACCACCAAACGGGTTCAATCAAGCAGACCGGACTGGCCAGACCTGGAAGGAGGATCTTATAATCAGGAGCAAGCAGTAGGAGCAGCCAGCAGGAGCCGGCATTCTCCACCCCCTGGAATGGCTGGTCAACCAAAGCAATCATCTTGGCAATGCCCTGGGTGATGAGAGGCAGCTCTGGGCAGGGGCGGAGCCACCACTGGGACAACAGGTTCAAAGAAGCTGGGCTGTGCCCAATCAGGGGCCGCACCTCGTGGACCCGACATGCCCCCATCTTACTTCAGACACGGGGGTGCTGGCTTAGCTCCCGAGCGTGAGCTGCGCAGCCCCTTCAGGAGCTAAACTAAGGCTGGCACCTTTAAGGCAGAGAAGAATTGCTCTTGGCTGTGCTGCGAAAGCAGTGCCAGCCTTAGTTTAGCTCCCAAACGGAGCCTCAAGGCTCCGTTTGGGAGCCAGACCACGCCCCCGCGTCTGATGTCAGACACGGGGGAAAGGTCGGAGGTGCTGCCGCCACCGCACACAGGCCGCTGGCAGCGCCTGGCTCTGCGTGTCCAGACAGCTTGCCCACCAACTGCACCCAATGTGCAGGCAACTTCTGCAGGCACCCACTCACCCCAAAAATGAAAAAGCTGGGGGGTGGGGTGGGGGGGACGCAACACCAGGGAAACAGAGAGAGCCTGACAGGCTGGGTACCAGACAGAAGTCAAAGAACACATCAGCCTACAAAAACAAAAAATGAAGTCCAATAATCCAGGCACACGACAGCAGCAAAGGTGCAGCTTGAGGCTGCAAATGGGGAAAACAAAAAACAAACAAAAAGAGTCAGCACAGCACCCGTTATTAAAGCCACTAGGGGCTAGCTACAAGGATCAGGGAAATCAGAAGAATAAAAATCTACAGCAGTGCCAAATTAAGCCAGTGGGGGTGCTGGTACAATTTTAAAAAGGGGTGGGAGAACAGTTGGTTGGCACTGCAAAAGGCAGTGGGGTGGGGGGGAGTTAAGCCAGCAGGCACTGTCTTTCTCCCCATTGGGCCAGGCAGGCAAAGCTTGCACCACCAATCTGCCATCTGTTTCTACAGCTGCAGCCTGACTCTCTGAATGATCCTTCCTCTCATGTATCCCCTTCAAGAGCGAAGCAAACAAGAGCTCCCTCTGTCTCCCAGTCCCTTTAAATACATTTCGAAGCTCCCTTCTTTTGAGTTCCTCCCTCCCTCCAGCCAATGGACACACTGTTGCCCATGACAACACTTGATTTGTATGGTAACAAGCCAACCAAGAAGCAAGGAGATCAGAAGCCAATACAAGAATAACCAGCAAGGGAACATCGTCAAGAGCTGGTGTTTTCTCAACCATCCAGTTCAGTTCTGAAATCCTGGGGTTATAAAGTAGGGCACTGAAACTGGTTCTCCCACCACCCAAGAGAACACTAATTTACAATTTTCCCCATTCTCCCAAGGTGCTAGGAACAGGCAATTAGCTTACCTGAAATGTACAAAAGCAGTGTTCATTCTTAATGGATAAGCCTCATTCTACAAGTTTACAGACACTCTCTGCCACATCCTTCTGCCAAGTGTGGCACTGGCCAAGTAATTTTACAAATTTTAAACTGTCTTGCAAAAGATGTATTTATGTCGTCCTACAGGTATCCTCCAAAGCAGGCCTGCTCAACATAGGCCCCCCAGCTGTTTTTGGACTACAACTACCATAATCCCCAGTCACAGTGGCCAACAGCCAGGGATTATGGAAGTTGTAGGCCAACATCTGCAGGAAGGCCGAAGTTGAGTAGTCCTGCTCTCCAAAGGATAAATGCATCCCCACTGCAAAGATGACAATTCCCCCTAACAAGCAAGCTGTGATTCCCAAAGGAGCAACATATCCAAATGACTGTTGCATAATAGTCTCTAGTCCTATTCCTGGGTTATGTTCAACACTTGTACAATCTGTATGCTGACAGCACAGTTAACTACAAACCTTATTACATCTTTTCATTTCTCGAGGGGGGCTTCTTATATTCCCGCTGCAGTTAAATTATTTGTATCTAAAGTCCACTCTCAAGTGCTGTACAGAGCCCAAATAGGACCTGTCAGCAACTTTACGGCTTTAGAAGCCCTGCAGTCTAAATTTCTGAGATCTATATTGTTAGTCCCCCGATGTGTGCCCAATGTTGCGCTAAAACGTGAGGTGGGTATGATTAGATTGGAAACTTGTTATTGGAGGAATATCATATTATTCTGGTTAAAATTTGTCTTCTCTTGTGTAGGATTGGCCTCCCTTATTAAGACTGATTGTTTCCAATTTAAGTGGAAGACACAAATTGTTGACAAATTGGCTCACTATGGTTTCTCTCAGGACGAGATTATAAAATAGGGATATGATCGAGCCAGGATTGAGATCAAACAACGTATTATGGACATGGATCTGCAGGAAGAAGTCGCTTCCTTGCCTAAGAATATTTCTGGGGGATCAAATGTTTAACACTACACCAGCTAGCTATTTAAGTCTAATTACTATTCCCAAATTTAGATGTGCTTTGACGCTCGCCCATCTTAATGCACTTCCATCTGCTGTTATGGAGGGAAGATTTAAAGGTACCCCTTTTTCTGCTCAACTTTGCCCTTGCGGATCTGGTCAAGTGGAGACAACTGCGCATGCCATTTTATACTGTAACTTCTATAGGGACACCCGCTTAAGATTAGTGTCCCCTTTGTTGCAACGTTTTCCTGGGCATTTGGATGACTTCTATTTGAAGTATTTACTGTCCAGTCTTGATGACAACCTAATCAGCAAAATGGCAAGGTACTGTTATATCATTTGCACCATCCGCTTAGGTTTTTAATAATGTTCTGCTTTCTCTTTTCTGTGATTCCTGTTTTATTATTGTAATGGAGGGTGTTCTGCTCAGTAAGGTTTTCAGTAAGATCTATCTGGAGATCACCACAACTGCCTTAATTCCAACCTGTCAGCATTGTGTTATAATCTGTCTGCTTTATTATGTTGAGTTTTTTTGGAAGTATGTATGTTTTAACTATGTACTGGTCTATGACCGCAATAAAGAACTGATTGACAATCTGTATGCAGTGTATACAAGTAGAGTAATTCACGTTATGTTGAAAGCAGGTATGGCATACATTTCTTATCTATACTATACATTTGAGGGATCTGTACACAGGTTTAATTTTAAAATGAACACAGGTACAGTCTTTCAAACACAAATGTATGCATATACAGACATCTGAACACCAAGTACAACATAGTATCTGAATAGGGATTCTCTTATTTAAGAAACCTGTTACAAACAGCCAATGTGAGCCATTTCTTTTCATGGAATGACATGGACTAGGAGAAGAATCATCCTAGTACTATGTGGAACAAAGTTTAGTTGGGCATGAAAGAAGGGTCAAGCCTCATACTCCTTTGATGACCAGAAACATTTGAGTTAGTTTATTTAGTTGTAAGCAGTAACCATAATTTATTTATTTATTTTTATTTATTATTAAAACTTTTATATCGCCCTTCCAAAAGGCTCAGGATTAAATGGAATTCATATAAAAGGTAGATAATACTCTTTTCAGGCCCCATGAAGGGAATTTCCAGGACTGGAAAGTTATGAAGAGCTTTTTTCCAACATCTATATTAGGAATGCATAAAATGAGTCCCTCTATCCACTCTGGTTACCAGGAGGACACTTAAGATAGATATTGAGGCATATTAGTGATAATTTCTTTTTAAAACCCAGTACTAATTAAACCTTTTCCATCGTTAGATTACATCTCCACTGAACAATCTGCAGTTTTCTGGACCTCAATTGGGAACAACTGAACCAAATGACTGAGTTGACAATAAGATTTGAGCTGGCAGAAGTTTAATATGAAATACCTGGAGATATATCATCCACTCCAAAGGGTTGGTACTGAACCCCTTTACTGAGATAATCTTATTTCCATAATGGGGATTGCTTGGAAGGCAGATAGATGCATTTATGCTTTGGTTACGATCTTGCTAGCTTACTGCTAGAGCATGAAGGTTTTTGTGCTTTTTGTATACTGGTTGCTGAAATCATTGTTACCCCGATAGGCTCCTGAATGGTTCAGAAGTTGCCTTCAGTGTCAGCTAGTTGATTGTGCTTGCAGACACAAGCCAGATGCCATTGCCAGATGGTGGGATCCTTATCTAAAAAGTTGTCATCAGATATATGTAGCTCTTTCATCTCTGTGTTGAACTTGGTGGGGAACACACAGCAATGTAATGATACCCAAACATCCTCCATGATGTTTGCTCCACAAATCCCAAGCTGGAAGGTAGAAGAATCCTTAAAAACTGCCTGCACCCATGAGTCTACTTCAGCCTTTGTATCAAAAGCTCAAGCCTTATGGGTTTGGGGGGGTGGGGCAGAGTTGCTTCCTATAAGCCAAATAACAGATCTAAAAGAACTTTTGCAAACACCCTGAAGTTTGAAAGAGGCGAACCGGAAGGAAATTCTATGTTCAAAATAAAATCAGGATATGCTTCTGATATTCACAAAAATCTTAAATCCTAGCATTGCTACTGACACTTCAGGATAGAAACTCTGCAATAATCTCTCTCACAAAATTGTCATACTAGGATTAAAATGGCTTGATAGGCATTCAAAGGTAAGTTAAATGAAAGGTTATGGGGCACTTTCAGGAAGTTCAGTCATTTAAAATTGGGTTCAGTTATGGTTCAGGTTCATCAGTATTTTTTAACTCTCTAGTTTAGACACTAACTTTAAAAAGTGGATCAGAAATCGGTTCAGACATTTTGAATCAATATTGAACTTTGCATTATTCATGCAAAACAATATGACATTTTTGCTTGCAATACAATTGTATAAAAATCTTAATATTTAACTAGAGAAAAAATACTTTTAAACAGGATAAACAAGAAAATCCCTAAACTGGATAACAGTTGATTGGTAGCAAGGAGGAACTGCAGTGCCAAACACAAGCATACACCCTCAGTTCACTGAGACCTCATTGCCTGTCAACAGACTGTGGGAGGGCTAACCTCTACCTGAGCACCAAGAAGACTACCATCCTTGACCCTGCCTATCAGTCTCTCCTTCTGCTGCCCCTTTCAGCTAGCTCACTGGTATAATTTCTCTAAATTACACCAGCAAGTATAATTTTTCTAAATATAGCTGGAGCAGAGAGGAACCCTCACCACTCCTCCAAAGAAACCCCTGAGTTCCTGGTTATTGAACCAATTGCCATTTGGGGGTTCAAGTTCAAGGCAACTGGTCGCAGCTGGCTTGGTCGCAGCTGGCCCTCAGTCTAACCATCCTCTGCTACCAAAAATACTTTTAAACCTGTGTGACTGCGTAGGCTTTCAGTCACTGAATCCTGTGTCACTGAAAAACAAGGCCAAAACTTAGTAGTGTGGTAAAGAGGGCAGGTAGGCGTGAGGTGGGACTAAAATAACTGACAAACACACCAATAAAATATAGTAAAAACAAGAACAGGTTTACTTGTGGTAAAAGGTTTCAAAAATGCAACACACAGTACAGGAACAGTAGATGAAAGATTAGGTTGGCAAGAGTACAAAATATACAAATATGCAAACTTGCTAGCCTTCTGTGCTAAAGCCTAGCAGGTTAGAGTAGGTTCAGCTCCCTCACTGCTACATTCCCTAGCAGTTATTGCCCAGTTATTGCTAGTCTATCAGCCTTATGGCTCACCCTGGCTGTTACACTCTCCCTTGTATTCTGTTCCAAAGGGATACATTGACCAATCAGGGAGTTTCTTCCCTCAGGCAGCCAGAACCTTCTATCTCCTCCCAGATGCAACCAATAGCAACCCTTTATAACTTTCCCTCCAAAACTCTGCAGCTGACAATATTTTTTATCTCAGACAAGGCTGTAAGAGGTTGTTATATTTAATCCTTGCAGAGCCTGGAAAAAGAACAAAAATTACAAACCCTAAAACAGAGTGGAAAGGGGCCATTCCTTCACATCAATGAAGAGATTATAGGCTTGCATTCAGTTCTGGTTCATTGCAGGGAGGGGGGGGGCGACCTTCTGAACCAGTGTATGGGTACAGGTTCAGCTGGGCTCCCCAATACCTTGCCCTGAAATCAGCAGATATTGATCACAATCGTATTCTTCTGGTGTTTGAATACAGACCTCATTTGAAAACTGCCTTCATTCCCAAGGAGTACATCCCAAAGTAACTGTTATACAATCTCCTTTACCAACTGATATGATGGTCACTCTGATCAATGTCACTTAGGTACCAAGTGCTGAAAATGTTTCCATTTGAAGTCAGAAATCAAAGTAAGTGTTTGCATGTTCCATTCTTCTTCTCTTAAAGAATGAGGAAGTTGTGAATACATTGGTATTCAAACAATACAGCCCACTTTCTTGCATTTATAAATTCCTCCCTCCCTATCCACCACAAGGGCACTCTCTGAAATGTATCCCTGGCAAAAGAGGGATAAATAGGAGGCATCCAAAAACATTTAGTCTTGAATGGCAATATCCAGCTCTTATAGTGTCAGAAACATGGCTGACACCTTTAGGGAGCGGTATTTGAGTCATTGTAGCCTCTGTCGTTTCCACTTTTGGAAAAGAAAAAGATACTGGCTGACATGCAGACTAATGAAGTACTGGTGCAGCTGATGGGGTGCATGCAATTCAGGGAAGGAATGACTTTCCATCTCCCCTTCCCTCTGAAGAGAACTCTAGGGATGGGCCCGGACCGGTCCGGAGGCCAATGAAATAGCCTCCAGACCGGTCTGGGCCTGGGCAGTCCGGTCCGGTTGCGGGGGGGGGTACCTTTAAGAGCGGCAGGAGGGTTTACTTACCCCTCCTGCCGCTTTCCCGATCTGGCGCCGTAATTCCAAGTGTAATTGGGGCGGCAGGATACCTCCCTGCCACCCCTTCTCTGACGTTGCTGGGAAAACTCCCAGCAGTCCTTTGCGCGCCGCACGTGCACGTCACAGAGGTGCGTGCCGCACAAAGGATTGCTGGGAGTTTTCCCAGCAACGTCGGAGAAGGGGCGGTAGGGAGGTATCCTGCCGCCCCAATTACACTTGGAATTACGGCGCCAGATCGGGAAAGCGGCGGGAGGGGTAAGTAAACCCTCCCGCCGCTCTTAAAGGTACCCCCCACCCCCCAACCGCAGTTGGTGGTTCCATGCACACCCCTAGAGAACTCCTCAAAAAAAAAATGTCCATGACATATGTGACCCCGGCATATTTTCAGGGACATATCTTCAGGAGCCAATCTGCTTCAGATGGAAAGGGAATTGACAAAATTATCCCTTCCTGAAGTGCATGCACAGTGCTAACTACACCAGAGCTTTGTTAGCCAAACACTATTATTTTGGGGTTGCTTATATTTCTATCCTGTCTTCCTCACAGGGCTGCCAGAAACTGTACATGAGGCATCCTTATATTATCCTTCTAATTCCTCGAGAGGCTAGGCTGAGAAATAATTTGCTGAAGGCCACCTAGACAGTCTCCTGGTAGAAGGCTAAACTCAAATTTTCTCTTTTTAAAAGCATGTGGTACTGTTTTGATGAGCTTGACTATGAGCTCCAATAATGCATGCAGGGCCAGTCTGGGAAGCCCATCCTTCCTATGGTATCCTTCCAAGCTAATTCTGCCAGTAACCAAGAAGAGCTGCTATCCCAAATAAGGGTGTGCACCAACCACGGTTCAAACATTGATTCAGTGCAGCAGGGAGGGTAGCGGGAGCTCTTTTTAATTTTTTAAAGAGAAGAGCAGGTTCTTACCTGCTCTCTGCCGCACCATGCAGCTTCCTGCTGGGGCAGCACTTGTCCCAAGTACCCCCACGCAGCACCAGCACACACGGCATCCACACATGTACAAGCATGATTTGTGTGGTCAGCAACACCACACAAAAGTCAGCCCCTTTTTATACACCTGTGGCCCAAAACCCTTCTCATCAGGTCTTTTATGGATTGGGCTTTTAACTGACCATGCAAATGGCACCCGCACATGTCATGTGTGTGCTGGCACCACAAGGTGGTACGTGGAATGAGCACTGCCCCTACTGCATGGGAAAGGGAAACTGCATGAGGTAAGGACCTGCTCTCCTCTTTCTTAAAAGCTTCCACTCCCCTTCCTACAGAGGCAAACCAGTGCTCAAACCGTGGTTCATGCTCACCCTTAATTCCAAATGGAACTGGGCTCTCATGTCACTTCTGCATCTCAAGAAAATAAATTATCTCTGTCCTCTTCTAACTCCAAATACATTTCAGAGCTCACTTTGTAACAGTGACCTTAGCAACCTATTACTTGTAGCTTGCAATGCCCTGTCCACATAGATACCTGCACATTTAGAGAAGGCAGAAACCTAAGTCTAAGTCCTGACCCTCTGCCTTCTGTGCTGACTTTTTTCCGGATGCATCAACTACCTGGCCAAAAGTCAGCCCCTTTTTATACACCTGTGGCCCAACACCCTTCTCATCAGGTCTTTTATGGATTGGGCTTTTAACGCAGACTTCTGATTCGACCTTTTTACGACACTTTTTTGACCAATGATGATCTGGCACTGCTGTGCAATCACCTATTTGGGATTTCAGTCCTTCATTTGCATCTCTTGAGGGAATGTATGTATGTACTGTATGTTTTATAACTTTTGTAAACCGCCTTGGGATTGTTTTTAATGAAAAGCGGTATATAAATTTAACAATCAATCAATAAAATCAAGTTCACACACTGTGACCTCATAAGTTCACAGGAAAACTGTTAGAAGGCAGTCATTTCACAGGAAGAAGCCAGTGCATTACATTAGCTGCAAGCAAGCACTGCAACTGACTTTTCTTTATAAGCATTTGTTGCTACAGTGAGAGATGAACACAATTTCAGAGCATGTTCTCAAGTACTATACAGACCAAACCCAGATATTACACATGGCAAGAAGGCTATTATCTTTGTCATGGACTAAAAGCCTACTCTAACTTGATAGGCAGGTGATTTAGTATTGCTGGAGTGGCTACTGTATTCTAAATCTACAACTACATTAACATTAAAGACCATTCTTAACCTTGCATGCCAAGTCATAGAAAATCATCCCTCTGTCTTCAATAGTGTTTACGGTGTAACATACAATACCCTTTGCATTTGTTTGTGTGGTTAGCAGTTAGTAACAGACTCTGGTTGATCTTTTGACCAGCACTTTAAAATAAAATTATAATATACCACAAAGCATGTGAATGTTTGCACAATATTAAATTGAAAGGCAACTGCAAAATCACTTGCAACATGCTTCTTTGCATTTAGTTTGTATTGCAATGTAACTAAGTCTAGTCATTGACCATAATAAAGATCTCTCTTTGCAGTTAGGAAATTCCTCATTGTTAAACTGGTAACTTCTGATAGCCTGCATTTATAGTATGAATCTAAAGTTAACACCATCAAGAGCACTTCCAAAAAGCTTCCCTCTGAAGTAAGTTTAAAAATACAGTGCAGAAAGAGGCAATTGCCAAAATGTATAATTTGAATCACTGCTGCTGAAGTGCACCATAGTGATAAGATGCTATTTCCAGCAGCAAGAGTCCAAAACTAAAGACAGTTCCACTTGAGTAAACAAGGAAGAGGCTGAACCTGCCATCTTGAAAAATGAACACAAACAGCCCTCCCCATTTGTCTACAAGATATAGTCATCAGTTACCAGATCACCATTTCCTGAAGCTAAAGATATTAGATAAATGCAGTTAAAGACATTAGGAAATGCTACTCAGAGGTAGAGTATCCACTTTGCATGCAGAAGGTCTCAGGTTCAATCCCTGGCATCTCCACGTAGGGCTAAGAAAGACTCCTGCCTGAAACCTGAGCTAGATGGACCAATGGCATAGGACAGCTTCCTAAAACCACTCAGACCAGACAGAACATCTAAAATACCTTAGATTTATATTTATTATTAATCTAATAGATTAGGTATAGGCGTGGAAATGACTTGATTAGCAAAGCCAGAGGTTGCTGGTTCGAATCCCCACTGGTATGTTTCCCAGACTATGGGAAACACCTATATCGGACAGCAGCAATATAGAAAGATGCTGAAAAGCATCATCTCATACTGCGCGAGAGATGGCAATGGTAAACCCCTCCTGTATTCTACCAAAGACAACCACAGGGCTCTGTGGTTGCCACGAGTTGACAATGACTCGACAGCACACTTTACCTTCACCATTACCTTTACCATCTTCATCTTCTTTTTTTAAACTATTAGCTATTAGTATGTTTTTGCCATAAATTAATTTTCTCTTTCAAGTTTTACCAATATCACTAGAGAAAGATCTAAAGAAAAGGAAGATATTTATTCCTGAAGAAAAAAGAAAGCATATTGAGACTTTGGTTGGGGGCGGTATATAAATGTATTAAATAAATAAAAATAAATAAATAAAAATATGACAAAAAGTAATGTAAGACATAAAAACAGGTATTTAAAACTATCAGACCTTGAAATTACTATGTAACATGCCAATTACTTGATTTGGATAATTGAACAGAATGACTACCTTGTTACACAACTACATTACAAAACTGAACAGTGCTTTAGTAAAATTAACATAGGTGATTTCTTATGGTTTAACAGGGAACAGAAAAAATATTGTGAATATGATAGCCTGATGTTCAGTGTAATAAAGATAAATAGAATAAATACAGAAAAGTCACATACTACAGCAGTTGATTAACAACAGGAATTAAGTAATTAAATTACTCCAAATATGTTCCAAATTTGGAATAAGATTCAGAATGCCTAGTGATATTTGTGGGAGAACATTTTTTAAGAACTCAAATGTAGATGAAATTTATATCCCATGGTTGAGTATTTACAGACATGTGAATAGTTTAGAAATATACAGTACAGTGAAGAGTTGTAGTTGAAGAGTTTGAGGTGTGTAAGAGTTGTGTATACCTCTTGAGTTGTATAAGAGTTATAAACTTTTGAGATGCCATTTATGAATTTATTTATTTATTTTTACATTTTATATCCCGCTCTTCCTCCAAGGAGCCCAGAGCGGTGTACTACATACTTACGTTTCTCCTCACAACAACCCTGTGAAGTAGGTTAGGCTGAGAGAGAAGTGACTGGCCCAGAGTCACCCAGCAAGTATCATAGCTGAATGGGGATCTGAACTCTGGTCTCCCCGATCCTAGTCCAGCACTCTAACCACTACACCACGCTGGCTCTGTCTTGAATGACAGTAGAATGCATATGTTGTCTGAAATTTAGAAGTTGTCTTTTAAGCACAGATTAAGAATGGAGCAAAAATATTCCTTTTTACATATGGCAATATAACATGGATCAAAGCTAATACTTTTCTTGTCTGTGCTCTTTGTAAGTTGTAGGAAAATGGTCAGAAAAAGAAAATTGTAAGAAAATGGTCAGAAAAATGCATGACTCCTGAAGGACTTAGTAAAATTTATTCAGTTTTAGATAATAAATATTGGACTTATGTAATCTACAAGGGACATGTTTCCATATTTAGTGGAAGCACCCTTTAGCAAAGGAATATTGTTAGAAATCAGGCAGACTCTAGAGGGAGAAAAGCAGGTTGCTTACCTGTAACTTATGATCCTTAAGTGACCCTAGATATTCTCACCACTGGGATACATGCCTGCGCAGGAAACCAATCGGGAAGATTCTAAAGCAATGTGTGGCACTCCCAACTCCACCCACGGCATGCATGAGTCCATTGACATAGGCGGTCAGAGAATCGTTCTCCTCTGTTCCTGGACCGCCAGATGTCAGCAACTATCATAAGTGGAACTGGAGAGGTGAGAGAACAGGTTAGTGAAAACATAGATGTTGCCCAGCACACAACCTCCAAGAAGGAGGGCAGACCGGGTGGGATGTGTGAATAACTAGGATCACTCGAGAATATTAAGTTACAGGTAAGCAACCTGTTTATCCTTGACGTGATCCCAGTATATTCACACCACTGGGCCATTAGCAAGCTCCCCCAGGAGGAGGGCATCTTGGACTCACCTTGTGCGCTGTCAGGATAGAACCTGCTTCAACACACCCCTACCAAAATGTGCATCTTTAGAGGACCTCAGGTCTAGCGCGTAATGTTTAATGAAGGGGTGGTCTAAAGACCAAGTCGCAGCCTTCCAAATCTCAGTCACGGAGACTCCTGATAAATTAGTGGCTGAGGAAGACACCGCTCTTCTAGAGTGGGCCCTAATACCCTTAGGTGGGTCTTTGTCTTGAGACTTGTACGCCTCAAATATGGCCTAGACAATCCAACGTGACAACCGCTGGTGAGTTATTCACATGCCCTTCTTGTCCTCCCTATAGGAAACAGAAAGTCTGTCATCTTTACGAAAGGGACGAGACCTATCAAAGTAAAAGGCTAATGCCCAGCGTACATCCAATGTGTGCAGGGACTGCTCTAAGTCAGATTGTGGGTTGTGGAAAAAAGCCAGCAGAACCACATCCTGGAGGATGGGGAAACTCGTGTTCACCTTTGGAATAAAATATATGTCCATACACATGACTACTTTGTCTTTGTGAAACCTGACATAAGGGAGAAGCAGATCTTAAGGCACACAGCTCCCCCAAACTCCTGGCTGAGGTTAGAGCTATGAGAAAAGCCATCTTAATAGACAAGAACCTTAGGGGTACAGTAGCCATAGGCTCAAACAGAGTGCCCATGAGACTTGTGAGAACTAGAGAAAGAGACCACTGTGGCGCCAGAGCTCTCACTTGCAGGTACAATTTCTCCAAGTCCTTAAGAAACTTTCTGGAGCAAGGATAGGAGGAAACAGTAGAGGCATTTATTCCTCCATGACAGCTGGAGATGGCAGCAAGGTGGATCCTAATAAAGGCATTAGAGAGACCCGCCAGCTTCAGGTTGGAGAGATATTGCAAGATCTGCAAAACAGTAGCCCCTGAGAACGAGAAAGAATGCGCTTCCGGATATAATGTAAAGCGTTTCCATTTGGCTGAATATGTCTTTCGTGTGGAAGGTTTCTTCTCATTAAAGAGTATCTCTTCTAGTAAGTGAGCACTGGGCTCAGGGGCTTGATCCTCCATGCAGTGAGTTTCCGCATGTTGATATCTGGATGTAACACCTGGCCATGATGCACGGACAGAAGGTCCGAAACAGCTGGCAAGGGGCGATATATGTCCTTGGACAGTCTCAACACAGTAGGATACCACACCTGTCGTGGCCAATCCGGAGTAAGCAGGATGCAGTCAGTTCCCTGATGAATTATCCTGTTGAGGACTCCTGGAATCAGGGGGAACGAGGGGGGAGGAATGTAAACGGTTTGGGCCCGGGGTATTTGAGGGACCGCCTGCTCCCAAGGGTTGCTGCCCGCTTGACAAGGACATCTGAGGGGGGCCTGCTCTGGGTGCCGACAATGAGGGAGGCCCGGCTTTCGTGCACTCGGACAGGGCCTTCTCTGTTGCTGCCCCTAGACTCTGGAATGCTCTCCCGGTGGCCATTCGTTCCTCAGACTCCATCACGGCTTTTAGAAAGCTTTTAAAGACTTGGCTTTTTACCCAGGCTTTTACATGATCGTTTTTACTGCGGCTTCTCTGTGTTTTTATCTGTTATCTGTTGTCATGTTTTTATGCTTGTTTATATGTTTTTATCTTGATGTTTTTATTGCTTGATGTTTTTACTGCTTTTATTGTATGTTTTAATTTTTGTAAACCACCTTGGGGTTTTCTTTTAACGAAAGGCAGTATAGAAATGTAAAAATAAATAAATGAATGAATGAATGAATGAATAATACAGGGTCTCATTCCATGGAATAAGAAAGGCATCTCCCATGGAGTTGGCACCCACACCCACTCTTTAACGGAACAGATCGCATCTTACATTCTCTTCTGATGTGAAACTTGGGGATTACACTTGGAAATCCCCAAGTGTAGAATATTGGCAACAGATAGGTCATGGGCACACTCCATTTGTCCGAGTGTTGTAGAGTGTGATTCAGCGAGTCGCCTCCACATTGTTGATCCCTTTGATGTGAATCGCAACGGAGTGAATCCCATGTAGAATGCACCAATCCCAGAGTTTCAATGCCAAGCTGCTCGGGGACGAAAGACAGTCCTCCCCACCGATTGTTCACATAAGTGATGGCTGTCATGTTGTCCATTACAAAACTGCATTACTTTGTCGTAATATCAGCCTTCAAGCCTAGGAAGCATGCCAAAAATTCCAGAACATTTATGTCAAGTTTTTGCTGGGTGATGGTCTATGGTGCGTTTACCTTGCAGGTGAGGCAGTGAGCTCTCCACCCTTCCTTGGAAACATCTGAAGTCACAATTATTTGGGGAAAGCATGACTGGAAAGGGATGCCAACGTTCAGGCTTCCCCAAAGGGACCACCACCGGAGGGAATTCAGGACCGTTTGCAGTATGCGCAATAGTTGCGCAATTTACGACCCTCTTTGTCAATCGGGGGGTCGCATGTTATCTACCCGACCGGGAAGAGGATGAGTAATTAACCACTAACGTATTAGGTTGTGGGTGTTTTAGAGTATTCACAACCTTCCTCTTGGACCTTATACATATTCTCAAGCCACCTGGACGTGGGGGCTGTAGTGGAGGGCTTCTTCCAAGCCTGTTTTGAAGCCTTGAGCAGTACTGGCAACATAGGCAAGGCAGTAGGTTGGGATGTTTTAGCAGTCTGCAAAAACGTATAAACAGGGTCTTCAGTATTTCAGTAACTTGTGTAAGACTGAGGCCTAAGGACTTGGCCATATCGACAATCAAGATAAGAGTCTAGTTTTCCATGTTTGTTTGGAAAAATTCTTGACAAATCTTACAGTTTTCAGTATTGTGTTCCTCTCCTAAACAGAGGAGACACAGAGAATGGCGATCTGAAAAGCAGGAAGTGGTATTACACTTCCCACACCTCTTAAACTTACTTTTCTTTCTGTCAAACAAGAAAACACAACAATCCTTTCTCAACAATATAAACAGTTTCTCTCACTTATCCGAACGGCTGAGATGGCAAACCCAAACCAAGCAGAAGACCCTTCCAAGGTGTCCGTACTAGTCGGCGGTCGGAAAGGAACTGAAGAGAGCAGCGCTCCGATCGCCTATGTCGACAGGTGCATGTGCGCTGTGGACAGAGTTGGGAGCACCGCACATAGCTTTAGAATCTTCCCGATTGGTCTCCTGCACAGGTGCGTATCCCAGTCGTGTGAATACACTGGGATCACACCAAGGATCTATTAATTTTTTTAAAGTTACATCCTTTATTGTTTTAAGTTATGTTAACAATATTCCAAGATAATTTACAATACTGTTACATATAATGGCAGCTGATTCTGTGTCAAGAAAAATTTTGGAGATGAAAAATACCACAACACAGATTGGGAAGAGAAAGTTTTTGAATATGTAATACCATGACAAGCTATATGAAAATTAGAGACTTGCTTTTCATTGATGATTGGAGAAAAAAAACATTTCTCCTGATATAAATTTTATTTTCAATATCTTGCAATAACTAATGAGTAACTAGAAGTTCTATATGCGGAATCATCATATTTTATATCTTTATATTATGGGAAATCAGCATAATAAATTATTAAATAAATAGCAGTTATGATCCGCAAAAAGCACTTTGCACAGGGCCTGACAACCCTGGATGCCCCTCACCACTGCACATAAAATTTTCACCACAGTGCCTAGGGAACACCAGCTCAATCACTGCTTCACAGCAATTCCTCTTCGGCCAGAGCCTGTTGCCACACCTTCTCCTCTCCACTGTCATACCGCTCTTCCTGCTTGGATCCATGTGGGGATGCCTTCCTCCTCCTCCTCCAGCTTTATCATGTAGGCAAACCGGCCCCTTCCCCTTTTTGCATGAAGCAGTATTGCAAGAAGCAGCCAGATTGTGAGAATGACACAGCTGCTGCTTGATGCTGTCAAGGAGGATTCTATGCTAGAAGGAAGAGCAGCAGGCAGAAGGTATTTACTGCTGCAGCTTTAGAGCAGGAGTAGAGCACGTGCATGTTGGTTGAGAGGGATTGTGGAGGCCAACCATGCTGGAAGCCAGCTGGGCTGAGTGTTGCTTCCCCAGCAGGAGCAGCCCCTAGGGAATGTGACAGCAGTGAGGGTAATGCTTTTCTAGAAGCCCTTATCAATTGTCCCTTTCTGGGTGGGTGTCAGGTGCCTGGGTTCTTAATTCTTCGTCAACAGTCACATCAATAATTGTATTCAGAGACATAGAATGGACATAAGTTCATAGATAGATAGAAAGAACCCATAATCTTGGGAGGAGAGCTGGTCTTGTGGCAGCAAGCATGAACAAACAAGAAAACACAACAATCCTTTCTCAACAATATAAACAGTTTCTCTCACTTATCCGAATGGCTGAGATGGCAAACCCAAACCAAGCAGAAGACCCTTCCAAGGTGTCCGTACTAGTCGGCGGTCGGAAAGGAACTGAAGAGAGCAGCGCTCCGATCGCCTGAAGAGAGCAGCGCTCCGATCGCCCTTTGCTAAGCAGGGTCCACCCTGGTTTGCATTTGGGTGGGAGACCATCCAATTGTAATTATTGCATTTGGATGGGAGACCATGCGTGAGCACTCTAAGATATCCCCCTTAGGGGATGGGGCTGCTCTAGGAAGAGCACCTGCATGCTCTTCATGCTCTGGGAAGAGCACCTGCATACTTGCCAAGTTCCCTCCCTGGCATCTCCAAGATAGGGCTGAGAGAGACTCCTGTCTGTAACCTTGGAGAAGCCACTGCTGGACTATGCAGTCCTACTCAATTTGGGGGCTCCAGCTGTTTTTGGACTACAACTCGCATAATCCCCAGCAACAGTGGCCAATAGCCACAGTCGCCAATTATGCAAGTTGTAGGCCAACATCTGCAGGAGGGCTAAAGTTGAGCAGGCCTGGTGTAGACGATACTGAGTTAGTCAAAACAATGACCTGACTCAGTATATGGCAACTTCCTATGTAATCTTCTTGTAAATTAATTATTGAAAAACTGAATGGTGATCAGACATTGTCTTAAGCCACAACTCACAACTTAGTCGATTCTTAGACTACTAAAAACGTAACAGTTTCCTTCTTTCTTTGGCTTCTTTAAAACATTTCTTCCCTCTCCAAAATGATTTCTCACTGTACACTCTGTTCCTTGAAATCCCAGTTCAGATCTTAAAATCCCAGTTCCCACATCGGTTTACTGAGATGCCATCTACTTAAAGGTCAGGTTAAGATGAACAGTGGCCACTACATGCAGGGTCCTGGCATGTTTAAACAAAGTTTTGTAGCATACATAGAGGGGCAATTTAGAAGACATGCCAACACCACATTAGCATGTCCATCAGTGAAGCTGAGGAGGTGCATTCTCACTAGTTCCTACTTTATCAAGCACAGTGGCCATTGTTCATGTGAATTGGCCCAAGATGGGTTATACAAGGCTAAGACCTGTGTAATCTGATTTGAATCAGCCATGGGATCCAGGCCCTGAAAGATCTGAGTGACTTTATCTTTAAAGTGCACAGCAAACTGATTGCAGAAGGGAGTCAGTGATTTAATTAGCTCTATCATTTGGCCAACTTACAAAAGGCCATGAACCCAACAGTTCTTCAGGGCAGTTCAGCAAGCAAGCACTGGTGAAGAAATTCTTCACCATGACTGCCACAGAATAGGCTCAATAATGAGCTCTAGTCTGTATTCTGTACACAAGTCTTCCTCCATCTGCATTCCAGTCTTACCATTTGCTTCATCGCCCTCAGACCCACAGTATAACAAGGTATCACACTACTTTGGAGGGATGCTAAGGAGCAATCATGTCAACTGCCCAGGGTATCTCCCTATTCCATAGGGAGACAAGGGCTTCAACAGTAGTGCCTGCCATATCCACAGGAAACTCCTCAAGAACCCTTAGGAATTGATCAGATTCCATCAGTCTGTGGGAGCAGACCATCTTAATAGGTCTTCACCCTCATAGAGGGAAAGAGAACCCAAGAGCACTAGCTTCAGCAGAATGTGATCTGACCATGACAATGGGATAGATGCTAAAGCCCCCACTTTCCCTATCATCTTCCTGGCCAATCATAAAAACCAAATCAAGAGAATGTCCTTCCATGTGATAACCATAGAGCTGTCTAAACACGTCATGGTGGCTATGAATTCATGGGCCACCCCGAAACCATGGTCTTCACATGGAAACAGATGTCACCCAGGGTCAACATCTTGGCCATTCTCAACACTAAATCCAAGATCAATTCTGTCAAGCTCAGGCCGGGAGACTGTTGGGCAGCAGCATGGGCAGTACTCCAAGAGAATCTCTAATATTTTAAAGGAGTCCAGCACCAGCTACAGACAGTCCAAATTAGAGCTCATTCAGACAGGAAGTCTAGAGAGGACAATGGAACTACTGTAGACTATGGGAACTTCCCCTTGGACCTATTCTGGTGCTGTACCAAATACTTAGGTGGGCACAACTGGGAGAGGCTAAACCTTCCCTACTCACCCACACAGATCTTGGTAATACAAACTAAGTCAGCTTTCTCATCCATGATCAAGTCATGGATGATAGATCTCATCATGAATTGACCTGGCTTTAAATTAACAGCACCAACAGACCTGAAGGCAAGCTAATAGGGCAACCAGTCACTGCCTAGGTGGGGGGAACAAGACGTGGGAAGACCAGGAGAGCCGGTCTTGTGGTAGAAAGCATGAATTGCCCCCTTTGCTAAGCAGGGTCCACCCTGGTTTGTATTTGAATGGGAGACATGTGTGAGCACTATAAGCTATTCCCCTCAGGTGATGGGGGTCGCTCTGGGAAGAGAACCTGAATGCTTGCATGCAGAAGGCTTCAAGCTCCCTCCCCAGCATCCGCAAGACAGGGTTGAGAGAGACTCCTGCCTGCAACCTTGGAAAAGCCGCTGCCAGTCTGTGTAGAAAATACTGAGCTAGATGGTCTGAATCTGTATAAGACAGCTTTCTATGAATAGTGATCAATTGACTAACCCCAGGTCTCCTGAATTGGCCTGTTAGCCCCTTAATACTGAATCTCCCCTTGGCCTTATTATTTCATTAGTGACATCCCCTACATCCCAGTTTTCTCCTCCCAAGCACATCTTCAAGCAGGTCTAATGCAACACCAGGTCATGATTTCAAAGGACTTCTATGACACACCAGTAACACCCAGGATAGGTTACAGCCACCTACAGGCCTCTGTCACAAGGCCTGTATTACAGCAGACCAAGTAAAAAATAGTTCCATGGAATACATCTAGCACAGAAGAAATTTCCCTGAGCTTCCATAGACATTCAGAAAGAAAAAGCTCTCACAATTTTAAGAATTTCAGTTGCAACAGAATAAAATACTTGTATTTCATTGTTATTTTTATCAAGACATATCTAATACAATAACTTAAAATAATTCACATTTGACATCTCTACTCTGAACATACATTTTGAAGGCAGATTCATACATACAGAGAGAGAGAGAGAGATTCAGAAACAAACATTTTTGAGACAGATTCAGTTCCCAGTATATGGCTTCACTGAAGTGCTGATGCTGGAGATTCTTTTAAAAATAAATGCTTTAATCTCTCAGAGAGGAGGCTCCAAAACTACCTGTTTTTCCCCTTTCCTGTGTTACATTAAAAACCACTCCCACTCTATTAACTTATTGCTTCCCTTATCTCTATTTTAGGTGCAACTGCTACATCATTCCCCTTTTAACCCCTACAATTAACCCCTACAATTTTCAAAAGGCTCAAAGAAATGTGTAGTCTAGCAAAAGGGAAGCTCTCAAATTGCTTGTATTAGGGGGGAAAGTCTATAAAATTAAAGAGACAACACTTCTCAACAGTGGGTTCATTTCCACTCACAGTTGTTGCCTTAATCAGACAAGAGCAGAAACATGGCTGAAACAGACCCATTATATTTTCCACCTCCTCATTCATCTTGTGCCTGAATTCTCTAATCACGAGATCAAGGCACATCAGCACAACCAATACTCTAATATGTAGGGCAGGAGAGAATTAAGAAAGAGGCATGGAATGTTTCAGGGAGAATGCCTAAACATATGCAGCCAGTGAACTAGAATTCATTTCAGGTGTGGAAAAAACCACAACTTTGTATGCAGCTTGAACTATCATTAATTTGAGAACAGAAATGCTTTTGAATATTCTTTTTTAAAACATGCTTTTAAATAATATTTCTAAAAAAAACATATTGACTGCTCCAAACTGTGGATTACAATATGCAAACACTTGTAATCAAGTGTTTGGAGCAGTTAATATCAGTGTTCCCTCTAAGGCATGTGCATGCTCACAAGTTTTTTAATGTCCGCTCCGTTAATTTTAGATCCCGTTCAGGTTGAATCAGGAAGGCCCCATTCTGAATGCACGTGTGCACATATTGTCATGATACTGTCACTCAGAACAAAATTCATTCTGCACACAGATGAAAAAATTTGAAGAGAAAACTGGTCAATATGTTTGTTTTTATTTTATTAGGAACACTATTCAATGGCATGGTTCTTTGTTCTCAGATTACAGATCAGCTTAGTTAAAGTTGCATCATTTAAGCGCCAGACTAAGTTAGTCATGATCATGTCCTGTTATAAGGCTGACCGAGGCAGCAAAAGGAAATATAGCCACCCCACGCCAGCAGTTTTACAGCAGCACCGGAGGGGGAAGAGCTGCGGGGGAGGTAAGAGCACCCTCCCCACGCCTTAAAGGAACCCCCATCCCCACATCCGAACAGGTTCGAACAAGGGGATTCCGAACCTGTTCGGCATTCTAGGAACAGAACTCCAAACAAGTTCATATATATCCCTAGTGGTTGGTATTGAGCCATAAAAAGCTACAGTAGAGGATGCCACAATCAAATAGCAGCCAGGCAGAAGCCCTTGAATTCTTGGTCAGATTCTTGGTACAGAGGCCAAAAGCACTCTGAGAACATCCTTCCTTAAATAAGAACAATTTATCATGTGTGGAGTGCGCTTTTCTCAGAAAAAAAAAGTAGGAATTTACTCTCAGAAAAATATACCCCCCTCCCCCACTTTAAAAGGACAATTTATCTGCCAGAAGCCCATGGCTGCAGTCAGGGCAGCAGGAGTTGGGGGCAGAATGTGAGGGAAAATAAGAATAAAAATGAAAATAAATGCCAGATGAATACAAATATAATAAAAGCAAGCAATTTTTAAAACAGGATAAGGAGTAGGGATGTGCACGGAACCGCGGAGCTGCGGTCCGGCACTGGTGTGGGGGGCTCCTTAAGGGCGAGTGAGGGTGTACTTACCCCCCCGCCGCATTTCCCCCACCAGCGCGTTCGTTTTGTAAAGCTTTGGGAGCAGCAGGATACCTCCCTGCCGCCCCTTCCCCCAGCCGTTGGCAAAAGGCTTCAAAAAGCCTTTTGCGTATGCGAGTGCGTGCGCACGTGACACGGAGATGTGACGTGCGCACACGACATGCACACGCGCAAAAAGCTTTTTGAAGCCTTTTGCCAACGACTGGGGGAAGGGGCGGCAGGGAGGTATCCTGCCGCCCCAAAAGCTTTACAAAATGAACGCGCTGGCGGGGGAAACGCAGCGGAGGGGGGTAAGTACACCATCCCCCGCCTTTAAAGAGCCCCCCCATACCAGTGCCGGACCGCCCTCATGTCCAGACCAGTTCGGAGGCCTTCAGAATGGCCTCCGGACCGGTCCGGGCTCATCCCTAATAAGAAGGCAAAACACTCATTTCAAGAATACACCCAAAATACCAACAAAAAGGTTCTTCACAAGGCAGCTGCTACAGAGTCAAAGAACTGAGGGAGAGTGAGCAGAGCTAAGCTAATATGTTGGGGGTAGGGTTCCCACCAAAACTTATGAGAGGTAAAGCTTTAGAAGGTTCTGAATGAAGTACTGCTCAATACCAGAAGCCCCACATAAATGTAATTGAAGATAGACTATGAACACACACACAGCCATACACTCCTTTTTTAAAGAATAATTTAACTGATGATTGGAGACAAGAGGTTACCAGAAAAAAACTGTTTGCAGAGGTCCACCTGAGAGATTATCAGCATGAAGATTAAGGTTTTAGCAATAGCTTCAGGCAGATCCTAATGATGCTGAAGTAGCAGATGCAAGAAAACAGTGACACAGCAAGCAGAAAAGGAGATGACCACAAGAATGTGAGAATGGGGTATGTGTGCATGGTGGGAGGAGGGGAGGGAGGGAAGGAGCAGGGTAAGGCAGTACTGTCTTTATAGCAACAAAGGAACACAGAAGGAGCAGCTTTTCCTGTCTTTCTATTTCTGTCATATTCAATTTGAAATTGCAATAAAACAGAAAAAAGTGACAAGTCAAATTACATAGGAAATACATGATAAAAAGGCATCATTCTGAAGTTACAAGTGGTCACAGGGTTAGAAAAGAAACACATTTATGAAGAGTTACAATCCAGTATCCAGACATTTTTTGCAGTAGCAAAAACTTCCTATTACTGCAACCTAAGTTGTAATACGGTCTCGAAAAACAGGAAGGAAAAACGAATAGCAAACCACATTGACTAAAAAAAAATTCGTAAGACCCAGTCCATCCCTGCTCTCCATTAAAGGTAAAGTGTGCTGTCGAGTCAGTTTCGACTCCTGGTGCCCACAGAGCCCTGTGGTTATCTTTGGTAGGTGTTTACCATTGCCTCCTCCCATGCAGTATGAGATGATGCCTTTCAGCATCTTCCTTTATTGCTGCTGCCCGATATAGTACCAGTGGGGATTCAAACCGGCAACCTTCTGCTTGTTAGTTAAGCATTTCCTCGCTGTGCCATTAGGTGGCTTACAACTAATGATATGCAAACTCCCATCAGAACTGAACTTGAGAAACCAAGCAATTTCTCCCATCACATTTAGAAGAAAGCTTCTCTTGCCTTCAGCCCTTCCTCCTGAGCCTAACTCCAAGACATGGACACCATAATGCTCCTGGTGATGATATCACTGGTAGTATGACAGAGCTTCAAACACCTCCCTCAAACCATCCTACCCTATGAGCCCTGAATGCTGCTCTTGTTCCCTCTCATTTCTCTAGCAGCAGCATCGTCTCTCTACAAGGCTTTCTTCCCCAATGCCTTGAACACTGCAGTGATAGAATTACAGGTATAAGGAACTCTGGAACATGTTTCCAGGTTGTCCGATATTCCATACTTAAAACTCAGGTGCCTTACCTTAGGCAGTTAGGGTGCTGGATGGAGAGGAGGGAGGTGCTTGCTCAGAAATTGGTGCATTGGCATTTACCTGAAAGGTCATTCTCCTCAGTGTTAGGGAGTATATCTTCTTGATTGACTGGTTGATCCTCCCACCTGCCCAGAGACAGGGCCAATAAGCTTTCAGATACAGAGTCCCCTCAGAGGATCCACCCCCTCGGGCTCCAGACTTCAAAGCACTGAAAAAATAGTAAGCGCTTCGGTGCAGCAATCGTTAGGCCTAAGAAAACCTTGCATAACATGCAGATAACGCCTACAGCCAAAACTGCTGTCAATGAAGTGTAACGTGTATCCTGGGGATAGGGAAGATCCCAAGGAATCTGCCCTAGAACCAACACAAACCCTAGGGAGACAGACCACCCAGAAGGGAAACTGCCCAACTGGACAGAACAGAAAAAATTAGAAGCAGACGAACGAGGGCGGGGAGGATACACTCCCTAACACTGAGGAGAATGACCCTTCAGGTAAGTGCCAATGCACCATTCTCCCTCAGTGTGGGACTGTCTCCTCTTGACTGACGAGACCTGCCAGAACCCCTGAGACCTACAGGCAGGAGAGAGTCTGGAACCTTAAACAGGCACCACATGCTGCAGTACCTGCCTCCCAAAGGATGCATCCGCAGATGCCAGCGTCTGAATTTTGTAATGTCTAACAAAGGTAGATATTGAGGACCAAGTAGCCACCCTGCAGATATCAAACAAAGAAGCTGATGTGACCAAAGCTGCTGAGGTATCCGCGCTCTTGGTGGCATGGGCCAGAACCCCCAAGGGAGAAGACCAACCCTGCAAAGTATAAGCCAAATTGATACACTGGCAAATCCACCTAGATAAGAAAGAGTTGGATACCTTCCGCCCCAACGTACAATCACAAAAGGACTTTGTGCGCCTCAAATAAAACTTGATGGCTCTATGCACGGCGAAGGAGTGCCATTGCTTTTCCTTAGCACAAGATGGATTGGGGCAAACGGATGGAAGCATAAGCTCCTGGGCCCTAGGAAAGTTAGAAATAATTTTGCGAACAAAGGTAGGGTCAGTCCTCAAGAGCACGAAATCAGGGAAAAACAGACAAAGCTCCTTACACACAGAATGGATTCCTATCTCAGAAACTCTATGCACTGAGGTTATGGCTACCAAAAATAAAACCTTATAAGATAGCAACCACAAGGGGACTGAACCAAGAGGCTCAAAGGGATCCCTTATTAATGCCATGAAAACCAAATTAAGGTCCTACATGGGGAACCTGTGGACCATGGTGGATTCATATTAGTAGCACCCTTCAAGAAACTCTTGACATGAGCATGATCAGCAAGCCCTCCAAACGCAGCACAGATACGATAGTTGCGACCTGCCTCTTCAAGGTGTTGGGGCGAAGCCCCTTGACCAATCCCGACTGCAAAAAAGCCAGAACCTGAGGCACAGAAGCAGCTAGAGGTAAGAGCGCCTGTGACTCGCACCACTGAACAAAGGACTTCAAGTGGCCTGATATACCCAATTGGTGGAAGGCCTGCAAGAGGCCAGGATGGTATCCAGGATCCCTGGGGAATAGCCACTAGTTTCTAACGTGCTAACCTCCAGGGGTAAAGATTTATCCACCCAAGATCCGGGTGGAAGACAGGTCCCTGGCTGAGAAGATGAGGGTCTGCCCCCAGCCTCACGGGAGGAACGATGGACAGCTCCACCAGGTCTGAGAACCACGGCTGGCGAGGCCAGTGTGGCGCCACCAGAACCATGTCTGCCTGAAGGTATCGTCTGAGTATCGCCCGAGTATTGTTTGGGGAATAATAGCCAATGGAGATAATGCATACAGCAGGCCACTCAGCCAAGGGACCGTGAGAGCATCCATGTCTTCTGCCCCTGAGCATGGAAACTGGATAGAAATCGAGGGAGCTCTGCATTTGCTGGGAACACAAAGAGATCGATGATCAGCAGGCCAAATTCCCTCACGATGAACCGAAAGGCCCAAGGGCTCAGAGCCTACTCTGCTAGGTCTACCTGAGCCCGACTTAGCCAGTCGGCCAACAAATTTAACTCCCCTTTTAGATGTTCTGCCAACAGGGACACCAGGTTAGACTCCACCCAAGACAATAGCAGGGATGTTTCCAGCATCAACGACTGCGACCTCGTGTCCCCCTGCCAATTTACAGGGCCTTTGGCCACTGCGTTGTCTGTCCAGATCAACACACGTTTTCCCACCACCTGAGGAAGAAACTGCTGCAGTGCTAGCTGGATTGCCCTGAACTCAAGCCAGTTTATAATGTAGGTCTTTTCTGCGACTGACCAGACTCCCTGAGCCCAGAGAGATCAACAATGAGCACCCCACCCTGCCAGGCTGGCATCCATGGTTACCTGGATTTGAGCTACTGGCAGGAAGTATACTTCCCGTAGGGAGACAGGAGACATCCACCAATTCATGGAGGAAATCACCTCCCTGCTGAAGGCCAGCTTTTGCTGGGATCGCTGCACGATCTTGTCCTGCCAAGGCAGAAGAGCCCACTGCAGACCAAGGGAATGAAACCTCGCCCAGGGGTCAGGCCTATGGAGGAGATCATAGATCCTTCCAACTGGCTTAGGTGAAGAACTGACACCCTTGGGTGGCGTAACTCCTGGCAACACCGAATGAACTTTAGCCTCCAAGGAGGAAGGCGATAAACCTCTCCTTCGACAGTGCCGATCAGGGAGCCAAGATGGAGAATCCGGGTTTGGGGGCTCAGGGAACTCTTGATAGTTCACAATGAACCCGTGCTCCTGCAGGCAGAAAAGGGTGTCCTGGACATCCCTCTGGCTCTTCTGGATGGATGGTGACCTGATGAGAATGTTGTCCAGATAAGGATGCAAATGAACCCCATGGGTTCTCAAGTGTGCCACAAGTGCCACCATAGTCTTGGTGAACAATTGTGGGGCAGTCGAGAGACCAAATGGGAGGGCCCGATACTGAAAGTGGGACCCATTATAAAAGAACCTGAGGTACCTCCTGTCTTGGGGGTGAATCGGGACATGCAGCTACACCTCCTTCAAGTCGATCAAAGTGAGGAGGTCCCCTTCCTGCACTGCCAGTAAGATGGAGCAAAGTGTTTCCATCCAAAAAACCCGTTTCCTGAGGAAGCGATTCACAAATTTCAAATCCAGGATGGCCCTCCATTCCCCACTTTTCTTTGGAATAAGATACAACAGTGAGTATACCCCCTGCCAAAGCTCTGACAGGGGAATTGGTTTTATCGCCTGGATTTGTAACAGGTGCTGGATGGCGGAAAGCATGGCCTTGTGCTTGCCCTTCTTCCCTGATCTGGGGGAAGGGAGGAATCTGCGCAGGGGCTGGGACATCAACTCCATGGAGTAACCCTGGGAAATAGTCTGCTGGATCGAGAGATCCACAGACGTGCACTTCCACACCTCCACAAACCCCTGCAACCATCCCCCTATGGCTAGGGAGGAGTCATTGGTTATTTCGGCAATACCTAGGTTTGCCAGGGCCCGTCTGGGTGCCCTTGTTGTTGTCTCAAAAGGAAGCCCTGGGCTTGGCCCAAGAGAAGTGACCTGGCCTGCGTTGGCCCCGGAAACGAAAAGACCACCTAGGGGTCTTGAACTGTGGGGTGGCTGGCTTGGCAGGCCTGTGATCCTCCCTGAAGGGAGCAGCAGGCATAGCCTTTTTATCCTCTGTCTCCACAAGAACAGGCTCTAAAGCCTCCCCAAACAGCTTTCCGCCCTTAAATGTAGAGTTGGCCAAATTCAATCGGGATTTGGAATACACCTTCCATTTCTTTAGCCACAACATCCTCCAGACTGTGATATCAGACACTAGGGCCCGGTCAGAAAGTTGGGTGGCATCCAGCGAGGAGTCAGCCATGAAGGCCGCAACCTTCCCTAGCTTATTCAACCCCTGCCTGAGCTTGGGAGAATCTGGAGGCACCAGGGGCATCAACTTATTGACCCAGAGCTTGGAGACCTGTGGAAAGATGGAGTTAACCTCTGAAGCACACATAGAAAGAGCTGTAGCCTCATGCAAATGGTGAAGGGCCATTTATCCTCTTGGTTTTTATCCTCCTGGTTTTTAAAGGAATTCTCCCCATCTTTGGGCAAAATAGCACCCGTTCCCACGGCAGCGACCTCTGCATCGACCAATGGCACTTTCAACTTGTCCATAACCACCTTATGTACTGTATAACAACCACGCACAGGCGGCGGGCAGGGGGACCTTTCCCCTCAGCAGGCTTGTCCCACTCAGCCTCAATGGTGTTCAGAAACAATTGAGGGCAAGGAACCACCACTTCCTTTGACTGGCACAGGGTAAGAACCTCGGGGTCCCCTTCAGTCTATTTGGGTGCTGCTTAAGAATCTTTCTAGCCTTATGAAGGAGCACAGGGAAATCACTTAAGGCAAGCAAGTAATGGGAAACATTTTGGGAAAACTCAGCCTCCTCCTCAAAAAGTTCCCCTTCTCCCTTGTCAGACACAGATTCCTCTGAGTCTGACTCCCTGTCGGGGACATTAAGTTCTGGCAGCTCAGGAGACTTTGGCCCCTGGGGTGACACATCCGGAGGCTGCTGCAAGGGCTTGGAACTTTCCCCTTTCTTATGGGCTGCGTGCCCTCTGGTGGTGCTCTCCTTGTCAGCCTAGGGCCCTGGAGACGTCTGCATCCAACCCTCAGAATGGGTGGGAACAGAAACTTTGGCAGGAACAGGAGTAGCCCAGTCCTTTGTGAGCTCATCCCGCACAACCCATCTGAGAAGCGCTACAAAGTGCTCAAGGATCTCCTCCTCCAAACCCCCTTCCTCCTGACTGGCTCCTGCGCCGGAGCGGCCACAGAAGCTGAAGCCACCCACACTCACCCAGGCTGTTTGAGTGCCCACAGAAGCTCCTGGGGAAGCTGGGTCAGTGGAGTTGGATCCCCGGACCAGGAGAGAGCCAGTATTGGACGCATCCCCCACCTCCACCCCCTCTGCTAAGCGTGGCCACTTTGCGTGTTTGCCCTTTGCGGCTACCTTGCAGAGGGAGGAGGAACTCTCCTCGGCCACAGCAGAGACCACTGACATCCACTCCTGCCAGCAAATGGCAGCGGTAACGACCTCAGAGAGAGAGGGAGAAGCCTCTCTCTCTTCGCTGCCTGCCTGCATGGCCACGGTGGAAAAGGCCTGCGTAGAAAGGCTAGGCTTGACAATGGGGAGCCGTGAACGCAGCGCAAGCACCTCCCTTTCCGCACTAACTCATGGCTGAAACAAAGAGGAAAGCGGGCAGTGGGGGGGAGGAACGGGGAAGGAAAAAACAATCATGTCACACCAAGTTCCAAACAACAGCTCCTGCTCCAAGCAAGACAGGGTGAAGACTTGAGCCTGAGGGGGTGAATCCTCCAAGGGGACTCCGTATCTGAAAGCTTATTGGCCCTGTCTTCGGGCAGGTGGAAGGATCAACCCGTCAATCAAAAGGAGACACTCCCACACTGAGGGAGAATACTACAATTATACACTGGATACATGTATTATGAACCAGGTAGAAATCAAACTTCAACAACACTATAGCTTTCAACAATGAACATGAAATTTGGCACGGCAAGAGTTGCTGTGACTAACTGGTTCCCTGTTCAGCAAAAACCAAGACATTGGGGGTCTTGATGTCTGACAAAAACAGACTGGATTTGTCTTATTTAGGAATATATTCCTATCCTAGAATAAGCACTATTCTAGTCCGCAGCTTGGGAGTGTTTCAACGCTGTCCTTGGAGGCACAGGTGCTTTTTATGAGCTATAGCTGGTACACCAGCTGCAACCCTACTTGGAGAAGTTGAACCTGACCTCAGTCACTCATGCTTTGGTAACATCCAGATTGGACTACTGCAAAGCTCTACATAAGGCTGCTCGTGGCCCTGACACTGTTCACAACAGAGATCCAGTTGTGTGGCCCCTTGGCTTTGGAACGCCCTCCACGAAGTGCTTCGCCATGTTCCCTCCTTCAGTGTTTTAAAAAAATAATTTAAAACATCTTTTAAAAGAGGTATCTGCTGCTTATATTTGCTAAGTTCTTTAGTTTGTATAGTTCAGTTTTTAGTTTTTTATTAATAACTTAACTGAAACGGGTTTTTTAATATTGTAATTTTAAATGTGGATTTAGCCTGGTCTTTTAACTTAACTTTATTCATCTTTTATTTTACAGTGTATCTATTTTATTAATGTTGTGAGCCACCCCAAGCAGTAGTGTACTAGAGGAGCAGAGTATAAATATAAATATAATAAATAAAAATACTACATCTGCCTTATAATATGCCAAATAAGTGCTGATTATACAAGTTCCACAATGACATCATCATCAGCTGATGCCAATTCCTAGGATTTAGCCTCAATCACTTTGGCAATGCCTTGGATAATTAAGATTAAGAGACAGCAACAGAATAAGGGACATGAAGTTAATGAAGAGACATGACATTTGATTACATGCTGCCCTCGTTACTCACGGTTCCAGTGGTTTCACACATACACAACTGGGTCATAGAGACCCAGTTTCTTTATCTGTGGTTATAAAAAATAGGCAAAATTCACCTATCTGTAGTTCCTGGCTGGCCAGAATGATTTCAATGGCTGCCATTTTGCAGTACAGAGCCATTTTGTGGCTCTTTTAAAAAAATAATTATGAGAATTTTAACAAAGATTTTGAGGATTTGCAAGGTGGGGAGGCCTTCTGGAAAGCTGGAGAGCAGAATACTGTGCTTTATTCCCTTTATTTCTGCTTTTTTTTGGTCCATTTTAAGATCAAGGAACCTACACACCCCTCCCCAGTTCCCATTGTCTCAAGGTCTTGTTATTTATGGTTTCTTTATTCATACTTATAGGTGAGAATTGAACATGCATAAATAATGAAGGCCACATGTACTTTTCTAAAGTGGATTTTTACAAAGAAAAAGACTGCAAAGTTCCACAATTATCATAAGTTGTTGAAAGATGAAACTGAAATGGATACTCCCAAGCACCCCTGTTTTAGCAGTCAGTGTAAAAGGCATTAAATATAATCCAGGCTTATAAATGGTCACCTATGGCAAGTATGAATGAGGACGTCTCCTAAGAAATCTTTATTTTTGTGTTCTCACCAAAAGGTGATTACAAGTCACCTGGTTTGGTTTTGCTAAAAACTGCTCATATGCAGCCGAAATCAAGGCCTGAAATTCCTATTTGGCCATGCCCCCAAAACAGGCAGCAGCCATGTTGGCTCTGCTGTGACATCATTGCTGACATCTTTCTTTGAGGCCAGGTCATTCAAAGTATGGAGAGTGAAGTTTCATGCAGTAAACACACCCATGATTTTGAAATATCCAGAAGGTACAAATGCTGTATAGCAGCACTGTGCAAGAGCACAACAAAAAGCAAATTGGCAAAATATATGTGCATGTAGTTAAAGAAAAGAGGTGACAGAAAGCTTGGGTAGATGCAGTGAGAAAAGTTGTTCAGTGAGCAATTTCCATGGTTGTGTCAGGAGGACCATTTCAATATTAAAATAGTTATAAAGTGTTTATTATCCAATATTGTGTTTGTATGGGTGTTTTTATTTGATTTCCCTGACCCCTTTTAAAAATGAGAGCAACTGTGTGGTCTGGAGAAGGGAAAGTGAACAGTTTCATTCCATTTTCAGGAGTGGAGATTAGGGGAGTGAAGCGAAGGTCACAAGGTTAGTATTAAAGCTTGTTTTACAACTCAAAACAATCTCCCTTCCCCCCACCCCACCCCAAATCACACACTCATACTGGCATGCCAGTATAAGAGGAAATTTTTATTTGATTTTTCTCTGCCTTTAAAAAAAGGAGGGAATAAACTGTGTGGAGACGTGGGGGTGGACAGTGTCTGTTTCCTGCTCTTTTTGCCTTTGCCCTAATAACAGCTGAGAAGCAAGTCAGCACTGGTGAAATCTGCCCCCCCCCCCCGCGAAAGAGAAACCTCTTGAAAATCAAGGGCAACCATTGCGACAGTACATTTGATTGGTTTAACTCATGTCTCTGAGGTTGACTGGGCCTGTTCTATCACATAGGCCTCAACTACTTACAAGTGTTAGTGTTGCGGCTTCCATATGGCAGTGGCACCATTCCCATACTGTAGGTAAAGCTGCACCTGTTGACTGTCTGTCTCTCATGCCTAAAAGGCCCTCTGGCCCTTACAAGGAACTTGAGGTCATTCTGCTTATGAGATACAATTTTGGAGGGTTGTAAAAGCCAAATAGGACCACTAAGGCCTAGCAGTTTGAGGTAAATGAAGGAAGAGGCCACTGTCACAGCTAAAGAGCCAAGGCCTATGTGACTGAGCCTGTATAACTCAAAGACATGAGTTAAATCATTCAACTGTAATAACAGCTGCCCTTTTCTTTCAAGAGATTTCATCTTACCTGTGGGAGTGGAGCAGATTTCACCAGCTCTGACAGAAATTCTTCTCAGCTATTTCTAAAGTGAAAGACAAAAACAAAAAAAAACAGGAAACAGGCACTGTCTCCCCACCACTTTTCTTCACACAAGACCACCACCCCTTTATTTCTTAAAGGGGCAGAAAAATAAAAAATGTTTCCCTATACTGGCACACCATGTAAGAATGCCATGCATATTTTGCAGAATGGAGATTTCTTAAAGTTATAGAACAAGCTCTAATACTAACGTCGTGGCCTTCTCTCCCCTCATCTCCACTCCAACGTAATCTTCATTACCAGTGAAGCAACTTGTGATCATGCAGCAATCTACAAATAGCAGATTTGCTGAATTTCTTTTACAAATCTTTTTCCAGACATTTTCAGCAATCAGAGCAAAATAAATCTACACAACTGTCAGTCCTCTCACATATATCAAAAGTCCACAGGAAGGTTGAGGTAGCGCTGGGTCTTGGACCAAGTGTTTGGTCTCTCTCCAGGTCTTTTGTTAGGCTGAATTGCGGGCTCAGCAGCAGCTGCAGTAGCTGCATGGCCGAAAAAAGGAAACACATCCTCATTAACTGGGAAAGCTAGGAGGTTCCGCGTTCTTTCAGTAGGGTTTGAGTTTGAGCTGTAAATGGGGCTTCCGATAAAAGTGGGGGGCCCTCTGATAATGAGCCCATGAGGGCTTCTACCATTTGCGTAAGATCCATGAAAACAAAAGAGATACGCCCAAATATATTTAAGGAAAGAACACAAACAGAATATCCAAAAAGGCTGTTTGGAACTTGATAAAAGCAAAGTAAACAGGCCTGAAATGGGCATTCGATTTGAAGAGCTCTCTGCGTGTTGTTCTCTTAAGCAAGACAGGAAAGGAACTGGGGCTTTAGGGCTCCACCTACTGCTAGCCAAAAGTTCTGTTGTGACAACTTCCTGTCTGTTCCTGAGGCATGATGGGCACACAACCCTATGGTAAAGGATGGTCTCTGATTAACAGAAGAAAGCAGGTTCTTTTAGTGCCACAACTGACTTACACACAGATATATACAGGCAGGCTAGTAGAGGTTTGTGGAGTAGGAACTTTTGTGGATGTATCTGTAAGGTGGTACAACTTTATATTTAAAGAGGTAGCTTATAAATGCCAAATTAGTGTTTTAAAACAGATGTTTACCGGAAGAGTTCCTGTCAACAAGACATAAAATCAGTACAAAGTGAATGAAATATAACATCCTTCAGTAAGAAAAAATAGAATGCCTTAAACTTGTCAGCTCCTGTGATTACACCATTAATTTAGCACTCTTGCTGCCTTGACGAATTCCATTTTCTTCTTTGCCATAAAGCTGTAAAGGGCAGCTTTTCCATCTACAGCTTATCAGAGTGAATGATGGAAACATGCCTCCTACAGATCACCATCAGAACTTCTAGATGCCAGCCTGAATAGAACTGAACAAAAAAAGCCTAAGCAACCTAGCACCTGAAGTTTGTATAGTCTGGCTTTAGTTTCTTTTCTATGTAAGCAGAACATAGAACCACCACAGGCTGTAGAAGCCACTTGCCTGGTTACCAGTATAGGTTAAGAATTATTTATGAATAATAAGGCTACTAATTTTTTCCCCATGGGAGAATATCTATCTATCTATCCATACATACATACATACTTATTTCTCTAAGACGGGCCATGTGTGGGGACGTGGCAGAAAGGAAGCGATTGGCTGACAGAAGGGGAGGAGGCGATTGGCTGACAGCACATGAGAGTTCAGAAAGCGAGAAGGCAGCAGCTGGAGAGGAGTGTGGGCGGCCGTTTCGGAAAGCCAGGAAGTTTGCCAGCTGGGGTCGGAAAGCCAGGAAGTTTGGGGAATGGGGACGGAGTTTGTATAAGGCTGCAACATAAAGTGCCAGGGAATTTGGCAGAAGGGGACGGGTGGTGGTTCGCTGCCTCCAAACACGCCAAGGAGCTTGAGGGCGCTGCGGAAAACAGTTGAGCAACAGGGAGGCCATTGTTAGTGCGTGTCTGCCACACCCGCTGTCAGGAGGGAGTTTGCCAGCTGGGGTTGGCTGCATGAAGGCGCTGCGGAAAGCAAGAGCGGTGGCAGGGAGGGTGTTGTTACTGCCCACCCACCGCACCCGCCGTTGGGAGGGAGCTTGCCAGCTAAGATTGTGAAGCAGTGAGCTCTGGGACTGGGGATGGAAGGAGTTTGTGGTGGGGAAATAAAGCACCAGGGAATTCAGCGGAAGGGGGCAGGTGGTGATTCACTGCCTCAAAACGCGCTAAGGAACTTGAGGTCAGCACGAGGGCACTGCGGAAAGCAGTTGGGTGGCAGGGAGGCCGTTGTTAGTGCCCACCTACCACACCAGCCACTGGAAGGGAAATAATGGTGGCGGCAAAGAGGTGAGTGGACACTGGGTGAAGGCACGCTGGCCAGGAGGAGGCGGTGGCGGCAGCAGGACAGGAGGAGGTGGCGGGGAGGAATAATGGAGGCGGCGAGGCAGTGGGCAAAGCCTCACTGGCCAGGAGGAGGAGGCAGGAGGCAACGGCAGGACAGCCTGGCCCAACTAGAGGCACAGATGCTCTGCATCCGGGCCCATTAGTATGTAAACTTATTTGAAGAAAAGGGGTATACACTTGCAAGGAAATATTTACATTTGATATGAACTTCAATTTGGCAGGATGACCTAAGAATACATTCACTTTTCTCAAAGACTGAAAATGTTGTCAACACAGGCGATCCAAAGCAGGAAGTCAGCACATGTTAAACCCATGGGGTGTTTCGCTGCAACTCCAGATGTAGTACTGCCAACAACTGGGGATGATGGGAGTTCTTGTTCAGCAACAGCTGGACAGCCAAGGTTGCCTATCCCTGGCCTAGAAGCTTCTGGAAGGTCATGAAATATTTTTCTTAATGCCAGGCTGAGCTCACATTTCAAGGTACCTGAACCCTTCCAATTGTCAACCTTCTATACCATCCTTTTTCTTACCCAGATTTCCTTGCTCAATGGTCAGAACCACTTCATCCATCACCAAGGCCCTGAAGTCCAGGTCCTCTTCACAACACTTGGCTTTGAGTGCCCTCAGGATTTCCTGCTGAGGGTAGTCTTCCCTGATACGACGATCTGTTAAAAACCACAGCCTAGGAGCAATCGAGCTACACATCTTGAAACAGTCCTACAAGCTTTAGGTCTCCTCTGAAAAGATTGTCTAGAAAATTGAAAGAAAGAAAAACTTAGCACAGAAAGGTTTCAATCTTTCCCACATCTTATTTGCAAGCAGCAACATACATTTACATCATGTATCTGCAGCAAGATATATTGTTATCAAAAATGTTTAGTATTACTACTGAACATATATTTTTGCTGATGGTATCAATCACAGGGCAGATAGATTCCAAATCCAAACTGATATCAATTGCTGAACAAAAGTAGAACAAGTTTGGCAATGAGGGAGGGAAAGCAAGATCTCTGATGAAAATTCCAAACCAATATACATTTCTTCTTCTTTATCTTCCCACAATTTATTTTAATTCAGCAAGTCATCCTTTAAGTTGCCTCCTACTAACCTCCCTGGGCCCATACGTCCTCCTTACAATTATTAGCCTATCACCTTCATTTTATTAACCTTTAACTACAGATTATGATATGGTATGCTACTGCTCATCCATTCAAATCTCACTTGTACTCAAGGTCACTTGACATCTTCACCCATCCCATTCCTGTTTTGGCCTGGATGCTTTCTTTACTGACTAACTTGATTCTTTCTGGCTTCCATATAGCATCAAGTCTTCTATCCTTACCCCAAGCTATTTCTAAGCAGAAGCAAATGCATCCAGACAGTGTTGGGAAACAGCATCCCTTCCACTGCCCTTCAGCCTTCTAGAATCATGCAGCAATAAACCACAACCTGTTTATTGCTGAGACAAAAGATACCGAAGTCAGAATTCCACAAAAGTTGCCTGCCATGCTGATTCCTTAGAGTAAAAGCAAACATTTAGTAGTAGCAGTTCTTTGCACAGTTATTTAGCCTATTAGAAATGCAAAGGTTAGAGCTGACAGGAGAGCCTTTGTTAAGCAAAACTCAGTGTATTTTATGTATGCACGTTTACTCAGAAGTCCCACTGATTTCAATGGCACTTACTCCGAGGTATGTGTGCACAGGAATGCAATCTTTGACTAAGGAGCCCAAGTTTGTGGTAAGGAACGTTTTTTGTAGTAAGGAACTTTGTAGTAAGGAAGTGCTACCATAACTGAAATACAGATTATTTCCCTTCCTTTTAAACTGGGACCTTCACTCCACATTTTAATCAAACTTTTGCAAACTTTGTAGGCAGAAGTGCTCTAGAATGGAAAACTGACAAGTAGATTCTATACAATGAGAATGCAAGTGACAAAAAAAGTCAAGTCTTTAAGGTGCCATAGGACTCAATTTTTGAAAAACCTGCCTGTCATTCTGTAATAAAATATCTTTAACACATAAATAAGCATCTTACTGACCAAAGTCCATGCTTTTCACACATTTTGCTTCCTCCACCAGAAAAATATAATTGTATAAATTGAGCTTTTAATTGAATTATCTAAATATATCTACAGTGGGAAACAATTGGCCTTAAGAAACGAAGATAATCAAAGACTACGAAATCACAGATTAGGGAGCTATGTGTGCATGCACTCATAATTTAGATAGTCTGAGTCAATACCTAATAATCAGTTTGATGAAACAGCTATTTTGAAAATGCACTTAATAGTACTACAGTACCATGGCGGGATTAGATTTCACAGCTGGGGACCCCTAAATTGTGTGTTTTTTTTGGGGGGGGAATAGTATTTGAAGTATGCGGGAGGCTAGGAGTGTTTCTGAGGGGGCTGTTTGGTGGGTGTGTTTGGCGGGATGGATGTTACTAGTCAATCTTTCACTAGTAAGCCAAGCACTGTGAATATTTGTGGATACTTGCTAATAATCTTTTTGATTAAATGGTGATTCCCCACCTCCGCTACATTTTCTACTCATCTGAGAAAAGGAATTCAAATTCACATGAATTAGGGTACTGAACCTGGAACTGTTATGAGAAATGATCTTGTGTGCAGTATAAGTTGTTTGGTTTGCAGGGTTTAAATCTATGCAAAGAAAAATCTAAATATCACCATTCAAATTGTTAATAGGCAGCTAGCTATCAAAAGTTCATAACACAAATAACCAATTGCTCTCTACACTTGGTCTTATTGCTACCACAGATCACTGGGGGCACTTTTCTGGAATTTTATTTTCCTATATTGATGAAAGGCAGTCCCATGAAGGTATCTTGCAGTACAGCCTATATTGTTTGAGCATCAGATAGACAAAACTAGCTGTCTTTTTTAAAATGCTAGAAACCTGGAATCTGCTCTTTAAATACAGGAAATATGTTCTGACCTATTACTGCATTACTGGTCTACTTTAAGGGAATGGAATAAATTTTGGAGAACCTACTTTCTGCGACTCTTTCCCATTTCCCTTTCCTCTTTGAACTGAGAAGAGCTGGAATAACTGCTTTTCTGACCTAGCTTTAACAACTGAGCTTGTCTGTCTGTGTGGGATTTTGCAATAAGCAATGTGCCCGAACAGATTTAACACAGAGCTATCTTACTGTAATTTCTGTTACACAGTATAGCTCATCTCTCTCTTCTACTAGAAACACAGTAAGCTGCGTTTTCTTAAACTCAGGAATAAAGTGTTCCTTTTCATTCCATGTGACAATGATGAACAGAATCCCAGATGTTTTCACCTCTAGGCTTGTATGCAATTTAGAAACCTAACACCATCAAAATTATAGTATGTGATTTGTAGTTGTGATAAGTTCCTGGGCAAACAAAACAATACAAGGAGGAAGACCAGCATCATATCTCTGCTTAATATTTGAGCCACACCACAATTCAGCATTCATAAGCATCTACCCAAACTAGTCCATTTAAGATGGCCATTTTATTTATAGTAAGCTTCCACATAGGTGTTACACCTTCTCCTTTCCTTTGGGAAGAGACAGGGAAGCTAAGCACTAGCATAAAAATGTAAAGGAAGTTATCCTACAAAGTAAAAAAAAAAAAAAAAAGGTTGCCAGTGAAGATGAGATGCTTAAGCTTCTTATATTACAGTATTTTGTTCCTTCAAGCTGTCTTCTATAGTTCAACACTTTATCAAGGTGATGAAGTGCATTTTTCTCTTGGAAGCCATCTGGAATTAGTTTATACTGTCAACTAGGGCAATAGTGAGCATCCTCAATAATTAGAGGCAGAACTGAGAGGCCCTGTATATTGCAACATTGTGCTCAAGTATAATGCTTTTCCCTCTATCAGAATGAATAGCCATTCTCCTAAATGGGAGAACATTAAAAAGGATGCTCTCAGACACATCCCTGGAATGGGAGAGAAATCTACCACTGTGACCCCAATGTCCGGGACAGAAATCAGTTTCCCCTTCTTAACTGTGTTCCAAATTGTAGCCTGTTTACTTTGTCCCATAATTCTCAATGGGAGGGAAGAAGTAGACAAATCGAGTCAGACAATCATTTACAGCAGTTTTACCTTCACACACGTGCCGAGTCACTGGCAACCTGGAACTAAAGCACGTCTTGACAAGTTTTCTTTGGATCTAAGAGCCAGCCCAAATGTTTAGGAGCCAAATGGGCGTTCTGAGAAAAGTATTGGCCTTAGCCCCGCATTGTAGAGTGGGAAGGTAAATGGTCTTTTCTTTACCCCTTTACAAGTAACAGAACAGAAATAGGGTTGCATCCAACAACTTATTTTATTTAATAACTCTACCTCTGAAAACCGAAGTACCACAGTTAAATTTCTAACAGTCATAGTTCCCTAGTGCCTAGCATTTGTCAACTACTAAACTAATGTCTGGACAAGTGGTATTGGAGGGGGTTATTTTGCCATTTTTCATTCTGCTCTTGCAGGCAGCAGCAATGCCCAAAGGGCTCATGCCAGTCACTTTTTTTTTGGTAGAATGCACCAGGAAATGACAGAGTCATTTCCTGGTGCATTCCACAGAACAAAAATTGCAACTAGCATATGACAGTCACTATGAACATTATCAATGCTTCAGGAACTGCTGATGTCGCTACTGCAGAAAGAAATGTGGCAAAAAAAATTGAATAACCAGACTCTTCCAACACCCCTGAAGTAAACAAGCTCAAAAATCTGCAGGATGGTAGATTTGGGGACTTAATTACAAAGCTGACTCATTTGCTAGCTGCAAGAATTGCAGCTAAGTGGAAACCTTCCAAGACAGAATGGCTAAGTAAAGGTTAGGTATGCAACTAAACTGGCAAGTCTGATGTTATACACTGTTGTACTTTATGCTGGTCAAAGACCAAAATAAAAAAAAGGCAAAAAAAATTATTTGATACAGGATTCTTTGATATATTGGCTGTCAAATTAACAAGATTAGATTTTTATTTTTGTTGCTTCAGGAACTGCTGATGTCGCTACTGCAGAAAGAAATGTGGCCAAAAAAAAAGGAATAACCAGACTCTTCCAATACCCCTGAAGTAAACAAGCTCAAAAATATTGGTTGGCATAATGTAAATTAGGTAGATATTGGTTGGCATATTGTAAATTAGGTTAGAATAATTTAAGTACAAGAGTGCCATTGCCTTTGTTAATGCAGTGTATTTATGGTGATGTAAACTGCCTGAGCCATTTTTAGAAGGGTGGTATATCAATTAATCAAATATCAAATAAATAAATTCTGTGTTTTAATGTTTTATATTATTCTATGTTTATGTTATTGCGAGCAGGCTGATACACTTGTCTACACAGCCTCATCCCTTCAGCATATCCTGATCCAAGCATATCCTGATCGCTTTAAGGAACAGAACTAGAGGTGCTTTGTTGACTCCCTTGTCCTCCTTGAATTGGCCCCATCCTCTGGGTGAGTTCTGCAGGCTTACCCTCTCTTCCATGGTCCCACCTGCCAGGTCAGAGATTGGAGCCAATCTTTCCAGGCACCCGTGTATCACACCTCACATCTTCCCCAGAACCAAAAGCAGACAACCTTGGTGCTGGGAGATCGTTACACCAGCAAGACACAGGGGCCAGCAAAACTTGAGACAGCACACACTTCCGGATACAGCAAGGAGCGGTTGTGCCGGTTCAGGACAAAGAGAGACTGTGGGCTGCTTACTCCTTGCTGCATACTGACCACCATGCAGCAAGCAGCAAACATTCTATCTTTGTCCTGAACAAGCATATCTGCTCCTTGCTATATCACTGTTGAGTATGTCTTGCTAGTATCCCGGTCTCACAGAACCAAGCTTCTTAGCTTTTACTGCTGGGGCAAGCATGCAGTGAGAAGCAGGGCCAAGCATGTTCTCAGAAGATAAGAGGGGGAAATTGCAGTATCAACACCTATCTCTGACCTAAAGGGCAAGGCTCTGGAGGAGAGGGCAGGCAGGATCCAACACAGGAACAGCCACAAAGGTGAGCACAGAGCAGCATGTAGGTAAGTGATGCATGCAGCGGAGCAGAGTGCCCATCCTTGCCACCTCATATCAACACCTCCCCTTGCCTTATGGATATGGAGCCATTCCTGGACAGAACCCTGAGGATAGGCTTATTTTTAGTCATGTATTTTCAAAAGTCAATCCTATATGCCTATGATGTACTTGTCTTCTTTTTAAGAGTAATATTCCAAGAAGGGCTCAGTTGTTTTTAAGCAAAATTTTCAACATTCCATTTCAACAAGATCTTCCACTCAGTCATATGAAATCTCCTTATCAGAAAATTATTAGCCATGAGAAATGGTGTAGTCAGTCAAGTGCAGTCTTTCATAATCTCATTTGCAAGGTTTGTGCTCACTCTGCAAACCAGGATCAAAAGAAATCCAATCCTAGTTTTCAGGTGCACACAAACCATACTTTGCCCATTTGGACAAGATAATAGTTTGCCTCAAACCAGAAAGACAAACAGGGTATCCTTGCAAGCCGAGTGAAGGGAAGAGGGAGTGTGCTAGCTTGGAGGTGTTTGGCATTATGTCTGAACCACCTCAATGAAATTAATATCTATATCCCAAAACTGTATTTCAGATGCTGTAGTCCCAGTCAATCCTCAAACTGGAATATTAAGAGTTTGTTATGTATAAGCAAAACTGTTTGGAATTCTAAAGTGTTAAAGAACTATTAAATGAAGGTGTTAACACAGCTAAGGTAACCCAGGCAGCAGCTGCAGTCTGTCTTCATTTTCTCTATTACAAAAATAATCATTGCAGCCAGAGATGATCCACTGCACACTTCTTTGAAAGCATCAGTAGTGTCAACACACCCCTTCTGCTTTCTTTTTATAGTTGCAAAGGACGCCACAGTCTGGAGAAATAGGAATATTTCAGCTATTGTGGTTAGTCAACTGCAGAAACATAGAACACTCCTTAACCTTCATCTCACTCCTCCTCCATTGTATTCTCTCATCCATATGGGAAATAAATTTTTCCTCCTCTTCTGCTTATGTAACCCCATTCCCTTTTAAAATATTAGTGATTCTTTCCACGTAATTCCCCTAAATGACAGCTCCTCGGTTCTTATCTCCTTATGATAAAATCTCTCTCCACCCAACATCTGCATCCTTTTCATTGTGTATACCCTTTTTGCAGGTGCCAGCTATTTTCAGATCTATAGCACATACCTTTAATGGCAAACGGATAATGCACAGGAGACATCAATTTGCATCTCAGTGCTCATTTCTTTGCTCCCTTCCCCCACTACACTCACAGTCTAAGCATACCCCTCCACCAGATGGGGGGGAGGAGAGAGAAAAGAGAGAACTGGGTGAATGAATAAATGAATAATAGTAGTGTGACTTACCAGACACTTGGGGGTGGGAAATGAAAAATATCCAGACACTGTTGATTCTATTCCTCTTATTGAGGAGAGATCTTTCTGGGACTTTCTTTGTTTTCCACCTTTAGCACCCCCTTGGGAGATAATCAAGTCCTCTCAGTGCCCTTTGGCTCTTGAATAGTGGTTTGATCACGGAGCCTCCAAAATAAAGTGTCATATGAACTGTATTCTCCTATTATCCCAATGGGTGATGGCTAGCTACTGCAATGAAAACTAGTTTGGTGAAGTGGGGAATTTAATATCCTGCTAGCTCTGAGAGGAGATAAGGGGGGAAAGGACCCTTGAGTTCTACTGAGGGCTAAATAACCAAAGTACAGAAAACTCCTTGTGCATTTCTGGCTCCCTCAGAACTGGGGCCCTACAAAGGCTGAACCTGGCATGAGCAACACCTAGGAAGAGAGAGAAAAAATCTTTGTTAGTTTACTACACTTACAGCTCAGCTAAGAGAAATCAGAGTGATACATAGTAGAAAATAAAATTCAGCTTTTTAAAAAATTCTCAGAATTACCAAATCCCTTCACAAGTTAAGTTGTCTTGATAGGGATGGAAATTGGACTAAACATAACGATATACATTTTGATAAATGTATAACAGGAAGATTATGGAGAAGATCTGCATCTCAGTTTTACTAGAAGAACATGTATTCTACATCCATCTCTCAAACTGAACCACTGTTGTTACACACAGAATATACATAAAAAACTGAAGTGCAAAATTTCAAACACCTAAGTCATTTTTTAGCCACAGTTTACAGTACTTACACTTGGGTAATGAATTCAGTAACAACAAAATGTATGTTTACACAGAACGGGTGTAATGTTTTCTCGGCAGCCATACCATTACAAAAAAATAAAACAAAAATAGAATAATACAAAGAAGCTAAGTCCAGTAGTTAGGCTTTGTAAAACCATGCACACAAAAATTACGTAGAAACACTTCCCACACGGAGTCTTTTGCAGGTCACCATAAATGTTTAAGCATCAGTACCCAGACAAAGAATCCTAAAATAAAATATGCACGTGTATTCTCTCCACCAGGACACAGAAGATGAGAAAGACGAGACAATTTCAAGTCATCAGGGCTTTAAACAAGTCACTAACCTGGTTGCTGCTTCCGTCTCCTCCTGAACAAGGCTTTGGATTTAGGATGGCGAAAAATGTGGCAAGGCCTCCGAGATGTGGCAAGGCCTTCCTCAATTGTTTGAAAATAGGGTTAATAAAATAAATATGTGGAAACATAGACGTTGAGAAAGGAGAAGTTGCAACAGAACTCTAAACGCTTTAAGATGCTCCCCAATCGCGCTTGGATTCCTGGAGATGTAAGATTACTTAATTCCGCTCTCCAATTATTTCCCAATAAAAAAATTGTGAAACCGCAGTCGAACGGCGGGGGGGGGAGAAGAACTGGCGAAACCAAGCGCGCCCCGCCCTCCTCACGCGCTTTACCCCGCCACAAGAGCACGAGCAAAATGGGGAGAGGAGGGAGGGGCGACCTGCCCTCCCTGGAGACACAAGCGAGCCAAGGGGGCGACTAATTAATGCCTCTCCTCCGCGAAGGAAGGAGGGGAGGCAGGCAGGCAGTCAGTCTCGAGGCTGTTCCGCAGAGCGAGCCTCCACCCCTCCCCACGGCTCCCGCGGCTGCCTGAGTCGCGCTCGCTACAGAAACCGCCACAGCCCGCCGATCCTCGTTCCTGACTGACGAGCCAGGTAGCAGCAGGAAAGGGAGGAAGGAATCGAAAGACGCGGCTAGCACGCGCGCACGGCGGAGGGAGGAGGTGTGGTTGGCTCGCACACGCGAGCGCGCTCAGAGGTCCTTCGGCCGCCGCCTTCGACGCGCGTCCCACCCGCTGTCTGAAAGCACCCTCCCCTTCCTTCAACCAATCCGGCGGCCCAAGAAAGGGGAAAGGCGCGCAAACCTTTCCCTACCCCCGCCCCCTTCTGAGCGCGCGCTACTGCGGATGCTTGTGAGAGAATTCCCGTTGTTGAAGGGGGAGGGGGCGCATGTGAGAGGCTGAGGCTGAGGCTGGCCGGCCCGCCCGCCGCCGACCCCCTCGGTCTCCCGGCTCCCTGCCCAGCCGCCGTCAGTTTCACCTCAGTCGAGGCTTGTTTGCGAATGATTTCTTTCTCAAGAACTCGTGGCCACCGGTTTTCTCAAATATTTGCCTGCCACTTTCCCTTTCCTTATTTAAAATATGTATTATTGGGGGCAGCTCACAACGTTAATAAAACAGATGCATTGTAAAACAAAAGGTTAAGAAAGTTAACCAAGTTTTTAAAAAGCATGCTAACACAACATTTTAAATCACCATTTTTTTAAAAAAAGTTTCAAATTAAAAATTAATAAAAAGCTAAAAACAGAACTATAGAAATGAAAGAACCTACCAGATATAAGCAGCAAATAAAACATTTTAAAGCTCCTTTTAAAAGATGTGTTTACAGTTGGTTTTTTACAAACACTGAGGGAGAGAGCATAGCAAAGCTCTTTGGGGATGGCATTCCAAAGCCGAAAGGCCACAACCAAAAAGTCCCTGTACAGTGCCCGCCAACCAGATCACTATTAGTGGCAGGGCCATGAGCGGGGCCTGAGATGCTGAGCAGAGGACCCTGGCAGCTTCATATGTGGTCCAGCCTGGCCCCAAGCCACTTAGAGCTTTAAAGGTCAACCAGCACCTTTAGCCGTTTAGCTTGGAAGTGGACTGGTTACCAATGCTGCAGGATGAGTGTGACACTCATGAAGCGACTTACACTAATCTTGTGGTACTAGCAAGCATGACTTGTCCCCTTAGTAAAGCAGGGTCCACCCTGGTTGCATATGAATGGGAGACTTGATGTGTGAGCATTGTAAGATATTCGCCTTAGGGGATGGAGCCACTCCTGGAAGAGCAGAAAGCTCCAAGTTCCCTCTCTGGCTTCTCCAAGAGAGGGCTGAAAAAGATTCCTGCCTGCAACCTTGGAGAAGCCTCTGCCAGTCTGTGTAGACAATACAGAGCTAGATGGACCTGACTTAGTATATGGCAGCTTCCTATGTTCCTATCCTTGCAGCAGCTGAAGCTTCCAACCTGTCTTCAAGGGCAGCCTCACATAAAGTGCATTGCAGTAGTCCAATCTGGATGTTGCCAAAGCATGAGTGACTGATGTCAGGAAGCCCATAATGGGCTTCCTTGTGAAAGTGACACATCCCCACACATAAGCCCACACCCACTAACATGTATGTGCTAGCTTAATGGGCACACTCAAAAAGGTATGCCCATGTGCGGTAATCCAAAAAAGCCCTTTCCTCAATGGTCAAAACAGATACACATGATACCAGTACCATGCCAGAAATGCATCATGCCATATTACTTCCTGTAAGCTGTTCTGAGTGTAAGGAAAACAGATTAAATTTTCTAGATAAATGTTTCCTATAATCCTCTATGATAAGATGCCTGTGTCCGTCCGTGGACACCCAGGCGTGTGTCCGTGCCTCCTTCGGCCGTTCTGGGCATGCGCAGAGCGCATGCCTAGAACGCGCCACGGGAGACACGACCGCCAGCACCAGGCGGCCATGTTGGACGGCCAGAAGCGGCCGCCACGAAGAAGCCGGGAAGCCCCGCAAAGCCAGGGAAGAAGCGGTGGGGAAAACTGGCTGAGGCGGCGGCAGAGCCACCGCCTCGCCCAGAGGACACGGCATGGCCGAGGCGGCGGCGGCGGAGCCATGGCCGAGGCCTGGCTGCGCCGCTGAAGCCGGGCAGGGGGAAGAGGCGGCAGGGGAAGCTGGCCGAGGTGGTGGCAGAGCCGCCGCCGAGGCCTGGCGGCGCCGCCGAAGCCAGGCAGGGGGGAACCTTTGGGGCCCTTGCCCGGCTGGGGAGACTGGCCGCGGCATGGAGGCGAGCGACAGCAGCAGGAGGGGGAATGGTGGCGGGGGCCTGGAGCTCACAACTGCACTAACGCCCGTTATATGGAAGGCAGAGGCGGCGGCGGCACCAGAACAACCGCGGGCAGCATTTCCTTACCGTAAAGAAATACTATGAGGGCGGAGGGGGGAAACCAAAAAAAACAAAACCCAAATAAAGAATATTAATTCAACAAAAAATAGCCTCATAAGTATGTAAGAACGCAATAAGGGAGAGGGAAGAGCAACAACAAAAATGGGGCAACAAGAAAAGGAACAAAAAAAGGGGGGAAAGGGAGAGGGGGGAGAGAGGGAGAGAGAGAGAGAAGGAAAAAAATTAGGAAAGGGTGGAGGAAAACAAAGACAGAGAGAAAGAGAGAGAGAGAGAGAGAGAGAGAGAGAGAGAGAGAAAAAGAAAGACAAAAAAAACCAGAACACAGACTGAAAAGAAAAAGAGACAGGGACACACACACACATACACACAAAGGTCAAAAGATATGAAGAACACTTAAAGGGGGGGGGAAGCTAGCACCCGTTATTATAACGGGCTTAAAAATACTAGTAACCTTATAAAGTAGGCCAGTGTTCTTTGTTCAATATTACAGATTGGTGGGAGAACCACCTGTTGCTTCTTTTATTATGAGCCCCCACCCACCATGTATTTTAACTCAACCTAAGGAGCAATTTCTAAGATGGCCAGACATTCCCATAGCACCCCACCACACACTCATTAAACATGACTACACAAGCCCCCTTCATAATACTTAGTGTATTAGAATAAAGATAAATACTACCTCAATAATCCTACTACTACTACAACCTTATATAGTAGGGTTGATTTCTGAGGACACGCTGAAGCTACTGTTGCTGTATTTTGCTATATCAGTGCTTGAGAACTCCTAAATTGAAATCTCTAGACTGGTGTGGGTTCCTTTTCCCCAGCACTATTTGCTGAGATCACTTATTGGGAAGTAAAGGTTACCAAAGGGGTAACCATGTTAGTTTGTTGCAGCAAAAACAACGAAAAGTCTTCTGCCACCTTAAAGACTAACAATTTTATTGTAGCATAAGCTTTCCTGGACTGAAGTCCACTACATGCATCTGATGGAAAGGGCTCTAATCCACAAAAGCTTATGCTACAATGAATTTGTTAATCTTTAGGATGCCACAGGACTCTTTTGCTGTTACAATCCAATATTGGAGTGGACAGCTGAGGAATGAAAACCTTGCCAGCTTAACTACATGTTGCCAAAAGCAAAGGTTTCATCTTGGGGGACTCAGAAACAGGGTGCAGAAAATACTTGGCAGAAACAGCTGAAGGTGCGTAGGTCTCAGAAACAGATTTTTCAGCTGTGCACATAGACTGCTAGTACTACTGATATTTATACACCGAAGTTCAACCAGTTTACATATAAAAATGGATAATATATAAATAACATGGTCCCCTGTCCCCAAAGGGCTCACAATCTAAAAAAGAAACATAAGGCAGAAACCAGCAACAGTCAGAGGAGGGATGCTGTACTGGGGTTGGCCAGGGCCAGTTACTCTCCCCCTGCTAAATATAAGAGAATCATCACTTTAAAAGGTGTCTCTTTGCTCAGTTGGTAGGGGTTAGCTAGATTTTGGTGCTCACGCCAACACAAAGACATAGACTTGGTGTTAAGCCTTCCTTATATTTATAAATCTTTTGACATGTGGGTACCATTTCTTCTGTATAATACATCAGGCCCGTAGCCAGCCGGGGGCAAACAGCTCGCAGCTCAGAGCACTTTTACTTATTTTTAATGCGGGGGATTATGGAGGCAGGCCCACTCTAGGCAGTGACACATTATTGTTCCTTTCTTTGTATTTGAATACATTTTTTGTTAAATCTGCATGTAAGCTAGTAGAGAAGTGGCCCTTCCATGAGGTCACCAGCGTGGTGTAGTGGTTAGAGTGCTGGACTAGGACCGGGGAGACCCGAGTTCAAATCCCCATTCAGCCATGGAGGCTGGGTGACTCTGGGCCAGTCACTTCTCTCTCAGCCTAACCTACTTCACAAGGCTGTTGTGAAAGAGAAACTCAAGTATGTAGTACACCGCTCTGGGCTCCTTGGTGGAAGAGCGGGATATAAATGTAATAAATAAATAAATAAATAAATAAATAAATATTGGGGTGCCAGCAAGGCAGCAAGATGCTCACCACTAGAGAAAAACAAGGAGAGGGGGAAGAGGTTGTGTGTAAAGGGGTGGCATTTGGCACCCTACCTCAGTTACATGGGGATCTTCAGCCACTGCTTTTGGGGTAGCATTTAAATGTATACGTGAAGGTTCCAGGTTTTCTGAATGTGTGCCTGAGCTGGCCAGAAAGCCCTAGATTTCTAACTTAGATGTTGGTTCTAATCTAAGGAAGAGTTTGGACAAGGAATTAGTATAAGTGCATTCTGATTATTGTGAAGTATTTCACAATAATCAGTATTTAACAAGAAGTGAAGTATTTCACAACAACAGCTGCTCAGTTGGTCCTTTGAATCTGTACTGTTTCCGTTCTGTGAATGTACAGCTGAAGAATAACTTTCAAAAGCATAGCACACAGTCTCTTGTTTGAAAAAAATGCCTTTACTCATATGAGAATATAGGCAGCTCACATTCTTGGTTGGCTTCCAGTGAGAAAAAATATAACAACTTCAACACTGTTCTGCGTTGTCCAAAATTGTGGCAAAGCATAAACAAATATTCTCGTATTGTATATGTACTGATTTTATACCTTTATAACTGTAAAAAAAAAAAATAGCCAATTAAATTGAAACAGCCATATAGTAAAAAGGTTGTGACTTCACACTGCCACCCTTTTAACTACACTGAAATAATTATAATCTGTTGTATATATTTTCCTTTGAACTTAAGCCATACTTCTATCAAACATATTCTACAGTACCTAATTGCTCAGATATCTGCTACAATCAGAGGTGAACCTAGGTAATTTTTGAGCCTGGACCTAAAGATCTTTGGAGGTCCCCCCACTACAAGTTAAACATCATTTTTTAACACAGAGGTTCTTGAGGGCACAAACCACACCACCCAGGACAGACTAAAGACGATTTGGGGGCCCCCAGCGGGTGTGGAGGCCCTGGACATTAGCCCCAAAGTCCAGAGGTAAGAGCACCTCTGGCTACAATTTGCTCATTATGTTAATAAGTGCTGTCCTATACAGATTTACTGGTAATGTCTCATTGGATTCAATAGAGTTAGTTTTAAGTATGTATAGGATTATAGCCTGAAGCTATAATCTTATACAGCAGATCTACTCAATTTCAGCCCTCCTGCAGATGTTGGCCTACAACTCCCATCATCCCTGACTATTGGCCACAGTGGCCGGGAATGCTGGAAGCTGTAATGCAAAAACAGCTGGAGGGCTGCCAGACAATGAAGAAAATAGGGAGGGGTGGAACTGGAGGGCCCTCAGGAGCTGGGGGCCGTGTTCTTTGAACCCATTCGTTCAATTATAGCTACACCCCTGAGGGCTGCAGTTAAGTAAGTCTTACCTGAGAGCAAACCCTATAGATACGCATAGGATTGACTGTCCCTTCTCCTCTAGACTCCTTCCCTTAGTTGTTAACCTACAAGTTAAATGAGTTAATTGTAAGAACTGCAACTTTAAAAATATTCAACGGATCTTCACTACTGTGAGGCCAGCATTATTTTGAACAGGACTGAAGATGAAATCAGAACCAGCTACCATCAAACAACTCCTTCAGCATGAGTGTCCTTGTTCTGACTGAAACAGGCCTTAATAAATACTGCAATTCAAAACTTTGGGGTTTTTTATTTTTGATGTTCTATTTTTGAAGACTTTTCCAATCATAAAAAAGCTCAAGGCAGTCTACAGGTAAGATTAGAACAATAAATCAAATAGCAACATTAAAACAAATCAAATTTAAAGGGCAGCAACAATCCAGTCACAAAGAGTCGATAAATACAAAAACACAAAACAAAAGGCCTGCTGCAAAATCCAGGTTTTTGAGAGATGTTGCAAGGTAGGTGGAGTGAGCACTAAATTAATTTATCTGGAGCTAAGAGCTCCATATCTTAGGGGCCACAACAGAAGGCCCTCTCACACATCTCCACCAACTGAAACTCAGAAAGTGAAGGGATACACTAGAGGTCCTCCTCAGATTATCATAATGAACAAGCCGGTTCATAGGCTGTCCTTTAAGTATCCTGGTCCTTCAAAGTTTAGGACTTTGAAGATACTAACCAGCACATTCAACTGCACACAGTAGGGAAGATCCTTTGAATCTTTTTGTAGTTCCAACAATTAACTCATTTAACTTGTGAGGTTAACAACTGAGGGAAGGAGTCCAGAGGAGAAGGGACAGTCAAGCCTATGGGTATCAATAGGGTTTGCTCTCAGGTAAGAATATATATGCAACAAGTCTGATGGCTGCTTTTCTTTGAGAAAACTCTTCTTCCAACCACTTTCCTCCCCACAAGGTTCCAGATGTGAGTGCCTTTCCAAACAAGCCTTTAGAACACCATGGAGGACAAGAAGCTTGGGAAACACCATAGAGCAAAAAACTGGCAAGGGAGGAAAGGGTTAAGAACACAGAAACACCTTGCTTCTCTTATCCAAATCTACCTTCTCCCCCAGTACATTTCCCTAGTAAATATCATTAGGCTTTTGATGCATACACATGTAATATGTTCTTCTACCCTAACCTGCAACAGAACAAGAGCGAATGTGAGACAGTAGTTCCAAAATACTCACTTCTGTCTGACATCATGTAAGTTTTTGTAGTGTCACCCAGTTCAAGTACAAAGCACATGCCAGACACAGCCTGCTAGGAACTCACTTCTAATAATACATAACTCTGCCCCCAACAGCCTACTAGATCTTCAGCACAGCAGATTAATCCTTAGGCTACCACATCCCTCCCCACAAAGTTTGTTAATAAGAACAAGAACATATGCAAACACAATGAACCAATGACAGAACTAGTGATACAGGGTAGACTACCCAATCTCAGAGGTCAAGAGGGTGAGATTATTCTGCCTATGCTTCCTTGGCCACTGCTTCCTTTTGGAAGTTAAAGGACTTTGCCCTGTCTCTTTGTCTCAGACAGTGGAGGACAGATTAGTAAATCAGAGGGCTAGAGAGTCAAGACATTGGTCATCCCTTCTCCACTGCTCTGATACTATCCCTTTGATATGTAGATTGCTAATCTCAGGGACTTCCTTCCTCTCTCTCTCTTCCTACCTGCCCGCCTACCTTGTAACATAGCAAGCCTCTCTCCCTGCACCATATGTGCAGAGAGGATGCAGAATCCATCTGCATCCAGCTAGATAGATAGATTAGAGATCCCAACTCCTCACTTTCCTATCTAGAACAGAGTTCCTTAATAAATGCCTTATATATTGATTTGAAACTATGAATTGGCTCCAAGTTACTTTACTCTTAGGATACACGCATGCCTAACTAAACTACCGCTGTGTTGTGCCTCTGTGCACTCTGCTATAATGAGAAAGGGATTCTCTCACCACAGAGAATTTCCAACACATGCAACTTTGCAGGATGTCTTTGAAGTAATTTAGACCAACGAGGTGGAAGTGTCATGGTCAGAGTCACTTCAGGATTGCTTGCTCACAGTCCAAACAAATTCAGGAGCTATATTTGGAGAAACAACAGCCAAGGCAGCAAGCTCTGAATCAGAAACCGGAGGCAAAGCAGTTGAGCTGATCTGAGCAGAACCCAACCCCAAAGCACATGCTCCCTCACTCAGTGCCTTGGGCTTTGGGTAGGTCAGGTGATCTTGGAAGGTTAAAAGGTGCACCTAAAGGCTCCAAACTCTCTATCCATGACAGTAGGTTGTCCACATGGTGTCAAATGACCATTTCCTCCACTTTGACTCTGTACAAAACTGACCCTTTTTGCAATACTAGGGACCCAGACAGCCATTTGGACTTCCCAGAAAAAGTCTTTGACTCAGACAGGGTTCCTTGGATGCAAGCACCATGTAGGATGACTGTTGCCATTGTTCTGTTTCATGGATTCCTGCTTCCAATGAACTTTCCTGCATACGTCAGGTCTCATACGTCCTACCAGGTGCAAACGGGTCTGCCAAACACCATTTCTGCTGGGGATCTACCAGTAGTGGTATGTGGTGTTGTCCAGTATATGGCCAGGAAATGGGAGATGTGGGTCTGCAGAGTTATATGCTAGTAGTCTTTTTAAAGGACAGCCTTTACAGTTTGTACTGCCCTTTCTACCAACCCATTTGTGGAGGGACGGTAGGGCATAGAAGTGATCTGTCCAATTCTGTTGGCAGAAAAAAATGTCAACTCTTCACTGGTGAATATGGAAACATTATGGGACACAATAGTGTGTGGAAGTCCATGGGTACTGAACAATTTATACAACTCTTAATTTATACAACCAGATAAAGTACCCTAAAGTACCCTAACTCGGAGAACTTCCAGCTACTTGGAGTGTGCATCGACTAGCACTAACAACATGGTCCCCATGAATGAGCCAGCATAATCAATATAAAGTTGCACCTAGGGTTGACCTAGCCATTCCCAAGGGCATAAAGGGGCATCAAGTAGTGCTTCCTGGAATTCTTGAAAGACTGAGCAGGATTTCCACAAGTCTTCTACAGCAGCATCCATTCTGGGTCACCACATGTAGCTTTGAGCTGCCACCTTCATGCAGGTCATTCCAGGGTACATCTCATGGAGCTGCTCCAATAACAAGGCTCAACTTTGGGGAGGTTTGACAACTTGCATACCCCACAGAAGTACTCCAGCTTCAACACTTAGTTCACTCCACCTGGTGAAATAAGGCTGCAGTTCTTCAGAGTATGAGGTCTCTGACCAACTATTTAAAACCAGCTGACAAACCTCTACTAATACTGGATCCTGGGCTGTCCAAGTTATAATTTGCTGTGATGGGGTGGATTCTAACTGGCCCTCACATCATTCGGGTACATGGCAACATGGCTTAGTCCTGCTAAAAGGCCTTCCATAAGTCTCTTGATTATGGCAGGCAGGTGAAATTATGAAAGGCAGGTGTGTATATGTGTACAGTCTCTTGTGGGTAGAGTTAATTGTTGCTAGTTGTGGATGAATGAATCTTTATTTCGGTCATCAACCAGAACAGACATACAACACACACATTTTCAAACATATAATTAGACCTCCATTAGACCTAATACATAATTTATTTATTTAAACAAGATTGTAAAAAAGACACAATTAAAATATTAAGCTAAAAATATAAAACAAATCTGATTAAAAATTTAAAACACAAGCATAAAAGCAACACAAAGTACAAAGAGCAGCAGCAGAGACAATCATATAAAAGCCTAGGTAAAAAGCCACAATTTAACATGCTTTCTAAAAGTTGTGATGGAGAGACTGAGGAGCGAATAGCCACTGGGAGAGCATTCCAGAGTCTGGGGGCAGCAACAGAGAAGGCCCTGTCCCACGTGCACGACAACCAAGCCTTCCTTATTGTCGACACCAGGAGCAGAGCCCCCTCAGATGACTTCATCAAGTGGGCAGCAACCCTTGGAAGCTGGCGGTCCCTCAGGTATCCTGGGCTCAAATCGCTAAGGGCTTTAAAGGTCAAAACCAGCACCTTGGATTGGACCTGGAAACAAACTGGTAGCCAGTGCAGCTCTTTCAATATGGGTGTGATGTGCTCCCACCAGGCAGCTCCAGATAAAACCATAGCTGCTGCATTTTGCACTAGCGGCAGCTTCTGGATATTCTTCAAGGGCAGCCCCACGTAGAGCATGTTACAGTAATCCAGTCATGACGTGACTAAGGCATGGGTAACTGTGGCCAGATCTGCCTTCTCGAGAAAGGGAAGCAGCTGGTGCACTAGCCGCAGCCGTGCAAAGGCACCCCTGGCCACCGCCTCCACCTGAGCTTCCAAAAGCAGAGCCAGGTCCAGTAATACCCCCAAGCTGTGTACTTGCTCCTTCAAGGGGAGTGCAACCCCACCCAGAACCGGTAAAATCTCCTCATCCCAATTGGCTCTCCTACTGACCAACATTACCTCTGTCTTGTCTGGATTCAATTTCAGTTTATTAGCCTACATCCAACCCATCACGGCCTCCAGCCCCTGATTCAGGACATCCACCGCCTCCCTAGGATCAGGTGACAAGGAGAGATAGAGCTGAGTGTCATCTGCATATTGCTGACAACTCCGTCCAAGTCCCTGAATGACCTCTCCCAGCAGTTTCATGTAGATGTTAAACAGCATGGTGGACAAGACCGAACCCTGCGGGACCCCACAGCCCAATGGCCACGGAGCCAAGCAGTAGTCCCCCAGCACCACCTTCTGGACCCTCCCCCCAAGAAAGGACCAGAACCACTGCAACGCAGCACCTCCGATTCCCATACTCGAGAGGCGGCCCAGAAGGATACCATGGTTGATGGTATCGAACGCTGCTGAGAGGTCCAGCAGAACCAACAGGGACATACTCCCTCTGTCTAGTTCCTGGCATAGGCCATCCACTAGAGTGACTAAGGCAGTCTCAGTCCCATATCCGGGGCAGAAGCCAGATTGAAAAGGGTCCAGATAATCCATATCATCCAAGACCCTCTGCAGCTGTGATGCCACCACACACTCTATCACCTTGCCCAAAAAGGGCAGGCTAGAGACCAGTCTATAGTTGTCCGGGTTGGAAAGATCAAGGGAGGGCTTTTAAAATAATGGTCTTACCATCGCCTCCTTGAGGCACGATGGCATCTTGCCCTCCCTTAATGATGCACTAATAACCACCTCCAATCATCTGCCTGTCCCCTCCCTAGCAGATTTTTTTAGCCATGAAGAGCAAGGATCAAGAGCATATGATGTCGCCTGCACACTGCCCAGGATCTTGTCCACATCCTCAGGCTGCACCAACTGGGGGAAAAATCCAACACAATAGGACCAGATGGTACCAACGGCACATCTTCCGGAACTGCCAAAACTCTGGAGTCCAAATCAGCATGGATGCGAGCGACTTTATCTGCAAAGTGACACGCAAACTGATCACAGCAGGCTGTGGATGATTCCTCCCCCATTACTTGGGGGGATGTGTGCAGCAGTGTCTTTGCTACATGAAACAGCTCCGCCAGTCTGCACTGAGCAGATGCAATGGAGGCGGAGAAAAAGCATTTCTTCACCGCCCCTACTGCCACGGAGTAGTCCCTAAAATGGGCTCTAGCCCGCGATCGGTCAGATTAATCACGTCTCTTCCTCCAACATCGTTCCAGCCTTTGCCCAAGTTGTTTCATTGCCCTAAGCTCCGAGGAAAACCAAGGAGCTGAATGGGCTCCACCAAGCCGGAGAGGGCATTTAGGAGCAACCGTGACAACAGCCCGAGCCGTCTCTCCATTCCAGAGATCAACCAGGGCCTCAACAGGATCACCAGCTCTGGACACTGGAAACTCCCCGAGTGCTGTCTAGAATCCAAACGGATCCATAAGCCTCAGGGGGTGGACCATTCTAAGCGGTCCACCACCCCTGCAGAGGGCAGACGGAGCAGTCAAACTAAACCTCATCAGATGATGATCTGTCCATGACAAGGGAGTTATCTCCTCCACCTCCAGATCATTTATTCCCCGGTCGGCAAACACCAGATCCAGAGTTTGTCCCGCCATGTAGGTAGGGCCCAATACCCATTGAGACAGGCCCATGGTTGTCATGGAGGCCATGAAATCCTGAGCTACACCCACTGGGGGGCCTCAGCATGGACATTGAAATCCCCCAAAACAATACACTTGGGGAAACCCAAGGCCACCTCCGAGACCACCCCCGCCAGCTCAGGTAGGGAGACTGAAGTGCACCAGGGTGTTCGGTACACCAACAGAATCCCCAGCCTATCTTGGAGGCCCACCCTCAAGGACAGACACTAGAAATTCTGAGATTGCCTGACTGGGCACCTGGAAATGGGGAGGGTCTCTCGATAGAGGACTGCAACGCCCCCCACCCCCCCACACAGCCCTCCAGACCTAGGTCTGACTCAATATATGGCAGCTTCCTATGTTCCTAGATTCCATTGCAAAAACAGTTTCCAAAGCTGTTTTTAAGGTCAATCTGGCATGGCCAACAAGCCACATTGAATAGCAGTGTCCCTAATATTCCACACTAGTTGGTCATCTAGCATGTCATCTAGCATGGTCCCAAATGCAAATAGGGACACAGGAAATAGGAAGCTGCCATATACTGAGTCAGACCATTGGTCTAGCTAGCTTATTATTGTCTGCACAGACTGGCAGCAGCTTCTCCAAGGTTGCAGGCAGGAATCTCTCTCAGCCCTATCTTGGAGATGCCGGGGAAGGAACATGGAACCTAGATGCTCTTCTCAGAGCAGCTCCACCCCCTGAGGGGAATATCTTACAGTGCTCACATGTAGTCTCCCATTCAAATGCAACCAGGGTGGGCCCTGCTTAGCTAATAGGACAAGTCATGCTTGCTACCACAAGACCAACTCTCCTCTCCTAAACCAGCTCTCCTCTCCTCTCAAAAACAAGCTCTCCACATGTGGATGCAAGGTGCTTATGTGCTGCAATAAACATGGCTATGGAGTCGCCCTGTGCTCTGGAGTGATATTTAAATTTAAACCGCTGAATTGAATTGATTTTTTTTATTACAGTCAGTGACCAGAAATCAAAGATAAAATAAAAAATAAAGTTAAATTGAAATAAAATCAAAACAACCAGACTGGGTAATAGAGCATCAGAACATATACTTCCGTAAACCTGTCAGGCTACTCCAAAGCTATATATTAGCAGACGGAGCGTGAAGTAGGCAAAGGATCAAAAGGAGAATGTCAGAGCCAAGCAGTAAGCTATTTCCAAACCAAAGCTAGTCTGAGTCGTTACAATATCCAGTCAGTCAAATCAAGTCCAAGTTGAATTCCACAAACAGAGTCCAAATGGTCCAGAGTCAAAGCACAGTCAAAACAAGCAGGAACACAGCTGGGTAGCTCACCAAAGCATGACGTTGCTACCAGCAATGCGGCTAAGGTGAAGCTGTCTTAAATAGGCTGAAGCCATGTGCTTTCAACCCTGACTCAGCAGCTCTTCTTGTTAGTCGAGCCGTTCTGCACATGTGTCTCCTTATCTCCTCCTGTCTCTTCGACTGACGCCTTTCTACAGCTGCGATCAGCTGTGCCTCCTCCAGAGGAGCTGTCGTACTAGGCTCTGTTTCTTTTTCAACGTCCCATGAGTTGGTCCTGCTTGCCTCTGCAACTTCTTGTCTTTGAGGTTGCTGCACTCCCTCCTCCGCTGTCACACTGCCTGTCTCCTCCTCATCCTCAGAGTCCAATAGCATGCCCATGACACATACATACAGAGGTCTCATTTACAATTAATCAACTGCTCTCATCTCAGTTTGCATGCTGCAGCACAGAATCTTGCTACCCTAGCTGTAATTGCTGTATTCTGGTCTGCCAGAAAGAAGGAAGTGTAATACTCTTCCAATCAACCTGGCATATTTTTTTAGAAGTGGTTCAATTCAGTCAATGGGAATGTCCCTAAAGATAAATAACATAAAAGAATGTATGAGTGACTCGATATTGCTTGAACCATATGGACATAACCAGTTCCTGAGCAGTATTCTCTTAAATCTGCCTTCCAAAATGGCAGAAGGAAGGACATTAAGCTGCACCAGCGAGAAAGCTCTCCTCTGATTTAGAGTGGTCAGATTTGTGAGGTACGCAGTTGGCTAAGAGTGGTTTGAGAAGCCACCTGGAATACTACTGATGGTAACAAGGCTTAAATCAGATTATTTCTCTGTATCTGCAATATGTTGTTTAATAATTTATTTGGCAGTGTCATGTACAATGACAGAAGACTTAGGCTTATAGTGATTCATCATAATTTCATCTTAATCTGCATATGACACCCCATCAAGGTTTGAGGGGGGGTCATCAGGTACTCAGTAAAGTAGAACTCTTCTGAGCACAGCATTGGCCTTGAAAAACTCTTGTGAGCATAGCATTGGCCCCATCACAGAACTGGCCTTGAAAAAGAGATTCAGTTATTCAATGTATCTGCTCCAAGATTCTTGATCTAGGTTCAAAGCATCAATTTCCCCAAAATGTACCATGGAGTGCAGTTCTCTTTCCCCTACAGAGGGAGCACACTCACTCCAGCTAGCTGCTAGGCAGATTCCAAGAGCAAAGCCTAGCTACACTGAGTGAGTGAGTCAGCAGAAAATAATGTTGGGCCCCTCTTCACTAAGAAGCTCCTCCTAGTTTCTAGGATGTACTATCTGTTATTATTGGAAGATACAAGAACGGAAGTAATGAAAACTTCAGTGATTAAATGGGCTCAGGATTTTGGCTACAATATAGACTTGGAGAAATGGGAAAAACTATGGATAGAAGACATGAAATACACTGCCTGTTCTCATTTAAAGGAAAATAATCTTAAGATGATGTACAGATGGTATTTAACTTCTAAGAAGTTGGCTTTAATTTACAAGAACATGTCAAACAAATGTTGGAAGTGTAAAAGAGGAGGGTTCCTATATACATTTATGGTGGACTTGTAATAAGTCTAAAGGCTATTGGGATTTAATCTTAATGAGCTTAAGAAAGTGTTTAAAATAACTTTCCCTAAGAGCCCAGAAACAATACTATTAGGTATTGATAACAGTTCATTGCCTAGGAAATACTGGACCCTCTTTATGTATCTGACAGCAGCAGCAAGATTGACATTTGCATACAAATGGAAGGACATCCATTGCCCGAGTAAAGAGGATTGGATACTTAAAGTGTTAGAGTTGGCAGAAATGGCAAAGCTAACAGTGTTATTAAGAAGTAAATTTGAAGTATTTAAAAGGGAGTGGGACCCTCTTCTTATTTACCTAAAAACATACTATAAAATGGATTTCTATCAGGCTTTTGAGTGGTAACAAAAATGTTTTTTAAATGCCCTAGAGCTGACTTTCATATGATTTATCGGGGTGGGGGGGGAGAACAATTAAATTACAGGCAAGACTTGGGTATTATCACTGATACTTGTTCTAATGATGAGATGGAAGTCCTCATGTTTTTTGTTTATTTGTTTTATTTGTGGGTTTTTTCTTTCTTTTTCTCTCTTTTTTCTGTTTGTGTGTGCGTGTGTGTATCTTATGTTGTGAAAAATTGAATAAAAAGTATGTTTTAAAAAAAAAGAAGAAGCTCCTCCCCTCACCCTTCTTCTTCACTTCTCCCTTTTCTGAGTTGGAATACTGGAAGAAACTAACCTGCAAGGAACTGGGTGGATGGTATAAAATGCCAAGAGTTAGATTGCTTCGGGGCTCCCCAGTTAGGAAGAAGCCCACTGTGCAGATAGGAGTTCAGCTGGTTTAACACGAAATACAGTGGCTATGTGATTGCTTGGCTAAAAGGAGAAGAATTTTTTTTACCTTCATCACTAAATATTGTAGTGTAGCCCAGATCTCAGTCCAAGTTCAGAGTCTTCTGTCCAAGTACAGTCGTCCTTCGCCAACCACGAGGGTTCCGCTTCTGGAACCCGCACAGTTGATGAATTCCTGGTTGACAAGGCATAGCAATGCATGGGAAATGTGGTTAAGGGAATCATGGTCGGAAAGGAGAAAAGATAAAAGATAAAAAATAGAGAAACTGCCCCCGATGCCCGGAAATGATCCCCTGATCCCTGGAAATGACCCCCCAAACCCTCAAAAATTGCCCCCATTCCCCCGATAATCACCTCGACCCTTGACCGAGGTCAGGAGGAAAGAAATAACCCAAAAAACCTCCCAAATTTGAAAAACCACAAACTTGTGGTTTGTGGTTGGCAAGGGTGGACACAATTTCTCAGCCGTGGATACTCAAATCTGCGATTGGGAAATCTGTGGTTGGCAAGGGATGACTGCACAGACACAGTCTTCTGCTAGGGACTCACTTTTAATAATAAATAACTCTATCCCCTGGTGATGCCCGCTGTTTGCCTCCAGCTGGCAGTGTCAATGCTTGCTGTAGCAGGCAGTGGACATTCAGCACTGGTGGCACTCTCTCTGGCTGCGCCAACTGGCTGGCTTTCCCTTGTGCACCACATTCATTTTTAATGACAAAGTACAGATTTTTAATGAATGCATGAGAGAGAAGACAGACAGACAGACAGCGAGGCCAAAAAGATGGCTGCTGCTGCTGTTGAATGTCCATTGTCACGAATGTCCAGTGATATGAGACAAAGCACGCAAGTTTGCTGAAGGACAAAGAGTGAGTGAGTGAGAATTCCATGCCAGCTGATGATGTTTAATGTTGACTGGAGAACAGCACTGAACACCACTGGGGAAAAGATGAGGCAATCAACTCTAGCCTTCTGGTGCGGCGGTCAGGTGGCTGGGGGCGTGGCCAATGACATGGGGGTGAGCAGCATCAGCACCTAACTGATGAACAGGCAAGGCAATAATAATGTGGGAATTTTAGCACATGTATTGTACCATTTTATCATGTTATAAATTATTTATTAATAGCTTCTATAAACAGTTTTGGAAAGCTGCCTTGGCAAAAATGCTGTACAGAATGCTTGAAATAAATAAGGTTCAGTTCTTAACTGATCTTCAAGAATTTTTTCTATTGTCATCTTAAGAGTGAAAAAGATTGCAGACCAGGCTGAATGATATACCTCTCCTAGAAACATCTATTATCCGCTTTGTAATTGCATACAGTCTGAGGAAAGATTCTTGCTTAACTCAAAAGCTTGCACACTATGTTGTGAACGTTCGTCGTGATAAAGGTATTGTTTCACTAGCCCTGTGCTTTTTCCTTTTTTGGCTATTCTTCAAATATGTGCTCCTACATGTTCCATTTTTGTACTAACTGTATTACTGTTTAACCCTCCTAGTTGGGTGAATTAAAGAATGGGAACAGAGTGAATTATCCTACTCAATCATAGGCAGCTGTAGAGGAATGCTATTCCGTGTTTTGGTAGACATGATACCTGAAGTGGAACATGCACATCCCTAGGCAAGGTATCTGATACCATTCAGACTAAGGGCACATTCCAACTAGGAAGTTGTATTGCTGGATATTATTATTGCTAGATTTTTATTTTTGATGTAAGCTGCTTTGGGTATACTTCTGACCAAAAAGCAACCTAATAAATTATTCTGGTCATGTGCCATTGCAATGAATAAAAGAATGGACAAGAGTTGATTTCAATGAGGAAGAAAGTCCTTCACTGCCCTCCCCAGGGAGGTCTACTAGGTCCCAACATGATGTGCCTTCAAGTGCCAAGCAAAAACCTGGCATTTTTTAGAATGTTTATGTTTAATGTTTTATTTATTCTATGCTCTGATTATCTTTTATGCTTTAACTGCTGTTCTGTTAATGTTTTACTATTTTTGTTTCCACCCCCCCTGCTGCTGCAGCTTTATGAGTATTGTTTTATCATAGTACATTTTGATTCTTGTTCTAATGTTTGTTTTTTATTAGCCTCCTTGAATTTGTCAAAGGTAAGGTGCCCTACCTTGCCTTTGACAAATTCAAGGAGACTAATAAAAAACAAAAATTAGAACAAGAATCAAAATACATGCTTAAATAAAAATCCTGTAGGGACAGGAGAAAGGAAACTGAGTCTCTTAAAGTTCCGTGGGCTCTTTTGGTGACACCCATGGTAATTGCACTAGTTCAGGTGGGATTCCCCTCAGGTGGTACTAGTAGTACTCAAGGTATACTTGAAGGGCTCCCAGGGGGTACTCGGAGCCCTCCTGCCTTCCCACGTTGCAGCTATGCTATTTGTTCCCATCTGCCTTGAAGCCGATGCATCTTCAGAGTTGTGTGTGTGCGCGTGTGGTTGTGTGAAGCCCCTCCTCCTCTGCTCTTGTTTGGCTGTCTACCTGCTGAAACTCAGAATACTCCTCCCCTCAACTTGACTGACAAGCTTCAGAAAATTAGCAATGAGTACTTCCATTGAAATAAACAAGTAAACTTGTCCCATTAATTTCAGGAATGGGACTGCTTTCAAACAGTGTGGGTGTGAGCCAGTGACTGTAGTAGTCTGCCTCCCCAACTATAACACTTAAATTTGAGTTATACACAAATTTAAATGTTACCTGTTAAATGTTATCTGTCAGGCAGTGATTCATCACTTCCTTACATCCAGATTGTAATTAATTACATCCTTATTGAAATTAATGGGGCAAGTTTACTTGTCCTATTAGTTTCAATGAGAGTACTCATAGGTAACTTAGTCTAGATTTAAGCCAGTAACTGGAGTAACCTGTCTCATACGTGTAACATTTAAGTATTGGGTGGGGGGGTACCTGAGGTAAAGGTTTGCAACATAAGGGGTACATTTGTTTAAAAAGGTTGGGAATCCTTGTTGTTTGTCCTGACAGCAATCAGCACCATGATTTATGTGTGACCTGTGTTTTGATTCTGAATGTGTTCTTTCAAAGAACATGGCACTAGGAAACACTCTCTAGCCTCCTTTTCCCCCCAGGATTATACTTCCAGGGTCCTGGAGCAAGTGGGAAGAGGGCCATGCCAGATGTTGACATGCCATTATAACATAATTGTGCCAATGTGAAAGTGACTGATGTGGGGTTGTCATTTCAGAAAATCATAATTGGGGAACACTCAAGTCAATCCCACTACTTTCTCCACCTACTTCATGCATCTGGTCCAGCAGGCCCTTGCTTGCCTGTGAAGTGTGTGTGTTTTATCTGCTCTGGATAAAGATAATTTATAACTTCTGTCTCTTTTACCATATCATACCCACTCTGGGGGTGTGATATGGTGAAAGAGACAGAAGTTATATATTTATATAATAATGTTATATATATTAGAAGGGCACAGGAGTGCCCCTTTATTTAAGGTGAGTATAGCAAAAATAAGATTCCACCATTATAAACCTCAAAATGCTGTTGCTTATGAACTCTCAAGACCTTGAAAACTTGAAACTTGGTGTGTGTGATCTTCTTGCTGACGTCTACAAATGTGCCAAATTTCAAGGAGATCTTATCGAAGTTGTCACAGCTGCAATGTTAAAATGTGCTGAAAACTGACACTTTTGTCCTTTTTTCTAAAAACTTTAGAACAGCATAGCATACATTTCTTTCAAATTTAAGTGAAAATGCCTGATGTAGTCTGTCAGGCTTGTCTAGCAAACCTTTGTTGGTTTGGTGAAATTCTGAAAAGAACTTCACCAAACCAATGGTTCAAAAGTTTAACATTCTTTTGCCCCGTTGAAGTCTATGGATAAGTAACAAGTGCTGGTAAAGAAATGCAGAGCATGACTATTTTGATCATGAAACTGATGCTTGCCTGTCCTCTGACATCAGCACAGGAGCCAACTAATGGATTCTGTTGGAAGTTAGTGACTCCCTCACACTTCTTCATAATTACGTCAGTTGACACTCTCCTTGCTGCCCATCCCTCATTATCAAATTGCTGACAGCAAAACTGGACTTGTCTTCTGCAATAAGAAGATTCCATTGGCTTCAGTGGGGTGGACCACTTTAATTAGACGTAATTCATTAAAAAGACTGAGGTAGTCTCACCGTATTTAGCCTACTTACTGCCTATTTACAAAGCTCAACTTATTCCACAGTTCCTATATCGCTAATGTTGTGTATAGTGCAGGAGTATATACGATGATTTAGAAACCTGTGGCATTTTTGTGATAAAAGCAAATCACTTATGTAATTATCTTCAGGATACCTCTAAAAACAAGAAAAACACACAGTGGTGGTCTGAGAATCTGCTCTGTTTTTTATAATCAGAGATGTGAGTTTTGGGCAGTATAAAATATGTTAAATAAATAAATACTCGCTCATTAAAGCTGAAAGTTAATTTTTTAAGTATTTTATAATGTAAAAGCAATATTCATGTCTGTAAGGTAATTAACCACAGTTAGGAAGTGATTTAAGTCCCTTTATAACATAAAAATGTAATTCACCATTATCAAAGGTTTGGGGGAGGAGTTTCGTGTTGTGGAAACCTGCTGAACCCCAGCTGTTCATGACATTTCCCTAGTTAAGGGTTTGAGGTTATTTTTGGCATGTAAAAGTTTGTTTTAGCATAGTTTTCAATTTGTGTTTTTGTGTGTATTTCAGATCCTTGATTGATCGATTGATTGATTAAGTGCTGTCAAGTCGGTGTCCACTCTTAGCAACCACACAGATAGATTCTCTCCAGGATGATCTGTCTTCAACTTGGCCTTTAAGGTTTCTCAGTGGTGTATTCATTGCTGTCATAATCCAGTCCATCCACCTTGCTGCTGGCCATCCTCTTCTTCTCTTTCCTGCAACTTTCCCCAGCATTATGGACTTCTCAAGGGAGCTGGATCTTCGCATAGTGTGTCGAAGGTATGATAGTTTGAGCTTGGTCATTTGTGCCTTGAGTGAAAATTCTTGATTGATTTGTTCTACGATCCATTTGTTTGTTTTCCTGATTGTCCATGGTATCCTCAAAAGTCTTCTCCAGCACCAAAGTTCAAAAGCGTCAATACTTTGTCTTTCTTGCTTCTTCAAAGTCCAGCTTTCACATCCATAGAGTGTCACGGGGAAAACCACTGTCAGAACAATTCTAATCTTTGTAGGTGTAGACATGTCACGGCATCTAATATCCTTTCCAAGGCCTTCATTGCAACCGTACCAAGTGCTAGTCTGCAGCATATTTCTTGACTGCTGGATCCTTTACAGTTGATGGTCAATCCTAAAGGGCAGAAGCTATCCACCACTTCCATGTCTTCATTTTCAATTCTGAGGCTGGTTGCTGTACCCATTGTCATTACTTTCATTTTCTTGATGTAGTCCCATTTTTTAATCCACGTGGTTTTCTTGGTAAAATACAGGAGTGGTTTACCATTGCCTTCTCCCATGCAGTATGAAATTATGCCTTTGTCGTTGTCAGTGATCATCCACTTCCAGCACCTTCTTATATCACTGCTGCCCAATATAGGTGCCTGATTGCTTTAGAGGGGCAGATGGGATGATCTTCACACTTTGGGTGACCCTCCTGGGAGTATACCTCCCAGCATACTGCACTCATCCCTCCCAGGAACAGCCCACCACAATGAGGCAGCATAGCAGGACTTGGGGTGGGGGTGGGGAGTTCAGATCCTTAGTGCCACTTAAATATTGTTGAGACTGCTGTTCATTTATTAACAACTAGTGTTTTCAGGCCCGTTGCGATAACGGGCACTAGTAGGGGAGAGTTCCCCCCCCGCCCCACTTCCTCTGGCCTTCCCCCCCCCCTCACCCTCCCAGCTGGCCGAGACTTCCTTACCCGAAGCAGCCCGTGACAGTCGGGCGATCTAAAATCCATTTTTTGCGAAGAAGAGAGGAGCTCCCGAACAGAGCTCCTCTCTGTGCTAAGCCAATGCCCAAACTGCTGCTATGGACGCAAAGGACGCAATAGGCTAAGCCAATGTGCTAAGCCAATGCCCAAACTGCTGCTATGGACGCAAAGGACGCAATAGGCGTCCTTTGCGTCCATAGCAGCAGTTTGGGCATTGGCTTAGCACAGAGAGGAGCTCTGTTCGGGAGCTCCTCTCTTCTTCGCAAAAAATGGATTTTAGATCGCCCGACTGTCGCGGGCTGCTTCGGGTAAGGAAGTCTCGGCCAGCTGGGAGGGCGGTTGGCGGCCATGGCGGCGGCCGCGGAGGCATTCTTCTGGGCCATTTTGGCCCTTATTCATTGGGGGGGGAGTGGGGAAGGAGTATTTGGGCAGCTGGGAGGGCGGGAGAGTGGGCGGTGGCGGCGGCCGGGCGGACTCTGGGGGCGCCACTGCCGGTCCGGTCCGCCCCGCCCCCGCCTCACATTCCCGGCCGGTCTCCCCGGCCGGGCAAGGGCCCCAAGGACTCGCAGCCACCTGGCTGCAGCGGCGGTGCCAGGCCTCGGCGGCGGCTCCGCCACCACCTCGGCCGGCTTCCCCCGCCGCCGCCTCCCCCCGCCCGGCTTCGGCGGTGCGGTTCCACCGCCGCCTTGGCCGCGCCACGTCCTCTGGCCGAGGCGGCGGCTTCGCTGCCGCCTTGGCCGGTCTCCCCCTTCCCCGCATTCCCGGCTTCTTCGGGGCGGCCGCTTCTGGCCGCCCAAGATGGCCACCGGGTGCCAGCCGTCGTGTCTCCCTTGCCCTGTTCTGCGCATGCGCTCCGCGCATGCGCAGAACAGGCCAGGGAGGCACAGACACACGCTTGGTGTCCGTCCACGGATGGACACCAAGCGTTTTATTAGAGAGGATGGAAGGCATTTCCCAACCTGAAGTCTGTGGAGCTAAAGTAGCAAGATATGACAATAACTACTTGCTTTGTATCCTAAATGGCTCAATGGAGAATGACCATCCAGGAGAATATACCCATCTATCTGGCATAAAAACAAGCACTATAGACTATATTGCTTTCTCTGGCAATCTGTTCTATTTTGTTGTGAACTTGGAAGTCATGCTGCACCTAGATAGCGATCACTTTCCTCTCTTTCTGCAATTGGAGCCCTTTGCCCAACAGTCACGCCTGGAAACTCGCTATATGCTCAGCATTCTAATGGAGGGCCAAGGCAGATGCCTTTCAAAATGGACACCCCATCTTAACCAAACAATAAAAGAACTGCTCATAGTGGAATCCTTTCTGAGTTACCAGCGAGACCTTATATTGACTTCTGCGCCTGCCCCCCTGGAGACATATGAGAACTTGGAGTATGAGCTCCAAAAACATCTGTGCAAGAAGGGTGACTACCCCACTAAGCTGTTTGGGCACTAGGGATGTGCACAGACTGGTCCGGAGCCCATTCTAAGGGCCTCCAGACCGGTCCGGACCTGGGGTCGGTTCGGCGGTTCGACACCGGTGGGGTGGACCTTTGAGTGTGGGGGAGGGTGTAAATACCCCTCCCGCACTCCCAGTTTTTAATGCATTTGGGACGGCAGCATACCTCCCTTCCGCCCCTTCCCCAGTTCCTCAGCAAAAAGCTTCAAAAGGCTGACTGCACGTGTGTACGCCGCACACACCCACATCTGACGTACGCATGGATGTGATGCACGTGGCGTACGCACGCGCAGTTAGCTTTTTGAAGCTTTTTGCCAAGAAATTGGGGAAAGGGCGGCAGGGAGGTACCCTGCTGCCCCAAATGCGTTAAATACCAGGAGCGCTGGAGGGGTAAAGCGGTGGGAGGGGTAAGTATACCCTCCCCACCCTTAAAGAGCCCCCCCCTCCCCAGTGCCGGACCGTGGAGGTGCAGCTTCTCTCAGTATATGTTAAGCATATAAATTGAATAAAGAAGTAGACAGCCTTGTCTTACTCCTTTGCTGATCTGGAACCACTCTGTTTCATCATGTTCAGTCTGGACTGTGGCTTCCTGTCTTGTGTATTGGTTTCTCATGAGAACAATGAGGTGTTCTGGGACGCCCATTTTCCTAAGGATATTCCACAACTTGACATGGTTGATGCAATTGAAGGCTTTTTTGTAGTCAATAAAGCACATATTGACTTCTTTCTGGTATTCTTTGGCTTTCTCAATTATCCAGCGTGCATCAGCAACACTGATCAAGCAGTACTTATCAAGTACTAAGCAGTACTTATCAAGCAGTACCTTGATCATCACTTTACAAAAGGGAATTGTGTTTCTTTTGTGAGAATGGACCAGGTTACAAGAACCCTTTGCATTTAGTAGCTACAGAAAATGCTGGTCAGTCACTGAAATATGCAGTTGAAAGAAGTGGGAATGAGAAACTGCTTGTCAGGCTTTGTACATCCATTGATCCTCAAGATGCACATGCTACTGACATTAAATACCACAAATGGTGCTGGGCAACATGTGTAACACATGTCAATCGCTCATCACTCAACCCACAAAAACCAAACACAGTGAATGAGGTGGCAGCTGAAATTGAATTCCTTAGTCTGTTTGAGAATACATTGTTGGATGGAAATATAGTCACCATGGCTCATCTTCAAGAGGCAAACACAGGAATCCTTATGGCAAATAATGTGGACAGCCATCCCAGCCGCAAAAAAATAAAGCAGCTTATACAGCATGATATACCAAGTGTAGAATTCCATAAGCCAAAACGAGTGAATGGATCAGAACGTGTTTCTGTCTAAATTTTAAGGGATGCTACAATTCAATTAGCAGAAGTTAACATCAATTAACACTGATGGAAATGATGACATGAAAATACTTTATGATGCTGCTAAGGTTCTACAAAAACTTATTACCAAAGCAGAGAGATGAGTATTTTCTGGTTCACTTACAGAAGTTACCGCTCGGAATGTTCCAAGTGAATTGTATAGCTTCTTCTTTTGGGTTCACAAGGGACCAAACACAAGCCTATTCATGGCAGGAGCTGGGCGGGGGGGAGACTATGAAGTCAATCAGCATGCCATGAGTTTAGCTCAGACTACAGTGTCTTTGTTTCTGTCCCAGGACCGGGTCCAAAACAAGAAGTCACAGACTCTAAGGACCACCCATGAATTGCCTCAACAACTGGGAATTGCAATAGCAGTTCGCCAAGCTTTTTGGAGCAAGAAGCTTGTTAATATGTTGCATCAGTTTGGTTTGTGTTTTGACTATAACAGGATTTCAAGACTTGAGGCACAGATAGCTACAACTGTTGTAGAAAGAATGCTGGTCAATGATGGCATCTATTTGCCTCCTGATGTAGTTGAAGGAAGATTCATATTCTTTGCAATAGACAGTACTGATCTCACTTAGGATATGCCCAATGGTAAACAAACTCTTCATGGAACAACAATGGCTATAGCTCAGAGATGTGAACCTGAATATGAGACACCACTAACTGAGCTAACAGGTAGAACTCTAAACCACTCACTGAAGAAACTCCCAAGTACAATAACCTTTCAAATTGTCAAACCATCAGCAAAACCAATTAGTCTAGTATACACCTCATTCAATTTAAAAGAATACTCCCAACCACAATTACTAGAATCCTGTCTAGCAGACATTACCTGGCTTATGGGACAATCAGTGGTTAGATCTCACAAACAGCAGCATTCCTTGTACAGGTGGAAACCGCCCTAAGTCATTTTTGGAAGGGCGGTGTAGAAATCAAATAAATAAACAGTGGAGTAGATGATGAAGCTAATGATGAAGATAAAGTAATGGACACTAGCTTATACAAATTCCCAAATGGTCTGGATACAACTCACTGTTAGAACATGGACTCCCAAAAGCACAAGTTGGTACACCACCATGAATAGATGCTCCTGCACACAGGTGGCTATACTCACTGACTATACTCATGCAGCTACAGGGTACCAATGCAAGGGTAGTCACACTATACATGGGTCTCTACAAGCCAGCAAAGCAGCTCCAAATGGCTCGAAAGGATTTGGATAATATTGTACTCCAATCTGGAGAACTACATATAGTGATGGCCCCCAGCTACATTCTATTGGGACCTATATTGAAAACAGTGGACTTGACCTATGTTGGGCAGAGGCTAACCTATATGGACTACTCACAGAAAAGCAGATAATCAAAGGCAAGTCTGTGAAGATAGGAGTACAAGTTCACATGGTCACACTAGAAGCTTTTTCTAACCTCCACCAAGATGCCTTCTTTGAAGAGTTTCCTCATCTACTGCCAATAATTACAGTTGCAGCTGAAAATCTTGAAAAGTCATGTGCAGATGGGAATCCAGAGCTAATTAAAGAAGCACACAGAAACCTGGAGGAGATGATCAAATCACATAGTGTTTTAGAAAGGATCAATCAGTTTGACTCACAGATGGCAAGGAAACCTCTGCTACTTGTGATGCGTCAATACATGCTGGTAATGGAGATGTTGCTTTTCATTCGCTCTGTTAGGGCAGGTAGTTGGGAATTATATTTAGTGTCACTTGAAGCATTCACCAAATATTTCTTTGCATGTGACAAGATCAGTTATGCACAAATGATCCTGCTTTAATTGGTTGAGATGGAATCACATGATCACTGACAAGGAGATTTATCAAGAGTTCTGGAATGGAAACTGGGCTGTAAATAAGAATTCAAAAGTCCCTTTTTGTGCTATTGATGCAGATCATGCATTGGAGCACATAAACAGTTCAATGAAAGTAGCAGGTGGAGTGGTAGGCATAAAGCTCAATCCTCAAGCTAGAGCAAAGTTTTACCTATGGCTGGTACCTATACCTGCTCGCTCATGCATATGTCAGACGTGCGAGTGAATGCAATGTGCACGCACAAGCGCCCAGCATGTGCACATGCCTCCAGCACTTTCAGCCACTTCCAGCCAAAGAGGGGCAGGAAGGTATGCTGCCACCCTGATGGAGTCTTTACAAAGCCAGTGCCAGCAGGGGGAAAGCGGAGGGAGGGTAATTGCACCCTCCCCTGCCCTTAAAGTTGTCCCCTCCGCTTTCAAGCCTCCAAACTGCCCAATGTTCAAACCTGTTTGGAGGTCCGTAAAAGGGCCTCCAAACAGGTTCGTGCACATCCCTACCCTAGAGCAGGGATTTTATTATTTATTTATTTATTTATTTAGAATATTTATACTCCACCCCTCCAGTACACTACTGCTTGGGGTGGCTGACAACATGTATAAAATAGATACAATGCAAAAGAAGACTACAGATGTTAAACAAATTAAGTTAAACAAGTTAAAAGACCAGACTAAAACCACAAATACAATTTACATTTTTTTAAAGTTTCAAATTAAAAGTTATTTAAAAACTGAGAACTATAAAAACTAAAGAACCTTCCATATATAAGCAGCAGATGGAACATTAAAGAGCCTCTTGAAACATGTCAAATTCAATTGGGTGGTGGGCCAGATTTTATTCCGATGCATCTCTGGGGGGCCGCACATAGCCTTGCGCTGCCTTCTGTTGCCTCGCATCCACCTCATACCACCTTCTGTCTTCTTCCTCCTCCCCACCCCTTTCTCTCACTCTCTTCCTCCCTCCTTTGCCCTGCCACTTAAATTAGCTGAGTGTACTACTTTTACACCAGAATATTCTCCAGGAAAATTTAAATAGGGGGTTTTTTGGTAGTTTTTTTGAAGAAATTCAGAATATCATACTTCCCAATTACCTACGGATAACAAGTTTTTCATATACAATCCTGCCACTGAAATTAGCTGAATGCACTACTTTTTACACCAGAATATGTGCAGGGAACTTTTGTGGAGGGTGGGAGACATTCTAAACATAACCATCATATTTTAACTGTTATTGTTCCCAACAGATTTTTGAGAGCAAGCATGGTGTAGTGGTTAAAGCGCCGGACTAGGACCGGGGAGACCCGACCCGAGTTCAAATCCCCATTCAGCCATGAAACCAGCTGGGTGACTCTGGGCCAGTCACTTCTCTCTCAGCCTAACCTACTTCACAGGGTTGTTGTGAAAGAGAAACTCAAGTATGTAGTACTTGTAGTACTCAACTATGTAGTACTTGTAGTACTCTGGGCTCCTTGGAGGAAGAGCGGGATATAAATGTAAAATAAAATAATAATAATAATAATAGAGCACCTCAACATCATAGGGGCCACAGAAATCACTATCAGCCAATTACAAATAGCAACTTTACTGGGAACAGCCTATATTTTGAAACGATATCTATAATAACCAACAATATTGATGATAAAATTCAGCCATCCCAGGTCCTTGGGAAGGACTCGATGTCTGGATGGAACAAACCAGTCAGTAACACCTGTCTGACTGTGTAAACAAGAAATAATAATAATAATCACAAGCTACCTGTAGCCAAAAATTGGTGGGACCATAAAATTGAAAAAGTTGTAGAAAATGAAGATACAAAAATATTATGGGGCTTCCGACTACAAACAGACAAACATCTGCCACACAATACACCAGTTATAACTGTAGTCGAGAAGAAAGAAAAACAAGTTAAAATAATCGACATAGCTATACCAGGGGATAGCAGAATAGAAGAAAAAGAAATAGAAAAAATCACCAAATACAAAGATCTACAAATTGAAATTGAAAGGCTGTGGCAGAAAAAGACCAAAATAATTCCAGTGGTAATTGGCGCCCTGGGTGCAGTTCCAAAAGACCTTGAAGAGCACCTCAACACCATAGGGGCCACAGAAATCACCATCAGCCAATTACAAAAAGCAGCTTTACTGGGAACACCCTATATTCTGCAACGATATCTATAACAACAGCAACAACATTGACAATAAAATTCAGCCATCCCAGGTCCTTGGGAAGAACTTGATGTCTAGATAAAACAAACCAGTCAATAACACCTGTCTGACTGTGTGAATAAATAAATTAATAATAATAATAATAATAATAATAATAATAATAATAATAATAATTTTTAACACTCCATAATTGGATCAACATTGTGCCCAAGGAAAGCTGAACCCCTCTTCCCCCTCTCCTATCTCACCCTTCTTTCCTCCTCCCGATTTCTCTCACTATCTTCCTTTCTTCTTCCTCCTCCTCCCTCCCTTGCCAAAGCACCCTGCACTGTTCCAGCAGCAGGAGGAAGGAAGGAAGCAACAAACTCATAGCTTCTGCTTGGGCACAAGGGGTGGAGGGGAGAAGAGAAATGCCAGCAGCAGCGGCAGGAAGAAAGAAGCCAGCTGGACATGCAGCTGCTTCAGCACAGCGGCGGGGAAGAAACATGGCAGCATCTTGTCCTGGGCAGGGGCGTAGCTATAATTGAACAAAAGGGTTCAAAGAACACGGGCCCCTGGCTCCAGAGGGCCCTCCAGCTACATCCCTCCCTATTTTCTTCATTATCTCCCTCAGTCTGGGGGGCTGCCAGAAAGAGGGATGAACACAGGCCCCCTGTCCCCTAGCTACGCCCCTGGTCCTGGGGCTGTTTCAGGGGAGCAGGACAGTTGAGCTCCGCAGGCCTGATCTGGTCTGTGGGTTGGCAGTTTGACAAACCCCAGCCCTAGAGGGATGTCAGGAGCATATACAACAGATTTCTCTTCTCTCTCCTAGACCTTGGGGTAGGCAGGTGGGGGGAGTCTGTTTTTTACAGTGGGAAAACTCCATAGGTAGGTCAGATCTTCACTATTTTTCAAGTGAGAGGGCCACTTCGGTTTCAAAACAAAACAAAACTCCTCCAGTGTGAGAGCCATTCCCGCCTTGTCCCAGCACTGAAGGGCAGTGGGGAGGGCTATAAGAATAACACAGCCCTGTTACTATCTTTAAAGGCACACACAGAGCATGGGAAACCCCTCCAGGACATGACTAACTGAGCAAAGAGACACCTTTTTAAAGTGGTGATTCTCTTTATTGAGCAGGGGGAAGCAACTGGCCCTATCCAGCCCCAGCATAGAATCCCTCCATTGGCTGTTGCCTATCTTATATTTCTTTTTAGATTGTGAGTTCCCCACCATTTGGCCACCAGTACAGTCATGGTTACCAGTAACCAGGCACAATGTCACCAGCTGCTTCTGGTGCCCAGAAAGGGAGAAGCTGTAGAGATTAATGCTCTCTCAATCAAGGAGCTGATTATTGTTAGACTAAGGTAGAACTCAATGGTAATCAGTTCATGCTTTTGTATTTTCTTGTGGATTCCTGTGTGCTTCCAATTTACTCAAAATTTTCCCCATTTTCTTACTCTGTGTGCACTGCTTATTTTCTTAATACGTTTAATATAATTACAATTTAAACTTCAGTCTGGTTTAAAAGATTCTGGAGGGTTACTTGCAAAACTCTTCCCCATGTGCCTCATAAGGTCATGTGCTACTGATGAGTTGTTTTTAGAGTAATATTCTGTTCATCTAGAGCTGGGTTATGTGGACTCTGGCTGTACATACAATGTCTGCAAGTCCCAAACCAGACAGTTCTAAGTTGTTCAAGCCATGTCTGAGCCTAGTCAGTGGCTTTAGATCAGTCTTCAACTGGTGGCAGCCTACCTCAAAGGAGTGGTGTGCTCCGAAATTGGGATCAGATCCCAAATTGGCCTGTGTTCATCCCTCTCTCGGGCGGCCCCCCAGAGTGAGGGAGACAATGAAGAAAATAGGGAGGGATGGAGCTGGAGGGCCCTCAGGAGCTGGGGGCCCATGTTCTTTGAACCCTTTCATTCAATTATAGCTACGCCCCTGGTAGAGATATTGCTCTGATCCCAATTACCCCAAATTGGGTAGATCCCAAGAAAGCATTGAGTGACCCCCAGTCTGTCACAGTGGAGTGAACCACTGTGACAGATCCTGTGTTCTATAGCCTCTGGTCTCTTCCAGTTCTATATTTAAAGTCTCAGTGGGCACACAGAGGAGGTGGCTGAGGAGGACACTGATGAAGCGGGGGACACTGAGGAGGACACTGATGAAGGAGGACACTGATGCATCCCAGCTCAGGAGGCTTCCCCTGGCACTCTAGGGGCAGAATGAATGATGTGAGAGCTCAAGTTTCTTACTCTGGATCTGAGAATGTAACATAATGAAAACAAGCAAGGCAATGGCTCAGGATGATGGGAGTTGTAGTCCAACAACATCTAACAAACTGGGTTTGAAAAGCCCTGCAATCAGGCTCAGCTGCTTCATACAGCAGTGCAGGAATAGAGCAATGCAGAGAATCTTTGCTGGTGCCAGCCAGGCACTCTGTCCTTCTCATCTTGATTTGGGCTTCAAATACCAAGGAAAGGTGGGGGTGCATGGAGGGCAGTTTGTGACACTGTACATCATTACTGATCACTGGCACATCTTCCAATTTCCTGGCTTTGTGGACACACACGCACACCCGTTTCATGCAGCACTACAGTTGTCTCTCAAGAGGAGACCACCCCTCCCTTCACTCCAGTCTTTTTGGGAAAGCTATGTGGCGTGATGCCTGGAAGGAACATTCTTTTATTTCTGTTCTGGAGAAGCAAATCGCATCCGCCCAGTACGCTTCTGTAAGAGCCTCTGGGATGTCCTGGAATACGAGCCAAGCTTTTTCAATGGCAGACAGGCTATGTGGCAGCCTGGGCGTTGGGAAGCAAGTCTCTTACGCCAGTAGTCAGGCTGAACAAGAGCCTCCTCCGTGAAGCTGCTTATGTGTCACTGAGCAGCAAGAACAGCAGCCGGAGGGCCACGTCAGAGGAGGGAGGAGGACGGCTTTGCGTCTGAAAAAGAGCCCGACGCGCGAGCGTGGAGGGAAGAGCCGTGTGGTGCGGCGCGGCGCCTTCTTTCTCCCTCAAGCGCCAGCTGCGGCGGCGTTACAGCTTTGCGCAGCCTTCCCCTCTTCTGGTGCGAGCCGGATGAAACCGGCCTCAGCAGCAACAGCAGCAACAAAGTGTCTGCGGCTGCTGCTCGCAGAATGACTAAACGCCGCACGTCCCGCCTGCCTTCCCTCCATCCCGCCCCTTAGGCCGATGTGCTGCTACTGACGCACCCAAGATGAGATCAACAGGAGGGGGTGGCGAGGCTGAAATGATTCGTGTGTAGATCTCGTCCCTTTAAAAAAGCAAAAACAACAACACCACCTCTTTGTTCCCTTTTCACCTAAACCGTTGGGGCAGGGGCGTAACAAGGCTGGAGTGGGCCCAGAGACAAAATTTTAAAATGGGCCCCTCGCTGATGCACACACACACCCTTCATATGTGACTTTCCTCTGGGGGGCCCCCAGGCAGCCGCCTCCCCTTGCCTAATAGTAGTTATGCCCCTGGGTTGGGGATGTAGACGCTCCTCAATGGGCCAGGGGAGTGGGTTTGTCTCCCGCCCCACTCTGCCGCTTGGGAATTCTGTGCGCAAAGCTATGCCTCGGGTGGAGGTAAATGAAGACAAGTACTGTATCACAAGCCAAGCTTCAATAGGCAGTGTGGTAAATGTGGACCTGGGTTCAGATCTCTGCTTCGCCCCATCACCACCTGACTGTAGGTATGACCAGGGTAGGTGTGCAGCTATAATTGAGGGAATGGGTTCAAAGAACCTGCTCCCCCAACTCCTGAGTGCCCCCCAGCTCCACCCCTCCCTATTTTCTTCATTATCCCCTCACTCTGAGGCGCCGCTGGGCAGAGGGCGGGGGCAAACATGGGTCTCCTCTCCCCTAGCTACAGCCCTGAGTCAAGTGGTTGATTCTGCCCTAGTCTCATGTTTGGAATGGAGCCGCTTGGGGAAGAGCAGAAGATTCCAAGTTCCCTCTGGCACCTCCAAGATAGGGCTGAGAGAGACTCCTATCTGCAACCTTGGAGAAGCCACTGCCAGTCTGTGTAGAAAATACTGAACTAGATGGACCAATGGTCAGTATATGGCAGCTTCCTATGTAGTTTTCTTGGCAGAATACAGGAGGGGGTTACCATTGCCTTCTCCCACGCAGTATGAGATGATGCCTCTTCCTATACCACTGCTGCCCGATATAGGTGTTTCCCATATTCTGGTGTTTCCCATATTCTGGGAAACACACCAGCGGGGATTCAAATCAACAGCCTCCTGCTCTCTAGGCAGGTTGCTTCCCTGCTGCGCCATCAGGTGGCAATTCCAACATAGAACATAGATATTAAGTTCACATGCTAAGAAGGGTTTGAGAAGAGAAAGAAGTGTCCTTAGCAATGACTCTTGACCGATGCCATATCAAAACAGACAATATTGCGGGTGTGGGGGATTGCTGCAGGTACACCAATGTTGTACCATTGTTTCCTGCAAACATAAAGTATGGATGGCATATTTAAACATCAGTGATCATGTATCTATAGACCTTGAGTTGGAATGGGGCTCCCTCAATAGATGGTTAAAAGTGCAGAGATACCTACATTTTGCTTGCACCAGTGAAACATCAGTGTACCTGCAGAAATAATGTCTGTCAGGTGCAGTCTCCATGTGGTAGTATTTGGTTTTGTGTTTGATTTTGCCCCTGACAAATTCATTCTCTTTTTGTCTTACTGTCTTCCATTCTTTCTTACATCCCACTCTTGCCACATTGCATTCTCTTTAATGAAATCTGGCAGAGGAGGTCAAATCTGAATGTTCACAAGTGTGTTCTTTTCAGGCACAGAAAACTTGTATTTTTAAAGAACTTTTCATCACTTGAATCTAAAGGTTTCTAGTGAGCAATTTAAAGAGAGTCTCTCTATATCCTGGTGCTCATGAAACTTTGCACCTGTGGACAAAGCATGATTAGTCAAGATCAATCTCATGTTGAGATGGAGAGATCTTTTCCCTCAAATGTTTCTCACCTGAATAATCTTAGCTCTGTATAGTCTCCACCTATGTGGAAAATATATGGGGAAGCCTCTCTCGTTACCCATTTTCCATGAGGGATCTGAGCTGATAATCCCTCTCCCCACTCTCCTTCTGTTTCAGAAAGTGCCATTGCTGCAAGCAGAGGAGGAGGAGATGATTCCGTGTGGAGAGAAGTAGGTCAGTGTGTGTAGATGGCAGCTGCCTGTGATGCTGGAGGGAGGGGGTGGTGCTGAGGGGAGGAAGAAGGGAATGGCGGGAAGCAATGGGAGGCCAGCTTGTTGCAAGAGGAGCTCCAGCAGCAGGAGGGGTGGAGACAATGGTGTAGGAGTAGCTGGTAGCAGTTGCAGGGTGGGCACCCTTTCTCAAGGCTGATTGCACAAACATCAAACATGCCTCCCCCCCCCCCACACACACACCGCTTTCTTCCCTCTCCTCACCGCTTTCTTCCTTTCTCCATCTCTGGGAGATACATTTTCTGGAAAAAAACTGCTGCAAGATTGAGAAAAAGGCTGCCACCCCATGTTTTGTTTTTTTAAACCAATTTCCCATGTGGAGTAACCTCAAAGTGGCAAGTGTGCGTTTGAGCTTCACCTCATTCAGCCAGCATTGCTAGTCCTGATATGGTGGTCATACTACTTATACTCCTGTTTTGCATAAAGATCCTGTATCCTAATGGCCATCCCACAATCCTTTGCATGTTTTTACATTACTAGCATGGGGTTCTTTTGCTGGCAAAAAAGGCAGGCAGTGGGGGAACACTGTCTGCACTACAAAGGGAGCACATTCATTTTGCATGTCTTGCCGTAGACTACATTTTATTCCTCCCCTTAACATCCTATCATGCACTCTTCCTTTTGTCTGCCTTCTCCACTCCTGCAAACTCTGCTTTTTTGCAGTGTTTCTCTTCTTCTACTTCATTGCTCCATTACTTCTCTCTTGGTGCCCATGCAGCAGTTGAGGCAAGACATATTCATGCCTTTTGGCTCCATCTTCTCAGACGGAATGGTGTCGTCTGCAGACAAACACATCCCCAGTCTCTCTCTTTCCTGCCCTGATGCTGACAGTCTTTCTTTTGCTCCTCCCCTCCCCAGCCTTTTCTTTCTGCAGTGCTCCCAGCCTCTACTGCAGTGTAATCCATCACTCATAGGGTCTGGAGGGGTGTGGTGGGTAGAGAACATAACTATTCACTTACCAAGGAGAAGAAAGACTCTCAGAATGCGGAACCTTCAGAAACAGAACACGCCTGCCTACTTGCCTATCAGCCAGCCAGCAGGCTTTTTAGATATTTAATTTATTTTGTTACTTTCTTGGGGGGGGGCGGGGAATGTTGCTGCCAACATTCCAGTGAAGGTGACTGAAAGGAAACCAAGGAGACAGAGCAAGTGAGAGGCAGCAAGGAACACAGATGGACGCTGCGAGAGAGATGAACAGAGACAAACAAAAAAGAGGGAATAAGGATGTAAGGAGGGGAAGGCTCAGCCATGAAAGTGTGAAAGCAAAATGGAGAGCAACAGATATTTTGGGAAAGGGAGCCCAAAAGATGCTAATTATCAAGGATATAAAATTGAAGGAAGAGACAGAAAACAATGGATGTAAGAGGGGAAATTGCATAAAGATAAAAGGAAAAGAGACAGGAAAGAAGAAATAAGCAGACAATTTTAACTTTAAATAATCTGCAAAAAGCCTACAATTGTTCTTTTGTGTTGAAATTCCAAATATGAAAGCCACTGTAGAAAAATCCCTAGAAATTGTCCACCATTGGATTTTGTTTTGCGGATATACTGTTCAGGTATTTGAGATATTTTGCTGAGATGGTGAGATATTGCTTCTAGATTTTTTGCAACATCTTAAAGCATAGAGGAAGTTTCAGTAGTATCCTACAGGCTGCCTTTGGATTATTGGAAATCAAATTATAGAAAACCAAAAGTGATGAAGGAAAAGGTCACTGAACAAGGCATTGGCTTGTATATGTTATATTTATATATTATATTTTTTACATTTATATTTTACTATGCCCTCAAGGAGCCCATGGTTATGTTTATCCTCACAACGACCCTGTGAGATAGGCTAGCTGAGAGATAAGTGTCTAGCCCAGAATCACCCAGTGAGATTCATGACAATGGGGATTTGGACTTGGGTCTCCCCAGGCCTAGTCCAACACCACTACACCACACTGGTGATATAAGATGAGATGAGCTTGAAATGATATATCAGAGATGGAGTTAGAAATGTATGGCACTGTCTGTATCTCTGTTGGTCATAGGGCAGGGGCAGAATTTGCATGCAGAAGTTAGAGTTCCATCTTTGTTTTCCCACAACAAACCAGTTAGTCATAAAAAGCCATCCAGTTCTCTGTTACCTTGAAGTCTGAAAACAGACTTCATCAGGGCTATTCTCACTTTGAGATCCAAAAGGGGAAGCTATAACAACTAATGAGCGATCATTAACACTTAATAACAATTAATGAGAAAGAAAGAAATGGTGGTGGATCTGGGAAGAAAATCCATCTTCCAGCAGCAGTCCTCTAAAGTCTGATTTGTGGACAGAAATTTTGGTTGCCCTGTTGGGTTAGAAAAATGGGGAGATATGACCCTGCTAATTCTCTTTGTTCTCCCAGTAACTTTGGTATCTTTCTGGATGAACAAAGGTTGGAAGCTCCATCTTGCAGTGGTTCCATTCCTACCTAGCAAGTAAATTTCAGATAGTGGTGCTAGCAGAAAATTGTTCCTTTCCATGGGTATTATTCTGTGGGATTCCTCGGGGTCCATGACTCCCATGATTGTTTAACATCTAGCTAAACCCACAGGGCGAAATTGTCTTGAAATTTGGGGGCCAGAACTATCAGTATGTTTGATGGTATTCATCTCTATTTCTCCCTTTCATCAGATCCAGATTGGGCTATAGCCTCCCTTAATAAATGCCTGAAGTCAGTGAAGGACTGGATGAATACACAGAAACTCAGTCCATACAAGACAGAGATGGTGATGGCAAGATGCTCAGTTGAGTGATTGGTTAGAGAAATGTCTGCTTTTGATGTCATGCTTGCTCCCCTAGATCAGATCATCAGAGCTATATGAGAGCACTCTTGGACTCAGCATTGCTTCTGGATGCCCAGATAGCAGATGTTGTCTTGAGTGCTTTTCATTCAGTTCAGTTAATATATCAGTTGCTACTAGTAAACAAGGACCTGCCTACCATCATTCATGCTTTGTTGACTTCTGGGTTAGAGTACTGTAATGCATTTTTACATAAGGCTGTCCTTGAAGATAGTCTGGAATCTAGTTCAGAATTTGACTGTTCATCTGCTGTCTTAAGCATTGTGAACAGAACAGCTGTTCTGAAACATGTTCATTAGCCGCGAGTCTGTTTCCATTTCAGGACTCCGGTCTTATTTAGCTATTAATTTTCTTATATTTGTCCACCACCCCCAACTTGCATCTCTGGGTGGTTTACAAAAACAGAAAACACTTTTAAAAAATTAAAACATTAAAACAATTTAAAACCAGAACTAGTTAAAAGACTTGAGTGAATAAATGTGTCTTTAGAGACTTTTTAAAAATTGTCAGAGATGGGAAGGCTCTTATTTCAGCAGGGAATGCATTCCAAAGTCTTGGGGCAGCAACAGAGAAGGCCTTATCTGAGTAGCCAACGGATGAGCTGGTGGCAATTGCAGACAGACCTCTCCAGATGATCTCAATGGGTGATGGAGCTCATAGTGAAGAAGAAGTACTCTTAAATACCCTGGACCTAAGCTGTTTAAGACTATTTAGGTACTTTGTATTTTACCCAGCACCTTGTATTTTGCCCGGAAACATATTGGTAGCCAGTGTAGTTCTTTTAATATAGAAGAAATATGGTCTCTTTGAGACCGACCTGGCTGCTGTATTCTGTACCAATTGCAGTTTCCGGACTATGTACAAAGGCAGCCCCACATAGAGTTAATTGCAGTAGTCAAGTTTGGAGGTTACCAGTATGTGTACTACTGTTTGAGGTCATTTATCTCTTGAACCTTAAGCCCTAAAGCTTTCCTGTAAAATCTGCCAATGAAACCCTTCTTTGGGTACCATCAGTTGGGGATGGTGGACTGCCCTCCACTAGAAACAGGTTTTTTTCAGTGTTAACTTCTGTTTTTGAGGGTTTCCCTCCCTCCTTCCCTCCCTCCCATAAGAGGGAGTGCACAGGTTACTTATTGTCACTGTTTCCTCAGGTTACTTTTTGTTATTGTTTTGCTTATTTGGATGTTCTGTTTTTATTGTCCTGATGTTTGGTTAATTTTTCTATTTGTTTTTAGATTTATTTTTAGACTGGGATTGTTTTAATTTTGAATTGCTTTAGTTTGTTTTTATTGTAAAATGCCTAAGGGGCTGTTATGGCTGAAAAGTGATCTATAAATATAGTAAGTAGTTCAGAATCAGAGTTTGTTACAGTCAACAACCAGAGAAAATCTTACAACAACCATCTTGTAAATAGTTAAACTGCTATAGAGAGCTGATGTAGCTCAGCTACTAAGAGATGTGAGCTAAAAAAATTACGCATTCAAATCTTTGCCACAAACTCCCTTTATGGCCCTAAGCAAGCCACTCTCTCTCAGCCAACCCCTCTTCTTCAATGTGCCAATAATAATCCTCACCTATCCTGTGTTGTAAGAATTACAAGATAGGAACCAACAAACTGCCAGTGGTATTATTGTTGTATTGTAATCTTATTTATTTATTTCTCTATGTAAACTGCTTTAGAAACTTTTGTTGAAAAGCAGTATATAAATATTTGTTGTTGTTGTTGTTGTTGTAATGTCTCAATCATAGATGCACACATTTAAGCTATAAGACTGATCTGCGGATCCAAAAAGAAGGAAAATTTGGCTGGAAGAGAGGTTGAAGTGCTAAACAGATATGGACTGAACTGTGCCTCTTGGGCTGCCACCTTAAATGAGCAGTTTTGCTACAGTCAAGATGTGGCTAGGTGGGACTGATACTCCAGAGCTTCATGGCCGCTGTGGGTTGTGCCATTTCTGATGGGTAGTTTCTGTTGCAGTCTCAAACATAAGCAGAGAGGCTTGACTAGGGATGTGCCCGAACCGGTTCGGAGGCCATGCTGGAGGCCTCCGAACCGGTCCAGTTCCGAGCTGGTCTGGCGGTTCGGCATGGAGGGGGGTTGTAGCTTTAAGGGTGGGGGGTGGTACTTCCCCCCCCCGCCGCTCTTCCCCCTCCGGCGCTGTGGTTTTAGACATAGATTCTGGGGCGGCAGCATTCCTCCCTGCCGCCCCTCGCCCCATCGTTAGCCTGCAAGTGCCGAAGTAAAGATCACGCATGCGCCCATTCTGCCGCGCGTGCGCACCTGCGGCCACCACGCGCGCGCTCCGCTGATGTCACATGATGTGTGACATCAGTGGAGCGCGAGCGGCGGCGGCAGGTGCACACATGCGGCAGAACGGGCGCATGCGTGATCTTTACTTCGGCACTTGCAGGCTAACAACAGGGCCAGGGGCGGCAGGGAGGAACGCTGCCGCCCCAGAATCTTTGTCTAAAACCACAGCCCCGGAGGGGGAAGAGCGGCGGGGGGGGGGAAGTACCACCCCTCGCCCTTAAAGCTACAACCCCCCCCTGTGCCCGTCCGGACTGGTTCGGAGCCTTGCATACCCCTAGAGGCTTCTGGGAGCCTGCAGAAAAAGCAGAGCTAGCAACATTTCTAAGGCTCTATCAGTCTGTTTGTGGAGGTGGGAAGCTCTTTGAGAAAGTGGGAATGGACAAATTGGAAGTGGTGACTATGAAAGGTTTTCAGCAGAAACAGCAGGTTGGCTCTTGCAAGAATTATAGAAAAAGGTTGTGTGTTCAGAGGGCATTTACAGGAGCCAGAAAATCCTGTTAATTTCAACAACTGCTCTGAAGAACCAGCGGCTATTTTTCTTCCCTCTGCAATTTCACCTTGCTGGTTTGATCTTGAGATGACAGACATTGACAAGGAAAAAGTTCTACATCAATCACTACACTGAAAGGGCAGCTGCTAACCAGAGACACAAACAAGAGATACCTGAACTTTCTTGATCTAACCGTGCTTCCATTTTAAAATGCATTGAGCATAATTTCAGTTAGAAATTGATCACATTTGGAAAAGGAACCACCCTAACAAATCTGAAGGTGTTCAGTGTTAATCTCTATTGGTATCCAGAGCTTACAAAAGAGTGGATTAAGTTCCTACGACCCAATAGTGGGCGGTATACATATATGCTGAATTTATTTATTTATTTATTTAATAATATTTTTATAGTGCCTGATAAATCAGCACAGATGAATATATGAAACAATAAAAACAGTAGCATAAACCTTATTAAAACAAATTATTAAAATTAATTCTAATTAAAAATCTATGAGAACAGGTGAGTCTTGAGGGTCTTCCTGAAAACAAACAGAGAAGGAGATGCTCTTATTTAAGCAGGGAGCATATTCCAAAGCCGCGGGGCAGCCACAGAGAAAGCCCGGTCCTGGGTTGCCACCAAATGAGCCGGCGGCAACCATAACTGGACCTCACCAGAAGATCGTAACAGGCGGCAGGGTTCATGACAAAGGGGGAGCTCAGCTCTCTTAAATACCCTAAACCCATGCCGTTAAGGGCCTTATAGATCATAACCAGCACTTTGTATTTCACCTGGAAACATGTTGGCAGCCAGTTCACTTCCCTTAAAACCGGTGTTATGTGGTCCCTTTGAGTTGTCCCAGAGACCAATCTGGCTGCCGCATTCTGTACCATTTGTAGTTTCCGGACTATGTACAAAGGCAGCCCCACATAGAGTGCATTACAGTAGTCAAACCTGGAGGATACCAGCATATGTACCACTGTTTTAAAGTCATTTACCTCCAGAAATGGACGTAGCTGTCATATCAGCCAAAGCTAATAAAAAGCGCTCCAGGCCACTGCCTCAACCTAAGAAACCAGGGAGAGCTTTGAGTTCAGGAACACTCCCAAGCTACGTACCTGATCTTTCAGCGGGAGTGTAACCATGTCCAGGACAGGTAGATCTAAACCATCTCTGAGTCTTGGGTCTCGGCCCCACACAGTCTTATTTGGATTCAATTTCATTCATCTCCATCTTATTTGGATTCAATTTCAGTTCGTTATCCCTCATCCAGCCCATTACTGCCTCCAAGCAGGCATTTAGAGAAGATGCACCATTTCCTGATTTCCTGATGAAACTGATAGGGAGAAATAGATGTGGGTGTCATCAGCATATTGATAACACCCAGCACCAAACCTCCTGATAATCTTTCCCAGCAGTTTCATGTATATGTTAAAAAGCATAGGATCCTTGTGAAACTCCACACTTTAGTTCTCGCTTTGCAGAACAGCAGTCTCCAAGTGACACCATCTGGAATCTATCAGAGAGGTAGGAATGGAACCACTGTAAAACAGTGTCCCCCAATCCCATCTCCCTCAGGCACCCCTGAAAGATACCATGGTTGATGGTATCGAGAGATGCCAAGAGATCCAAAAAGATCAGCAGTGTCACATTCCCTCTGTTGATAGCCAGTTGAAGATCATCTGTCAGGCCTACCAAGGCAGTCTCAACCCATAGTCCACACAGAAGCCAGTTTGAAATGGGTCTAGATAATCTGCATCATCCAAAACTGCCTGGAGCTTGGAGGCCACCTTCCGCTCAATCGCCTTGTGTGTTTCATGACCCAAGAAGATCCACCTTGCCTGTATTGATTCAGCTGAACACACAATTATCACATACACACCAGTGTGTCCAGACAATGGACAGCAGCTCATTAATGCCTTCACAGTGATAAGTAACAATGCAGGTTACCATGTTAGTGTATCCCTCGTCAGACATTATAAAAACTAGGGACACTGCTTGCATACAGCGACCCCAAGAACCTGTTCTGAATCCCCACGCCTATGCGTGGTCAGAAATCTGAATCCCCACGCCTATGTGGTCAGAAACCCCACCCCCACTGCAGTTACAGCATTTGTCTGCAGAGACATACTCTATATTTGTGGTCAGATTCATCCCATGATTGGGTGCCCCGGATGCCAATCACAGGAAGAATCTGACATGTACAGCATTCATCTCTTCAGACAAACACTGCAACCATGGATGTGAGTGTGGGTTGGGCTTCTGAGTGCATCAGCACAGGAGCAGGAATTCAAAGGCGAGAGCATACTCTTGGGGATGCCATATACAAGTACAGAGTCCCCAATTTTAATAATTTCTGAAGAGAGCTAATTCAGGAGGCCAAATAGAGGTAACATGCTATCAGCTGGCATTTGTACAGTGTTGGTACTCTGAAGTCACTTGGACACAATGAAAATCTTGCATTTTGAACACAAATGTATCCTGAGATTTGGTACTGCCAAGAATTCTTGGACAACACCTTTACTCTTGATCCTTGCCCAATCTGGTTTATCTTATCTAGGAGGGCTAGGTAGATGTTGGTAGATGATCCAGCAAACTATAGACCTATCAGCCTGCTCAGGATGGTCAGTAACCATACTGAGCAGATGTCTCTGTGGTAGACATCTATACTATATATAAAGAGAGATGTCTCTATGCTAGAGATGTACGCTGGAAGCTTAGGGAATGGCTGGACCAAGAAAACCTCCTCGTGGAGGAGCAGGCTGGCTTTATGGAGGCCCGATCCACCACTGGTCAGTGTTTAGTTCTAAAACATTTAATTGAGAAATATTCAACCCATACTACAACCTCCCTTTATGCAGCTTTTATAGACCTCAAGGCTGCATTTGACTCTGTCTCACAAGTCAAACTGTGGGAACTGGAGCCATCTATCAAGTGCTGTTCCAACCCATAAAGGCATCAAACATGGCTGCATTCTTCTCCCGCTGCTGTTCAACTTCTACACTAACTCCATGGTGGGTCACCTTAATAAATCAGATTTTCACCCTCCCAAGCTCACAGAAAGACACATCTCTACTCTGCTCTATGCAGATGATGCAGCAATTCTCTCTAGGACCCCCCATAGGCCTCAGAAGAGCTCTGAGGGCCCTTGTCTAGTACTGCAATGACTAGTTGGAAATAAACTATCACAAAACCAAAATCATGGCTGTTGCTAAGAGACCCAAGACACACTCCTGATGTATAAACAGGCACAAAATTGAGCAGGTTTTCTGCTTTAAATACCTGGGGGTGGTCTTCCATGCCTCTGGCAGCAGAAAAGCTCATGGCTCTCAAGCTGCTCAAAACGCACAGAGGAGCACTGCTGGCTTAAGAACATAAGAACAGCCCTGCTGGATCAAGCCTAAGGCCCATCTAGTCCAGCATCCTGTTTCACACAGTGGCCCACCAGATGCCTTTGAGAAGCCCACAGGCGGGAGTGAGGGCTTTCCCCCTCTCCTGCCATTGTTCTCCTGCAACTGGTATTTAATGGCATCATGTTTCTGATGAGGTGGCCTATAGCCACCAGACTAGTAGCCATTGATAGACGTATCCTCCATGACCTTGTCTAAGCCCCTTTTAAAGCCATCCAAGCTAGTGGCCATCACCACATCCTGTGGCAGAAAATTCCATAAGTTAATTATGTGCTGTGTGAAGTACTTACTTTTGTTAGTCCTAAATTTCCTGGCCTTCAGTTTCATGGGATGACCCCTGTTTCTAGTGTTGTGAGAGAGGGAGAAAAATTTCTCCCTGTCCCCTCTCTCTACTCCATGCTCTAGGCCCCGATCATCTTGATTGCCCTCTTCTGAACCTTTTCCAGTTCTACAATGTCCTTCTTAAGATATAGTGACCAGAACAGAACACAGGACTCCAAATGTGGCCGCACCATAGATTTGTATTTTGTATAAAGGCATAATACTAGTATTTTTATTTTCAATCCCCTTCCTAATGATCCCTAGCATGGAATTTGCCTTTTTCACAGCTGTTGCGTACGGAGTCGACACTTTCAGCAAGCTGTCCACCACGACTCCAAGATCTCTCTCCTGGTCAGTCACCGACAGCTCAGATCCCATCAGTATATATGTGAAATTGAGGGGGTTTTGACCCAATATGCATCACTTTACACTTGCTTACTTTGAACCACATTTGTCATTTTGTCACCCACTCCCCCAGTTTGGAGAGATCTTTTTGGAGCACGTTACAACCTGCTTTGGATTTCACTACCCTGAACTAGTTTAGTGTCATCTGCAGATTTGGCCACTTTGCTGCTTACTCCAACTTCTAGATTATTTATGAACATTTTAAAGAGCACTGGTCCCAGTACAGATCCTTGGGGGACCTTACTTCTTACTTCCCTCCATTGTGAAAACTGTCCATTTATTCCTATCCTCTATTGTTGTTTTTGTTGTTGTTGTTATTGTTGTTGTTTACACAGTCAGACAGGTGTTATTGACTGGTTTGTTTTATCCAGACATCGAGTCCAAGGACCTGGGATGACTGAATTTTATTATCAATGTTGTTGCTGTTATTATTATAGATATCGTTGCAGAATATAGACTGTTCCCAGTAAAGTTGCTTTTTGTAATTGGATGATGGTGATTTCTGTGGCCCCTATGGTGTTGAGGTGCTCTTCAAGGTGTTTTGTTGTTGTTGTTGTTGTTGTTTATTTATTTGATTTCTATATCACCCTTCCAAAAATGGCTGAGGGTGGTTTACACAGAGAAATAATAAATAAATAAGATGGATCCCTGTCCCCAAAGGGCTCAGAATCTAAAAAGAAACATATGATAGACGCCAGCAACAGTCACTGAAGGTACTGTGCTGGGGGTGGATAGGGCCAAATACTCTCCCCCTGCTAAATAAAGAGAATCACCACCTTAAGACGTGCCTCTTTGCCAAATTAGCAGGGTTTTCTGTCCTTCAACAAGTTACCAATCCACACATCTTTTGGTGGGGAATTTTGTCAAAAGCTTTTTGGAAGTCAAAGTATACTGTGTCAACCAGATCACCTTTGTCCACATGCCTGTTGACACTCTCAAAGAACTCCAAAAAAATTTCGAGGCAAGACCTGCCCTTGTGGAAGCCATGCTGGTTCTTCTTCAGCAAGGCCCATTCTTCTGTTTTTAACAATTTTGTCCTTAAGTATGCTTTCCATCAATTTGCCTGGAGCTTTTACAGACAGAGCTGTTACCCTGAATCTCCTCCGGAAGAGAGTGTGTGCGTTCACACACCAGTCAAACTCACTCCAAAGTCCATTTGAGATCCCTGGAAATACTCCACACACAAATCAGGCTTTATCTTCCAAATTCTAGCTTATCTTGATGTATTTCCGGGTTTTAAAAATGTTGGATTTGGGAGAAGCACTGATGTAGAATCATTGTGTTCCTATCCAAGGAGCCCTCTCTCTCTCTCTCTCCCCGCCTCCACATTGGCTAGAAGGAAAACATGGAGGCATGCAATGCAAACTGTTTCCAAAAGAAAACCCAAGAGCAGAGGGTAGGGGCTGCTTCCCTCAGATGTCTTGAGTGTAATTTGAAGTGGCTTTGCTCAACATTTACCCTGCAGCATGAAGCTACGTGTGAATAACCCCCTGGCACAGAAGTTAAGCTAACAGGCCTGTAATTTCCTGGATCCCCCCTGGAAAATCGGTGTCACATTAAAATCGGTGTCACATTAACTACTTTCCAGTCCTCTGGTACAGAGCCTGATTGTCGGGACAAGTTACATATTTTTGCTAGATCAGCAATTTCATATTTGAGTTCCTTCAGAACTCTTGGGTGGGTTCCATCTGGCCCTGGAGATTTGATTACTTTTAGTTTTTCAAGACAGTTTAGAACAACTTCCCTTATCACCTCAAATTGACCCAGCTCTTCAGCCTCTGAGCCTGAGAAGCTCAGTTCTGGAGATGGTATATGGTCAATATTCTCCACTGTGAAGATAGATGCAAATAACTCATTCAGCTTTTCTGCAATCTGCTTATACTCTTTAATAATCCCTTTCATGCCCTCATCATCTAAGGGTCCAACTGCCTCCCTGGCAGGTTTTCTGCTGCTGATATATTTATGTCATCCTAAAATTCTTCCGATCCAGAGGAAGCCACTATATACCTGCAGCCCTTAAATTTTTTGAAGCCAAGCCACTGGCGCAACTCCTCTATGGTGCCCAACTGGTGCCCAACTTTTTTCCATCTTTGCTCTACTGGAGCTTGTACAGTCCAAGTTCCTAAGGACAGTTTTCCAAGTATCATGGTGTGTCTCTAACACTAGTCTATGTCTGGAGACAGGTCTAGTGAAAGTGGAGGCCAGAGTGGCTGGCAATACTCAAGTACTGGTTAAGGTTATCCCTCATCCCACTGGGTGTGTTGCCTTTGTTGGCAGCTGGGACTTGCATTTGTGTCCTTTTAAGAAGAGTCAGTGGAGTTGTTGAGGCAGGTGTAGGTGGGTGTGTCAGGTATGGTTGATATGGTGTGTTACCAGGCAGAATGCAGCCAAAGGTGATCTGGTGGTGTGGCCATGGAGTGTGGGTAGGAGGCTAGAGTGTCGATGGGCATGGTCCCCTCTAGGCACTAGCAACTATGGGCATCCGGGTGAATGACTAGCCCAGATATGATTGTAGGTTAAATATCCTAATAGTGTGGAACTTAGCCAGGATTCCCACCGCACTTGTGTTCTCATGTTCACACTAAATGGTCAACCCCATTTAACCAGGATTAACACAGTTGTGAGAATGCAGCCTCAGTAACACAAGGCAGCTGGTATATAGTGAGAGAGCTCATCAGGTCCAACTGTGATTCCAAGAAATTAATTATCAGCATGGCTCCCAGTTCCTTTCTGAGCAGCCAGTCCTAGGATGAAAAATAGTGCAACTTCTGTAAAATAAAAGGAAGCCAAATCTAGAACATTAATGAAGAATCAAACCCCATCACATTTCTCACGGGGCAGCCCAGATACTTTTCTAACACTGAAATGTGTTGACATGGTAAAGGAAACGTAAAGTAAATGTACTGAAATATATGTAGGAGCAAGCAGGGGGAGGGAAATGCGCTGTAAGCAACATGAACCAAAATGGCTAAATATAGCATGGAATCTTCTACACTGCAGATGTGGTTAGAATGAGAAAGTAGGAAAGTAGACGAGTAACCTATTTTGAAATTTTCAGCTCTTTGTAACCCACATAAGAAAAACGTAAGGTGAAAGCAACTGAAAATTCATTACTAGCCTCTAAAGACATAGTAAGTGACTGTGATTACTATGAAGTGGGACCCTGTTATGGGAGACCCCTGGGGAAAAATTTCAGCTGACTCAGGATCTTCAGCTGACAAAGCAAAGACAGCTGAAGAATTCATGGAGGCCATTGAAAGCTTGGTGTTGCAGCTCCCTCCAGTGACTGTAGCATGCAGTGTCATCATTGTGTACATATTTATTCCAAATAGGATTTTAAGTCTTCAGTTTAAGATCCCTCATACACTAAAAAGCAGGGAAATTACAGATTGGCACCTGCTTTAAACTCCATGATATGTAAGCATTAAATATGTTCTACAGTCTCACATACGGAGCCCTTGGTGAAGGGAGGAAGCCTCGAAAAGCTTATCTCCCCTGCAAGCAATCCTTTCCTTGTCGTTGGGTAGGCGGATACCCCGCCCAGATGACTGCCAGCTTTTGCCAGCAGCAGGGAGGTTTAGGGACCAGGAGGCCCCCAGAATTCCTATAATGCATTGTGCAAATGTGCAGTGCATTATAGGGAGTTGTTTGATGATGCCGGCCAGGAGTCTGCTGGTGTGTGGGTGCCTCATGGAGCTGCGTGGCACCGACACATGACCAGTTAGCCTGGGCAAATTGTGCATTTCTGCTCTTAACACAGGCGAACAGCTGGGGGTGAACAGCTGGGGCTCTCTTGTGGGTTTGCTGCCATGCCACATGCAAGCAAAATCAGGCTGGGCTTCCCTAGCCTGGCTTTGCCTCAGCGTAAGAACAGCCTCACTGTATTTGCTTTCAACTAGATTTTCATGCAACCACGCTTTCCCTTCGTCTTTAATAATATAGGACACTACTTTATACCTAGTCAGGCCATTGGTTCATCTGGCTCAGTCTTGTTTACACTTACTGGCAGTGGCTCTCCAAGGCTTGAATTTACTGTCCCCTTTTGGCCCTAATCCTCTTCCTCTGCAGGTTGCAGGCAACAGCAAACCTGGGTTTTCGTAAGATTATCCTTAATTCCTGAATTCTGTCAACAAGCCTCTTCCAAATCTTATCTTAAACTGGAATGTTTAACTCTTGGCATGTTTAAATTCAACCACCAGGGCACCATGAAGCCTGGTGGCAGTGAGTCCTTTTTCTTCCCAAATTTAGTTATCATCACATCAGCCTGGCCAGCTGCTGCCAGAGTCCACAGAGGTACAGCTGGAGGAGGTGTCAGTCATTTAAACTTTTGTGTGCAGAATTTTGTGTAACACATGGAGGAAAATTCTTCTAGGCTGAATCCTGATTTAGACTGGGCCCTCCCACAACACACACTGTTTGACCGGGGAGCAGGTTTCATTCGCACCACCCCATTCAACAGCATGAGGGGACCAATCTGGAGTGGGGTTTAGGAGGGGGGACAAAGTGTTTAAGCCCCCTCCACCCACCATAGTCCCAATATAGATTTGGGCCCTGTGTGCACTATTTTACACAGGAAAAACACAATACAATAGAGATGCCTAGTGCATGCTCAGCGTAATGAGCAGTTTGACCCTAAAATTACACATTTCAGGTATGTTATTTACTGGCAACATAAAAATGGTAGGAAATACATTTTTCTTATTCCTCCAGACAAAATATTTAAACTTCTATAATTCAAGATATCTTTCATCCAGTTTCTGTGAAATGTAGTACAACTGACCAAGGAGATTTTACATACCAATTTTCATATTAATAGGAATAGTATTAGCAATAGATTTGTTGCACTTTTTAATGGTAAAATGGTGGTTTTTTTAAGTGTTCATGATGACACAGTTGGTACTTGGCTCTATAATACTTGCCTGCAGGGTAGAACAACACATGCAAATACTGGTAAGAGAACTGAACAGGCTGCTTATTCTAAGGAAAAGCAGCTTTAGGAGAGAGTCATTTTCAGCAAAAAAGCAATGAGAATTTCCCCCACCAGCTACCTTTTCACTGTAACTCCCCACTAGCCACTCTCCCCACCATAAAGTTCCAATTATGTGTTTGCATGTGGTTCCACCTATAGAATAAGGACTTCTTGGAATGTCTGTAGGAGTTTATATCCTGCCTTTCAGCCCACAAAAGGGCCTCCATAAGGTTACAACTAAAAATCCATATACTTCAATAAAAATAGAGAATTAATAATTCAAACAACTTAGAACAAGAAGAGTCATAAGAAGGAAGAAAAAATCCAGCAGGAGAAAAATAAATTAAAACATGTAGTGAAATAAACATGTCTAAATGAGGAGTGTATCCAGAAGGAGAAATACTCCATTTTTAGCTGCTGCACAATTTCACAGTGCCATCTACTGGCAATCTGCTGCCAATCCATGATGAGACTAATGGAGAGATTGGTAGCAAATGACCAGGAGATGGTAAATTGCATGGTGGCCAGTACGTCAACTGAAGGCTAAGGAAAAAAGTGGTAAGAACTTCTGTTTTAAAACAGAGTATTTCTCCATCTCAAAACATCCCAGGTGTAGAAAAAACTCCAAGTAGGCTTCAAGGGACAGGAAGTTCCACTGTCTGAGGTCTGCAACCAGGAAGGCCCTGTCATGTGTCCAAATGATTTCTCAAGATGGAGAACAGAGAGCAGACCTCTGATGATGAACAAAGTACATTGGCAGATGTGTATGGGCTGTGATGGCCCCTTGTATCCTGGTCCTATACTGTATTTAAAGCTTTAGAGTTGTCATATGATTTTGTATAAAGCAAGATCTGAGGCAATTTTGAGAGATCTTGCTGGACAAAACACAAGGGAAGTGAAAATAATTAGGATTAGTGAAATATGGACAGAGGCAGCCCCTCTAGTTTCCACCAAATACTGCCAAGAGTGAAATTCAAGACAAACTTTCCACTCAGGAAATGCCTGTTGGAATTTGAAGGGTACCTAAAGGAAATTTAGATAATATTAGAAAACTCTGAGGGAGATTTCATGCCTCTCAAGAAGTAAATCTCAATATACTCAACTACTAAAACAGTTATAAACCAGTTATTGCAAAGAGATATTCCAGTTCCTCAAATATGCATAATAGTGTACTTTAAAAGTTGTTGTTGTTATTGTTCTGCTTTTTAACAAAAAGTTTTCAAAGCAGTTTACATAGAAAAAGAATAAGAAAGTTTCCTGCCCCAAAGGGCTCACTCTGAGAAAACTCTCTGAAAGTCATAGACAGGAGCAGAGCAAGAGAGGCAAGTAGATGGAAGCTGATTACAGGCCCTGAACTGGGAAGGGTGGAGATTCACATCACTGATTAGTTTTGTCCTTTTCATGACACCTGGACTAGTATCTTTGGGCTACTCCTAGATCTATTTTCTGTGCCAGAATACCCATATTGAAAGGGAGGGAGTCACTGGAGGTCACTTTTGCAAAGTGTGTCTGATGACAAAGCTGTTCTGATTTACCAACCAAAAGTTATTATCTTTAGCTCTTCAGGGCTGTACTACCTCAGTGAGCTCTTTGTCAGGCCTTTGTAAGCAAAGTGTGCACACATTCAGGTGTAGGTAGATAAGAAGTGGAGGACCAGAGGAGCATTTGAGAATGGCTCAGGGTCAAGTGCCTAGTTACAATCAGGCTGTGGGTCAGAGTCAGAAAGCATAGGCAGGGCTGGGCTGTAATCAAGCCCCAAGCAAATCAGTTAAGCAGAAGCAGGGTGAGGCAAGGCGTGGCAAGGCTGCTGCTTCTATTGCTCAGACTGCCAGCTTGACCTATAGGCAAGGGCTTTATAGAGGCAAGGGCAAGCTGACAGGGCCCAGAGTGCACCTTTGGACCATGAGGTTTTAATTCCTCTGCCCCAAGTTACTGATGAGCTAGGTACAGGAGGAAAGAGACCAGAGAACAGCTACAGGGAGACCCAGTTTGTTTGTTTGTTTGTCTGTCTGTCTGTCTCTCTGGCTGCATTCCTATGTAATGTGGAACCACAGTTGAATGGGCCTGCGGTTCCATGGATGTTACGTCCAAATGTGGACAACCTGGATTGTGCGCAGTGACAAAAAGCAAGGGTTCAGATCTGGCACTTCAATCTGAACCTTTGGGTTGTAGTGAGTTTTCGTTGTAGCAACCTGAGCTTCCAGACAGCCTGTGCTACTTCCCCTGGAACCAGAGTTGAGGGAGGAAGCTCCTCCCTCAACTCTGGCATGATAGGCTCTCCATTATGTACAAATTTTGGATGGGAGAGTGGGGGGGAGGAGGGCATGAAACCATAGGTCCATTGGAAGTGTGGTCCTGCATTACATGCGAATGTGGCTGCTTCCCACACACAGAGACAGATCATTATTATCATCTTTATTATATTTCTCTCTCTCTCTCTCTCTCTCTCACACACACACACACACACACACACACACACCATTATTATATTTTATTCTGTTTTTAACAAGTTTTCAAAGCAGTTTACATAGAAAGAGAATGGGGGAAAGCAAGGTTCCTTGCTCCAAAGGGCTCACTCTGAGAAAACTGTGAAAGTTATAGACAGGAGTGGAGCAAGATAGGCAAGTAGATGGAAGCAAGTAGAGGGAAGACACAGAATGAAGCTCTCCACATAAGCAGTGTGGAGAACCTTAGAGGGCTCTGTGGGGAGAGCGGGCTTGGCCCACTTCCTGCAGACAAGTGAAGAGCCTGCCCTGGGTGGTTGGATCTGCCACCCACATGACTACAAGCCCCGGTAGGGGCTGCAAGGATCGGGGGCCACCCAGCCCCCGGAAATCCCAGGATGTCTCACACAAGTGTGCGGGGCATTCTGGGGAGACCCCCGAGGCCAGGAAGCTTCTTGTAGCCTCCCAGTTGGGTGTCTACTTGTGAGTCGCTGCACCGCGGCATCCCACAATTGGGGAAATGAGGTTAGTAATCTCATTTAAGGGGAGGGCTACTTTGGTGGGCTAGCTGCCATCGAACCACCAGGCTCACCCGCGAGCCCAGTGGTTCTCACGATGCGGGGAAACCAGGCTGGGCTCCTTTAGCCCAGTTTCCCCCCATCATGAGAATAGCCTCAGTGTCTTACACTTTGTGTGGGGCTGCCCATGATGGAACCTACTGATGGTGCTGAACACAACTGGTGACCTCATAAGAAGGTGGGCGACAGAGTCAGTTTCTGAGCCTCAATAAAGGAAAGAGAGGTGCCAGCACTCCCCAAGGGAAGCATGTTGTCAGTAGTCAATCACAGTCCTGCCCAGTCCTGTGGAGCCATGATGAGGCAGGTCCAGTAAGCAGTCTGGTTCTAATAGGGAAGTAATTTACTAGCTAGAGTTGAAACTACAGCCAAAATTTCCAGCAGGGCCAGCCCACTAATGACATGTGAGAAGGTGACAGGTGGCAGACTGTTGGCAGGTGGCACTGCACATGACCCCTGCACCCACCTCCACTGGCCACCCCACTGCTCTGTTAGCCAGCCACTGGCTACATTGTCTGACACTACTTGGAGGTGGCAGTGCAATTCTTGCTGCTCCTCATCCTCATCCCACCCCCTGGCTTTTCAAAAGGGAATGGAGCACAAAGGAGTGTGAGAGAGTCAGCCACTTTCCTTACATAGGAACCATAGGAGACCATTGGTCCATCTAGCTCAGTATTGTCTACACAGATTGGCAGCGGCTTCTCCAAGGTTGCAGGCAGGAATCTCTCTCAGCCCTATCTTGGAGAAGCCAGGGAGGGAAATTGGAACCTAGATGCTCTTCCCAGAGCAGCTCCATCCCCTGAGGGGAAGATCTTACAGTGCTCACTCATCAAGTCTCCCATTCATATGCAACCAGGGTGGACGCTGCTTAGTTAAGGGTACAAGTCATGCTTGCTACCACAAGACCAACTGCTCCTCCTTCTTCACCCATCCTTAGGTTCCATCCCCCACCCTTTGTGTTTTGAAAAATGGAAGTGCAGAAGGAGAAGCGGCAGCAGAAGCAGCTACGAGGTAAGGGGAGATTGTCTGGGAGGGAATTGGCATGTTGCATGCTTTGCATGCTGCAGGCTGGGGAAAAGAAGTTTCTGTGGATGAGGATGGGGAAATTGGTGTATGGCTCACTCTGCATGCCACAAGAATGGAGCGGGGGGGGGGGGTCTGGAGCAGCCCACCATGCCCCCTCAGGCACTGGTGGGAGGAACTTGGCCCAGCCTCCCCAGAGGGCAAGGAGGCAGGCGGTGCAGGAAGCAAGAGGACAGAATAAATTCCAGGATCAAGATCTTGGAGAACAAAGCCAGTGGTCAGACAGAAGTCCCAGAGATGGCCAGGACGTTCCAACTCTTCTGTTGGAACTTTACACTGCTTGCATGTGCAGTCTTTGTACAGTGTATCCAGATATATATGTACATTCAGCTATTCACACATTATTTTCAACACCCACAGAGCAATAGGTACAATCTGTAACTTATATTTAAGGGGTCCAGTCCCTGGGTTTACTTTTTAGGATACATGCATGTACCATTCATATAAAAATATGTACAGGCATCTGTACAACATAATGTATGGAAAGTTCTACTGTCTCAGCTTGAACTGCAGAGAGGAGAATTGGTCTTGTGGTAGCAAGCATGACTTACGCCTAGCTAAGCAGGGTATACCCTGATTGCATCTGAATGGGAGACCACATGTGAGCACTGTAAGATATTCCCCTCAGGGGATGGAGCCTCTCTGAGAAGAGCAGAAGGTTCCAAGTTCCCCTCCCTGGCTCCTTCAAGATAGGGCTGAGAGAGATTCCGGCCTGCAACCCTGGAAAAGCCACTGCCAGTCTGTGTAGACGATACTGAGCTAGATGTATACTGACCTAGATGTATATGGCAGCTCCCTATGTTCCTATGTAACTGGACCTTTATGCTCCTCCTGGCCCTGATACTCCCTCCCAGGTTCCACTCCCTTGCTTAAGAGTGAAGAAGAGTGTTAGAGCAGCAGTCCTTGAGCCTGAGACACAGTGGCCGCTTGGTTAATTCTTACCTAGAGAACTGGTGAGCAGGTACTAGGGAGCACAAGGATTCTGTTATGGAAGACCTGGCTGGTCCCTTGGGAGATCTGGCTCAAGAGGCACTGTCTCTTGAGTCCCCATCCGGGAGTCTCGGGCTCCTGGCCATCAGGCCTAGACCCAGCACCTTCACAGCCAGCACCATCAATCCTGACCGGGCAAGCTCCTCAAGCTCCGTGTCATGACAGTTATATGTTAAGTATGTGGCAGCAGGGTGCTCACTCTCCCACTTGGGAGAGAGACTCCGCTTCCCAGAAACAACATTGGATAAAAAGACTGCTTTCTCAGCATTAGGGGGGAAATAGTACTTTTTGACATCAGCTGGCATTACATTAATGCTCACCCTCAGTTCAGATCTATTTGCACGCCTGGCAAATGACACTATGTAAAGAACTCTGAAGTAAAGATGGGGATTGTTAGAATGGTTGCTGGTGTCAGAAATGCACAGCTTCCATGCACAACAATGGGAACAGGCAGGCGCGGAGCCCACCGCCACGCCCCTAGCCCCACCCCCTGCACCAGCAGTTAGCCACTCCCCCTACATCTGACATCAGACATGGGGGGGCGTATCTGGGGCATGAGGCACAGGAAGAGAAGTAGGAGGTAGGGCCTGAGATGGATGTGGAAGAGGCATCAGGCAGACTTGTGGTTCCCAAGGGATGGAGAGAGAGGAGAAGTAGACTGGGGCAAAGGAAATAGGGAAAGAAGATGGGGCTGGCACCTTGGCCATTCACTCAGTGACAATTAATCTTTTGTGGCCAAATTTTCATATGTATTCCCACTCACGGGTAGAGGGGAGATTTGAAAGGTAAAGTGTGATTTGTAGTGACTTGTAAAGGCAGTGTTGCCAACTTTTGAAATGAAAAAATGATCCTTAGTTGGATCTCTGATGCTGAAACCTAGACCAGGTCCAGTAGTAGAGCCAGAAAGAGGAGGTCAGCAGTTTTTGGCAGTTCTGGGGACAAAGTTCAGGACAAAAAATTGTCCATCCACCATACAGCATACAGATGTGGGGTAGGGTGGGGTCTGGGGAGAAAGAAGAGCTTTGTCCCAAAGACCAAAGCAAATCTGTCAACTTTAAAAAAATGTTTGGCTGGATACCCTGTCCAAAGCTCTTGTCAGAGCAGGGACATGGGCAGTCACCACTGGACAGCACAGAGTCTGAAGTCAGCACTGGGAGTCAGACACAGTAACCAGGAACCAGATCAGGAAGCAAAGCCAAGAGCTGAAGACCAAATCACAGACAAAGCCGAGCAGACAAACTGCAATCAGAAGGCAAAACTGCAGAAGCCTACACAGCAGGGCCAGGAAGATCTTGATATTCAAGCAAGGCCTTGGTCCCAACAGTATTATTTATTTGTTATGGTCATAGACCAGCAAAAATATAGAACCAGTATACAATCTTACAGTCCCAACAGTAGGCCTTTAAACCTTTCTTTTTCAGGAAGGCTCCAAAAGCTACCCTGGCTGGCTAGGGCCAGTCCAGGGCCTGAAAGTTCTGTGTTGACGTTCAGCCGTCTACCATAAGGTGCAGCTATATAAAGAAAATGCAGCTTTCAACTTCTATCCAGTTCCTGACATCACCAAGAGACTTGCTCCAGCCCATGTCACATTGGGAACTCCGAGATAAATGTTAGCAGACCTGCTCATTTTGCCGTTTGGGGGTGCTTCAGTGTACCTCCTAAACTTAAGCGCCAGCCATTTTGACCCGAGTTCAAATCCCCATTCAGCCATGAAACTTGCTGGGTGACTCTGAGCCAGTCACTTATCTCTCAGCCTAACCCACCTCACAAGTTTGTTTTGCTTTTGAGGATAAACATAACCATGTACACCATTTTGGGCTCCTTGGGATATAAATGAAACAAAATAAAAATAAAACAAAACATTCTTTCTTTATATTTGCTTAGAAGAGAAACATTAGCTGCATTCAAGGTAAAAGGTTGTTCTGGCAAAGTGCTTCCCTAATAGGCAGTCCTCAGGTCTATTTGCAAAAGACTTGCAAAAGCCAAAGGTAATGCCCCTCGCTGATTGCATTATGGCACAAGCAGGATAAATGCAGAACAGACCCATCTTAGAGTTGCAAAAGGAACAAAGGAGAAAGGAATGCAGGCTCTCTTCCTTCTAGTCTGATAAAAGTCTTCAAAGCTGAGTCAGACTCTCTACCTATCTATTCCTCCCCATCTTTATCAGAATTGGGCCAGTACAGGCCAGAATGGTGATGTTTCCTCCTCGCTTCTCTTTGTTCAACAATCTCCCTTTTTGCTCCAACAATTTCTTTTTTTTGAATATGTCAAGGGGCATACAGGAAGAAGCCACCCAGACATAACCTAATCAGTTACCAATAACATTGTTGGGAGCAGGAGTTTCCAAACTCAATCAAGGATAATCTAAGGATTTGTCCCTATAGTAATGCAGGAGTGGGGGGAGCAAAAGGGTAGTTTCTACCTTTAATTTCCAGGTGGCAGGGACAGCGGAGGTGGTGATGGTCATGGCGGAGACATCAGTGGGAGCTCCTCCAACTCCACTGCTGACCGGCCTCCTAAATGACAGCTCAGACAGGCTGTGGCCCAGTTTGGGCCTGTGCGCATCTGTGGAGGCCATTTTTGTGACCTCCATGCCTGTGCAGAGGTCATGGAAATGGCCTCCGTGCTTGCACATTGGCCTGAATTGGGCCACAGCTAGCCTGAGCTGTCATTTGGGAGGCCATAAGGGGGTGGGTTTGAAGGAGCCCCCACTGCCACTGTCAGTGTTTCTGCCACTGTTGCCTCTGCAATTCCAGATGTCCCAGCTACCTGGAAATTACTATACTTTTGCACACACACACACACATGCACGCACAACACACCCAGCATTACTATAGGGAATCCCACTTTACTTGTAAAGATGAATCCTCTCTGGATTCCCCTTTACAAGTATACCCCCAAGCTGGCCCGCAAACTGGTTGTTAGAACCAGTCCAGGTCCAGTTCAAACCAAACTAGCCCTCCGCTTTGTGGGGCCGGTCTGGTTCAAATTCAGACTGCCTAAACTAGGCTGGTTCGATTTGAACTGTGGTTGGCATCAAGCTGGCTTGCACATCCCTACCCCACCGTGGCCAGCTTCACACATCATGGTCTCTCTCTTAACCACTGCCCTCGCTCGCTGCTCACCACCTAAGCCCCACAGAAATACAAGCAGGTATGGACCCCGCTCTAAAAGCAGTGAAGACCACTGTCTTATGTTGCTGCCTGTCTTGCCTTATCGTCATGGGTGGCTCATGGTACTTAACAACACACCCTCTCAAAACATCAGCAACAATAGTACAAGAGGTGGAGACTGCAGTATTTTGACTCTGACATTTACAATTTTAGACTGTTCTTCAGAGTACAGGACATGTATTGTAACTCCTTTGACTTGCAAAGTGAGCCATTTGTCAGCTGCACTGGCTCCCAGTCCATTTCTGGGCCCAATTCAAAGTGCTGATTTTAACCTTTAAAGCTCTAAATGGCTTGGGACCGGGTTACCTGAGAGAGCGCCTTGCCCCATATGTCCCAAGCTGAACCTTAAGATCTTCGCAGGGCCCCCTCCGGGGGCTCCTGCCAAATGAGATGAAGCAGGTAGCTATCAGGGAGAGGGCCTTTTTGGTGGTTGCACGCCATTTATGGAATAGCCTCTCCAGTGAGGTTTGCCTGGCTTCATCACTTTGTTCTTTTGGATGCCAGGTGAAGACAGGCATCTTTTTGTTCACACAGGCCTTTTAAATTCGGGTTTTTAAATTCAGGTTTTCATATCTGTTCTGATTTTTAACTAATTTAAAATGAGTTTTTAAGCTGTTTTGTATTGCATTTTGTATTTTCTTTTTACCTTTTGGGGGGGGCTGTTATCATTTAATGTGTTATGTATTTTTATTGTATGTTTTAATCCTCTGTTGTGAGTCGCCCAGAGAACAATTTGTTATGGAGCAGCTAACAAAGTTTGTTTGTTTGTTTGTTTGTTTGTTTATTGTCTTTCACAGTATCTTTATCTCTTTCATTTGTTATCTGCCTTCATATTTCTTTAGTGTGCGTGACCAATTAATTTTCCTGAGCTTACTGAAATGTTACGGATTTGAACACTGAAAGAAAATGTCATAAAGGGGGAACAAATCATCATTTGGCGACACTTCCCCTATTTGTCCCTGTGCCACTACCCGCTTGGTTCCCCCCTCTCCTTTCTTTTCACTTTCTTTTTTCTATCTTATCTTTTTCCCTATGCATTTATCTTCTGTTGTGTTGATAGCGAAGAAAAATTAAATACTGAAATCTTCCCCTCCCAACCTGTACATTCTGTCCTATACTCTCCCCCGCTTCTGTTAATATACAATCCAACTCCTTGGGGCCAGGTCCCACCCATGTCCGAGAAGCCAGCTAAAGGGAGGATCATGTTTAGCTTTTTAAGCATCTGGCTTGCAAACTCTGGACTGATGTCATCACATTCTTTGCCAGCTGATTGGCTGGTTGCCAGGCCCTCCATCTGTCAGAGGCCCATAGAATTCATGGATCTTTATTCAAGGCTTTTTTCTCCCCTATTCTTTTTCTGACCCTTCTTTTTCATGTGTGGTTGTACACATGAAAAATGTACAACCACACTGTCTACAAATTTTCACTATGAACTAAATTATAGGATCAGAACACCTTCAATTTAAAAGAAGAGGAAAGGTATTCACAAATTCACTCAAGCTTGCACCAAAAACCATGGAAATGGTAAGGTGCTTGTTTTAACTTCTAAGCAGCAAACATTCTATAATCTCATACAGGGGCGTAGCAAGGTTGGAGTGGGCCCAGAGACAAGATTTTAAAATGGCCCCCCCTTACTGAAGCTCAGCTCATGAAGTAAAGAAATCTTAAATGAGGCTGAATAGTGGTAACAAAAAGCAGAGTATAATATATAAATTTATTTATATCCTATGTGCCACAATAGAATATCATCCTAAATTATTTTTTGAAGGGTTTTGTCAATTGTGGACGATGCAAGTCATTGAATGGTACTAGAGAAAGACCTGTTGTTCTGGTAGCTCCAGGTCTTAACACTCACATCACTTTCAGAGGATGAATACAACTGAAGGAAGCCCGGGCGGGTGTGCGGCTGGGGGAGTCAGTCATGTGACTTGCCTCTGGGGGGCCCCCAAGGCAGTGCGCCCCCCAGACAATTGTCTCCCCTTGCCCTATTATAGTTACGCCCCTGATCTCATATATTGTATAGTTTAGCCTCCATGCATCGACAATTTCTCTTCATCTTGCAGCTCCAGCCCTCTGCATGTTGAAGATAACACCTAACTGTCCTCTTAATCTGAATTTTTTTTATTCTATCATTTTCTTGTTTTTTTGAAAAGGAAATTCATAGAATTACATTTCATCTCAAGAAAGCAAAGAGCAAAATATATTTTAAAATGGTTACATTTATAGGTATTGAAAACACTGTGTATATTATCTCAGTGACCTTTACTACATGTGACTACATGTGCGAGCACTGTAAGATCCCTTAGGGGATGAAGCTGCTCTGGGAAGAGCATCTACGTGCTTGCATGCAGAAGGTTCCAAGTTCCCTCCCTGGCATCTCCAAGATAGGGCTGAGAGAGACTCCTGCCTGCAACCTTGGAGAAGCTGCTGCCAGTCTGTGTAGACAATACTGAGCCAGATGGACCAAAGGCCTGACTTGGTATATGGTAGCTTCCTAGGTACCTATTTACTTCACGCCTGTAAGGCAGGTCACTTTTTTAAAAAAAATCCTTATTATTCCTGTTTTTCTTACCTCCAAAAGCCACCTTTTCTAAGTTCCAGAACTTTTCTAGACATAAACAGCCATAAAAAGTTATTGTTATTGCCATATTGCTCCATTTGGAAGGCCAAAGACGAGATTGAATGGTTTACAATAACCCCAGCAAGCAGTCCCCTACTGTCACATACAGCAGTGCAAATCAAGTGAATCCATTGCAGAGATCTCAGTCAAAACAAACACAAAGCAGATCACTTCAGAAAGAGATACAAGCCGGAGACTACAAGTGAAGTCACAATTCAGAGTACAGTAAAAGTCAAAGAATGAAACACATTTTATACATAGGGAATAGAGACAGTGGGATGGTTCAGACAATACGATGCTGGACAACCACCCACTGCATAATCAGGAGTGAAGATACACATATCTCCCCTCCTCACCCAGCATGCCTTGCCTACATAGTCATGAGGAGATGGCATGCCCAAACCACCCCTACACACACAGTTGATATACTACTTTTTAAAAAGTCAATCAGCCTTGTGATTAATCTAATCACAGTTCAGGCACTCCAGCCCCAACACAACTGTGTGGTAGTGGGGGAAGAGCATTAATAGGGCAGAAATGTGCACCCTTGTGGCTGATTGTGTAGTGGTGGCAGTATTGTCCATACTGGCCCAGAGATGACCTGAAAGATGTGGATTCTCTCTTGGAAGCATCTGCCCAGGGGCTGAGTGGGGGGCTTGGCGGCAGCCCAGGGAGAGACTGGCGCTTGCCCGTGCTAGCCACACAGCCTGGTTGGAAATCCCTAATGTATAGAATCTGCTTACTGTATAACTTTAGGAAATATCCGTGTTCATTGTTCATAATTTTAATCAGTTCTTTTTCTACATTTAGTTATGTTCAACTAAGGATATCAAGTAAAATAATGGTGGTCTAAAGATGTTGCTTTTGACTTAATGGAAGTCAAAGACTTTTTGACCAAATGTTTTTGCATTTGGCAAAACTTATTTAATAACTAGCTGGGCCGGGCACAGAGCATCTGCGCCTCTAGTTTTCCCCGCCTGCCTGCCTGCCGCTGCTGATTTCCTTCCCAGCCTGCCCGCTGCCATTGCTTTCTCCCCCACCCACCCCCGCCGCCATTTTCTCCTGCCCACCGCCGCTGCCGTTTTGTCCCCTCCACCATCGTTTTGTTTCCCACCTCACCTCTGGCACCAGCACTTTCCTCTTCCCCTGCCGGCAGCTTGCTTGCAAACTCTTGCGAGAGCTGCCACACATGAAATTTGCCCCCCCATAAGCAATTGTTCTCTGGGCGGCTCACAACACAACATTAAAACATGAGATAAAAACAAACACATTAAATCATAACAGACCAAAAGGGAAAAAAGAAAATACAAAAACAATACATAGCAATTTCAAAACTCTTTAAAAATCAGTTAAAAGTCCAATTTTGAAATCAAAACCTAAAAGGCCTGAGCGAACAAAAAGGTCTTTATCTGGAGCTTTCCCAGACAGGGCTTCCAGCTCTTGGGAGTATATGATGAGCAAAGCCACTTCGAATTACATGCACGGCATGAGGGATGCAGCCCCTCCCCTCTGCTCTCCGGTTTTCTTTTTGTGCAGGTGCACATTGCATGCCTCCATATTTTCCTTCTAGCCAATGCGGGAGGTGGGGGGTGGGAGAGTGTGTGTGCTGGGAGCTCCATGGGGAGGAACACAATGTTGCCTTCAAAACCTTGTGTCCTAGATTGGGAGTATTTGTATACACTAACAGATTTCTTCCCTTTCCCCCAACACATGTGTGGTGTGCTTTACATCAGTTTTAAAACCTCTTTTTAACTAGTGAAAACCTTAAGTGAGCAGACTAATATTGTTCAAAAAAAGTCAACGTGAGCAGAGGTTTTGTAACTAGAACTTTCAAAGAGTTTGCTTCCTGAAAACTGTTTTTTCCACTCTTCTCATACCTAAGCAAGGCAGCTCTTATCATGTTAATGATTCTATTATCATGTTAATGACTTTATGCCAGTGCCTCTCTCTACTTGCCCAGGGGTTTTCAGGAAAGCTCACTTAAAACCAGGATTTTAAAAACCTGGACATACATCAAGACAAGCTAGAATTCAGAAGAGAAAGCCTGATTTCTGTGTGGGGTGCTTCCAAAGATCTTGAATGGACTTTGGGTAAATCACACATAAGTCTGGCTTATGTGTGAATGCAGTGCACACACTCTCTTTTGGAGGAGATTCACAGTAACATCCCTGTCTGTAAAGGCTCTTGGTGTCTAAAAGAACAAAGTAATGAAACCAGGCGAACCTCACTGGGGAGGCTATTCCATAAACGGGTTGCAGCCACTGAAAAGGCCTTCTCCCTAGTAGCCACCTGCCTCACCTCATTTGGCAAGGGCACCTGGAGGAGGGTCTCCGAAGAAGCTTTTAAGGTGCAGGTTGGGGCATATGGGGCAAGGTGTTCTCAGGTAACTCTGCCCCAAGCAATTTAGGATTTTAAAGTAAAACCAGCCTTTGAACTGGGCCCGGAAATGGAGTGGGAGCCAGTGCAGCTGATGAAGCACTGGCAAAATATGCTCAAAATGTCCAGTCCTAGTTAATACTCTTACAGCCCTAATTTGTACCAGATACATTTTCTGGACCATTTTCAAAGGCAGCCAAAGGTACAATGCATTGCAGTAATAAAAGTGAGCGGTTACCAGAGCAAGAGTAACTGTGGTCAAGCTATCTCTGTCCAGGTGAGATTACAGTTGATGTATCAGCCAAAGCTAATAAAAGGCGCTCCAAGCCACAGAGGCCACTTGAGCCTCTAGTTACAGTGCTGGATCAATGAGCACCCTCAAGCTGTGAACCTGGTCCAAGGATCTAGGTAGGGTGTGTCTGGACTGTCTGGAACTGGTCAGCCACTACATGCTCAAACACCTTGCCCATGAAGGGAATATTGGCCTATATTTGTTTACATCCGCTGTGTCCAATCTAATTTTCTTTAGAAGTGGTTGAATAATAGCTTCCTTCGACAGAGCTGGGACCACTCTCTCTCTCGATGAGGCAATTAGAACCTGCTGGATCCAGCTAAAAATTCCCTCCCTACTAGATTTAATAAGCCATGAAGGACAAGGGTCAAGCATGCATGTGCTCAGCCGAACACGACTAAACACCTTGTCCACATCCTCGGGGACCAATAATTGAAACTCCTCCAGCAAAACTAGACCAGGTGTTACTCTGGACACCTTTCCCAATGACCCTGCATTAGCCATAGAGTCCAACTCAGGGTGAATGCGAGAGACTTAACCCTCAAAGTGCTGTGCAAATTAGGGATGTGCACAGAACCGCGGAGCTGCAGTCCAGCACTGGGGTGGGGGGTTCCAAATAACGGCGGGGGGGGGGCTTTACTCACCCTCCCAAGAACAGCGCCGTATTTATGTGAGTAAGCGGGCGGCATGCCTCCCTGCCGCCCGCTTCATTCCCCCTCTCGGCGTTCCCTCCGTTCAAATTCTGAATCGGGCGGCAGGGTATCTCCCAGTCCCTGCCGCCCGATTCAAAATTTGAACGGAGGGAACGCCGAGAGGGGGAGTGAAGCGGGCGGCAGGGAGGCATGCCACCCGCTTACTCACATAAATACGGCGCCGTTCTTGGGAGGGTGAGTAAAGCCCCCCCCCCTACTCCTGTGGAACCCCCCACCCGAACCAAAACCACCCCGTGTCCAGACCGGTCTGGAGGCCTTTAGAATGGCCTCCGAACCAGTCCGTGCACATGACTAGTGCAAATGTGTCACAGTGTGCTACCGAGGGTTCTAAACACCTTGCCTGGGCCATATTTTAAAGGCCCTGCACCACTTGGAAAAGTCCCACAGGACAACATTGAGAGGATGCAATGGTGGACCAAAAAAAAATGTTTCTTCTTTTCCATCACTGCAGCAGAATAGGCTCAATAATGAGCTCTAACCTGTGTTTGCTCAGACTCCACTTACATTCCAGCCATCTCCCAGCTTGCTTCATTGCCTCAACTCAGGTATATACCAAGGTGCTGCATGGGCTCTGCTTTGTGGGAGAGGCACTTGGGAATGATCGTGTCAACCACCTGAGCCATTTCTCTATTAGGGATGTGCATGAACCTGTTCAGAGGCCCTTTTACAGGCCTCTGAACAGGTTTGAACACGGGGCCGGTTCGAAGTTCGATGGTGTGCGGGGGGTGGCTTTAAGGGCAGGGATGGGTGCACTTACCCCCCCCCACACACACTGCATTTTCCCCACCAGTGCCCGAGTATGTAAGAGCCCACTGGGGTGGCAGTGTACCTCCCTGCCGCCCCATGCCACCGTTTACCAGATGTCACTAGAAGTAGCAACAGTGGCTGTGAGTGCTATGCCATTAAAGCCATCCCCCCCTCCTGCTGTTGAACCAGACCTTGCTGGTTCCGTGCACATCCCTACTCTCTATTCCAGAGAGCAACTTCAACAGGAGCACCTGCTATACCAGCTGGAGAATCCTGCAGAGCCCTCAGGAATCCATCAGAGTCTCATCAGTCTCCGCAAGCAGACCATTTGTATACCCCCCCCCCTTGCAGAGAGATGTAGCTGCTAAAATTCTAAACCTCCAAAGGAAGTGATCTTACCATGACAAGAGCATAAGTCATTGAAATCATTTTTTAATTCTGTTTATTGTTGTGAGCTGCTCCAAGCAGTAATGTAGTGGGGTATAAATATTTTGATGAATGGTTATTGCGTTAATTATTGTAATTGACTCTTACTTTGGGCCTGGTTTATTTTGATTTAATCATACAGATGTATTTGCAGTTGACTAAGAGTTCCCCTTGTCTTTGAAATGTTGTTGATGATGCAGCCCTAAGCTTCAAAGCATGTAAAAGGGAAAAGCCACATTGGGGGATGCCTGCTTTCCACCATGTCCCATTTCTGGCAATCTGCAGAAATAGGGGATGGGATGACAAAAAGGGCACTTTTGTGGGGAGGTCTCCACAAATCAAGGGATGAAGAAACATTTCTACAAGCATATGGTGGCACCATAACTGGGCAACCCAGTTGTTTCCCAACACCACATGCCAGGGGATTGATATCCAGGGTCTGGGTTGAAAGGCAGCCCCTGGAATTCCTGAATGGCTTTGCTCAATTTTTTGTACAAATTAGTCGGGGAAGGGGGTCCCAGCCCCTTCAGCAGGGACTTCATGGCATTACTCATGAGAAGAACCATCTTGGGGTACACCGGGACAGTGTTTCAAGGGCTGAATCATAAATAATGTGTGACAATGCCCCTTCTCCCAAGGACCACTCTCTCATGAGAATGGCAAGCCATAGAGACAAACATGCAGGCTGGAGGGCTGTTGCCACCCACCCCTCTCACTGGATCCACGCAAGCCACAGGGAAGGCTACCACACCAACACCTTTCCAGGTCACAGCAACTGGCAGACAGCAGGAGTGAAAGTGCTCACCCTGGCAATCTTGTCCTTTGGCACATATGCATGTTGATTTGTGCCCCTGCTTGCCAGGGATCACTGATAATAGGGGCTCCCCTCATCCACAATTCCCTGCTGCAGCCGATCTGCATACACACAATGCCAGTGGCCCCAGCCTGGGAATCTTGAATGTGTTCTAGGAGCCAGCCCCAGTCTTGCCAGACCGAGCCCACAAGGAAATGGCTGGACACATGGAGCGGCCCAGATTCCTTGGGTGTCGGCAGGGATTAAGTGTAGAGGGGGAGGCCAGGAGTATGAGTTCTAGTTTAAAACAGATATACTGGGGGGCCCACATCAACGGGGGCCCCTATAGTTGGATGGCCCAACTCATGAAGGCACAGTCTGATGGAGACCCAAAACTCATGGAGCCTCTGGTCCTCCCCAATGGATTGGTCCTCCCCAGTGGACTAGCCGTCTCCTGAGAGGGCTAATCTCCAGCCAGCAAGCCGACATGGGGGCAGGAATGTGTTGGGGGTTGCTGGACTGCTTTGACCAGGTCTGCCATCTCAAGAACATCCCTTGTCACAGTGGACCAGACCCCAGGATATATGTATTAGGGGTGTACACTAAATTACTTAGGCACCATCCCAAGGGCGGCAAGGGGTTCCTTTAAAAGGAAGCAGGCAGGTCCTACTTGCCCTTCCTGGAAGCCTCCGCCTCCATGCCCCGCCCCACCCCACCCCACCCCATTATGATGCTGTCCTCCTAAAACCAGCCCTGTGAAAGCGGCAGCCTGTGCCACTGTCTCCTTTAAACCACCCGCCGCGGTGACAAGATGCTTCCTGCAGCATCCCTCGTGCAGTGTTGGCAAGCAAATGGCCAGAGGACAGAGCTGCAATGGGGAGGCATGGGACAGCGGAGGCTTCCAGGAGGACCTGCCTGCCTCCTTTTAAAGGAGTCCCTTGCTCCACTCCGCAACTTTTCAGCTACAGGGAGCTGAAGCATTTCAGCGCCTCTTCAAAGAGGTGCCAAAATGATTTGGGCACATCCCTAATATATGCATATATACCTCAAATACATATTCCCTCATAGGAAGTCATCATGATCCCTTCCCAGAGTAACATGAAAATAGTGCCCCTCTTCTCACACACCCCTGTAACCAATAATTGTGCTTTTGTGAGACTGTTTGGCTGTGGGGCTCTTGCTAGTGTTGTGAGGGAAAGGGTTTAAATGCCATTTAAAAGGGTTTATATGCCCTTTCCCTACCAAGAGTGAGGGTCCATGACAAAAAGGCACAATCGCATTGGGAATGACTCCTTGAAGATTGTGGCCAATGGCTGTCACCCTGTTGACACCTTGTCTGCAATCTGGTAACACAAGTGCTACGGAGCTTTCTGGGATGTGGTCTCAGTAGACCAGAGAGAGGGAGAGGCTTCTTTCTCTGCCCTGAAACCAGAGGTTGCCCAACCTGGGTTGGAACATAGTCTGTGGGACGATTCCCAGGTTCAAGAATTAACCTCGGGTTCATCAACCTGTTTGGCTTTATGTGCCAAGGTAGCCACTCACTTACTCACTCACTGACATCAACTGCCCAGACCAAACCCTCAAAGACAGAAACATGCAATTTTCTTAGGTAGATTCTCAATTTTGCTCAGACTACCAAAAAAATCCAAGATCTCAAGGAAAAAACCAGAAAACCCAGAAAAACTCTCTTATTGGAGCACATGAGGAATGAGACCTCACAGAGCTAGAAAAACATAGAAACCTAGGAAGCTACCATATACTAAGTCAGACCATTGGTCTATCTAGTTCAGTATTGTCTTCACAGACTTACAGTGGCTTCTCCAAGGTGGCAGGTGGGAATCTCTCTCTACCCAATCTTGGAGAAGCCAGGGAAGGAACGCGAAACCTTCTGCTCTTCCCAGAGCGGCTCCATCCCCTGAGGGCAATATATGACAGTGCTCACACTTCTAGTCTCCCATTCATGTGCAACCAGGGCAGACCCTGCTTAGCTAAGGGGACAAGTCATGCTTGCTACCACAAGACCAGCTCTCTGGAGTGACAGTGAGATAAGGCATTAATATGCTTGAAAACTGCAAGCCTTCACTGGCCGACATACTGTATATAATTGAATGAGGCAGTTCCCACGAACAGTGGGAGCCGCCTGGGGAGGGTTTGCGGGGAGAGAGGGCTTAGTCTGCTCTCCCCGCAGGTGAGCAGTCAGTCTGCTCCGGGTGGCCCCAGCGGTTGCCCATACGACTGCCGGCTTCATCACAGAGCCAGGGGGGGCTGGGGAGTTTGGGGGGCACATGGCCCCCAGAAGCTCCAGCATGCCCTGTGCAAGTGCGCAGGGCATGCTAGAGAGACCCCCGAGCCAGGAGGCTGCTTTTCAGTCTCCCGGTTGGGGGTCTCCTCATGAGTTGCCATGGCGCAGAGCCGTGCTGCAGCAACTAATGATTGCAAAAAACCGGTCTCGCAGCCGAGCCCGGTGGTTCTCATGGTGGTAGAAAATCGGGCTAGCGGAGGCTAGCCCAATTTTCTGCCATCGTGTGAATAGCCTCAATGTCTGTTTTTCTGTCTGTTCCCTATACCTTCCCACATCCTTTGAGCTATCGGGACCAAACTTGGCAAAGTGACTTCCTAGGACCCTACGAGTAACATAGGGTACCCGGGGACCCTGACAACCACTCCGCACAGACAGACGAGTATGCTGTTTGAATTCTTCTACAGAATATATGAGGTAGCTACAATCTAAGCTCCAACAAATACAGGAAGTGGCTTTTCTCAATCCGCATAATGCCCAGCATGACCAGAAGCGCTGCTACCATAGGAAGGTCTGGCTTAGGATACTGAAACAAGGGGATGAATTGTTGATGAAGTCTTCTGTTATGTCCAATGCAGGGTCATAGCCATGGCTTGACCTCTTTCTGTTGTCCGGGTCAACCACACTGAATCTCACATATGAGATTCAGTGTGGATGAGGAAGGTGGAGTATGACATGTTTGCATTTCATTCATCTGAAGAAATGGCATCCTTAACCAGGGTTACACCCTGATGGGTAACGTGCATGTAGGCCACACAGCTACGGTCTCAGAGGAAGAATTGCCCTGGGGTCAGAGGGAGGATGCATCACTACAACTTATCATCCATGTGGAAGAATTTCAGCCCAGGAGGCAGCAGTTCTGGTCCTCTTAGGAGACTTCTCTGGACTCTTCTCCTTGAGCCCAGGGAAGACAAAAAGCTCATGCATAAAAACAACATTGTGGAAAGTAGTGAAAACAGTCTGGAGATCCCTATCATGGATAAGAAAGAAATGGAGAAGAATAAGACTCTCCACTTAGCCTGTCATGGATATGACTCAAGGATGTGGAAGAAATGCTACAGTTGAATGTCAGAACCACCGAGGAGTGTATGGTACAACCTGATAATGCTAGTACTAAAACCAGATGGGTCAACAAAATTCTGCATTGACATCCAGGAAGTGAACCTGATATCAACATTTGTCACTTATCCTAGGCTGCAGGCTGATGTTTTGCTAAGCCAGCTGGGCGAAGTCACCATCCTGTCACCCCTGGATTTGACCAAGGGGTACTGGCAAGTTCCCCTGAGACCAAGACAGAGAAAAGATGATATTTGGAGCCTTACAGAGTTTAAGCATTCTGGCTGATGATAAGACCAGTTCAGTCAGCTCCCTGAGAAGGCACAAGGAGTGCAAAAAGGAGTGACAAAGCTGGAATAGAGGCTGTGGAGGAGGAGGAGGAGGAAAAGGAGGAGGAGGAAAGTGCTCCCAGACTCCCTCTTCTACATCTTTGAGACCAACAAGGCATTCAGGGACTAACAAGAACCAAATTAAAAAGATTTGGGAAATCTGTTTTTAGGATCTCCCATTTTTGTTTTTAATCTCAAAGCAGATGCATGGAGCTACTAATCTGATTGGAGAACTGGTTCTAGGGAAGAAGAGTTAACCCTTTCCTCTCATGGGCGTTTCCCAGACTACAAGATTTGCAACGGTTAATGCATTGCAAACTGTAACAGTGCAACGGTTTCAAAACAAGAGTAAAGGGTTGATTAATGCTTTGTTGTGAACTGGTGGCCATTCATATTTTCTGTCCCCCGAGACATATTTTCCAGGCAGGAGTGTCCATATTCTCATTGAAACGCATTTATCTGCCCTTCCTCCTGCTCCATTTGGGCCAATGGAGTCGTGGATTGTGTGTGGCGTGATGACCTGCCTTGTGCTAATCCGCCAGCAGGGGGAAGCACTGTTCCAAAACAAAACCTTTTGTCATTGCGTCCTTGTGCAAGTGATTTTAGGAATATTTTTTAAGTGGGGGAGTGAAAGGGAATCCCGTGGCGAGCCTGGGCGGGGGGGAGACAAGCGCACCTGGGTGCACCTGGTTGGATGCTCTCTTTCATGGCGGCAGCCAGCGGCCCCTCAGCTCCCCCGCTGGGGCTGCTGGGGGCGGCCGTAACAGCAACAGCAGCCTCCGCCACTCCTCCTCAGTCGGTGCCCCAGGCAGAGCTTCACTAGGGACAGGGAGTTGAAGGAAAGTTGGGAGACTTGCGGAGGCAATGGAGGGCCTTTCTCCTCTCCGCTGTTGCATTCACTGCTTCCCTCCTACCGGGCCTTCTCCTGAGGAGGGAGGATGGTGGTGGCGCAACTCCAAATAAATAAATAAATACATAAATTGGAGGGAAGAGGTGGAGGGGAGGGGAGTGCTCCTGCAGTGCGGGCTGTGGGATTACACAGAAGTAAATGTATCATAATTCTGTTCAATGGGCTTCCTTTTAAATAAGTGATTGTTTAAGTAAGTGATTAAGTAAGTGATTGTTAAGTAAGTGATTGTTTACCTTGTAGTAAGCAAGTGGGATTGCACAAAAGTAAATGAGTTAGTTCAATGGGCTTCCTCTTCAGTAAAAAGTACGTGGTCAAGGGTTGGATTCAGAAATCTGCTCAGATGCTCTCCCCTCCCCTTGTGTTGACAAACTCAAGTTATATTAGAAGCAAGCGGAGGAGGAAGGAGGGATGTGGTTTGGGATCTGTGGGGAGGAAAGGAGGGGAAAGCCGAGAATTCTCTTTGCCTGTTTCTCTCCTCGTGGTGAGGGGATGGAGGAAGCAAGCATGGGCGGGGGGCAGGGCAAAGAACTGTCCATACTGCTACACGCTGCAGTGTATACAATGTGAGGCAAGGCTCCCTGATTGATTGATTGATTGAGTGCTGTCAAGTAGGTGTCGACTCTTAGCGACCACATAGATAGATTCTCTCCAGGATGATCTGTCTTCACCTTGGCCTTTAAGGTCTCTCAGTGGTGCATTCCTTGCTGTCATAATCGAGTCCATCCACCTTGCTGCTGGTCGTCCTCTTCTTCTCTTTCCTTCAACTTTCCCCAGCATTATAGACTTCTCAAGGCTTCCGACAATGGAAAAATAGAGCTACTTTCCTGCAGCACACTTACAACCCTGTAGGGCCAAAAATGCATCATTAAAATTCAAACCAAGGCATGGGAAATATGAACAGCACCCCGCTGACAATGCAGCGACACTGATGTGGAAACATGGGCAATACGGAGGGGCACTTCGCGGATATGTTGCAAGTACGCGGATGTGTTGCAAGTGTGTAATCTGGAAAATACCATGGTGCTTTTCCAATATGAATTATTCCCCACTTGAGACTACTTTTAGCTCTGCAGATGGAAAGGGCAGGTAAAGATGCTTTATCTTACTCCTTCACCCCACCCCACCTCACTCCATCCTATGGGCTAATAGAAGGAACAGGGAGCCATTTAGATCAGGAAAGCAGTGCAGAAGGCGTGTCCAATACTGTGATGTGATGGGTTGGAGTTTTCTGTGCATTCTTTGTGTGCACTGGTCCCAATCTGCCTCCCAATCTGCCACCACTCCCAGCCAGGGCTTTAGTATTGGGGTCCCCTAGACTCTTCTCAGTGACCCCCTTGTCATTGCCGAGTGAGAGCCAGGCTAAGACCACCCAGTTTTAGGTTTACTCATGAGCAAGTAGCCCAACCACTGGTTGGGCAGATGTGAGGCAAAAGTCTCAGAGCATCCAAAACAATACACTCAAATCTTTCTTTATAAGAGAGTATTTTATTAAGCTACAGAAATGAGGAATTGAGAGTAAAGCAGAGCAGGTAGGTTTTAGAGAATAACTTAAAACGTTTCTCTAACTCCTAACATGATATAGTCTAGTTGAAGTAAAGTAAAAGGTAAAGTGTGCCATCGAGTCAGTGTCAACTCCTGGCACCCACAGAGCCCTGTGGTTGTCTTTGGTAGAATACAGGAGGTCCTTACCATTGCCTCCTCCCACACAGTGTGAGATGATGCCTTTCAGCATCTTCCTATATTGCTGCTGCCCGATATAGGTGTTTCCTATAGTCTGGGAAACATACCAACAGGGATTCGAACTGGCAACCTCTGGCTTGCTACTTACAGATAAAACATCCTTGTCAGAATTGGTACAGCATACTGTGCAAAAGTAGCTGACAAGAAGACAGGGGAAACAGACAAGTTTTTAAAGCATTACTTCAGGGAAAGCACTTCAAACGGGGAGAGCCTCTCCCTCTAATCAGAAATGTTCCACGTGGAAAATATGACAGCCTGTGAGCCAATCAACTGTTGAGACTCCCTGGGAGCCTTTAGGTCTGACACACACAGCTGAGTCCAAGGAGATCTAAAATAACATACCCCACATGAGGTCGGATGTGGTCAGTTCAGGTGAGTTGTCCATTTCTCCTGTGCCAGACAGATACAGATGACTGGAGAGGTGTGAAATCCTGCAAGAGTTGAACATGATGAGGACATGACATGCTTGAATCAGCTTCATGGAGGGAACTCCCATAATGTACTCTATTTCTCTTCCAATACCCCATCCTCTGGCTCACTTCCCCAGTCAAATTAGCAGATGCTTTCAAGTAAATAAACCATTATTTGTTTCAATTGGATTTTGTATTCATTTGGGCTTTGCAAAGCATTGTGAAACACTTTACTTTGTAAATGAAGCATGTTTCCTTCTTCTCTCTGTACTCAAGGCATATAGATGACTACTTCATGCATCTGTGGTATGGCTCACCTTCAGGTACAAACTCTGCACTGGGCCCCAGGCCCTGCCTAGGCCCTGGATAGATGCTGGAAATGTTATATTTCAAGAGCTGGAAACCTCAGTGCCCATTTCTTTACCTGAAGTGGCCATTTCACCATATTACATGATATGTTTAACCAGAAGCAACATAAGGTATTTTGGTGCTTGAAGCAGAAAATCCCAGTGGTGCCCCATTTGGTAGTAAAAGTAAAACAATAAACTATTTTAACAGCAACAACAATAATAGTAAATAACAATTTAGTAATAATAGTAAATAACAACCCCAAAGTCTGTTGCTTGAGGCGGCTTCTTCATAGGAACATAGGAAGCTGCCGTTTACTGAGTCAGACCATTGGTCCCTCTAACTCAGTATTGTTACACAGACTGGCAGCAGCTTCTCCAAGGTTACAGGCAGGAGTCTCAGCCCTGTCTTGGAGATGCTGCCAGGGAGGGAACTTGGGACCTTCTGCATGCAAGCAGGCAGATGCTCTTCCCAGAGCAGCCCCATCCCTTGAGGGGAATAACTTACAGTGCTCACACTTGTCTCCCATTCAAATGTAAACCAGGGTGGAACCTGCTTAGCAAAGGGGACCATTCATGCTTGCTACCACAAGACCAGCTCTCCTCAACCTGCCTAATGGTCAGGCTGGTCTTGAAGGTGACCTTTTTGGGGGGTCCCGTTCCCCCCACCCCGTACAGGAATATACTGCCGGGGAGAATACACATGGAAAAATAAGGGCCGCTTCATATCCTTAAGGGCAGAGTGAAACAGGACACACATTCATGACAGACAATGGGACTCCATCCCTGGCTATTCCCAGTCTAGAGGGAATAGGAGGAGCTGATTCCTCGAGTTCCAATAAATTCTAGAATGAGGTCATGGGCCAGTTTCCCCCTCTTCTGCTAGTGCTCATTCCATTTGCATTATGACACCAAACCCTACTACTTTTTTCTTCAATTGCATTTTGAAGGCAAGCCAAAGCAGAACATTTGCTGGGACTGGGAGCGGCTATGCACTCTGGCCAAAGTAGGGGACCAGCTGAAGGGGGGAAAGACAGTGTTTGCAGTGGAAAGGAACAGAGTGCATGGACAGCAGTGAGTGGAAGGGGTTGTGTCCCTAAGAATAATCTTTAGAGGGTGAATCTTGGAAGGAGACTTTTTTAAAGGGAGCAACCAACCCAACTCTTCCCTGGATGAGAATCAGCACATAGATGTTTAGGTGGATAGAAAGGAAGGATGGGAACTAGGCTAAGGTTCAGCTTGAATCCTTTGGTTATCAGATGGGGCAGCTAAGAGAGCAAAGGCATTGATCAGTGAGCGGGGAGAACAAGGAGAAGGCAACTGTTGCTGGGCCGCAATCTCTGGAAGAGGGAAATGGGCCATGTGAGCTCAGACTTATTTTCTTTTTCCTTCCTCACTTCATAGGGAAGATGGCCTGTGGAGCTCAGATGCTGTTGTGCCTTATCACGCTCGCTGTCCTGCCACCCGGTGAGTCTTTGCCTCATGGAAACCGCACCAAAGTTTTCTGTATTTTCCTTGCCTTATATATGCTAATAATACAGAAGAGACTGCTTTGTGTTAAGAAGGGTTTGCGGCAGAAGATGTATCAGTGGAAAAAGCAGACAGGAATATAACCAGAGTGGAGTGATAGAGTCACTTGCCCTGGCAAAGAGTGTGTATGCACTGATGAAATTAGAGTACTCTGTGGTTATTTTAAAATACTGACTTATTTTACTTTAACAGCAAAAGCTTTCATAGACTATAGTCCACTTGCTCAGATGCTAAAATGGATCAAAGAACATATGGGAGTTGTTAGAACTGTAAGAGGAAATGCTTTAAAGGACTCTCCATCTTAAAAGTGATAGATCTTAATCTCTCCCATCCAGTTTTATAACAAGAGAGGAATCCATAGTCCCTGTTGAGACCTCAGATTATATTATTCAATTTTTGTATCAGTTCTTGTTCTGCCACCTCCTGTTCAATCTGCCCACCTGACTCAATGTGCAACAACTATCCTTACTATGGTTTGGTACATTTCAGCATCTAACAAAATGAACTGGAATCTATAAAAGCTTATGCTAAATAAGAACAACAACAACAATTTGTTCTGCGTAGCATCTAAGACTAAGTCTTTTAAAATACATTCACAGCTATTAAAGCAGTCCTAAATTAAGCAATGCTTTCTTTTCAGGGTGGAAAAATTAAGCTTGTTTTGGTAAATGAAATGCCAGAGATCAGTTTGCTCAGAGGCTTAGTAAGGGCAGAAGGCCAGGCAGATTGGCACTCTTTTAGCTTCACTTTGGATTTATGTCTAACATAGTGAAGCAGATTCAGCATTGGAAAGGAGAAAAGAACATAGGAACATAGGAAGCTGCCATATACTGAGTCAGACCATTGGTCTATCTAGCTCAGTGTTGTCTTCGCAGACTGACAGTAGCTTCTCCAAGGTTGCAGGCAAGGATCTCTCTCAGCCCTGTCTTGGAGATGCCAGGGAGGGTACTTGGGACCTTCTGCTCTTCCCAGAGCATCTCCATCCCCTGAGGGGAATGTCTTACAGTGCACACACTTCTAGTCTCCCATTCAAATGCAACCAGGGTGGACCCTGCTTAGTTAAGGGGACAAGTCATACTTGCTACCACAAGACCAGCTCTCCTCTCATTAATCAGTGTTACCGGAAATCAGAGGTTTTACAGTAGGTGGCAAAACCCAGCATGTGTTCTGCATAATACCTTCTGAGCAGGAGCAGTCTATCTGAACAATGAAAACGGAATTATGAGCAGCAATGTTCCTAAAATGGCCACAACTTACATAGGAAGCTACTTTATACAGAATCAGACCCGTGGTCCATCTCGCTCAGTATTATCTACACTGACTGGAAGCAGCTCTCCAGCCTCTCAGGCAGGGGTCTTTCCCAACCCTACCTGGAGATGCCGCCAGGGATTGAACCTGGGATCTTCTGTATGCAAAGCAGAGGCTCTATCACTGAGCTACAGCCCTATTCCCATCTGGACTCACCAGGCAACTCTTGCCTGCCATGCTGCAGCCCTTACAGAAATCACTCCTGCAGCCGATATTAGCCCTAGAAAGGACATTTTCAACTGTTCAGTTGTTTTGTTCAGGACTAATTGCAACTTTGGGAGTGTGGTTTTTGTTGGGACTGTAGTGCAGTGAGGAAGCATCAAATATCACCTCCCCCAAGGTCCCACTCCTGACTGACAAGGGCAACAGGGTGGAAAGGCCTCCTGCAGCCTAGATTTTCCCAGTTTTTCCAAGCATATTATGCAGGGTCCCTGACAAAGCAGGGGCTTGTCTCTGAGTGCTTGCTTTTGCATTTGATCAAGGCACTGAGTGGGGCCCCCTGACCTGGTTGCAACCCTGCAGAGTGCTGGGTTGAAAAGCATGGGCATAGACTGGGAAACAGTCAAGGTCAGCTGGAGGTCACCACACAGACCCAAGCGAAAGGCTCTTCAGCCTTAATATTCAGCGCTAAAGTCTTAGCTGCTGTTGTGGCTCAGCTTGTTTCCTTCTGTAGAGTTTTATATGATATGAGCTGCCCTGAGACCCCTTGTGCACTCAAGGGTGGGCTATAAACCTACTAGGAAGAAAATTAAATACACAAAAAACCTCAAAGTGAGCTGCCAATATGATTTAGGGGAGCATCACAGTGTCGTGTGTGTGTGTGTGCGCGCGCACGCGCAAACCCCTGTTTATGTTTGGGGGCAGTTTTGATGGGGAAATCCAAGGGGGAGAAGGTTAATCCTCCTTCTCAGCACAGCTTCTCCAAATTAGCAGCTACCCATGGTTGCTTTAACATTATGACAAAACATTAGGAATCCAGTCACAGATCTCCTAGGACGCTAGCCCTATTAATCTATATCACAGATGTCTGGAAGAGATGTTGCCCATCGGAGGCTATTAATCAGTTTAACGTCAATGACCTGGCTACAAAAACAGCTAGTGAAGAGAGGCCATCCTGCAACACAGAAGAGCACGGCTAAAACAGTACACATTTAGTTTCAGTTCCTCTTTCTCTTCCTCCAACGAACAACTTTGAAACTCTCACTGTCTCATTCTAGCAGTCTGGAAACTTCAGCTCCATCCTGCCTCAGGAAGGAGATAAAAGCCATCACGACTTTGTACATGCCTCTTTATGTCAATGCATATATATTACAGAACGGAAATAATCTCCCCCCTCCCTCCTCTCTAGATTGGCTTTTGCCTGTTGCCATTGCTCAGCAAGTTCCTCAAGGCCCAGGTAGGTGTCCATTTTGCTAAGTCCTGTCTGCTGCAATAGGGAAGAAAACATGCAATTTCATTAATACCTTCAAAAGCAGGGAGTGGCATCACTCTTGCAAGTGAGCTCAAAACTCAGGGAGGGGGGACACCCAAAGATCCTTCAGCTCATCTGTGGGGCACTTACCTATCAGCACAGGCACACTTAGGTAATTGGGGAGCCCAGACTGGTCCCGCCGTGAGGCCACCCCGAAACCTGCTTTTGGGGGGCCTCCTGCAGCCATCCCACGCCTGCCTTGCCGCGCCGAACCACCATTCCACCCTCCCTAATTTCAGCTGCCATGTGATCTATTTGCTTGCAGTGATCTATTTCAGCTGCACAGGCACTCTGGAGTGCCTCGCAGTTATCAAGAGCCGCTGGGCTGGATGGACAGACCCAGCAGTCGCTCTGCCGCCGCTGCTGTGGGGAGGGGAGGCCTGCTCGGCTCACAAACACACCCCGGCTGCCACCCCTCGGCTGCGCACATGGTGGCTGAAATTATGGGGGCGGGGAAACGGAGGTTTGGCACAACGGGGCAGGTGCAGGGTGGCTGCAGGAGGCTCCACTGGCCATTTGGAGGCCCCCCCTGGACCTTGGAGGCCAAGGTCTAGGGGTAAGAGCGTCAACCATCTGGAGGACCCATGTGTCTTAACTCTGTCATTCTGGTTCTCCTTTTCTTTTCTTTTTTCTTTCTTTTTCTCAGGCAACTTGCTTTCTGTCTTGCCGCTATTTCTCTTAAGCATGGCAGAAACTGGTTGCTATATGGCAACTCTGGACATTTTTTAGAAGGGGGACTGAAGACTTCTCCAAGAGCATTTTCAGATGGCGACTTTACCACAACTTTACTTTGGAAAGGTGGGTGTGTATTCACATATCTGCCAGATTTAGCCTGGAGTCCATGAGATATTTCAGAGAGTACTTCACACATGAATCAGGTTTTCCCCTCCATATTGGAACCTAGCCTGATTTATGTCTGGGGTTTAAAAAAAAAAATCCTCTTTTTGTGTTGGAGTATTTGTTATGCCCCAAACTCACAGTAAAGCCTCGAAGTAAACCCGTGGTAATGCCTGCTGTCTGAAAAGCCTCCAAGGGGAGCAAAAAATGGAGGGAGGGGGAAATGGCCACCAATGTCACGGTCTAATCAAGGAGTAGGACCTTTCCCAGGTCTGCTCTAAATGCAGCAGCTAGATATGTCAACGCTGCACAGAGGAACATCAAGAAACTGATGCCTACAGGCTCATTGTCTCTTTTTCCAGGGGAGCTAGATACAGAACTGACCACTGATCCAACAGGCAGCTTAGGTGAGTTATTCCTTCTTTCTCCACAGCCATTGCTAGTGAGGGGGCCAGTTTGCCCATGGGGTTTTTAAAGTGTATGCCTAAGATGTTTTAAGTGTGTATTTTAACGAATAAGATGAACATATGTTTGTAAACATGGATATCATGCAGGCACAAGTCACAATTGCATGTTACAAGTACTGTCAAAGGATCCCATTTTGAAATCTAACTTCCCCAGATATCAAGCACAGATATCAAATGTTCCATGAATTCTTGGTTTCTATTTGAATATTTGGATGTTCAATGAATACATATCACCAATTTTTAGGAGCAAATTCATTTCAATTGTTTCAATCATTTCAATTCAATTCAGCGGCCCCTACGGGGAACAGTTGTATGGTAACCTACTGTGTATGATAACCCCTTTCCCTTTGGAATTCCAGATGACAGTGGTCCAACAACAACATCTGGTAAGCTTAGATTTATCTACCCCCTTTTACTCTCCTTCATCTTCCTCTGTCCAACCACTCTGCATAACTGGAGTTTTATTCATTGATGGGATGCCTTTCCTGATCCAATTTCACATCCTGGCACTGGCAGACTAGGAGGCTTTTAAAATGGTTTGTGATATGGACCCTGGTTTCATCGTATCAGCATTCTATATGGTGCAGTAGTTCATGCAACACTCTCCAGTGGAGACCAGCTGCAAAATAAATGGGAAGACCTTGGAGTAATGGATGATGTCAAAGAGAGGTTGTGACACCATCTATAGCTTTGCCTTAAGCACGTGGGTGTAAATCCTCCAATTTCAACAAGTGTAATGATGAGTTGCTTGCAAAATATCATTAGGGGTGACAAAATTGTTCAGTGGGGCAGAGTACTTGCAGAAAATTCAGTTTTCTGATAAGATGAACTCCCAGTATGCAACAGGGAACCATCTATATATTTAATTCTCCTGGGTGTGCCAGGGAAAAATGCGTCCCGGCAGCCCAGCTGATTGGCTGGGCTGCGGGGGCGCCTGATTGGCTGGCGCACCCAGGAGTGCCCGCTGGCAGCGGGGGCACTCGGCCCGCTAGCGGCAGCACTCGGCCCGCTGGCCATGGCGGCGGCACTCGGCCCGCTGGCAGTAGCAGCGGCACTTGGCCTGCGGCAGCGGCGACCAAGCCGCCGCCGCCGCGGGCCCCAGCCCGGCCGCAGATGTGAGGCGGCGGGGGCGGCCCGGCCCAGCCCAGCAGCACGGAGTTGGTGGCGGCGGGACTCGGCCCGGCTGCGGCAGCAGGACCCGGCCCGCCCGCGCAGATGTTCTGCGTGCAGGCCCACTAGTAATAGGAATTTTTCCTAACTCTCAGATTTCAGTGTCAGTCCCATAACTGCATTCAGTTACATACTCAATAGGTAGAAAAACAAGAAACATTGTTGTAACTTTTACAGTTTTCAATAAAATGTACTTTTAAATTAGCCAGGCAAGAGTGGAAACTGGGGACCGTACTGGAACCCTAACCCCGCACAATTGGGTAATGTGATTATGACATCATCATCTTGTTTCCCCAGTTACTGTGACTAGGCAAAAGCCCTGTACAGGTATTCAAAGGAAAGCATGTAAAGCAGTGTTCACGTTCCAAACATGGGTCAGAAGTCCTGTCTCAGTATGTCATGCAGCTCCCTTGTTGCACTGCTCATGGAAACAGCAGCATTTGTTTACAGAGGGAGGCACTGTAACTGTGATGGATTCCATGATCAGCAACCTGAGGCAATCCAGGCTGCTGATCATGGAAGTGCCTGCCATGCTGGTTACGTTGCTTCCTTCTGCAGACAAATGCTGCCATTTCCATGAGCAGCGCAACAAGGGAGGTGAATGACATGCCAGAGCAGGATTTCTGGTGTGCTTCTGGATGGCTGTACTAATGTACAGCCTTTTATAACTGAACAAGGCTCCACTAACTGGGGAAACAGGATGATGTCATAATTGCATCAGCCAATGGGGGAGCGTTTTCAGTCAGGATTGCAATCTGCAGCTAATTTTAACATACTATTTTTAGGAAAATTGTAACAGCGGAGCATTGATCCCACCCCACCCCCAATAGGTATTGTCTGAGTAACAATTGACAAGACACCAAATTTTGACATAGGAAAAATCCCCATTATCATCCTGGCAATTGCCAAGAAATTACTGCAAGCTAGTCCCAAGTCTGTAAATGTGCTGGGCAGGAAATTTCTCACCTGGCCTCTTGACCTCTTGGTCTCCCACTTGTATCCATCCAGTTGATTTATCAACATCACAGATTCCACAAAGTTTAGTGACATTGACTGAACATGTCCCTCTTTGTCTGCTTCCAGAATGCCGTGAAGAGCAATTTCCTTGCACACGACTGTACTCTGTTCACAAGCCTGTGAAGCAATGCATCAGTTACCTGTGTATTACCAGGTAAAGGAGTCTGTTGTTTCTCTGATAGAAACCAAGGTTTGTTTTAGGGTACTTCCAGAATGTGGGCAACATCCAGACTAAGGCTTCTCCCAGACTGCAATAAGAATTGCTATGCAGGGGCGTAGCAAGGTTGGAGTGGGCCCAGAGACAAGATTTTAAAATGGCCCCCCCTTACTGAAGCTCAGCTCATGAAGTAAAGAAATCTTAAATGAGGCTGAATAGTGGTAACAAAAAGCAGAATATAATTTATATTTTTATTTATATCCTACGTGCCACAATAGAATATCATCCTAAATTATTTTTTGAAGGGTTTTGTCAATTGTGGACGATGCAAGTCATTGAATGGTACTAGAGAAAGACCTGTTGTTCTGGTAGCTCCAGGTCTTAACACTCACATCACTTTCAGAGGATGAATACAACTGAAGGAAGCCCGGGCGGGTGTGCGGCTGGGGGAGTCAGTCATGTGACTTGCCTCTGGGGGCCCCCCAAGGCAGTGGGCCCCCAGACAATTGTCTCCCCTTGCCCTATTATAGTTACGCCCCTGGTGCTATGTGTTGCTTCTTCCTGATGCCGAAGCTAGTTTGTATGTGAGATCCAACTGCAAGTTTGCTCACCCTCCATGCACTAGCACTGGCTTCCATCTTCCTTCCCAGTGCAAATTCATGCTGTGCTCATCAGGGTCCTCTCACAGGTTTTGCAGCCCTAGCTGCTGGCCAGCAGGAACCAGCCCTTTTCCATGTTCCTCAGAAAAGTAATAATAATTTCTTCTCAGAAAGCAAGAGCTGGCCAGCAGGTGGAGCTGCAAAAACTGTGGAAGGACCCTGCTCTGCATCTGAACACTGTGTGAATTTGCACTGGGAAGGGAGAAGTTTTTCTGACTTTTCTGAAAATGGCTATACATCTGAACAATGGGCACGACTGTCAGCACAACTGTTCCATCTCTTTCTTCTGGTGATAAGCTTTTTTGGATAGTGCTACAAATGTGCACAAACTCATTCTAGTACTGAAGTAGTCATGAAACTTTACTTGCAAAACAGAGTTGCAAACAGAGTGAGTTGTGCTCAAAACAGAGTTGCAAATGAGCGAGAGGTGCTATAAGGAGCCCATCTAGAAATGCCCTTAGAAATATGGTGTTTGTGGAAGCTCCCAAGGTCCCTTGGAACAGTCGACTCTTGAGAAGATCGATCCAGATGCTGTCAGAGTGAACTGTTTCAATACTTTTTGGAATTCTGTATAACGATATCCCAAATTCTGTGAGTAGATTATGCACAGTGAACTTGATGCAGAGTTTTTGTTGCACCATCGTTGTGGCAGGGGGCTGGCTTAGATTGTTTTAATGGCCTGTGAAAAGAATCGTGAGCTTAACAGGAAGGCACAACTGGAGTAGGAAGGCAAAAAGACAAGTTCATGAAGACATGAGAAACTCAGGGGCTTGTGAAGAATTACCACTGGGACTCTGTCTGCCACCATTTTCTACTCCATATTTAACACACACACACACCCGACATACATACAAGCTGCTTATGTGGTTCCAAGACTGGAAGCGCAGCGGGAGGGAAAACAGTTGTGGCAATTCCTAGTAAGAACCAGTGGGCAGCTAGAGGATGAAGATTCCATTCTTTCTTTCCACCACATTGCCTCTTTTCTGCTACAAATAACTGCTCTGCTGAAGCGATTTTTCTTGAAAAATATGTCTGCTAAAGTTTTGTTCCTCATGTGTATATCTAATATGTAGTTTCAAACTGTAGTTTAACTGTAGTTGTGTCCAGTTTCAGATTATTGATAGTAGTTTGGCCCTTAGGTTTTGCATCTTTACTCCTTGGCATAGCCAGTCCTGGGGAGCCAGGGGAGGCCTGTGTTCTGTTCACCACCACCCCGAGCATGTGACCCCCCCACCAGTCCATAGCCCCCACCCCCATGGTGGTGAGCCAAGAATGGCAGGTGCACACACCTTTTGCCGCTTCTGCTGCCCACCTGCCTCCACCGACCCTCACCCTGCCCACTCCCACTTTCCCTCTCCTCTTCCTCCTCCTCTGCCCAAGCCATGCTTGGAAACTGTTCCAAGCTTTGCGTGGGCAGAGGAAGAGGAGAGAAGGCTGACATGGGAAAGAGACCCTTTCCTGCTCCTGCTCCTGCTCCTCCTCCTGCTCCTCCTCCTCCTCCTCCTCTGCCCATGCATTTCCAAGTCTCACATGGGCAGAGGAGGAGGAGAGGGAAAGAGGAGAGAAGACAGACAGGATGAGAAGAGGTAGCAGCTGGTGGAGGAGGCGGCAGTGGAGGTGAGGTGGGCAAGCAGGGGAGACAACAGCAGAAGGAGCAGCCGGGTGGCCAGAGGAGGGAGGGGAGAGGCTGGGTGGCCCCAGAGGTGCTGAACATAGGTGTTGAACATAGGTAGCTGCCATACTGAGTCAGACCATTAGTCAATCTAGCTCAGTATTTACACAGACTGGCAGTGGCTTCTCCAAGGCTGCAGGCAAGACAGGCAGCCCTATCTTGGAAATGCCAGAGAACTTGGAACCTTCTGCATGCAAGCATCCAGATGCTCTTTCCCAGAGTGGCCCCATCCCCTGAGGGGAACATCTTACAGTACTTGCACATCTGCCATTCAAATGCAAAACAGGGCAGATCCTGCTTAGCAAAGGGGACAATTCATCTTTGCTACCACAAGACCATGAGAGGGACGCAGCCCCCGAGGCAAGGCAGTGCATGTTCCTTGTACACGCCTGCCCAATTATAACTCTGCACCTGCTCTACAGTTATTTCCCTATATGACTTTTCATTTCTCATGGATGTATACTTGCACTGTCTCTCTCACTACCCCACCCCCTGCACTCTTGTTTCTATTGATCAGTGTTCGTCGAACATACATGATAAACAAGGAGATCTGCTCTCGTGTTGTCTGCAAAGAGGATGAAGCTATGCAGGGTGAGTAAATATGCCAATGGAGACTGTGGCCTCAAAGCATTTGCTTACCTGAAAGGAAGGTAACTGTTGTATGGTCAAAGTAATTTCCTTAGAGAAAAAGAAATGGTTTATGACTCGACATGTGTCACAGTTGCATGACCACACTTGAATGGCTGTATTCAGCTCTGGGAACCATCATCCAAGAAAAGTGCTGGCAAATGGGGGCAGAAAGAGGGGGAGGGAAACCACATTAAAAAGGTTAGGTGGTGAAAAAAAATATATGAGAAGAAACTGAAGGCCTTGAGTATGTTCTGCTGGTCGTTTCCCAGATTACACACTGCCATGAGTCCCATAAGTGCCCCTTATTTATTTATCTGATTGACTGACTGACTGATTCCTATATCGCCCTTCCAAAACTGGCTCAGGGCAATTTACACAGAGAAATAATAAATAAATAAGATGGATATTGCCCGTGTTTTGACATTGTGCTCGCTGCGCTGTCAGCAGGGCGCCGTCCATATTTCCGATACATTGTTTCGAATTTGAATGATGTGTTATGGCCCTAAAATGTGGTAATCGTGTTGAAGGGAAGTAGCTGTATTTTTCCATGGTAGGAAGGCTTGCAACAGAGTTTATGCATTGCAGCATGTTGCAGTACGGACAGTTCTTTGCCGCCATCTCCCCCAACCCCTCCTGTGCTTGCTTCCTCTGCCCCCTCGCTGCGGGGAGAGAAACAGGCAGGGAGAAATCTCGGCTTTCCCCTCCTTTCTTCCCCACAGATCCCAAACCCCACACCTCCTTCCTCCTCCGCTATATATCTTGAGCTTGTCAACACAGAAGGGGAGGGAGGAGATCGGAGGGCTTTTATTATTATTATTTCTTGTTTACACAGTCAGACAGCTGTTATTGACTGGTTTGTTTTATCCAGACATCGAGTGCGTCCCAAGGACCTAGGATGGCTGAATTTTATTGTCAATGTTGTTGCTGTTGTTAGGGTTAGATATCGTTGCAGAATATAGGCTGTTTCCAGTAAAGCTGCTTTTTGTAATTGCCTGATGGTGATTTCTGTGGCCCCTATGGTGTTGATGTGCTCTTCAAGGTCTTTTGGAACTGCACCAATTACCACTGGAATTATTTTGGTCTTTTTCTGCCACAGCCTTTCAATTTCAATCTGTAGATCATTGTATTTTGTGATTTTTTCTATTTCTTTTTCTTCTATTCTGCTATCCCCTGGTATTGCTATGTCGATTATTTTAACTTGTTTTTCTTTCTTCTCGACTACACTTATATCTGGTGTATTGTGTGGCAGATGTTTGTCTGTTTGTAGTCGGAAGTCCCATAATATTTTTACATCTTCATTTTCGATAACTTTTTCAATTTGATGGTCCCACCAATTTTTGGCTACAGGTAGCTTGTATTTTTTGCAGATGTTCCAGTGTATCCACGGGCGTAGCAAGGTTGGAGTGGGCCCAGAGACAAGATTTTAAAATGCCCCCCCCCCCGAAGCTCAGCTCATGAAGTAAAGAAATCTTAAATGAGGCTGAATAGTGGTAACAAAAAGCATAGTAAAAGTCTACACATACACACACACACACACACACACACACATCCTATTTTTAAAGGGCTTTGTAAATTGTGGACGATGCAAGTCATTTAAATGGTCCTAGAGAAAGACATGCTGTTCTGCTAGCTCCAGGTCTTAACATTCACATCAATTTCGGAGGATGAATACAACTGAATGAAGCCCGGGTGGGTGTGGGGCTGGGGGAGTCAGTCATGTGACTTGCCTCTGGGGGGCCCCCAAGGCAGTGGGCCCCCAGACAACTGTCTCTCCTTGCCCTATTATAGTTACGCCCCTGAGTGTATCATCCCTGCTACCTTGTCATGCCTTTGTTTGTAGTCAGTCTGTGCGATCTTTTTACAACAGCTGATTAGGTGGTGCACTGTTGCATCTGCTTCTTTACAAAGGCGGCACTTGCTGTGGATTTTTTTTACTTTTGCTCTTATTGCATTTGTTCTTAGTGCCTGTTCTTGCGCAGCCAGTATTAAACCCTCTGTTTCTTTCTTCAAGTTGCCATTCTTAAGCTATTGCCAGGTCTTGGTGATGTCTGATTTTCCACTTATATTGTGCAAATATTGACCATGAAGGGGCTTATTTTTCCATTTTTCTGCTCGGTTCTTGACTTGTTCTTTCTTGTAGGCCTGCTTCCTTTCATTGGTGTTGAATAGTTTCTCGTTATTGACCATTTGAAGTGCCTCTTCTTCACTGTCCTTGATATATTCTTCAAGTCCTCTTTTCTCCTCCTCTACTGTTTGATGGACTTGCAGCATTCCTCTTCCACCTGAGTTGTGAGGGAGGTATAGACTATCGACATCACTGCGGGGGTGCAGAGCATGATTGATGGTCATTATTTTCCTGGTCTTATGATCTAGCATCTCTAGCTCTGCCTGGGTCCAGTCTATTATTCCTGCAGTGTATCTGATAACAGGTATAGCCCAGGTGTTTATGGCTTGTATGGTGTTCCTGCCATTGAGTTTGGACTTGAGGATTTTTCTAACTCTCCTGATATATTCACTGCCCATTTTTCTTTTAACTTCAGTGTGTGCAATGTTATCAGCCTGGAGAATGCCCAAGTATTTGTAATGTTCTTTCTCCTCCAGGTTCTTGATCTTGCTTCCATTGGGCAGTTCTATTCCTTCTGTTTTTCTTATTTTTCCTCTGTTCATTATTAATGCAGCACACTTCTCTAGTCCAAACTCCATTGTTATATCGCTACTGAATATAAGGACAGTGTTTAGCAGTGATTCAATTTCTGACTGGGACTTTCCATACAACTTCAGATCGTCCATGTACAGCAGATGGTTATTTTACTTGATGTTTTAGATGTTTGGTATCCGAGGCCTATTTTATTTAGTATTTATTTAGTATTTGTGAAAGTGGGGTCATGGCGATTACAAACAACAGAGGGGATAGTGAGTCCCCTTGGAAAATAATAATAATAATAATTATTATTATTATTATATTATTATTATTCCACAGGGGTTCTTTTGTGCATTCCCCTTTTAATTTGCTACTTTGGCCAGAGACTCATACTAGTGCAGCTGAGCAGATTTCTGAATGCAACACTTTCTAGTGTACTTATTACTGAAGAGGAAGCCCATTGAACTAAATCATTTACTTCTGTGCAATCCCACTTGCTTACTACAAGGCAGTCACTTACTTAAAAGGAAGCCCATTGAACTGAGTCATGATTCATTCTGTGCAAGCCACAGCCCTAACGGGAGGAGCGCTCCCCTCCCCTCCGATTTCTTTCTTTCTTTCTCTGGAGGCGCACTAGTTCCTGTCTTTCCCCCTTCCTGGCTCACCACAGGATTCCCTTCCCCCCACCCCAAAAGATCTCCTCATGCACCCAACACCCCCTCTTTTCTTTTTTAGCCTATTTTCCAGTAGGCTTATGAGATCACCCAGCATTCTGTGTGTGTGTCCGTGTCCCCAGCCCCATCAACTTCACAATTCCTGGACCAATATGAACCTAACTGGGTACAGTTGTAGGGACACATGGGCACACGTCAATGGCATAGTTTGTGATGATGTTATCCACCCCAATCCAAGGTGGTGGACACATAAACCTTTGAGGCACAAGTGGGCTAACTTGTGAACCGTTTAACTGATTTGAACCAAATTTGCTATTCTGTAGGGACACATAGGGATGACCTAACAGTGTGCTGTGTGATGATGTCAGTTGAAGATGGTGGCCATGTGAACATGTGAGGTGCAAGGGGGTTAATTTGTGGACTGCCTAACCCATTTGAACCAAATTGGGTACAGTTGCAGTGAGTGACACACAGGGGCACCTCAGTGGCATAGTTTGTGATGATGTCATCAACACTGATTCAAGAGGGCAGATGCGTAAACTTTTGAGGCGCAAATGGGCTAAATTGTGAACCACTCAACCAAAGTTGCTACAGCTGTAGGGGCACATAGGGATATCCTAACAGTGTGGTGTGTGATGATGTCATCCATTCCAGTTCAAGATGGTAGCCGTGTGAACAACTGAGGCACAAGTGGGTTAATCTGAGGACTGTCTAACCAATTTAAAACAAATTAGGTACAGTTGCAGTGAGTGACACACAGGGACACCTTAATAGTGTAGTTTGTGGTGATGTAATCCACAACGATTCAAGATGGCGGACGCATAAACCTTGGAGGTGCAAGTGGACTAACTTGTGAACCGCTTAACCGATTTGAACCAAATTTGCTACAGCTGTAGGGACACATAGGGATGCCCTAATGGCGTGGTGTGTGGTGATGTCATCAATTCAAAATGGTGGCCACATGAACATCTGAGGTGCAAGCAGGCTAATTTGTGAACTGCCTAACCCATTTCAACCAAATTTGCTGCAGCTGTAGGGACACATGGGGACACCACAATGGTGTAGATTATGATGTCACCCATCCCAATCCAAGATGGTGGTCGTGTTAACATCTGAGGCACAAACTGGCTAACTTGTGGACTGTCTAAGACATTTGGACCAAATCGGGTACAGTTGCAGTGAATGACACACAGGGACACCTCAATGGCATAGTCTGTGATGATGTCATTCACACTGATTCAAGATGCCAGATGGTTAAACTTTGGAGGCACAAGTGGGCTAACTTGTGAACCGCTTAACTGATTTGAACCAAATTTGCTACAGCTGTAGGGACACATAGAGATGCCCCAATGGTGTAGTTTGTGGTGATGCCATCCACCCCAATCCAAGATGGTGGATGTGTGAACTTTTGAGGTGCAAATGCACTGACTGTCTAACCAATTTGAACCAATTTGGTACCGTTGTAGTGAGTGACACACAGGGACACCTCAGTGGTGCAGTTTGTAATGATGTCATCCATCCCGATCCAAGACGGTGGATGCATGGATATTTGAGGTGCAAGAGATCTAACTTGTGGACCTCAATTTGAACTACATTTAGTTCAATTGTAGAGACAGTGAAAGGAAAGTAGGCCGATTAGTTCTTACTAGAACTTGTTTAATTCCTCCCCCGCCCCCACAAGTTATTCCTTGCGCAAAACTGGATTTATGCAAGACAAAATTAGATTTTTGTTTTGGAACTGCGCTTTCCCCCTGCTGGCAGATCTGTGCAAGCCGAGAAGATTTTTTTAAAAAATCCCATGTCACCCCACTTCCGCAACTCCATTGGCCCAAATGGAGCAGGAGCAGGGGGCAGATAAACATGTTTTAAGGAGAATATGGACAGTCCTGCCTGAAAACACGTTGCAATGGACAGAAAATATGAATGGCCACCAGCCTACAACAAAGCACTGAATAATGTTTTACTATCAGTTTTATACTGTTGCACTATTCCATCACACTTTGCAACACTTTACCCATTGCAAATCTCATAGTCCGGAAAACACCTTGGAGCATTTCCAGACAGCATGTTTTACCACAGCTTTACTGAGAGTTTGAATTTGCCCCCAAAAACCCACACAAAAAGGGGATTTTTTAACCCAGACATAAATCATGCTATGCTCTAACGGGCAATGAAAAACCCAAATCATGTGTGAAGTGCTCCCCAATAGCTAGCAGGAATTTCGGGGTAAATCTAGCCAATATGTGAACACACATTCTCCATTCCAGAGGAGAAGCGGATGAAAAGCCCCATCTGGAAATGCTCCTGGAAGTCTTCCGCATGGGGTTTTGAGCTTGCACCTCTTCCGGAATATGGACTGTGCATTCACACATTGTCTGGATTGCCCTGAACTCCATGCAAGTTATCAGAGAGTAGTTCACACATGATTCGGGGTTTTCCTTGCACTTTCCAGCTTAGCCCGAATTATGCTTGAGTTTTTAAAATCTGCTGTTTGCGCCTTTTGGGGAATAAATCGGGGTTTCGGATATGCCCTGACACTTCTCTTGAGATGTGTGAAGGGGACATTACTGATAACTTGGCTCCCCCTGCCCCAAGTTTGCACTTTGCGGGGGGCGGGGTGGTTGTGTTTTTTAAAAATGTCCTTGTTGAACTTCCGGAACAGCAACTGTCAGCAGAGGGCGCTGCATGGCAGTTTGTCTTGTCAGTGTTCCCTAATGTGAAGCTGAAGGGGAGTTGAAATTTCGGAGTTAAAAGCAAGCACGAATGGGAATGTTAAAAGTGGGCTTCTTCTGCTCTTCTAAGCCTTCATGCTTTCCCTGGCCCTCTAAATAAGAGGGTGGGGTGGAGGGGAACATTAAGTGATGAAGGCAGTCATGAAGGCAAGTGACAAAGTTCATGATAAAAGTCAGCAAAGAATAGGCATGAAATTCAGATTTGGGGTCAGATTTGGCTCAAGCGTTCTGTTGTTTTGACTAGTCCATCTTGCGGAACTGTCAAAATAATTTTAAAGATAATAATAATGAAGGCAGGCATGGCGTCTTGCCTCCTCTCTTCTTCTCCTGTGGGATGTGATTGGTCGGAAAAAAACCCAGAGCAAGCTGTGGGAATGCACACAGGAAAAATATCTGCAGGGAATGCGGAGAGGAGCCACATCACACATGACACTATGTGAACAGGCCATTTAATCCCTTGAATTAAACTGCCACAATTCGGCTGCAGAGTAGGTTCGAACCTCGGAAAGCCATGTCTGGATAACTTCCAGGAGTGTGGGAAGAAAGAAGTTTGAAGGGAGAACATAACAGTCTACCAAAGATGTAAATGGATATTAAAAAGGAACAAATCTGTTAATCAATCAGCTGATTGTTTTGGAAATAATTTATAATGAGCTATATCTCCTCCAGTTCTGCCTGCTGTCATAATCCTAAATATCTTTGGAATGTGTTTGCATCTATTATACTCCCAAATGGTAGAAGTAAAGCACTCCACTTCTGTACTAACTGACGGCTCAAGTCTTCTGTGTGACTGAAGCCGGGCACTGAATGCTGGCCTCCCTCTTGTGTGTACTTTTCTAAAGTGGGTGGCAGGAAGGCATCTCCACCTCACTAGCACCCCAGTAATCTGCTGCCTGAGGCAATTGCTTCATCTCATCCCATGGGAGAGCTGCTTCTGTCTGCACTTCCAGATTGTGGGATGGGGAGAAATAAACTGAGAACACGTGTAGTATAGTGCTGTGGTATAGGGAGGGCCTGTGTTTGCATGGGTACCCTGCCCTCCCTGTGGTGGCAGTGGTGGCACGCTGTGTACCTTGCCATCCCTGGCATCCCCTCCTGTGGCAATGGTGGGCTCCCTGGCCCAGTGGCTCACAGATTTGAGCCACTGCTCAAATCACAGATTTGAGCCACTACGCACACTGCTCAGTGGGCTTCTGCGCATGTGCGGCAGCCATTTAAGTGGTCAGCATGGCACTTGCCTGACCACCATGAATGTGCAGAGGCCAAATTTGCTGCGAGGCCAGGAAACGTACCGCCACCACAGGGTGCGGGGGATGCTGGAGCTGGCAAGATGAGCAGTGAGTGCCGTGGGGAGGAGAAGGGGTGAGCGAGGTGGCCCCAGAAGTGATTGAGGTGGCCTCAGAAGCAGATCAGCACATGGGTTCTTGGAATCCGTACGCTCTCTTACAGCTCTGCCACCTGGTGAAGTGTAGTGGCTAAGAGACTGCACTGTGCACAGGGAACTCCTCAGTTCCACTCTCCCTTCTGCTATAAATTTGCCTGAGGCCAGTTTCTGTCTTTTAGCCTCAGCCCCTCATCAGCAATATGGGGATAATAATACTCATCTACCCCACAGAGTTGCTATAAATATTACAGAAATCATTTATGTGAAATGCTTTGAATACCTGAATGTATCATAAAAATTCCGATTACTGTTGCTGGAATAAACTACTGCTCATTAGGAATGTCACATAATTTGTATGAATGAAACTTGGTGCCAAAAGTAAGTAATCTTGAAATTGGAACCTGCACATCTGATTCTCTGTTTCTTTACTTGGCATCGGTGGAATCAAGCTTTAAGCTCAAAATAGATGTGTCTCCAAATTATATTCATTATAGAAATGAAATGAAATGAATGAATGAATAACTAAATAAATAAAATCTGTTTTATACAGAAGCATATCTAGGGAAAATAGCACCTAGGGCAAGCACTGAAATTGCGCCCCTGTTCAAACATCTGATGCCCATCTTTCAGATAACTTCACCATAATATCAGCTCAAAAATACAAGTCAAGCTCGTTAATCTTTTAATTAACAAATTAATAATCTAATATAACCTTAATACATATTCAGAGATAGATGTGAGTTTCTTTTTAGAAAATAGGTACACACTGTAATAGGTACACATTTCTCATAATGCTGTTTCATTTGGGCAACTGGGCCTTGCATTTCTTTGTTGCACTGTTTGCATTTCACGCACGTGCCTGTCTTACCCACAAAAATGTCATTAAAAGGTTCCCAAATGAGGTCTCTTTCACCGCCTGCTGCCATGTTAGGTGTTTCCCTTCTACAGTGGAGGATACACTCCAAAATCATTTCCTCAGGATTGCATGACTAATTTGTTCATGTTTGTTTTCCCTTTCTATTCCCCACCCCCATCTCTTGCATTTATAATAATTTATAACTTCTCCTCACTCAGGTCTACTCCATCATCCCAAATCCTCAATTAATTTGTTGACCATTTTTGTCACTGCACTCTGGGGGTGGCAGGGAAGGGCTTGACTATGTATGTGTGCTGCATGTACACCACCTTCAGAATAGGATTGATCAGGTCTATTATCTCTTACCCTCATATACTGCTCTTAACATGTTCATATAATATAATGAGGATATGATTATTATGCATAATGATATCTTTGACCTAGGTTCTTTTTTTTAAACAAATTTAAAAAATGAAATCAAATTTAAATTAAAAAAATCAATTCAATTTTTAAAAAATCAGATTTAAATTTTAAATAATCAGATTTTTAATGTTAAAAACATCCATTTTTCTCAACCCTGATTAAAACACAATGACAATGACAGTTTCCAATGCAAAAGGACTTTGCACGCTGTGGTATTTAGGCATTTAAGTTTGGCAACTGAAAGGGTTCCTCTGTTGGAAATTGTGGTTTGCAGCATTTGTGTACGGAATATCTTTTGCATACAAAGCTAAGTCCCATTTACCTAGACCCTGAAGGAACTAATGGAATTATCATTTGCCTGTTGCATAGCAGTAATCAAGGATATCTTGTTTATTATTATAAACAGCCTTCTGGCCCTCTTATCGTGGAGTCTGATGAATGCTATAAGCACTTGCTGTTTATTTCAGCCAGCCTTTGCTGTTTACCTCCCTCCAGAGAGGGAGAGAAAGGAAGAATAGATGCTTTTAGGCAGGAAATCCTGCCTGAAATGACTCCAAAAAGCATGCTCAAGCTCTTCGGAGCTCGAGGCCACGCCCCTTCACATGTGATGTGAAGCTATTCAGCGTCATTTCAGGCAGGGCTTCCTGCCTGAAAGTATCTATTCTTCCTTTCCTCTCCCTCTCTGGAGGGAGAGAAAGGGGAATAGACGCTTTTAGGCAGCAAACGCTGCCTGAAATAAACAAGTGTTCGCTGGGAGTGGGGTGGCGGGGCGCGTCTCCAATGCAGTAGGGGGGGGGCAGGGCGCGTCTCCGACGCTGGGAGTGGGGTGGCGGGGGCAGGGCATAGCAGGCACTTTGCGCTCCCTGCTATGGTGCCTAGGGCACGTGCCCTGCCTGCCCTACCGTCCTTACGCCCCTGGTTTTATATGATTTATAGGTTTTCATTGCTGATTGTTAAACTGTCAACCGCCCTGAGATTTTATATAGGGCAGTATATAAATGCGACAAACAATGTGTTTTTAATAGGCATGCTTCCAACTAGAAGCACTTCCTATCCATTTGCTGCATCAGGAGCAAAAAGCAGCTTTGGAGAAGGGAGTAATGTTCAGTAGGAAAATGGCAGGCAGAGAAAAAGTTGACTTCTTCATGTGCTGAAGTTCCAATCAGGATCAGGCCACCACATCTGTTTTTTGGAAAGATGAGGCTGGAAGCCTGCCTCTTAAAAGTGTGTTTTGACCTTACTCCATCCTGACTCACTATTTACACTGTGAATAGTCTGAGTGAAGGACAAATGACATAATAAGGTCATCCACATGACCGAATGATGCAAAGCTAAGGAAGGTGGGCGGGATGGCAGGATCGCACCTACCTTCCCCCAGACAATCCTCACCTTCCTTGAGTCTGTGCCACTTCCGTGCCCAAACGAGCCACACTGCTGGGAGCGGCGTGGGCATCTGGAGGCTGGGGAAATGCAGCCTGGCCTCCAGAAATCCCACAATGCACCACATGAGGAGCATGGTGCATTGGGGGATTTCCCCACAGCTGGGTGCTCTAGGTGCTCAGTCACATGACCGGGATCCGAGGTAGAAGGGTGCACTCACATCTTTCTACCTCAGTAAACACCTGAGTACAAAACTCAGGCTACCCAGTGGGGCAGTGCCAGGATCAGGCCTGATCCCAGCACTGCACTCAAGCAGCCCTGCCTTTGTGGCTCGGGCGATATAGAGACCACTGCCAATGTTATTCTTTATTGTGCCTTTTACAGGGATACTCATTCTAAGTTTATTTCTCCCTTGTTAAAGAATTTGCCTGGCCGCATCGATCAATTTTATTTAGAGTTTTGCTGTCCAGTTTTAAAGAAATGGTTTCTGTTAATGTGGCCAAGTTTTGTTTTATCGTTTGTAAGTTTCGCCAAGTTTTTATTGCCCAATCTGCTGCTGTTTGTTGATTTTATGCTGGTCTGTGACCAAAATAGAAACTGAACTGAAGCCCTACCAGAGTAGGGCTATGCAAGCCCGCATAGGGCTGCTCATGTGGACAGCCCCATTTTGTTGTTAAACATGTAACAATGCTTGTGCCTTTTTATTTATTTTTTTTTTTTATCAAAATGGCTTTGCGGGAAGGGAATTTAGAATGTGGCTGGGGAGGGGGAGAGGGATGAAGGGATTATCTAGCACTTCCCTGCTAACTGTTTCACTGCTCCAAATAGCCTTTCTGCCTTTGCAGAGTTCGAAAATGCTCTGAAGGATCCCGGGACTGCACCCCATCCAGTTACATTGCATGTAATGGATTTGACATTATGGTTATGAATGCGAGCTGGCCAAATGGCTAATAGTTCAGGAGGGCGGCTGACACTTCTCAATGGCTGAGAGAGTGCCCTGGAGGGAGGAGCCTTGAACAGTCTTGCAAGATACCTGTATCTTTCCTCTGATGGGAGGGGCAATGGCATGAGAGTGGACGAGGGTGGCTCATCAGCCCCACCCACCTCAGTCCATATGGCCAGTGAAAAGGAAGGGCAGGCTAGGTGTGAGGCAGGCACAGACAGATGGAATTTGGCAGGGGCTGGAATGCTCAGCTTGTATATTTGTCAATACACCAAATATTCCAAAAGCACCATAAGTCTCCAATGATCTCTCTTCTAAAGAAAGCCAGAGCCGGAGTAGTGAGGCATCCTTGGGCCTTCTCATTGCTTGAGGGAGTGGGCAGAGCACCACCCATGGGTAGCTGTAAGCCTGTTTTTGCATGTCCGTGGCATTGAGTGACCAACCCCTTCTTCATCCCTTTCTCTCTGGTCTATTCCTAGAGAAAATCTGCCGCCAGATGGCTGGCCTGCCACCACGCCGCCTACGCCGCACTGGTCATCCCCCAAGACCACTCTGCCGACGGGCTCAAAACCAACCGCTGAATACTGTTGATGCTCAATGAGCAGCAAACTGTAGTGATGATAAAGAGGAAGAGGAGGCATTGAAATCATGCTGAACCCAAGCAGTCCACTGTTGATAACACAACATAAGTTTGTCCCCTTTCTGCAATTTCTCCTCTTGAGAGGTGCTCCAGTGCAGGAAGCTTCCTTGCCTGCATGCCACAAATGTCACCTTTGAGATGTGATACCAAGACCCTCATTTGCTCTCACTTATCTCTTGTCTAACTCAAATACAGCTGCTTATCTTGCACAATTAACATACCTGTATACTCAACGTGTGGGGCAGTGAGATTGTGTCTGCCCTGCTCCCCTCCCTGACTTGCCTCCTCCTAGTTCAGGACCAGCTTGCCTGTACATATTAATTATAATGTGGTATGTATGCAGGCATAGATCTCTATTGGCCCTGTGCATGCACTGTGCATAGGGCCAATAGTGCACAGTAGTTGCTCTGCAAAACCAAGGGGTAAGAAGTACATATCTGAGTATAAGCTTAAATGCATGTGCTTGTCTTGTGAACAAGCTTGGGGGCAGGGTGGTTGCAATCCCACTTTTCCACCGCATGTTGAATAAATGTGCCTTAAGGCAGGGGTTCCCAACCTTGGGTCCCCAGATGTTGTCAGACTAAGACTCCCATCATCCTCAGCCAAAAAGATCTTTTTTGGAGGACCCAAGGTTGAGAATTCCTATCTTAAGGTATGTGTGAATTTTTCTCTCCTTGTTTCAGGAATGAAATGAGGGTTGGAGTGCAAAATGCCAACATCTAGGAACTACCCAACTTAATTTCTATTTTGCTCTTGCAGTGGGAAGGAAGCCTAGTCTGCATGCATCACTTACATCTCTGGGAGGCAAGCCAAGTCATTAGGGCACTGGGCCAGTGATAGAAACACATTGTGGCTGGACACTAGTTTGCAAGAGAATTGAAAGTGGTATTGTAGAGCCCTCATTGCACATGCCATGCCTTCTCTTTTCTTGTGCTCTATTATTGCCTTTGATCAAGTTACAAGACCACCTGAAAAATCAGTTTGATGACAGATAACAGAGGAACAGAAACAATGGGGGTGTTCACACAACTAAAAACTCTATAGGACAGGTGTCCTACCCAGGTTTGGGAGCTGTGCATGTTCCCAATTTTCAGTTGTGTGGGAGCAAACAACTAGATAGAAGGAGGGAGAAATGATTGTGTGGGAGAGAGGAGCTGGGTAGGACAGCTTTTCCTCCTACCTTGGTCAAATGCTGGGTATGAAAACTGGGTGGGACAGCACTGTCCTCTCCAGCTCTTGTCTCCCACATAATCATTTCTCCCTCCTCCCAGCTAGTTGTTTGCTCCCATACAACCAAAAATTCCTCACTGAGTCTATACACTCTGAGCAATGATGGCTTTCTCATCAGAGCATAGAAGCCATGTGATGTTGCATCAGACCATTGATCCATCTAGTACTGAGTTGTCTGTTCTGACTAGCAGGAGCTCTCCAAGGTGTTGGGCAGAGATCTTTCCCAGCCATGCTGTCCTTTTAAGATGCTGGAAGTGGAACCTGGGACCTTCTGCACGCAAAGCGTGTGCTCTGCCACTGAGCTGTGGTTCCGCTCTCCATTTTCAGATCTCCAAAAAAGCAATTGTTTCTTCCTAACCATAGTGTGTCATTTCATTTTCTTCTGTGGAAGTACAGAATTCCCTTGCAAACATCCTTCACCTTCCTCCTAGATTAAGCATGTCCAATGGTGATGGTTCCATATATCTTTAAATAGAAGACTAATTTATTCCTGTTTTCTTGGTAAACCAGCAATGTGCCACTTCTCTTATAGTTTCTAATGGCTTGCAGTTTGCAAGCATGCCTCCTGAACCACAAAGTCTAAGTTAGACTTTCTGTGTCTAAAATTATCGAAGAAAACTGCCAAAGTTTGTTTGAACTGTAACCCTAACTCTAACCCATGCTTTTCCAATGGGAGAGTTTTTCCACATTTTCCAGGACATTAATGAATTTGTTCAGAATTTTCTTTTCTTTTTTGGTAGTCTGGACAACTGAACTTACTGGTGAAAAAAGCATGTTTATATCTTTCATGGTTTGGTCTGGGAGTTCCATGTCAGTGAAGGAGGCCCAAGCAGCTTTATAGAGAGAGATTCTGCATTGAATTAGTGTATCAACACTGCACTGATGACAACAATAGTGTGTTAAAAATTGCTATATGCTTTTATAAGTTTATTTTATTTTATTGTGTAGCACAATAGCTTTTATTGTGTAGCACATTCCTGTTCCAGTTGTGTCCATTGAACTGAATGCAATAGATAAGGCACTTGGCTGAGTCATATAGAAGCCCCTTATTTTCTTATGGAGTGTAAACGCCTGTTTAGATTAACTTCCCAATAATAGGTAATGTGCCTGATGCAAAACTGATGTCCACGTGATATAAAGTGCAATCCACCAAGAAATTCTCTTGCTCAGGCCCCACTGATATGAACAAGAGATGTTCCACCATCATTCACGTCAGTGGGACTTGCACCAGTGAATTCCAGTACCAGTGAATTCCCCTGGGCCACATCTGCACTAGCTATTTGGAGAAGGGTGATGCTGATGCCAGCATCAGACCTGCAGGTTCCACATCCATCCTCCTGCATCTGAACCCAAGAACTTCTGCTCCACATGATGTTGTGCAAACTACACCTGACCTGCAGTGAGGCAGATGCTGCTCTTACTACTCATAGGGGCCCAAACTGTCCTCAGTTGTGCTGTGAAGTAAGCAGATCCAGCATCAGTTAGGTGTGCATTGTTTTAATATGGACAGTTCATAAATGCAGAAAACATACGATCAGATTTAAAGAAAACTGGGCAGGGGAGAGGGAGGACAGTGGCAAATAGCAGTGCCATTCTCCAGGGAATGTGGGCACAGACAAAATCATAAAAGGGAGAGGAGTGTTTCAAAGGTAACACAGAACCAGGATATTCAACTTATAACCTGGGATATGACCTGGTCTTGTGAATTCTCTGATATGTGTCAGGGTTGTGCCTCACTCACCACTTCCTTGTTGAGCCCATGTTTTCAAGAGCTCCCATAAGGAAGTCAGCTGCAGATCTGACATATACCAGGTTGTCAATAGCTTTCATGCCGAAAGTTAGCAATGCATATCCCACATCACAATGCTTGTGTGAACTAGTCCTTTGTTCCCATATGTGTACAGGGGATGACTGTCAAAGAGGGTGCAGTTAAGGCGTATAGCAAGTTCACATAAATGCATCACTTGATCTCTCCCAACACTTCATGAATTTCAAGTGAATGTGTGAGCAGTTTCTGTTGAAAAATATTGTTGAAAGAAGTGATGAGAAAGCCCTGTGATAAGTAATCTGTGGGCACTCATTAACACATGCAAGCTACTACGTTGATGCCTACAGACAGTGAATGGTGAATTTGTGTGCGCGCATGTGTGAATCAGCCCATATACTGTATGGTAGAGGAGTTTATTAGTAGAGTTGTTGACTTTTTTTTTTAAATCAGCCTTCTGCTGACTCTTTAGCTGCAGTCTAATGGGCAGAACTTAAGTAGATGAGGATTTTTCATCACTTTATCTCTGTGAAAGGAAAACCTTCACCACCTACATGTTTTCATTAGGCTGCTTTTTAAAGCACAGGAGTTAAAAACAACAACAAGGGAACCCTCCTGCCAGTATAGAGAATATCTATGTGATTTTTTTTTCCATACTGGGATGTTGGTACAGATCAGTTTTACACATCAGTTTTTAGAAGGCACCTATATAATAGATTTAATTCTGTTCTGTTCAAATATAGAATCAAATGTAAACATATATGAATGTATTGCATAATTATTGTACAATTTATAGATATATAAAACTCACATTCATATGGTTGAGAGAATGTAAGATATTTTTTATGCTGCTTCACTGTCGTACCATATGCAGGGTCAGAGAATGAGATTTCTACAAAAGATCACTATATAACCTCATATTTTATGAAATAGGCACACAAACATTAAAAGACAAATTGATTTCCTATTGCTCTTCTGCTTATCCATGTTCTGGTTTCTATCTGTCTTTTATTTCATCTGGGTTTGTTTAATTCTTCTGCCATCTTGGTTAAAAAAATTATACTCACTGGACCTTTTCACACTTTACACAATAGTCTGGTAACATCACACAATCATTCACATCTAAGTTTATAGTTGGTAACCAACATTAGCACGATTGCATGAACCCATGCCAAGTTTACTGATGTCGGTTTGCGTCCTGAGATTAGTATGAGATTCCTGCCTTCTTGTGGGTTTGCACAATCATTCTAGTGATTCAGCATCTGCTGGCCCTCAAGAAAAAGGAGGCCATGAAAGATGCCTGGACAGGATTAATCCAGGCTGCTAGATCCAGGGACTCGGTCATGTTTTGGTGTCTCACAAAGTCTCCTCCCAGCTATGGGCCAAATCATCTGGCCTGTCACATTCATCCAGGGACCTGGGAGAAACACTTCTATGACTTATGCAAAGATCCCTCCGCCATCTGCAAAGTTTCCCCATGTGCCATTGAGGACACTCCGGCATGGGCTCCGGTGTCAACCTCAGAGATCCACTGTCTTGTTGCCAAATTGAAGCTGGAAAAGGCTCCAGGTGAGGACCTCATTCCATCGGAGGCTGTTAAAAACAATCTGGACGGGTGGGCCCCTATCTTGGCATTGCTCTTTAACTTCATTGACACGAATGGCCAAATCCCCAAGGATTGGGGGTAGCATTTATTGTCCCCATCTTTAAAAAGAGCGATGATCCTGCCAATTATAGACCTATCAGTCTACTCAATACCATTAGTAAACTTTATGCAAGTCATCTTTATGGGAAACTTAGGGATTGGCTGGAACAGGAAAAGCTCCTTGCTGAGAAACAAGTAGGCTTTAGGGAGGGACGCTCCACCATCGATCAATGCTTAGTTCTATAGCACCTCATTGGGAAATACTCCTCCTGTAGGGCCACTTCTCTATATGCTGCCTTTATTGATTTCAAGGCAGCATTTGACTCCATCTCACGTGTCAAATTATGGGAGAAGCTGGAGGCCTCCACCACTGACCAGAGCCTGCTATGTCTCATTCGAACTCTGCACCTAGACACTTCACTCAAGGTGAGATGTAGTCCACAAGGTCACCTTACAAGTGCTGTTCTAACAGAGAAGGGTGACAAGCAAGGATGCATCTTGGCCCCACTCCTATTCAATTTTTATATCAACTCAATGGTGGCCCAGCTCAGCAATACTGATTTTCACCCTCCAAAGCACTCGGGGAGATATATAGCCACCCTACTATATGCGGATGACACTGCCATCCTCTCAAGGACTCCCATTGGCCCTGATGCTGTACTGTAAGGAAGATTGTCTGGAAATCAATTATCACAAAACTAAAATCATGGCCTTCGCTAGGAGGCCCAAGATCCACTCTTGGAGGATTGAGGAACATAAGATTGAACAAGTGGCTCATTTTAAGTACCTGGGCGTAGTCTTTCATTCTGGTGGCTCTAGAAAAGCCCATGGAGAACATGTGGCCTTAAATGCACAGAGAAACTCCTCCACCATCCTTTAATTTATGCGTACAAGAGGAGGCCACTACTTTCCCGCAGCACTCAAACTGTTTCAAGCCAAGTCATTAGCTCAACTTCTCTATGGCACTCAGCTGGGTCCTTTTCCCAATATTGTGACCCTGGAACATGCACAATCCAAGTTATTGAGGACAGCTCTCCATGTTCCAAGATGTGTCTCCAATGCCACCCTACACCTGGAGACAGGCCAGATCAAGATTGAGGCTAGATCAAGATGGATGGCCACTCTCTCCTATTGGCTTAGACTATCCTCTTGCCCAATTGGTCTTGCTGCTCTAACCCTGCATGATGATTATCAGTCTAGTTGGTCTCAGGCAATTGAGGCGAAATTAGCTTCGCTGGGCCTCTCCCCACTGTCTCTGCTCAACATGGGCTACGATCAGGCAAAAGCAACTATTAAGCAGCACATTACAGACATTGAGTGCCAAATGGACCTCAGTAGTGTCTCAAAATTTTATACCAGTGAGGCGCTTAGAGATTCTGCCTCTCCTGCAGCATATCTCACTCATTTGGAGGTCCCAAACCACAGAAAGGCATTCACTTTGGCTTGCTGCCATGGTCTCCCCTCAGCAGTGCTAGAGGGCCATTACAGAAAGATCTCACTTGCAGAACAATTATGTCCCTGTGGCTCAGAACAGATCAAAACTATTGAGCATGTCCTTCTATACTGCCTGTTTTATAGAGACATTCATGCCGCTCTCATTCTCCCATTGCTAAGCAAGTTCCCGGGACATTCGAGACAATTCTACAGTTTTCTGTTGCTCTCTGACTCTAACCCTGCCATTACACATAGCATTGCCAGGTTCTGTGTGGCTGCGATCAAGGATGTTAGGCTGTGAGCCCCCTTAATCTGATTCTTGATTACTCTGGATTGACCTTGCACTTGCCCATGCCTCCATACCTATTGTTTTATTGCATTGTACTGCATTTTATTGCATTTTACTACATTTCATTGCCCCCCCGCCTTTTTATTGCTTTTTATAATTTTAAATCCAGACATTTACAATTTTATACTCTTTTTATTTTTTCTGGGTATTTCTATAATAGAAACTGTATCATTATATTATCATTATTTTATCTCTTTTAGCTTTAGTAATTTTAGGGTTTTAGCTTATTTAGTTTTAACAAGTATATTCTATCTATTTTACTTTTTAAACTGCAATCAGTCTTAGTTTTAGCCTTTTGATGCTATGTACTAATATGTATTTTAACTTGCCTTTTAAAATTGCAATCATACTTAATTTTAGATTTGTCAAGTTATGTACCATCAAATCATCATAACATCACATAACACGTAATTTTTAACCTGTATCGATTTTATGCTGGTCTCTGACTGTAATTAAGGATTGATTGACTCAATTGACAGGGGAGCTAATCAAAAGGTTTACTGACTAATCCCTAGGTTCCCATTATCTTCGTTAGGTGAGACCAAATCAGAAGAGTTGAGAGACACATTAGTGCCAGTGTCAAGCATGGCAAGGATGGTTTTATCTTTCACAATAATAGGCTCTTTAAACTTGTTGCTGACCCCTGTTAGAGATATACAAACCCACAGCAATGTGTTTCTTTTACACTTGCCACCTCCTGGACCCTTTCCCCCTCTAGTGTGGGAGGATCATCTTTGGGAGGCAATGACATTTGTGATTTTGGACACAGGTATTTTTCAAATGACCCACTTGACCACAGATGGAACATGCTTTGTCTCTTACACTTGGAGGATTGGTTACACCAGGGACATTCCTGAATTATTTGACAGGAGAAGTCCATTCCTTTTTTAGGTGCAGATTCCACTCTCCCTCCTTTTTTCTTTCTTTCTTTTTTTTTTAGATACCTTATTTTCTTCTCCAAACCTAGCAAATGTTGACTCCCAACCTTCCCTGTTTAACAACAGTTGGTCAGCTGTTTCAGCTGCTTGAGAGACACATTCAGGAGCTCTGTCTTTTACCTTCAGCTTAATATCTTTAGGGATTCAATGGTAGAATTGGTCTAAGCCTATCATTTCTAACACCTTTCCCCTTGTATCAGGGAGGGGAGCTTAGCTCCACAAGTAACACACTTCTTAAAAAATTTTGTGCCTGGCATGCATGCCGAAGGCCAGCCAGCCACTACACTCCATCCCAACCAGGAATGGAGCTCAAGGGAAGAACCGAGGAAATGAAACGCAATGCACATTAAAAAGCCACTGCACGAAAGAAAATAAACTTAAAGAATGAAGAAACAGGAGAAAAAACAACCAGGAAAGGCCTGACCCAACAGATTGTGGAGCTGAAAGACTCACAATAACGATATTCATTGAAGCGCGGACAAAGAACGACTGAGGGGATGAAGAGTGGCGCAGCCGTATATAGCGGGGTTACCACCAAAAGCAGGAGAAATTGAGCTTGTTAGATTCCAATGTGGTCTCCGCACATGCGCATAGCCCATTAGTGTAGATAGCAGACAGAGACCATGTGAAAGAATAGCTGTGAATCTACTTTGGAGCAGATTCGCTCTTTGGACACCCTAAAGCATGAAGCCATGTCTGAATATCTCCCAGGTGAAAGGCAGCATGTATTTGTGCTCCCTTATAGCAGGAGCTCTTGCTTTGGCCATTGTGGCTAGGAATGATGGGAGCTGGAGATGACAATATCTGGAAACCCACACTGGAGAACCCTACCTTCTAGCACTGCAGTTTGTTGCCAAGAGGTGGCTTTCTCTTGGCAAGCTCAAATGCGTATGCTACAGGTGTGTGTTCCTTACACTTCTCCTGGATTGGTTATATAAATATGTAACCTCCTGGAGATTAGCTAGGTATGTAATCTCCACACTAGTTCTTGGTTCTGGAATTGCTACCCTTTATTAACATTTTTTTTTTTACAGAACATCCAGATGATGCCAGATTGTTACAGCCCAATGGGTGTGTTCTCAGGCAATGTAAGTTATGCTGCTGAAGGTCAGGAGGTGGAGGCTCCTATGGTCTCATGAAAGCCGGTAAAGTAATCATGTGCTGGCTCCAGGGGCATAACAAGGCTGGAGTGGGCCCAGAGACAAAATTTTAAAATGGGCCCCTTGCTGATACACACACACACACGGCAATATATAGTGCACTCACACTCACATCCCCATTATGAATATGGTGGATATTTATATAGTTATATTTATATAATTATAAATATAAATATAAATATATTTATATAGTTATATAGTTAATTATATAGAAGAATAGGTCATTAATTCACATGTGGTTATGAAATCTCATGACTCCTCTCTGTCCCTTACAGATACATTTATACACATGCTACATGGAAGATGCTGAAAGGCATCATCTCATACTGCGCAGGAGATGGCAATGGTAAACCCCTCCTGTATTCTACCTAAGACAACCACAGGGCTCTGTAATCACCAGGAGTCGACATCGACTCAACGGCACACTTTACATGTCCAGAACTGAGAGAGAGTACTTAATACTCAGGAGATGGGATGCATGGTAATAACTTCCCGAACAAGTTGAAATTGGGGGGGGGGAGGAGTTTAGGGGACGTTGTGAGATGATATCTTGGGAGCAGCTGCTGTATCCACAGCAACGGATGTAGATTGATTTCAAATCAGGCCGTCAGCACTCCTCTTGTTTGAATTTGAAGGAGAGAATTGCACACTTGTTTTCAGCTGCAAGAAAATGAAGAGCAACTCCTCCATTCCTTTGTACAGTCCGATCCTGAACACTTCTACTCAGAAGCAAGCCCCATTGAGCCCCACCAGTTGCTTCTAGTAAACGTGCACAACTAGCATGGCTTTTCAGAGCTCCTGTGTCTTTAAATTGTATACTTCCTCTTTTCATCCCATTTTTAGCCTACATTCCAGTAGGCTTATGAGATCACCCGTCATTCTGTTTGTGTGTGTGTGTGTGTATGTGAACACAGTGGCGCTCTTACCCCTGGGCCTTGGGGCCCAACCCATGGCTTGCTGCCACTGCGAGCCCTTGCCACCACTGTGAACCCTCCTTCCCACCATGAGGCCGAACCGCTGATATGTGTGCAGCCAGGGGGTGGGGGCGGGTGGGGGGAGCAGGCCTCCACACACACACACACACACACACCCATGGCGGTGGAGGGTGGAGCAGCAGCAGTCGCTGAGCCTGACTGTCTGGCTCAGCGGGGTCTGACAACTGCGAGGTGCTCCGGTGTGCCTGAACGGTGGGAATAGAGTGCCACAAGCCCATGACGTTACGGGCGATCCAGGTGCCCAGATTGCCTAGGTGCACTGTGTGTGTGTGTGTCCCTATCTACTTTGCAATGCCTGGATGTCACGGGCGCGTGCTCCCACAATAAATCAAGCAGCAACAGGAATGTGTAAAATAAGCCTTTACTAGTAGAAAGTGAAGTAAAAGGAAAGTATCACCTTGTAATCAGTCCATAAATCGTAGTCAGGGGCCAGTCCAGTAAGGGTCAATTCCAGGAGAGAGGTCGATAGTCAGTCCGTAGTCCAGGGGGTGCCGAAGAGAGTCACGAGTCGATAGCCAGGCCGAGAATCAAGAACACAGGAGTAATCAGGAATGAGGTGCACAACACAAGGAGCTGGAACTGCACGCCAAAGCGTTCAGTTGAAACCAGCATGAGGCAGAGGGAGCGGTCTGGTTTTATCATTCTTCAAGGTCCCACACCAGGTGAAGCCAATTAAGACCCCTGCCTGCCTTGGCTCTGCAAGTTCAGATGCCAGCCCTGTCAGACTTTGTTGCCCAGCACGCTGCCCCTTTTGGCGCTCTCTCCAGCGTTGTACATGGCTGACGGGTCGGCTGCTTGGTCCTGGCTCCTCCCCATTTGAAGGAGGCAATGGCTTCCCGGCAAGCTGTTGCTGTTCTGCAGCAGGTGAGAGCTCCATCCAAGGGGCTTTCTCTTCACCCTCCTACAGGAGGCTGCGGCGGGGGGGGGGGGGGCTGTGAACCAGCCACTTCCTCATCTGAGTCAGACCACTGTCTGTCACTGGACCAATATGAACCAAATCTGGTACAGTTGTAGGGACACTTAGGGACACCACAGCAGCATAGTTTGTGATGATGTCACCCACCCCAATTCAAGATGGTGGACACATGAATGTTTGAGGTACAAGTGAGCTAACTTGTGAACTGCCTAACAGATTTGGACTAAATTTAGTCCAGCTGTAGAGATAGTGAAAGGCAAGTAGGCAGATTAGTTCTTACTAGAACAACTAGAACAATGTCTCAGCAATGCTACAAGACTAAGGTCTAGGTGCATATTTGTTCCAACTGGAATGTTGATTTCCATGGGGGATGTTGTGCTGCATATAAAACTATGCACATCCTATTTACTGCGAACAGCCCTCAAATAGCATATTTATTCAACCAGGCTTTTAATTAGATGTATAGTTTTAATACTATTAATGTTGCGTTTTAACTGATTTAACTGATTTTAAATGATTTTAATTGTAAACCGCCCAGAGACACAAGTTTTGGGTGGTATAGAAATACGATAAATAAATAAAACTAGCTTAACTTGCGCAGAGCATCTGCGTGCTAGTACTTGATTGCTCCCCTCACCCCTCACAGCCCCCTCACCTCAGAGATCTCCCCACCCTCACCTGAGCTGCACTCCTGCTCCTGCTCCTCCATCTGATTGCTTCCATTACCCTCACCCCTCTTGGTCACTCCTCCATCCCTTTACTCCATCCCCCTCACCTCTCTTGGTCACGGCTTCAGTGTTGCTGGTGCCTATTGGCCAAGCTGCAGCCCCCTATACCCAGATCTCCCCACCTGAGCCCCGCCAGTGGTTGACCCGGCCCTTCCTCGCTGCCGCCGCCACCATGGCCGCCCATTCCCCTCAGGCTGCTGACAGGCCCAGGCCCAGGCCCATCCCTTGCCTGCCTGCCTTCCTCTGACAATGGCCTTGGTAGCCCCAAACAGCAGCAGTGGTTGACTGGACCCTTCCTTGCTGCTAGTGCTGCCATGCCTGCTAATTCCCCTCAGGCTGCTGACAGGCTCAGGCCCATCCTCGCCCTTCCTTCTGTCTTTCTTCCCTTCCTTTCTTTTTCTCTTTTTCTCTCTTCTACTTGCTCTTCCCCACTCTTTCTTCCCCCTCCCTTAATGTTTTTTGCTCTCTCTCCCTCTCTTCCTGAGTTAACAGATCTTGTTCATCTTGTTTCCTCATCTAATTCACACAATGGCAGTCTCTTTCTCCTGAAGAGGCTCTTTCCTCCCTCATGACCCCTCTCTTCACAGACTCTCGCCTGCTATCTATCTATCTATCTATCTATCTATCTATCTATCTATCTATATACACACACACTAGCTGAACCTGCACAGATCATCTGTGCATGAGTACACTTACCCTTTGTGGTGTGTGTGTGTGTGTGTGTGTGTGTGTGTGTGTGTGTAGAGCCAGCAAGCAAGAGAGCGGTGGGGGTGTGTGAGAGAGAGCGAGAGAGCTGGGGGAGCGAGCAAGCAAGAGAGCGGTGGGGGGCGAGTGAGAGAGTGGGGGAAGAGAACGAGCGAGGAGTGGGGAGGGAGAGCAAGCGAGCTGTGAGGGGGAGAGAGCAAGCGAGAGAGTGGGGGGGAAGAGCGAGTGAGAGAGCGGTGGGGGGTAGAGAACAAGAGAGAGAGCAGAGGGACAATGGCTGCTGTTGGCCCTCACAGTCCCAAGGTGTTGTTTTTTTTGAGGGGGGAGTGTTTCAGCTGTTGGCCCTCACAGTCCCAAGGGGTTTTTCTTCTTTTTCTTTTTGGTGGGAAGTCTGGCACTCCCAAGCTTTGTTACCTCCCCGCCTGCTCTCCTGCCCTGTTTTATTTGCTCTACCAAGTTCTACTTGCCACCGCCTTGCCGCTGAACTTCAGCCAGCCACCCACTTTCCTCTCCGCTTGCCGCCAAACTCCTTCCCCCTTTACTCTCTGCTTGCTGCCTTCAGCCAGCCTGCTTTCCTCTCCACTTTCAGCCCACCACCAGCCACCCGCTTCCTTAAGCAGCCCACCGCTCTTGCAAGTGGTGCTGAGTGCTGACTGGTGCCCAGCCAATCTGGTGCCTCCGCAGCTCAGCCAATCAGCTGAGTGCTGGGACGCACTCTCCACACATCAGGATGGTCATGTCTACAAGGATTAAAAATAATGATGATATATAGATACCTCTCCTCTACAATCAAGAACATCTTCCAACCAATAATAGTTGCATTCCAACTGACCTTAACCATCACAGGCTCCTCCTCCTTATCTGCATATGGAAGCCTCACTGCCCAATCACCACAGTGTCACAGGCTCCTCCTCCCTAGCCCAACTGTCCAATCACTATGGTGCTTCTGCTCTCACAGGCTCCTTCTCCCGATCTGCATATGGAATCCCTAGTGCCCAATCAGGTGTTTCTGCTTGTGAACTCTCCCAAGAGCTGCCACACACGGGATCTAAATTATTAATTCTCCAAGACAGACCAAGCGTGGGGATGTGGCAGAAAGGAGGCAATTGGCTGACAGAGGGGGAGGAGGTGATTGGCTGACAGAGGGGGAGAGAGTTCTGGAGCGGCTGGAAAGCAGTTTGACAGTTGGCTCGGGTGTGCCATGAAGCAGCAGGGAGCTCGGAGGCTGGGGGCAGCTTCATGAGCTGGACAGTTGGCTCTGGGGGTTGCGGGCGACAGACAGTTGGCTGAGCTGCGCCGTGAAGCGGCAGGGAGCAGGGAGGCTGTCAGGCGAGCGGGCAACAGTCCCTGGCAGTGGCAGGGGAAGCAAGGACTGCGAGACAAAGATAGAAAGACGGAGGACAGAAAGAGAGATGATGATGATGATGATGATTGATGATGATGATGATGATGATGATGATGATTTACATTTATACCCCGCTCTTCCTTCAAGGAGCCCAGAGCGGTGTACTACATACTTGAGTTTCTCCTCACAAAAACCCTGTGAAGTAGGTTAGGCTGAGAGAGAAGTGACTGGCCCAGAGTCACCCAGCTAGTATCATGGCTGAATGGGGATTTGAACTCAGGTCTCCCCGGTCCTAGTCCAGCACTCTAAACACTACACCATGCTGGAGAGATAGAGAGAGGGAGCTGTGGGGAGAGCAAGTGAGCAAGTTGTGGAAGGGAGAGAGTGAGTGAAAGAGTTGTGGGGGGGAGAGAGCAAGTGAGAGAGTTGTGGAGAGGGAGAGAGCGAGAGAGAGTTGTGGGGGGAAAGAGAGTGAGAGTTGTGGAGGGGAGAGCATGAGTGAGAGAGTTGTGGGGGAGAGAGCAAGCAAGAGAAGGAGATAGCGAGTGAGAGAGTTGCGAGGGGAGATAGCGAGCGAGTGTGTTATGGGGTGGCAAGAGCGGGTGAGAATGTTGTGGGGGTGGCGAGAGCAGGCAAGAGTGTTGTGGGGGCGGAGAGAGTGGGCGAGAGCATTGTGGGGGTGGCCAGAGCTGGCGAGAGCGTTGGGGGGGGATGCCACAGGGTCAGTGCACGACCGCACAGATGCTCTGTGCAGGGTCAGCTAGTTAGAATTAAATATATAGATGCTTGTTTTTGCTGTGTTTTTAAATTCTACTTTTGATGCACATTTCAGGGCTATTCGTGATAGAATGGGATAGTTTTAGATGCAGCACAACATCCCTCATGGAAATCAAGCTGGAAATCAAGCATCTAGACAACTTCATAGAAGCAATTCTAGTTTTCTGGAGGCCAAAAGCCAGCTTCAAGAGCACACAGTGACATCTAGTAGCAGTTTGATGAAGTACAAGCAAATGAGCAATTTCCTTCTTCAGCGCCACAAATTTTGTGTTGGGGTAATTACTATTGTTAATCCATTCAATGCATGGAGGGGGCAGGCAAGGATCACACTTACTCGTCCCATCTTGGCCCCCATGCTTAAGTCAACTCCTCTGCACAGAGTGCAGAACATACATGCAAGCTGTTTGTACGCAGGCTCCACACAATTTGAACTCTGTGTTTTTTTGCAAGGTACAGAACATGCAGACAGAAGCTATGTGCCTACAGCTTATATGAGTAGAGGCTCAATGTGTGCACAAAGTAAGGTAAATATTTATTTATTTATCATAATAATAACGATATGTGTCGGTCAAGGGGCAGGTCTATCCCTGCAGTCCTGATTCCCCACTTTCTATTTATTTATTAACACATTTTAATACTGCCCCAAACTTACATCTCTGGTTTACTTTGGTTTGCAACAAAGTAAAACATTAGCTAAAACAAAAATGAAAAGTTTAAAACATTACAGCAATTTAAAATTTTAAAAGAATATTTTAAAACAGAATTAAAGCCATTAAAACAATATTAATTAAAAGCCTGGGTGAACAGATGTGTCTTTAAAGACTTCTAAAAAAAACTGTCAGAGATGGGGAGGCTCTTATTTCACTAGGGAGCGCATTCCAAAGCCTTGGGGTTTTCATGCAGTGGCTGTACACAAACTGTAGTTGTCGTCACAGTATTTATGAGGCTTCATGAGTCAGTGGCCTCACTCCTCTAGTGGCCAGTGTGAGGCACTGCTGAGGACAAAAGATGTGAACCATCCTGGGGCATAATCATTCACTGGGAAGTTCTTTTGCACAAGCCCCATTGAAGTGAATGGGAGCTAAACAAAAGCTCAGTAGTTCTAAATTCCAGAGGGTAAGCTGTGTGGGATCTTGCCACATAAAAAGCTCCCTGAATCAAACCATGGTTGAGTTTAGCCTAATATTGCTAACCTACAGCAGGGAAGTAATTTGCCTAGGGAGCAAGAGGTTGCTGGTTTGAATCCCCACTGGTATGTTTTCCCGGATTATGGGAAACACCTATATTGGGCAGCAGTGATATAAGAAGGTACTGAAAGGCATCGTCTCATACTGTGCAGGAGATGGCAATGGTAAACCCTCCTGTATTCTACCAAAGAGAACCATAGGGCTCTGTGGGCACCAGGAGTCGACACCGACTCTATGACACAACTTTACTTTATTTTACCAACAGTTACCTGTAATCCTTTTAATTGTGCTCTGGGACTCATGTATGTTCTACCACAGCCCCTACATAAGAGTCTGTCGGTCATGCTGCTCTGGTTACATATGTGAATAGGCCCTTTCTGGAGCTGTGATGTTTGCTTGCCTCTGCACTCCTCTTATGTCAAGGAGTGATGCAGCTGAATGAACACATGCTCTTAGTCATCTGCTGGTGAAGATGAGCAGGACTTTTGCTGCAGGCTGCATCCTGCTCAAATCACATCCTCCTGCATAGCCATGCAGCAAGATCTTGTGAACCTCAGTCTCCCTTCCACCACCAGCCACTGTGAATAAACCTGCTTATTGGTGCCCCAAAGAATGTCTGCCTCAGTGATGAATAAACATCCAGTTTTGTGTGTTTGGGAAGAGAATACACGCTGGGCTGAGGGAAGAGAGACTGGCAGGGTGCATACTGATGTTATCAAGGCCAGGGGTCCCATTTATGAAAAGCTGTATTTTAGGCCACAAATCTCTTTGCTTCCATGACCAAAGGTATGGGTGTGGGCAAGGGATATTGTCTTGTGCTCATAACATGGCTATTGCAATGTATAAAAATATGCAAGTGTGGGGATTTGGACCTTGCTGAATTTCACCTTCAGTGTCAGTGCAATCTGTAGCAGTCAAACACCTACTGACTGCTACCAAATATGAGATCCCTGTACCTGCTAAAATGGCACTCTGACAGGGGCGTAACTATAATAGGGCAAGGGGAGACAGTTGTCTGGGGGCCAACTGCCTTGGGGGGCCCCCCAGAGGCAGGTCACATGACTGACTCCCCCAGCCGCACACCTGCCCAGCCTTACTTCAGTTGTATTCATCCTCCAAAATTGATGTGAGTCTTAAGACCTGGAGCTACCAGAACAGCATGTCTTTCTCCAGTACCATTAAATGACTTGCATTGTCCACTATTTACAAAACCTTAAAAAAAATAATTTAGGATGTTCAGCCTCATTTAAGATTTCTTTACTTCATGAGCTGAGCTTCAGTGTGTGGGTGGGTCATTTCAAAATCTTGTATTTGGGCCCACTCCAACCTTGCTATGCCCCTGCACTCTGAGCAAGGCCGGTCTAGTAATTAGGCAAAACTGAATAATGGGCATAGGTTGGAATGTATGAGGAGCTGAAAGGTGGAAGAACAGGGTGTTCTGGAGCATGAGAGGGAGTGGAAATGCCAGACCCATGTGGAGTTTGAGCACCCACAAAGAAAAGATGCTCTTCTTCATGAAAGGCATGCATGTGCAGAATTTGCATTGCATGGCTGTTCAAATTACAAAGAGATGACAACAAGGGCCCCTGCTTCTGGGCACTTTAAAGACCACACACCACTTTTTGCATATGGTATTCATTCACACGTGACAACAGATGTGCACTTGATACTTAGTTAACAGAGTACAGAGCATGGCAGACCACTTACTAACTGGTGCCAGCCATGGGGAGCATGCCAGTCCTGGAGGAACTCCACCAGTTTCCAGCAAGTTTGGGGGCCCAGTTCAGCCCCAAAGGGCTGTTTGTAACCCTTAATGTTTCCAACCCTCTAGGTCTCAGATGCATTAGGACTCACTTCCTCCATATACAGCCTCTTGTGATCTGGTCCATTCTAATGCTTTGCCCTGTGACTGTCCTGGCTTTTGGAAGTTAGGCTGGAAAGTGTAAGGATGGGGCTTTTTCAGTTGGTGCTTACTGTGAGAAATTCACTCAGAGCATTAGGAAGACAGAAAAGGCATTTCTGTTTCAGGGACTTTGGGGCTGCTTGATATGTTTGCTTTTGTTCTCTCAGTTTGGGATATAGGAACATAGGAAGCTGCCTTCTACCTAGTCAGACCATGGGTCCATCTAGCTCAGCATTGTCTGCACAGACTGACAGCGGCTTCTCCAAGGTTGCAGGCAGCAATCTCTCTCAGCACTTTCTTGGAGATGCCAGGGAGGGAACTCGGAACCTTCTGCATGCAAGCATGCAAGTGCTCTTCCAGTAAGCTATGACCCCATCCCTTAAGGGGGATATTTTACAGTGCTCACATGTGATCTCCTATCCAAATACAAACCAGGGTGGAGCCTGTTTAGCAAAGGTCCACCCTGGACCTGAATGCTTGTTACCACAAGACCAGCTCTCCTCCCTGGTGGCAAGGTTGTTCACATGACTGTTAAGTGGGTAACACAAGTGCCCCACCCACCTTCAGGAATTATGTACATTCCTGATTTTTGGTCCTGTGTGCGTTAAAAGCTAGAGGAAAGTGGTCACGTGGGAGGTGGTGGGAGCAGGCTCTGACAGCAGTTGTCCTACCCAGCACTTTTACTCAGTATATTACCAAGGAGTCTGCATTGTCACAGCCTGTGCCCGCCTGCCTCCCCCACAATCACTTTCCCCTTCTCTCACCTAGCTTTTAACTTACACGCAACTGAAAACCAGCTCCTGAAGCTGGGTAGGATATTTGTCCTACCTACTGAATGACCATGTGAACAAACCTGGTGTGTTTCGTCTTAGAGTGAACATGCATTTGAAAAACAAATCAAGCAAGATATATCTATACTGAGTAATGTGATCAGCTCACAGAGCAGAGCAGTTGCTATCATGGTTTCAGCTTCTGCCTTCAGCAAGCAGAGAAAGTTTAGCCCTGAGGTTTTCACTTTAGGCAAAAGGAAATGAATATTCAAATGTGGCTAGAGAGAGAGAGAGAAATGAACCAACTGAAGACAATGGCGCGCAGTTCAAAATGAGCAAGGAGGTGAGTGGAAAGCAAACAGTTATTTATATCTGTATCACCAGAACACACCACTTCCTGTTGATTAAAACAGGCAGCCTGCCTACCCCAGCCCGCCCCAAAGCTTTGCTTGCAATTTAATTTTCAGATATTATTACCCCTTTTCTGTGTTTGAGTTTACCACAGGTTTTTGTCAACCAAGCCCTGTGCAAGAATGCACGGTTCAAGGGATATTTTAAGGCAATTTGCATCAAGCACAAGCATTACTGATTGGCCTGGTTTACACATGTATGTACATTGCTCAGTATGTTTACATATTAGCCCTATTCAGAAGCCCTATTCACACATTGAGGTCACTCACACAATAAAAAATTGTATTCTGCCTGGGTTTGGGAACTGTTTTTGGTTGGGTTGCTTTTCCTCCTACCTTGCTTCCACACAGTCACTTCTACCCAGGTGGCTAAATAGGTGGGCTTGCCGCCATGGAGCCACCAGGCTTGCCCTCGAGCCCGCTGGTTCTCACGAGCAAGCAAAAGATAATGAGCCCTTTCTCAAAACCAGTAAGGGCTACCCAATTTGTGAGGAGGAACTCCAAAAGTCCTCCCCGCAAACGAGCAGGCTGTCTTCCTTTGATGGGCATGTCGTCCGCCCAGACGAGCATCGGCTCCTGCCTGTAGCTCCAAGGGTTGAGGTGCACACCGCCCCACCCCTGGAGCTCCAACAATGCACTGGGCAAGTGTGCAGTGCATTATGGGGACCCCCCTCCCCACTACAACAGCCCTTCAAACATTTCCAAAACTCTAGTAATGTGGAAAGGCTTATAGGCATGGGGTGGAGACAGCAACGTGCTTCTAATTTTTTTATAACAAGAAAGTTTACTTTTAGAAAAAATAGTTCAATTAAAACATTACTTTTGCAGCAAAAAAGTACACATTCAAAACAGTTATGGGTCTATACTGGTCCGTACTCAGAGTCCTCTGTGCTTTTTTTTGTCTTAGCTTCTGGCTGGCTGGGTAGTCTCTTGTAATTACAAGACTGGTCGGGGGCTCAATCCAGCCTGGCTCTCCCTTTTCTAGTGAGTTCAGCTCGGCTTTCAGCTTCTTGCTGGCTGCTCACTCTCTGTTTTCCTGGGTGCTTTCCAGACTAGCTGCTCGGCAGCAGCAAAATGCCTCCATTTGGGCAAGTTGCATTCAAAACATAAACAGTAGGAGGAGCAGTCTCGCAGCAACTAACAACCCGACAAAACAGCAACCTTTTCACGCTGGATATACAACGTCCTAGCTCTATATCGCAGCGATTGAATTCGACACAAGGCATTGGAAATGTGAACGGTACCCTGGTGTCCATGTAGGGACTGTGGTGTCACAATGCAGGAAGTGTGGAATCACACTTCTGAGATACTTCCTAACCTCGTTGTAGGGTCTAGTCTGGAAAGCGCCCTGGACTCACTCCAGCAGACTTCCATCCAGACTCTCTTCCTTCTTCTGCAACCTCCAGCTGTGACTTGCTCCAGCAGACTTTCTTGACTTCTCCTTCCAGAACTCAGGACTCTCTCTCAAAACACTCCCAATATATATAGTTTCTCTGGCCTATCAGTTCCTCAGCCCAGCCAATCAGAACAAACAAAACATTTCCTCCATTTAAAAAAAAATCTCTTTCACCGCCAAAAACCAACTGTCAAAATGCTAAACCAAATGTGAAACTACAGAAAAACAAGACTGCACTTTTGACCCTGTACTTTCTCCATGCCTAAGGACTTGCAAGCACAGAAATCCTATTTACAATATTGCAGAGATTTGAGGAATATTAATGCAATATATAATTCATTCATAATACAAGTGCTATTTACAAGAAGAGGAGGTTTGGGGAATATTAATACACTATACAATACAGGAGTTTATTTACAGAGACCCTAGAGGTCTAGGCCTCATTCCTCCACAGGCTCCCTTAGGCTGGTTTCGCTCACACGGAGGAAGAGCTCCAATGTGTGTATAGGGCTTTGGATAGCAGCTGAATGTGTGGACAAACTGACTCTACTGTAAAGCACTAGGCGGATTCACACAACCATAAAAACAGAGTAGGAGGTGAGCTATCCAGATTTGCGTATTTGTCAGAACTCTCATGCATTTCCCTCATGCATTTCCCAGCGCGGTGTAGTGGCTAGAGTGCTGGACTAGGACTGGGGGACCCGAGTTCAAATCCTCATTCAGTCATGATACTTGCTGGGTGCCTCTGGGCCAGTCACTTCTCTCTCAGCATAACCTACTTCACAGGGTTGTTGTGAAAGAGAAACTCAAGTATGTAGTACACCGCTCTGGGCTCCTTGGAGGAAGAGCGGGATATAAATGTATGTATGTATGTATGTATGTATGTATAAATAAATAAATAAATAAATAGTCCCGGCTGCTCCTGGCAGGGCTACCCAACATTTGTACCTATTGTACAAATAGCATTTAAATATTTAAAAGCTTTTTAACTTTAAAAAAAGTTAGTTAAAATTGTAACTGACTTTTAACTAAAAAAGTTAAAAGTTTTCAACTAAAGGTGAAGGGGAGGAAAGCCCCCCTCCCCTGATTCTCCAGTCATACAAACCCTTGTGTCCCTTCTACCCAGTCACTGACACCCAGCACGCCTCTCCCCCCACATGGAAACCACAGAGGGCTGTGCATACAGTGGCCACCATTAGTGGATGTGATAGTCTGAAGCACACACTAAGATCCTGAAGCCAGAGGAGCTTTGTCAAGGCTATATCCGCTTCCTGCTGCTTTGTAGCCAATGGATGGGCAGCCACAGAAATAATGAGGCTTTCCCAGTCTGCCAGCAGCACAGAGCATGCTGGGAAGGCATGCACCCCCTAAGAGGGCCTTCCATGAAGGGGCAGGGCTTGCATCTATCAAGTTCAACATATGCAGCCTCCCTCAGCAGCCATGCTTGTGTGTTTGCCGGGTTTATGGAGCCAAGCTGAGGTGATGCTTGTGTGTTACAAACAGGGTAACACCTGGGCTCCTGCCCACCTCAAAACAGTTGTGTGAACAAACCTATTGCATCTAAGGCAATGCAAATGTTCTGCCTGCTAACTGAGCAAAGAAGAGGCATCTTTTAAAAGTGGTGATTTCCTTTACTGGGCAGCAGGAAGGCAACTGGCCCTATCCAACCCAGCACAGCCCCTCTCTAGTGGCTGTTGCTGGTCTCTATCTAAGGTTTCTTTTTCGATTGTGAGCCCTTTGGGGACGGAGCCATCTTTATTTATTTATTTTTATGTATCTATGTAAACCTGTTAGGGAACTTTTGTTAAAAAGTGGTATATAAATATAAATATAATAATAATAATTAGTAGTAGTAGTAGTAGTATATCTGCAAGACCCCATTCACAAGCACCAGTTGCCACAATGTTGCAGTAATCTCTGGATGTGAACCTGTGTATTCAATGACATGTCTCTGGAGATGTTTTCACATGCATCATATGAGTATGAGCCCAGTTTCTCTATAATGGGTCTGCTATTTTTATTTTATTGTATTTATTTTATTGTATTTATTACATTTCTGTACTGCCCTATCCATCCAAACACTCTGGGTGGTGTGCAACAACCAAAAACAACAACAAACAACCATTTAAAACAATTGGCTTAAAACTATATAAAACACAATATTAGACACAGTTTAAAACTAGTTTAAAAAGCATTCTAAAACAATTTAAAAACCTTGGAAGGCCAGACCAAACAAGTCTTTTAGGGCTCTCTTGAAGGCCAACAATGAGCCCAAACTACAAATTTCTACCAAGAGTGCATTCCATGGCCCAGGAGCAGCAGCAGAGAAGCCCCGGCTCCAAATCTCTATTTCACTCTTCTCATGTCTCTGATTTTGCTATCTGCTAATAGTCATAGCTAAACTGTTTCCAGGACGGCTGGAAGACTGTGTGAAACTGTTTTGACTTTGGGCTGATGTGGAAATACCCAAGCCAACAGCAGCAATGAGGAGAGCTTAGGATGGTGTCTCAGAACACCAAAGTCAAAGCTTCAGTATGTAGGACCCCAAAGCCCTGACTGTAGGGGTAGGAAAGGCAGTGTGCTCTGTTGGCAATGCTGCCATTTATTTTTATTTGAAAGATAACTGATAGCCTGCCTGTCCTCCTCCAAACTGCAGGCATTCAAGGCAGCTTAAAGTAAAGTTGTGCCGTCGAATCGGTGTTGACTCCTGGGCGCTTTCCAGATTAGACCCTGCAACGGGGTAACGATATATCTCTGAAGTGTGCTTCCGTGCGTCCTGTGTTGTGACACCGCAGTCCCTAAGTTGACAGCAAGGTGCCGTTCATATTTCCAATCCCTCGTTCCAAATTTAATTGCTGTGATATAGTGCTATGACACCATATATCTGGCATTTAAAAGTTGCTGGTTTTTTGGGGCTGTTAGTTTTTGCAAGACTGCTCCCCCTGCTGTTTACGTTTTGAATGCGATTTGCCTGAATGGAAGCATTTTGCTGCTGTTGAGCAGCTAATCTGGAAAGCGCCCTGGCGACCATAGAGCCATGTGGTTTTCTTTGTAAACAGGAGGGGTTTACCATTGCCTCCTCCCGTGCAGTATGAGATGATGCCTTTCAGCATTTTTCTATATCGCTGCTACCCAATATAGGTGTTTCCCATAGTCTGGGAAAGATATCAGCAGGAATTCGAACCAGCAACCTCTTGTTCCCTAGGCAAGAGGTTTCCCCACTGGTACAAACCACCAAACGACAATAAACTATTCAAACAATACACATCAAAAAAGCAACTGTAAAAACTGGCCAGCTTTTCAAGCCTGCACCTGAAAGAAAGCAGTTGCGCACAGCAGACCAACACAAACGTTGCTGGAAAGAAAACTAATCAGATGGCCCCTGGCAAAGTGGGAAACCACTAGAGAGTGTCACCATCTAGGGACCACAACTGATAAGGTACTTTCCAATGTCCTCGCAAATCATGCTTCAGAAGGCAAAGGGATGCACACAAGGTCCTCCGTTGACAACAGTAGAGGACAGGCAGAATCAGATGGCGGGAGGCTGCCCACATGCCCTGGGCTGTGGTCCAGTCATTTATGAAGTACAGGCTTGTCTGATATCAGCCCTCTGGCCTTTGATTAATTGGCAGGAGGAAGTATTTGTGTCTTCCCTCAAAGATTCCAAAGGCATCACATATTTTTGTATATCTGTTTTATCTATTTGCTAGATATCAAGGCTGTTCACACAAGCAGCCCAGTGATGAACTCACGGGGTGGCCTTAGGGACACCACTATCCCTCTCCCATATGGCAGAAACTATACTACCCTACCTTGTAGGGTTGTTGTTACTGAGAGCATGCATGTGAACTTTGTTGCAATTATTATTATTAGCCTTTATTGTGCAGGTTATAACTTTTAAAGAAAGCATGCTTGATCATTCTCACGAAGCACAATGGGGTAAATGTATCCATTTAATAATAATCCATTAGAAAGTCAACCGAGGCACAAGAACAGCCATGGAACAAGTGAAAGGGAATGTTGGAAGTACAGCCCAGGTCCCCTAGTTCTCAGCCCTTCTGCTATAACCAGTTATATTTCTGTATTTGAGCTGACCACATGTTTCTTGTTTACTTATATTTTATTCTTATTAATTGACACACATATATTGATATATAGTGAGATATATCTATCTATCTTAGGAGGGAGGGGACTGATAAAACTGAGGGAGGAGGTAGGTAGCCAATCATAGTCAAGCACTTTTTTAGAATGGGTGCCTAAAGCTCCAGTGAGCTGTGTAACTCCACCCCAGACCAGCTAAGGGGGTGTTGAGAACTGGGTGGGGATACCCACCCACCAGTACTTCTCATTTCTGTACCTCACAGCAGAGGGCTACTCAGGCACCACGTAGGAGGCTGGTGACTCAAAGAGATTGCAGCCCAGCACAGTCATGGACAGGTAAATGGGCAGCGGCTGCCCCGTGTATAATTACTGCATCCAGAACCCACTTGGTATGAACTTGCTCTGTGTTCTGCTCGCTCTTTCCCCATCTGACTCAGCTCTCCAGATGTCTTCTTCCCATTTCTATCACTAACCAAAACTTTGACGCAGTCACCCCAGTCTCCCTCTGACTGTCACTTACACATGTCTCTCATTCTTTTTTTTCTTTTTCTTTTTTTTGTCATTGCTCTACTCATTTCTCGCTCTCTCCTACAAATAATTTGGCTATGTGATCTTGCTTTATATATCCTTTTGTTCTTTTCATTCAGTTTGCTCCATATATTTTTGACAATAAGGTACAGCATATTTATTTATTTATTTGCATTTTACAGTGTCCATAAACAAAAGAGTCAGGTCTCTGTCCAAAACTGCTCACAACTGATGGTGAGAGAAGCCATAGAAGGGAGACAATGGGTAGAAAGGGAGAGGGAAGGGGGTTAACAGGATATGAGTATTGTATACGCAAATATAGTTGCACATAGTTATGGTTCAACTGCAAGTTAAGTGAAGAATGCATGCCTTTTGCCTGAAATCAAGACTAGGATCGGGGAGACCCGAGTTCAAATCCCCATTCAGCCATGAAACTAGCTGGGTGACTCTGGGCCAGTCACTTCTCTCTCAGCCTAACCTACTTCACAGGGTTGTTGTGAAAGAGAAACTCAAGTATGTAGTACACCGTTCTGGGCTCCTTGGAGGAAGAGCGGGATATAAATGTAAAATACTACTACTATTACTACTACTACTAATAATAATAATAATGATGATGTAGAGTTTGGAGTAACGCTAAAGCTCACATGCTCCTACCAGAAGTATACTTTCTTTGTCTAATACAGATCTCTCATACTTTGAAGATCTAACAGAGCATCTGCTTAGACTATAGATGAATGGATCAGCAGTCATTCCTGCACATTAACCTTAATAAATATAGCACCTTGCTTGATTAAATTATATCTTGTATTTCAGGATTAGCAAGGCAGCAGCTTACAGTAAGATCTACTTGTGAGGTTTTTGAATCCTAGCTAGCTATCTCTTGTCATTCCAATGTTTGGCTTGCATGGAACCTCCAAGGCAACTGATAAAAATTCCAAGTTACAAACAATTTTAAAAGCATTTAACATCAAACAAGAATTTTAAATGAATTTAAAACAAACCTAAGTTGTGCTCTTTTTCACCTGCTTGGTTTCAAATGATAGATATTTGCTTTTCAGTTTTTCTCTTGTCATTATGTGCTTGTCCTTCAGTACAGATTCCTCAGTTAAGAATTTCAGAATACATAACAGCAATTCAAGAGCCACTTCACTCTGCCTGGAGGTTTTTCTTAAGCCCTGGGCATCATGAGTTACCTCTGGTACACCTCCATGGTTTAATTGGACGGCAACACAACTGAGTTTGATGTCTTTGGGTATGTCCGCAGCCACCACAAACATGTATCTCCTTTTGTGCAATCGGTTGCTAAAAATAGTACAAGGTGCAGTTATGGTTTTTGCCTCATCCTGCAATCTGCCCTGAGTTGCCTTGATCAGGGCTCCAGTTTTTGGAGTTTCCCCCTTTCTCTGAAAAGTAGCACCTTGTGGAAGAGTTATAACTCTTCCTGGGATTAATCTGGATAAATGTGAAATAAAGAGGCATAAGCCTCTATATTGTCAGTAAACTGGGCAAATGCTTTATGATATGCTTTTTGATGTCCATTATATCAGTCTTCTTCCTCTCTCATTTGCAGAAGAATGGAAACTGGGGGTACAATCCAGCCAAAACCAAGAACTTTGTAGTTCAGGGCTATAGCTCCTTGGGAGAGCCGTTGTCTGGCATGCAGAAGGTCCCAGGTTCTGGCATTTCCAGGAATGGCTGGGAAAGAGTCCTGCCTGAAAACCTGGGGAGCCTGTGCCAGTCAGCATATACAGTACTGAGCGAGATGGACCAGCAGAGCAGTCTGATTTGGTATAAGGCTAAGTCCCTAACTTTTTAAGTGTGATTTATTTCATTGGAAGAGAGAACATGTACATAAATTTCTCCTCTTGGTTTGTCAAGGTGCTTAACTTTGGCTGGATCCTGTCCCTGGTTTCTGCTCTTCTTGAAATGGGAGGTTAGAATCTAGCACTACTGAGCGCAGTGTCATGATCAGAGTGTTCGAATATTGGAATTGAAACCCAAGTTCAAACCGCTACTCAGCTGGGAGGCTCACTGGGCACGTCATTATTTTTCAGCCAAACCTACCTCACGTTGTGAGGCTAAAATGGTATTCTGGGCTTTGTACAAGAAAGCTAATGTTGACAATACATGGCTTGGTTGCAAGAAATTCCTGCCTTGTAAAACTAGTTCTGAATTAAAAAATTGACACCTATGTGAACAGTTTTTGAATTATTGCTTCAGGATTGACTATCCCTTGAACTATCCTGGGTCAGACCCTTGAACAAGATCCAAACAGTTGAAAGCAACAGAGTTTTCTGGATACCACCAAGCTGAGAGACTCAGAAAGAAGCTCCAGATGTCTCAGAGTCCCAAACCTCTTATAGCCGAGGCATTCTTTTTCCACTCCACCTCGCAGAGTTAAAGGCACACTTTGCTGTTAATGCCTCCAAAAATTATTTTTAGCACATGTGCATATAACCTTAAAAAACAGAACTCACCAGATTTTTAGTCTACTTTTTTAGTCTCCTTTCTGGAGGGGAAAAGGGATATCAAATATCATATTTGTGCATGTTCCTCCACTAATAACTTTTGTGTTTACAGTCTGATACAAACCAAATTCAAAGCACATGAAAGGGAGTTCTAGGGGATTGCAGCGGTGTGTGCATATGTGTGTGTGAGTGTGTGTGTGCACGCACGTGGCAGCCACTCAAAATGCCATGATGGCAGCCACTCAAAATATAGCCATGGAAGGGGGTCCTAGATAAGAGTCATGTTAAAAGAAGCAGAAAGTAGACATCATTAGTAGACACTGTTCTACTTAGAATTATTTGTTTACTCCCCAACCTCACCCCACTGCCAACATTGCACAGGCCAGCAATCAAGCTTACATCTCTTCAGGAAAGGTATCCATCTTTTTTTTTTTTTAACTTGGAAAGCAGTCCATTTACATTTATTCAATTAAATATACATGTGTCTCTTTATTATTTTTCAAAGCACAATCCTTTTAAAAAAAAGTTTAATAACTGATGGGGGAGAATTCATGATGGCCCTGATTCCAGCCAATCAGCCAGCTTCTGCTGCAAACACACATAACTAGTTTACTGTGTGCTCAATCACATCTTTAAAGTATATTTGAACAAAACACCATAAGTTTTGGGCCACTTCCACAGTGGCCCAGACACTCAGATTATGCACAGTCCCCTTAGACTGTGTAAAAGTGAAAAAGTATCCACTGCCTGAGGAGCCCATTCCTCTGTATTTCTGCATGAGTCATTGGAACCTAGGAAGCTGCCATCTCCTGAGTCAGACCATTGGTCCATCTAGCTCATTATTGTCCATACAGACTGGCAGAGGCTTCTCCAAGGTTGCAGGCAGGAATCTCTCTCAGCCCTATCTTGGAGAAGCCAGGGAGGGAACTTGGAACCTAGATGCTCTTCCCAGAGCGGCACCATACCCTGAGGGGAATATCTTGCAGTGCTCACACTTCTAGTCTCCCATTCATATGTAACTAGGGTGGACCCTGCTCAGCTAAGAGGACAAGTCATGTTTGCTACTACAAGACCAGCTCTTGGGCATGCCTCCTGCCTGGAAGAAAGCGAGTCCAGAACAGTGGCCTCATGCAGAGACATAATAGGCAATATATTCTGAAGGTGGCCGATTCTCCTTCATCCTGTCAGAAGTGACTGAATGATCCAATCACACAGTACAGAGATGCTACAGAATTACCTGTCCCCAGCAGAAGCTGATTGGAAAGTGGCAAGGAAGGTCAGAGCAAAGATTCACTGAGCAGCTTCTTCCATGGTTAGGAACTTTAGCTAATTAATTAGTGTCTCATGGCATCTTAGCAGTCCTGTCACAGCATAATACTAGTCTGCTCTAGCACACTGTTAGGCACGTGCTAGAGAATGATGGGTATAACTTACCATGGACATTGTTTCCGGTGGGTCATATATGCCAGTTATAGCCCTGGGAATGCAATAACCAGAGAATGAATTTTGGCATGATTCCCAGTAGTTAGAGGCTTCTGTCTTCTGCTTGTATGAAGTCGTTACCTGTATGACATAGTTACTATGTATGAAGGAGTGACCCAAGTTGCTGACTCTGCTTCAGGGAATAAGCCTTGAAAGTGATAAAGGGTTCTTTTCTGTCTGTTTGTTTTCTGCTGCCTCTTTTGGAATTTGGCTGCTATGTTATTCATATAAAGTGGGTCAAATAATAGAGCCTCAATTTCAATCCTACTTTAGCCTCCTCCACTCTCTGTCATCCATGCAGGGACCATAGCCTGAAACCAAGTAGCTGGTTGAGCCCTCACTGCTACTGAGAATGCATCTGAGAATGAGGGTGCTGGGATTATTTTTAACCCGTTCATTCCTGCTTTGCATTGCCTTTGGGGGTGGTGAATGTTTCGCCTGGGTGAGAACAATTGTTCACACCCCCGCTGTCCTTTTCACACTCCTGTTCCCACCCTACTTTAAAATGCAGCTGTTACACAGAAAGAGGGCTGTAGCAGATATCATGGTTGGTTTCTTACTTCCCCCCACCCCTAATTTTCAAATTGTCTTCTTTTTAAGCAACCAAAAAGTTATTTCTATAAGCTGCTTAAAAAAAAAATGTTTTCCCCTGTTTGTGATGTGATTGCTTAAAATAAAAAGTCCTCTCTTTCTCTCACGCCAAAATATTATCCAATTTCTCCACATGTCTAATTCCAGATAGCTCCCAATTCAGGCATGTTATAGCACATTGTCCTCAGTGGTGTAAACCAGAAAAAAAAGTCTTTTTCAAATATGATTAGTTTTGCCATGCATGGGATTAGCGACGGATATGCCATAGATAGATAGATAGATAGATAGATAGATAGATAGATAGTTGGATAGATAGACTGACTTAGCATTTGTATATGCTTTTTTTAGCAGCTGCTTTAGCTGCTAAGGAGCATCACTGCTCCTTAGTTAACCATGCCAATTTAACATCATCATCCTTGGCAACACGCCTTCTTTGAACAAACAGAGATAGGAAGTAATATTATGTAATAAATAAATAAAAGTAGTAGTAATAATAACAACTAGCTGACCTGGCATGGAGCATCTGAGCCCCTAGTTCTCCCTCTCCCCCCCCCGCTTCAGCCTCAGTTTGTTCTCCCCCCACTTCAGACCTGGTTCATTCTCTCCACCCACTTCAGTCCCAGTTCATCTTTTCCTGATGGCTGGACGGCCTGGCCGCTGCTTCCTCTTGCTACCTGGCCTGGCCGCTGCTTCCTCTCACTGGCTGCTTCCCTTCCTCTCCCCTCGCTCGTGTAATCTCGCGAGAGCTACCACGCATGGGATTAGCGATGGATATACCTTAGAGAAAGAAAGAAATACTAGCTGACCCCGCACAGAGCATCTGTGCAGTTGTGCGCTGAGCCTGTGGCATCCCCGCCGCAGCGCTCTTGCTCGCTCTCCCCCCACAGTACTCTCGCTTGACGATCCCCCCGCAGCACTCTCACTCGCACGCTCCCCCCGCAGAACTCTCGCTCACTCGCTGCAGGGGGGGAGCGAGTTGTGCACTGAGCCTGTGGCATCCCCCCGCAGCGCGCTCGCTCGCTCTCCCCCCGCAGCACGCTCACTCGCTCTCCCCCCCGCAGCGCGCTCGATCTCCCTCCCCCCACGGCTGGCTCGCTCGCTCTCCCTCCCCCCATGGCTGGCTCGCTTGCTCTCCCTCCCCCTGCGGCTCGCTCGCTCTCCCTCCCACCGCGGCTGGCTCGCTCTCCCTCCCCCCGCGGCTCGCTCGCTCTCCCTCCCCCTGCGGCTCGCTCGCTCTCCCTCCCACCGCGGCTGGCTCGCTCTCCCTCCCTCCGCGGCTCGCTCGCTCTCCCCCCCCCCACAGCTCTCTCCTGCCGCAACTCTCCCCATTGCGTGGGCCAGGGCCAGGCCATCCCGCCACCACCTCCCACCTCCTCCTACCAGTTGGCAGGGCTTTGCCCGCCGTCTGTCCACCTCTTCTGGCCAGAGGGCTTTGCCTGCCAGCCCTGCACCTCTGCATCCTGGCCACCGCCATTAATTCTCTCCGCTTCAATACTGGAACTCTTGCACGCTCTAGAGCATCTGCGCGTTAGTACTTGATTGCTCCCCTCACCTCAGAGATCTCCCCTCCCTCACCTAAGCTGCACTCCTGCTCCTCCTCCATCCTGTTGCTTCCATCCCCCTCATCCTTCTTGTTCGTGGCTGCAGCACCGCTGCCGCCTATTGGCCAAGCTGCAGCCCTCTATCCCCAGAGACCTCCCCACCCTCACCTGAACCCCACTCCTGCTCCTCCCTCAACCAGCAACAGTGGTTGTCTGGGCCCTTCCTCACTGCCACCACCATGGCCACTCGTTCCCCCCCAGGCCACTGACAGGCTCGGGCTAGTCCCTTGCCTGCCTGCCTCGCTCTGACAATGATCTTGGTAGCCCCAAACAGCATTGCAGCAACAATGGTTGACTGGACCCTTCCTTGCTGCCAGTACTGCCATGGCCACTCATTCCCCTCAGGCTGCTGACAGGCTCAGGCCCATCCCTTGTCCTTCCTTCTGTCTCTCTTCCCCCTCCCTTCATGCATTCCAACTGACCTTATCCATCACAGGCTCCTCCTCATCTGCATAGGGAATCCCCACTGCCCAATCACTACAATGCCACAGGCTCCTCCTCTCTATCTGCATATGGGATCCCCACTGCCCAATCACCATGGTGCTTCTGCTCTCACAGGCTCCTCCTCCCTATCTGCATATGGAATCCCCACTGCCCAGTCAGGTGCTTCTGCTTGCAAACTCTGTCAGCCAATTGCCTCCTTTCTACCACGTCCCCACGCATGGCCCATCTTGGAGAATTAATAATATAGATATTTGTATAGCTGCTTTTTTAAAAAGTGTGTAAAGCACATTACATGACTTTTCCTAACAAGAGATATCATGGCAACCTGGGAAACATGGTCTAAGGACATATAATACAGCCACCTTGTTGAAGCTAAGCAGTCTGGGCTTGGTCAGTAGATGGATAGGTGACTACCTGGAAATCCAGTGTATATCTGAATGGCTTTGTTCCAGGTTACCTGAGGGAGCACCTTTCTCTACAAGATCCCCACTGCTCACTGAGAGCATCAGGAGGGGGGGTCCATCTTTGGGTGCCACTGGTTCATCTGGTGGCAACCTGGGATAAGGCCTTCTTTGTTGTCACCCCTAGGTTGTGGAATGCACTCTCCACAGATATAAGAGGATTGCCTTCCTTGGAGAGTCTTAGACCCATGTTTTTAGCCTGGCTTTTAATTATATCTAGTTTTAATTTTACCTAGTTTTAATTGTAATTTTAATCTGCTTTTAATTGGGGTTTTTTATTTTAATTGTTATGTATTTTTGATTTTAGTATAAACCACCCTGAGCCACTTTTGGAAGGGTGGTATATAAATCAAATAAAAATAAACAAACAAATACATACATACATAAAATCACCTTGAGTTCCACGATGGCAGAAAAGAGGGATAAAAGAGCAGTAAATAACCAGTGAGCAACTGCAGCCTCCATGCGTTCTGAAGCAGAGCTCCACCTTTCAAGAGAAGGGTGAGTAATCCCTGGCACTCTTCTTTAGACTTCTGCCAGTGACCTCATCACCTTTGTACTTGCCCACATGATGTTAATTCTTATTATGCTGGTGTTTCCCTGCAGCCTTCTTATGAAACAAAAGAAATTCCTCTACAACTTCAAGAACCTGCGCTGGGCCAAAGGCCGTCATGAAACATACCTTTGCTATGTGGTAAAGCGGCGGGATAGTGCCACCTCCTGCTCCCTGGATTTTGGATATCTACGTAATAAGGTACAGAACATGGATGAAGTCACATCATTCAGGACTTCAGTAGACACATCCTTCTGCCTGTTTACAGACACAACCTACCATATATCCATCTTGGTTTCATATAACTCTTGGTTCCAGAGAGCCTTCAGCATTCTGCCCTGCCCTGTGGACCCCTCCTACTTTCTATAAAAGTACATTCTTGGTGTCTAATATAACCTTAATACATATTTAGAGATAGATGTGGGTTTCATTTTTAGAAGTAAGATACACACTATAATAGATACCTACTTCTCATAATGCTGTTTCATTCAGGCAATGAGGCCCTGTATTTTGTTGTTGCACTGTTTGCATTTTGCATGCTTATTTTTCTTATCCACAGGTACAGCAACTTCTTCATTAAAATATTCCCGAATGGGATCTCTTTTACGGCCTAGTGCCCTGATAGCTGTTTCCCTTCTACAATGGAGGATACATTCAGAAAGAGTTTCCTCAGCACTGCATGAATATGTTCTGTTCACTTTCTATTCCCTCCTCCCCCTTCCGCGTCCCATGCATTTATATCCAAGCTCCTCCTCCTTGCTCAGATCTATTCCATCCCCTCCAAATCCTCTATTCATTCATTTACCTTCTTTGTCTTTGCATTTGAGGGGCTGTGGGAGGGCAGAACAAGGGCTTGACTGTGTGTGTGTGATTGCTGCATGTACACCACCTGCAGAATAGGACTCAGGAGCACTCAGGTTATTTTGGAGACTGAGCCTAATGGCCTATGGAGGCCCCCACACACACTCTCCGCCCGCTGCAAGTTAAGCATCACCCCCCTACACACACACAATGTGACACATACAGTATGCAGTATTTTTAACACATGAGTTCTTGCGGGCACAAACAGCAACTGAACTCACAAGAATGTAAGAATATAAAAAACTTATGTTTATGCAAATATGCATTAACAGAAACATTTCAACACAGAACTTTATTCCCATCCCACATATTTCTTTCCTCCTCCTAAAGCAGACGTCACTCCCGGCTGCTCAGTGCAGGTCATAGTCATGCTTGGCTGCCCGGTATAGTGTAGGCCGGCAGCGTGGCGACCACAGCGTGACTTCCACCCACGACACTGATAGGACTGATTTGGTCTGTTATTTGTCATCCCCATGTTAACAGAATATAATTATGATTACTATTCATGATGATATATTTGAATAGGTTCTTTCTGATTTTTTAAAATCAATTTAAATTTAAAAAAACTGAGTTACTAAAAAATCTGATTTTGATTTAAATCGGATTTTTTTAACTAAAAAAAAAAATCAAAATCCAATTTTTAAAATTTATTTATTTTTAATCAACCCTGGCAAACAGCAAGCCTCTGTTACTACTGCCGCCTGCCCTGGGATATCCTGAGTAAAATCAGTCCAGTTAAAATCATCATCTGTAAAATCAACTGAACAAAATATCATCCAATCCATAAGAAATCTTTAAGTAGTGTAACCATTCAGCATACCACCCATGGTCAAATAGTCAAAAAGCAGTTTCAAAGTTATATCTGTAACCAACTTCAGTCACACTTGTAAACAGAAACTTTAATCACTATTTTAACAGAGAGTGTGACAAAGTCTCTTTACTACCAGTGCCTACACACTTAGCCCTCACCACAAGCTACCAAAAATAACAACTGGTGAATAGAGGCACACCTAGGTAATTTTGGAGTCTGGACCCCCCCTCCCCCTGCAAGTTAAGCATCATCCTCCTACACACACACACACACTCACACACACACGCAAACAGCAACTGAACTCATCCTATATAATAGGGGTATGCAATTTGGGTTTTCGGTGATTCGGTTCGGGACCCGAACCGAATCACCCCCGTTCTGTTCTGTGCCCGAATATGGGCTACCCGAATCACCCCTGATTCGGTTCGGATTCAGATTAAATCCGAATCCGAATTGATTCAGGTTAGGAAAACGGGTCCCAGGGGCAAAATAGTGGGGTGGGGTGGTAGTGCCCAATGGGTGGAGGCTACCAGCCAAATTTCAGGGGATTGGGCAAAGGGCTGATTTTTGGGGAATTTTTGAAGTTTTGGTGTCTTTGGGGCAGTTCGGAGGCATAGCGTGGGATCTGGGCAAAAAGAGTGGGGTGGAGTGGTAGTGCCTAATGGGTGGAGGCTACCACCCCAATTTCAGAGTGATTGGGCAGAGGGATTATTTTTGGGGAATTGTTGAAGTTTATGCATCTTTAAGGTTTTTCTCCATAAAGAAGCATGGAGGTGTCAGCAAATGTATAGCTTCACGCGGGGGGCAAAGGGGTGGCCTAGAGCAGTGTGGGGTTGGTGGTAGTGCCAGGTAGGGGCAAGGAAGCTACCTGAATTTTTTCAAAGGATTTGGGCAGAGGGCTGATTTTTGGTGAATTGTTGAAGTTTACGTGTCTTTAAGGTTTTTCCTCATAATAAGTTATAATGGAGCTTTCAGCAGCCCCATAAGTGCACTTGGGGGGTGCTGGGGTGTCCCAGAGCGAGTGGTGGTGTAATGCACATAGAGTGCCAACCACCCCCATGGGGTACAGGGTTCTGTTGTTTCTGAGGTATTCTGAGCGTGGATTCTATGATAGCAAATTAGAGTGGATTCATGGTGTTTCATTGAAAATCTCATTTGCTATCATAGAACCCACACTTTTGCTATCATTTGAATCCACAAATTCAAAGAGACATCCCGAATCACCCGAATTTTTCGGGCACAAATCAGGGGTGATTCAGCTCGGACACGAAAAATATCGGGGGGCATCGGGGGTGATTCGGTTCGGCCCCGAATCACCCGAAATTGCTAATTTTGGGCACAGATCGATCTGTGCCCGAAATGTTTTGCACATCCCTACTATATAATAAAACCCTAAGGTACCTGCGTCCGTGTCTCTTGCGGGTGTTCTGTGCATGCGTGGCGCAAAGGTGCGGCGGCGGGCCCAGCCCGGCCGCGGGGAGGCCAGAGGCGGCGGTGGCGGGCCCGGCCACGGGGAGGCCGGCGGCGGTGGGGAGGCCAGAGGCAGTGGCAGTGGGCCTGGCCTGGCTGCGGGGAGGCCAGAGGCAGCGGCGGACCCGCTTGAGGCACAGATGCTCTGTGCCCGGGCCCACTAGTAAGAACATAAGAATATAAAACAGGCATATTTATGCAAATATGTATTAGCAGAAATATTTCAACACGAAACAACATATTCCCATCCCACATATTCCTTTCCCCATTTCCCCACCCTCTGCCTGGAAAACAGAGGTCATGCTTGGCTGTGTGGCACAGCATGGGGTGCAGTGCAGTGATCACACCACCTGGGACAGACCAAAGCGGATTTGGGGGCCTCCAGGGGATATGGAGGCCCTGGACTTCCGCCTGGAAGCCCAGGAGTAAGTGCACTGCTGGTGAAGTTGTGTGGTGGCAATATAGGCAGAAGTGCAAGACAATCTATTATATTAATTCTCCTGGGCATGCCTTGGAATGTGATTGGCTGGGCGGTGGAGGTGCCTGATTGGCTGAGGCGCACCCAGGAGAATTGGCCTGCCGGGCAACCGCGGAGGCGAGGCAGCGGCGAGCCTGGCTGCAGAGGCAAGGCAGCGGCAGGTCGTGGAGGCGAGGTGAGGCATGGTGGTGGCGGCGGCCGCTGAGGCAAGGCGGCGGCGGGCCCAGCCACAGCGGTGGCACCTTGGCCACCACTCAGCCCGGCAGCCTGGGCCCGGCCGGAGACTGGGGCAGGTGGGGGGGAGAGGTAGCCGGCTCCAAAGAACACACAGATGCTCTGTGTGGGGGTCGGCTAGTTACTATTACTATTATCTATATAGGGTGAAAGCCTGGAAGGAGGGCATTGGAGTCGGAACCTGCCTAATTTCATACAGCACTCACAAGAGAAACCTCCCCAGAGGTGTTATCTGGACTGCTTCTTTCTTCCCTGTGTGCCCAGCACAATGCAAAAATTGTTTTAAACCTTCTCCCTTGACTTTTGCACTAGTCACAGTTTCTAACACCTCACTTCAGTTCTTCCCTCTCTCTCTGTGCAGAGGGCACTTTCCAAAGTCCTGCACAGTGACTCCAGTTTTCCTTGAAAGGGCAGCAGGGGGAGAGAAAGGCTGCTGGATTCAACTGTTAATAGTTTAAAAGCCTTTTTACAGCCACTGATTAGTAACGCTTGGAAAGTTATTCAGCTTGCAGTCCTAGGCACCCTTCTTTGGGAGTAAGCCCCACTGAACTCAATAGGGCTTACTTCTGAGTAAACATGCATAGACTAGGACTGTACAAGCATTTGTAGGAAGGTCTCTGAAAACCTCTTGGAAACGCAGAAGAGCAGGTAGCCAAAGCAGAGGAGAGCCCAAAGCAGGAGTGGAAAGAGGCTGACTTGGGGTTTTTCTTATTTTCTTCCCTTCCTATGAGCAGGATCAGGACCCAATGCACCCCTACTCTGCCCCTTTCCCCCCTTACAGAGCTTAACCCAATAATATTCAACCTCTGCACTTGCTTTCAATGGTAATAAGGTTCAGCCCTGGGACAAAGCAACGATGCCTCTGAACATATGCAGAAAAGGTACCCAACTAGATATCCCACCTCTGGCATTACGAATGAGTGGAGTCTTGGAAAGCTCTGTTGCCAAGCAGGCAGGATCCCCAGGGAACTCTTTTCTGTTTTCAAAGCAAACTTGACCTAAACACGTCACACAGTCCAGTGCAGAATGAGGTCACGACAGCAGTGACAGGACAGACTGGACAGGTTTGTGTGTCCAACTTAAAAACAACAACACCTAGAACCCCAAGGCCCACTAACTGGATCCCAGTGAACCATGGAGGCTGGGAGCAAGGGCAGATACACACTTCAGATTAAGGAACAAGGAGCCTCTCTGAGCACATGTCAAGCCCAGGATCAAGGATTCCAGTCTTACAACTGTACTCTGCTGCCAGGGCATTTTTCACACAGCAGGCTTTACCGCAAGTTTACTGCAAGGCTTTACTGCAAGTTCGAAGTTGCCCCCACTTCAAGACACAAAAAGTGGATTTTTAAAAACTCTGGATATAATTAATAATAATAATACTTATCATCATCTTTATTTGTAAAGATATTATTTGTAACCCCGTAGCAGTTCTCTGGGCGACTTACAGCCCAACATTAAAACATGAGATAAAAACACACAACACATTAAATCATAACAGACCCAAAAAGGAGGAGAAAGAAAATAAAAAAACACAATAAAGAGCAATTTAAAATACATTTTAAAAAATCAGTTAAAATCAGAGCAAAATTTAAAATTTAAGAGGCCTGAGTGAACAAAAGGGTCCTCACATGGCGTCAAAAAGAACAAAGTGATGAAGCCAGGCAAACTTCACTGGGGAGGCTTTACCATAAATGGGGTGCAACCACTGAAAAGGCCCTCTCCCTAGTAGTCACCCGTCTCACCTCGTTTGGCAAGGGCACTTGGGCTACACTCTAACATTCAATGAAAAATATATAAAAACAAATATAAGTTTGGCTACACTCTAAACACACAATGAAAAACCCAAATTGTGTGTGAAGTGCTCCCCAATAGCTCTCAAATACTTCAGGGTAAATCTGGCTGATATGTGAATATACACCCTTCATTCCGGGGGAGATGGGAGCTAAAAGCCCTGTGTGAAAAATACCTGGGGCCAGCTTATGACATGCTGAGGCCCTAAACTGTGTCAAGCTTAAAAGGCCCCATAACATTATTGAAAGGGGTCAGAAGTCCTGGCCTGGCACATCACTCTCTGCCAACCTCCCCCCCCCCCCACAGCAGAGGCATATCTAGGGAAAATAGCGCCTAGGGCAAGCACTGAAATTGCGCCCCCTGTCCAAACACCTGACCCCCATCTTTCAGATAACTTTACCATAATATCAGCTCAAAAATACAAGTCAAGCTCGTTAATCTTTTAATATTTCAAAAACTATTTAGCAGTGGACGTAGCCAGACCAAAATATGCTGGAAAACTACCAGTTTCAGTATGCTGGGGCTCATGAAATACCCAAATGCTATGTGGAGGTAAACCTGGAAAACTAAACAGAAGTGCCTGTCCAATTCTCTACTGTGCATTGTAGCATCACTATTACATAAGTTTTAAAAATAAATGGAGAATTTGACTTTTCCCAGATACTCTGAAAATATTTAAAGGATATGCAGAGTAAACTGTGTCACTGCTTGGAATATATTCTAGTATTTCAGAAAGACAGTTAAAATGGGAGAAAGAGAGCAAGAAACTCCCAGTGGGCCTTAATACTAAGGATTTCACACTGATTCAAAGACAAACTCACCATTAATAGCCATATTATTAAGACATCACATTTAACTCACTTATCAAAAGAAGCAAAGTAAGAGCAAATGAATACAATCCTAGCTCATAAGCTTCAGCTCAGTTATTCACAAGACCTGATTTTCTGTACATAGTGCCAAACTGAATATGTGTACAGTGACTTATATTAATTTTTTAAAAAAAAAATTACCTGTAGCCCCTTCGGGGGCCTTCCTAAAGGCAGGGGGGGGGTCTGCAAAGGTTCCCCCTTCCCCCACTGGCCTCTAGGGCCTTGCAGGGACCATTTGAGCATGTGCGGTGGCCATTTTAAAAAATAACTGCAGGTTATTTGTTTTCCTGGCTCTGTACGTTGTATTTGTGTAAAAAGCCTTGTGTCTTTGGCTCTGCCCCTACTCCATAGTTCTGGAGGCTGCTATGCGCCCATCTGTGTGATGGACAGAGACCACTTAGAAGAACTGCAAGTTGCTTACCTGTAACTGTAGTTCTTCTGGTGGTCATCTGTCCAGTCACACAGATGGGCTTCTAAGCAGCGCCAGAAGCATCCGGAACCTCACAAGCTAATCTTTCTTTCTTTCAATATCTGCCTTATGATAGGTAGCTAGGCTCCACCCCTGTACACCTTGGTCACATGACCCACACCGTCCTCCTCAGTTCCAGAGTCCGCCAAATCCAGCTCTGCGTGGGGCAGGTTGGGTGAGTGTGTGACTGGACAGATGACCACCAGAAGAACTACAGTTACAGGTAAGCAACTTGCAGTTCTTCTAAGTAGTCTCTGTCCATCACACAGATGGGCGCATAGCAGCCTCCAGAACTATGGAGGAGGGGCAGAGCCAATGACACAAGGCTTTTTACACAAATACAACACACAGAGCCAGGAAAACAAGGCTAACGTAGAACAAACACAACTTTATTGAACTTAACAGCAAGAGAAGCAGCAGGGAAACCATATAGAAATCATCGGCAATACAAGGAATGGAGCAGTCAATCGAACACAGCTTGTAAAACTGATTTCCCCAAAGAAGCATCCTTACAAGCTTTAACATCCAAGGCATAATGCTTTATGAAGGATGAAGGCGATGCCCACCTAGCTGCCTGGCAGATCGATTGCAAAGGGAGACCCCTGTCGAATGCTGTGGACATAGCTACTGCTCTTTTGGAATGAGCACGTAGCGAACTCGGGGGAGTCCGTCCAGCTAGCTTGATGGTTTGCACAATCCACGAGGAAGCTCTAAGGCCCTTATGGGGCCACCATAAGTTACAAACAAGGACGGGGAGGCCCTGAAAGCCTTAGTTCTATCAATATAAAAGGCCAGAGCTCTCCTGACATCTAGTGTGTGCCACTTACGCTCTAAGGCAGTGGTGGGATTGGGGGAAAATACAGGCAATGAAATAGGCTGGGACCTATGAAAGGATGATACTACCTTAGGGAGAAAAGAAACATCAAATCGAAACACCACTTTCTCCCTTTGAAACAACAGAAACGGGGGGTCACAGCCCAGGGCCTTCAGCTCTCCTACCCTCCTGGCTGACGTGATTGCGACAAGGAACATAGTTTTTAAAGTCAGCAACCTTACGTCACAGGTCGCTAGTGGTTCGAATTGTTTACCCATAAGTGCCGTGAGCACACATTGTATATCCCAGGGAGGAGCTACTGAGGGCATATCTGGGTGTAATTGGGCGAGACCCTTTAAAAACTGTTTAACCTCTTTTAATATGAACAAGGACGGTTTACGAACAACATCTTCCCCAAATGCCGAGATGGCAGCCAAGTGCACTCTGACGGATGACATAGAGAGCCCCAACTTCTTTAAATCCAATACATACGCAAGAATTACTGCAAGTGTTGTGTGGGTCGGGCCATGAAAACCTTTCAAGGCTGCGAACTCTGAAAAACGTGTCCACTTTGCTATATAAGATCTCATTGTAGATGGCTTTCTACTGGCCGCCAAAACCTCTTTCAATTCAGATGACCAGACAGCTGGATTCTCCATGCCGTCAGACCTAACAACTGTATGTCAGGATGAAGAATCCGGCCATCCTGCATTGACAAAAGTGATGGTTGGAGAGGCAGTCGGACGAACTGGCTCCCCGAGAGGTGCAGGAGATGAGGGAACCACAGTTGACACGGCCACCAAGGGGCTATCAGAATGCAGTCTGCCAAGTCCAGGTCCAACTTTTGGAGAACCTGAGGCAGAAGGGGAATTGGAGGAAACAAATATAGAAACTTCTCCGACCAACTGGTCGCAAATGCGTCGCCCTTCTAACCTTTCCCAATTCCTCCTCTGGAGTGGTAGAGAAGGCACTGGTGATTGGCCTCACTTGCAAACAAATCGACTACTGGGGAGCCCCAGAGACTGAAGATGGTACGCAATACGTCCAGATCCAATTGCCATTCGTGAGATGTGTGACTTGAATGGCTCAGAGAGTCTGCCAAGGAATTGTTCAGTCCCTTGACGTGCACGGAGGAAAGGACCATGTGGTGTTCTAGGGCCCAATGCCAGAGTTCGAGCGTTAGCGTCAAAAGAGCACGAGATCCCGTCCCTCCTTGCCTGTTGATGTAGGCCTTGGTTGTTGTATTGTCTGTTATGACTTGTACATGACAGCCTCGTACCTCTGGCAAAAAACCTTTCAAGGCCTTGTATACGGCCAAGAGTTCTAAGAAATTTATATTATGGTTGGATTCTTCTTCAGTCCAATGACCATTTATGCGAAGGTCTCTCAGATGCGCTCCCCAACCATCTTTTGAAGCATCTGTCGTCACTTGCGCTTGGGGAGATGGCTTGTGGAAGGGAGTTGATTGTTTCAAATTCCATACAGTCACCCACCATTTCAGAGTATGGAGAATCTGAGTCGAGACCTGCAGAAATTTGGAATTGTGGTCTCTCGCTGGTCTGAAGGTATCGAGGAACCATCGCTGCAGAGGTCTCATATGTAGCCTGGCTGTCAGCAGAGTAGCCGTCGTGGAGGCCATGAAACCTAACATTCTTTGCAGTGTCCTTGCCAGGTGAAGAGCCTGACTGTAAACATGGCATGCCAACTGCTGAATATTCCGAATACGGTCTTCCGGCAGACGCGCTGTCATGGACACAGAGTCTAACATGACCCCCAGGAACCTGATGCATCGTGTGGGGAGTAGTTGCGATTTCTTGTAATTGACTGATAGACCCAGATCTGTCAGTAGTTGTATAGTCATATCAAGATCCTTGCGGAGGCGGTCCGGCGAGTGGGCTACCAGCAACCAATAGTTGAAGTACGAAAATATCTGAACCCCTCTTTCTTCCAGATAACCCACGACAACCACCATGCATTTTGTATACCCTCTTGGTGCTGAGGAGAGTCCAAAAGGCATGGCCCTGAATTGGTAAATGTCTTCTCCTACTTGAAATCGAAGGTATTTCTGGTTTTGCGGGGGGATGGAAATGTGGTAGTAGGCGTCTTCGAGGTCGATGGACACGAACCACATTCCTTCCGACAGGAGGGTCATAATGTCTGAAATCGAAAGCATTCTGAACCAATGGTACTGCACATAAGTATTTAGAAGACGAAGATCTAAAATAGGCCTTAGGCCTCCGTCTTTCTTTGGTACAGTAAAATACCGGGAGAAATGGCCGTCTGGCCGATGAACTGACACACGCTCGATTGCTCCCTTGTGAAGGAGGGTACATATCTCCTCTTTGAGTATGGGGTTCGTAGGGGTAGACACCATGCCTGAGTCTGGAGGACGCTGTAAGAACTCTATTGCGTAACCCAGCCTGATGATGGTGAGGACCCAAGGGTCCGTAGTTATGCTTTCCCATCAGCTCAGGAATGGTTTCAGTCGGGATCCAAGAAAGGGGTAGTCATGCCCTTTTCTGGAAGGGCACAGGCTTGGACTTCTGCTAGTTCAGCTTGGTGGTCTGGTACTGTCGCTTTCTGTACTGCTGGTTGTACTGAAGGTAATGGTGCTGCCGAAAGGACTGATCATAAGTATTGGGTGTAGACAGGCGGTGTTGGTGCGGGCGGTGTGAGCGAAAGGATCTATTATATCTAGGTGCCGAAGATGCAGGGACGAAGCTCATGGACCTTGCTGTCTTTCGCAGCTTCTGCACACATTCCATCATCTCATCCGTTTGAGTTCCAAACAATGTCAAACCATCAAATGGGAGGTCCTCGATTCTGGTCCTTGCTTCAGTATGTAGGCCGGAGGACCAAAGCCAGGCATGACGGCGCAAGGAGATTGATGTAGTCAGAGACCTGGCCACTGAATCGGTCAAATGTTTGGAAGTATGAAGGAGCTGCTTACTCAGCTTGTAACCCTCCTTCTGAAGGGAGAGGATAGCCTCCTGCTGTGGTGGTTGGAGGGACTCTAGATGCCCCGACAGTTTTCCCCATAACAGATGGTTGTACCTGGGCATGCAGGCCTGGTAGTTCGCGATCTTCATCTGCATCGCAGAACTGGAATACACTCGCTTGCCCATAGCATCCAGCCTGCGTCCTTCCCTATCCACTGGGGTGGAGAGGAGTTTATTTTTAGACTTAGTCTGTGCTGCCTCTATTATAATAGAGTTCAATGCAGGGTGTTTAAGCAAGAAAGTAGAGTCCTCTGCTCAAATTTTATACACGTTCTATACTTTTCTGGAAACTGCCTGGACAGAAGACGGTTTTTCCCAATAACTCTGAACGATGTCTAAGAGGGCCTGATTCATTGGAATCGCCACACACTGAGACGAACCAGGCTATGCACGTCTGAAGAGGGAAAGGCAGATTTGCATTTCAAACAACATTTAAAGGCCAGAATACAGGCCATGCAGTGAATAAAATCACCTCAGCATTCACCTCAGAATGAGGGATGAATTTAAGAAGGAATACTAAACACGAATAAGAGGAAACCGCAAAATGATATAGAGAGAAATATGTTAAGGAGGCAGAAAGAATAAACCAAAAATTACAAATCCTAATAGAGTAACCTGTGAGGTAATTCAAGATGTTTCTCTTTTGGTGGACAAAAAGGAACTGAGGAGGAGGGTGAGGGTCATGTGACCAAGGTGTACAGGGGTGGAGCCTAGCTACCTATCATAAAGCAGATACTGAAAGAAAGAAAGATTAGCTTGTGAGGTTCCGGATGCTTCTGGCGCTGCTTAGAAGCCCATCCGTGTGATGGACAGAGACCACTTAGAAGAACTGTTTTTTAAAAAAATGGCCACTGAAAACAAAATGGCCACAGCGCATGCTCAAATGGCCTCTGTGAGGCCTGGCATGACCTAGGGCCTCACAGAGGCCATTTGAGCATACACAGTGGCCATTTTGTTTTTGGTGGCCATTTAAATATTTTTTTTAAAAAAAAAATTGCACCCCCCCCTTCAAGTGGCACCCTGGGCATGTGCCCTGCCTGCCTCACCCTAGATACGCCCCTGGCTCACAGTTATAGCAGCATTCATCTGAAGAGACGGACATTGCCTGTAACCACAATGGTGGGTGTTGGTCTAAACCGATCTCTGGTCTAATAAAATTTTAATGTAACTTACAGTTATTTCTGCACAGGTTTATGAACTCTATTGAGTTCATAATCATACAATTATTAAATTAAATAATTGTGTAGCCATATAAGCATATTTTTGTTTTAGAAGAATGATAATGTCTGTTTTAGAATCTCTGTTATATTTCAAACTATTATAAAACTTGAAATTCAGTCATTTTTTGGTATTCAGAGACGAATATACATGGAGGTGCTTAGGCGAAGGTAAATCCATACATTGATTCAAATAGGATAATTGCATGGATTGAGGGCATAATGTGAGGCCCTAAGGTGCACCTTACTTAGCTTGTGCCTAAATGCAGAGTGTCTGCTACAGCCTTTCACATGGAAAGATGCTCAAGCAATCCATGCAGTTATCCCATTTGAATCAACATTCAAATAGTTATCCTATTATCATGCAGTTATCCTATTTGAATCAACAGCCTTAGGGATGAGACAGCTCGGTAGTCACCCAGGTTGCCTACCTGGGGAGGAGGGAACATCTTGATCTGGGTCATTCACGGTTTCATGGATGAACTGGGGAGTGAGCTAGGGAGAAGAAAATGTTGGAACTAGGACCCTGAGAATCTATTTGTGTGGTTGCTAAGAGTCGACACCGACTTGATGGCACTTAATCAATCAATCAGTCAGGACCCTGGCAGCATCAGCTCTCAGCTGCAATGTCTCATAGTGACCACTGGGGGTTTTTAGGGTCATGGATAAAAGTGCTGGACTCCTCCCCTTTGTTCTTCCAGTGTTAGTTTCCATTTTGTCTCTTCAGAGATGGCTCAGTCTCTCTATTCAGCCATGCGCTACAGCTGAAATTAAGCTACAGGCTTTTTTTTACATCTGTTTGTAACCTTTTCTTTAAATAAATGCCTTGAATCTGCCTTGGATCCCTCAGAGTTAAATAATTACAGGCCTGCCTTCAACCTTCCATGGTTGGGCAAGGTGATTGAGAAGGTGGTGGCCTCCCAGCTCCAAGCAGTCTTGGAGGAAACTCATTATCTAGATCCATTTCAAACTGGCTTTTGGGCGGGCTATGGGGTGGAGACTGCCTTGATCAGCCTGATGGATGATCTCCAGTTGGGAATTGAAAGAGGGAGTGTGACTCTGTTGGTCCTTTTGGATCTCTCAGCGGCTTTCGATACTCTTGACCGTAGTATCATTCTGGAACGTCTGAGGGGACTAGGAATGGGAGGCACTGCTTTGCAGTGGTTCCGCTCCTAGCTCAGATGTGTCTCATGGAGACTGTTCTTCAAAATCTGAACTTTTGTATGGTGTCCCTCAGGGCTCTGTTTTGTCTCTGATGTTAAGAACATAAGAACAGCCCTGCTGGATCAGGCCCAAGGCCCATCTAGTCCAGCATCCTGTTTCACACAGTGGCCCACCAGATGCCGCTGGAAGCCACAGGCAGGAGTTGAGGGCGTGCCCTCTCTCCTGCTGTTACTCCCCTGCAACTGGTACTCAGAGGCATTCTGCCTTTGAGGCTGGAGGTGGCCTATAGCCCTCCAACTAGTAGCTGATGATAGACCTCTCCTCCATGAAGTTATCCAAACCTCTCTTAAAGCCATCCAGGTTCTTGGCTGTCACCACATCTTATATATAAATATGCAAATTCAAAAATTAAATAATTATATTTTAAAATATATGTGCCTTGAATTCCTTAAATAATTCTTTAAACTCTTTAAATACAGTAAACACTAGAAAATGTCCAAAATTGCCAGGAGCACAGAATAATGAAGATGGTAAAAATACCAGTCTTGCAAAATCAGTATGAAGGACTGTAATGTAACAACAGAACACCAAAACAATTTGACTATTTCCCAAAGTAGTTGACAAAGAGAAATACGCTGTAATGATTGTCCGTTCTGCTATCTGAGACTTGTGAAGATAATAATTCTTTCGTTTGTAAGTCCTTGACATAAAGAGATGTGTTGTAATAATAGTCCGTTTTGTTATATGGAGCTTGTAATAATAATTCGTTCACTGGTAAGTCCTTAAAAACTGTCCGGATATTCAGTGTTTTTTGCCGAGACATCCTCACAAAGGACTTATCAGCTCTGTGTTCTTTCTAAGGATAGCATTTTGTATGGTACAAGTCCTTCGAAAGAATTATTATCTTCACAAGTCTCAGATAGGGGGATAGATGGGGTGACCAGAATTGTAAGCAGTATTCCAGGTGTGGCCGCACTATCTATCTATCTGTCTATCTATCTATCTATCTATCTATCTATCTATGTTTCAGGGGCGTAGCGAGATTGCCGATGGCCCATGTGTGGCCACGGCGGGCCCCCCGCTAGCCCCTCCCCCTGCATGTGACATCAGATGTGGGGCTAGCCCCGCCCCCACGTCTGACGTCAGACACAGGGGGCATGGTCTGGCTCCCGAACGGAGCCTTGAGGTACTTATTGTGCGGGGTCGAAACTTGGGAGACAATTTTGATCTCCTGGTTCTGGATGGGGTCATGCTCCCCCGAAAGGAACAGGTGTGCAGTCCGGGGGTGCTTCTGGATCTGAACCTCTCCCTAGTGTCCCAGGTTGAGGCAGTGGCCAGAGGTGCTTTTTATCAGCTTCGGCTGATACGCCAGCTGAATCCATTTATTGAGATGAATGACTTCAAAACAGTGGTACATCTGCTGGTAATCTCTAGGCTGGATTACTGTAATGCGCTCTATGTGAGGCTGCCTTTTTACATAGTCCGGATACTGCAGTTGGTTCAGAACGCGGCAGCCAGGTTGGTCTCTGGGTCATCTAGGAGAGACCTCCTGTCTTGAAGGAATTGCACTGGCTATCGATATGTTTCTGGGCAAAATACAAGGTGCTGGTCATTACCTATAAAGCCCTAAACAGCTTAGGCCCTGGTTATTTAAAAGAACGTCTTCTTCGCCATGAGCCCTACTGCCTGCTAAGATCATCTGGAGAGATTCGCCTGAGGCTGTCACCAACTCTTCTGACAGCTGCCAGAACAGGCCTTCTCCGTTGCTGCTCTGGGACTTTGGAATGTGCTCCCTGTTGAAATAAGAGCCTCCTCATCTCTGGCAACTTTTTAAAAGGCACTGAAAATACATTTATTCACCCAGGCTTTTAATTAGGTTTACAGTTTTAAATAATTTTAATACTGGGTTTTTAATGTTTTTAATCTTTTAAATGATTTTAATTGTTAATTGATTTAATGTTTTAAATAATTTTAATTGTAAGCCGCCCAGAGATGCAAGTTTTGGGTGGTATAGAAATATTTTAAATAAATAAATATATCCTTGTAGTTCTTCAGTACTAAAGAACTGTCTCAAGACCTCTTGCTTTGCTGCTTTCTCACCAAACTGGTTTTGCTTTGCTATTTGGGGACTGAACTGCCATTCTTCCCCTACAGAAAAAGCAGTGTTTTTCACCTTTGATTCAATATTCTGCAAGTTGTTTGGGTACTAACTACAAAAATGAACTTCCATCAATTACCATGGGACGGGAGGAGGCACTGAAGTCACTCCTTGCCCAAGGTGCTGTTTATCTAGGGCTGGCCCTGAGTCCAGGAAAAGCTTTTGTTCTGTTGGTTTACTAGTCCTAATAAGTTGTAGCCTAACCTGGAAGTGGGGGATCAGCAGGCCTGTCTTAACTCTCATGCCCTCACTTCTTGTGAACTATGCTCTGACTGTTCACTGGTTATATCTTGGTCCCACCACTCTCCTTTCTGTGTCACTGGTTCAGTCAGGTGTCCATGTTGAAGTTCTCTTCCTGCGCTACATCTCTGCTTGGGACCTGGATCCAAAGCATTGCTATCGGATCACCTGGTTCACCTCATGGAGCCCTTGTTATGACTGTGCCCAGCATGTGGCTGATTTCTTGCGTGCCTATCCTAACCTAACACTCCGCATCTTTGCTGCCCGTCTATACTTCTGTGAGGATCGCAATGCTGAGCCTGAAGGGCTGCGACGTCTCCACCGTGCGGGAGCACAGATTGCCATCATGACCTTCAAAGGTGAGACAGAACAGGAGGAGAATGTAGGAAATGGAAAAAGGTATTGGGGAGGGGAGGGGAGGGTGGAGGAGAGAGAGACAGAGAACACAAGCTAGGCTAAGAAAAAAGCAACATATACTGAAGTTGAGGTCATAAGAACATAGGAAGTTGCCTTATACTGAGTCAGACCATTGTCGCTCTAGCTCAGTATTGTTTACACAGACTGGCAGCAGCTTCTCCAAGGTTATAGGCAGGAGTCTCTCTCAGCCCTATCTTGGAGACGCCAGGGAGGGAACTTGGGACCTTCTGCATGCAAGCAGGCAGGTGCTCTTCCCAGAGCAGCCCCTATCCACTAAGGGAAATATCTTACAATGCTCACACTTGTCTCCCATTCATATGCAACCAGTGCAGACCCTGCTTAACAAAGGGGACAACTCATGCTTGCTATCACAAGACCAGCTCTCCTCCTCAGACCTACACAATAGATTTGAACTGACAAATAATTGTCATTCCCACTTGTTCTTAGAGAGCTTGGACGGGGTGCGGAGCCTGGGGAAAATCAGTCAGTGTCAGGTCCCTTCCAGTTAATTTTAATCAGGGTTAAAAGAGTGGGGCCTGGGGTGGTCACCCTGCTCGCCCTGCCCTAAGGACAGCCTTGTCCACTTCCCCAGGCAGCTCTGGAAACTGAGATGAGACCTAGGGATTGCTAACAAAGAATGATCCTTCACGGACTGAACTGCCATTTCCTGGGTGTGTTGCCTTCTCCTTAGAAAGACCATTGGTCTCTTTAGCTCAGGATTGTCTACTCTGAATGGCAGCAGTTTTTCAAGGTTTTAGACAGGGATATTTCACAGCTCTACCTGGAAATGCCAGCGATCAAAACTGGGACCTTCTGCATGCAAAGCAGCTGCTCTGCCACTGAGCTATGTTTAAGAGCAGCTGTGATAGTTAGTGATATCAATAAAACAGGTATATGTTGGTAATGGAGCTATGCCATAAAAGACTAAACTGAGCTTGAATCTGCCATTTACCTCTCTTGTCAGATTACTTTTACTGCTGGAATACCTTTGTGGAGAAACGCAAGACGACCTTCAAAGCGTGGGAAGGACTTCATGAAAATTCTGTACGTCTTGCTAGGAAGCTCCGACGTATCCTTTTGGTGAGGAATTGTCCCCCCCCCTCACTCTCAGTGATGGGGGTTTTCTTTTCCCTTTCTCTTCTCCATTTTCTCTCTCCTTCCTTATTGCTCCTCTGTCACTTTCTGCCCAGATAGCTCAGTGAGGAGAACTAGTCTTGTGGTAGCAAGCATGACTTGTCCCCTTAAGCTAAGCAGGGTCCGCCCTGGTTGCATACGAAAGGGAGACTAGAAGTGTGAGCACTGTAAGATATTCCCCTTAGAGGATGGGGCCACTCTGGGAAGAGCATCTAGGCTCCAAGTTCTTTCCCTGGCATCTTCAAGATAGGGCTGAGAGAGATTCCTGTTCCTGCCTGCAACCTTGGAGAAGCCGCTGCCAGTTTGTGTAGACAATACTGAGCGAGATGGACCAATGGTCTGACTCAGTATAAGGCAGCTTCTTATGTTCCTGGTCTTGTGGTAGCAAGCATGAATTGTCCCCTTTGCTCAGCTGCTTATACCCTGTATGTGAGAGGAGCATTGCCAAGGACAGGGGCATAACTACCATTAGGCAAGGAGAGACAGTTGTCTCGGGGCCCCACTGCCTCAAAGGGCCCCCCACAGGCACGTCACATGACTCCCCGCCCACCCGTGTTGTACCCCCTGGATCTTTTAAGTACCTAGCAACACCTTTGTAAGGGAGAGAGGAAGAATGATAGGATTTTCCATGCAAAAAGCTGGTATTAGCAGGTATGTTCCGAATTTCTTATTCATAATGGAGATGTGAGTGTGAGTTCACTATATATTGTGAAGTGTGTTTGTGTGTGTATATCAGCGAGGGGCCCATTTTAAAATCTTGTCTCTGGGCCCACTCCAACCTTGCTATGCCCCTGGCCAAGGAAGTCTGACATAGATGTGTTGGTCTTCAGAAGAAGAAACTTCTCAAATATGAGGGGACTGGTAAAAAGGAAGCTAAAAGGGAAAGTCAGGAGGATCAAATCATTCCAGAAAACATGGGACTTATTTAAAACCACAATAATAGAAGCTCAGTTGGAATATATACCAAGAAGGAGTAAAGGTACCACCAAGTTCAGGAGGTAGCTAACAATTAGAGTGAGGGAAGCTATAAAAGGGAAGAAGACTTCCTTCAGAAAATGGAATCCAAATGAAGAGCAGGAAGGAAAATAAACTCTGGCAAAAAAAAAAAAAAAAAGCAAGGAGACAATAAGGGATGCAAAAGGAGAGTTTGAGGAGCACATAGCTAGAAGTGTTAAAGGGGAATAACAAAAACTTCTTTAAATATATTAGAAGTAGAAAACCTGCCAGGGAGGTGGTTGGACCCTGAAAGGGCATGAAAGGGATTATTAAGGAGTGCGCAGCACCAGTGAAGAAGGCAAATTCCATGCTAGGGATCATTAGGAAGGGTATTGAAAATAAGGATGCTCATACTATAATAAGGTAATGTGTGCCGTCAAATCGATTTCAACTACTGGCACCCACAGAGCCCCATGGTTGTCTTTGGTAGAATACAGGAGGGGTTTACCATTGCCTCCTCCTGCGCAGTATTATTTAATTATTTATTTATTTATTTATTACATTTATAAACCGCCTCCTCCAGAGGCTCTGGGCAGTGTACAACAACTTTTTAAAGAGACATAAAACTCACAATTCAAACACAGTGCTAAAAACAATATAAAAACAATTCAAAAATGATTAAAACCATTTAAAACCAATTAAAATACTTTTAAAAAACAACAACACTTTACAAGCTTTGGAAGGCCAGGTCAAACAAATAGGTTTTTGGGGCTCTCTTAAAGTCCGACAGCGAGCCTAAATTGCAGATATCTGCTGGGAGTGCATTCCATAGACCAGGAGCAGCTATAGAAAAGGTCCGGTTCCGAGTCGCCACCAGACGTACCAGTGGTAACTGGAGATGGACCTCTCCAGATGACCTCAACGAGCAATGGGGATCATACAGAAGGAGGTGCTCTCTAAGGTAACCCAGACCCAAGCTGTTCAGAGCTTTAAAGGTAATAACCAGCACTTTGTATTTTGCCCGGAAACATATCGGCAGCCAGTGCAGCTGTTTTAAGACATGCATAATATGGTCTCTCCGGGTTACCTCAGAGACCAATCTGGCTGCCGCATTTTGAACGGAACTACATACAGAGGCAGCCCCACGTAGAGCGCATTGCAGTAGTCAAGCCTGGAGGTTACCAGCTGATGCACTGCTGTTTTGAGATCGTTCTCTTCAAGGAATGGACGCAGCTGTCAAATCAGCCAAAGCTGATAGAAAGCGCTCCTGGCCATAGCCTCCACCTGAAATACCATGGTGAGGCCTGGATCCAAGAACACTCCCAAGCTGTGTACCTGTTCCTTCTGGGGGAGTGTAACCCCATCCAGCACAGGAAGATCTAACTCATCCCTTAAATTCCAATCTCCCACAATGAGCACCTCTGTCTTGCTTGGATTCAGCTTCAATTTGTTATCCCTCACCCAGCCCATTACTGCCTGTAGGCAGGCATTTAGGAAGTGAATGCCATTTCCTGATGACGATGATGATGATAAGGATAAATAGATTTGGGTGTCATCAGTATACTGATAACACCCCTGCACCAAATCTCCTGATGACCTCACCCAGTGGTTTCATGTAAATATGAAAAAGCATTGGTGACAGAATGGAGCCCTGAGGGACTCCATATAATAGCTTCTGTTTTAAAGAGGAACTGTCACCAAGCTCCACCATCTGGAATCTGCCTGAGAGAAAGGAGTGGAACTACTGCAAAGCAGTGCCTCCTATCCCCGATTCCCCCAGGTGATCCAGAAGTATACCATGGTCGATGGTATTGAACGTCGCCAAGAGATCCAAAAGAACCAACAGAGTTACACTCCCTCTGTCGATTCCTTGGTAAAGGTCATCCATCAGGCCGACCAAGGCTGTCTCAACCCCATATCCATTTTGAAAGCCAGTTTGAAATGGGACTAGATAATTGGTTTCTTCTAAAACTGCCTGGAGCTGGTTAGCCACCACTCTCTCAATCACCTTGCCCAACCATGGGAGATTGGAGACTGGCCTATAACTGTCCATCACTGAGCGATCTAGGGAAGGCTTCTTAAGAAGTATGAGATGATGCCTTTCAGCATCTTCCTATATTACTGCTGCCCGATATAGCAGCAGCGGGGATTCGAACTGACAACCTTCTGCTTGTTAGTAAAGCATTTCCACGCTGTGCCACTTAAGGTGGTAGTATTATAATACCTTTATATAAATATATGGTGCAGCCACATCTGGAGTACTGCATACAGTTCTGATCACTGTATCTTAAGAAGGATATTGTGAACTGGAAAAGATGCAGAAGAAGGCAGCCAAGATGATCAGGGGTCTAGATCATCTTCCTTATGAGGCAAGGCTACAGCATTTGGGGCTCTTTAGTATGGAAAAGAGGCAACTATACTTATGATTGAGGTGTATAAAATTATGCATGGAGTAGAGAGAGTGAACAGAGATAACTTTTTCTCCCTCTTTCACAACACTAAAACCAGGGGTCACCCCATGAAACTGAAGGTCAGGAAATTTAGGATGGACAAAAGGAAATACTTTTTCACACATCCCACATAATTAATGTATGGAATTCTCTGCCATGGGATGTGGTGATGGCCACTAGCTTGGATGGCTTTAAAAGGGGCTTAGACAAATTCATGAAGGACAGGTCAAATCACAGCTACTAGTCACAGCTACTAGTCTGGTGCGTATAGGCCACCTCCAGCTGCCAGAGGCAGCATTCCTCTCAATACCAGTTGCAGGGGAGCAACAGCAAGAAAGAGCTCAAGCCCTCATTTCTTGCCTGTGGGTTCCCAAGGTATCTGATGGGCCATTGTATGAAACAGGATTCTGGACCTGATAGGCTTTGGGCCTGATCCAGCAGGGCTGTTCTTATGTTCAGGGTTTGCATTTGAATGGAAGACTACACGTGAGCACTGTTAGATATTTCCCTTAGGGAAGATACTTGCATGCAGCAGGTTCCAACCAAGTTCCCTTCCTGGCATCTCCAAGAGATTCCTGCCTGTAACCTTGGAGAGCCACTGCCAGTTTGTGTAGACAATACTGAGCTAGATGGACCAGAGGTATAACTCGGAATATGGCAGCTACCTCTGTTCCCTCAATGTGTTTCATAGTTGCCCTTAGCACTTTTACCCTTCTCTCTTCTTCATTTCTCTTTCACTTTCCTTCCCCCCCTTTTTTCACCTCATGAATCCTATCTCTCTCTTTTTTAAACATCCCCTCCTTTTCCTGCTGTTGGTCTTCTCTGACTTTTTGTTTTTCTTCCCCTTTGCTCCTTAAACCACTGTTCCTTGCAATCTGACCACTCTTTCCCCTTCTTTCACAGCCACTTTATGAAATTGATGACTTGCGAGATGCCTTCCGAATTCTTGGACTTTAAAGGAAGGGGGAAAAGATGTTGCATCCAAACCTTCTGGACACAGCGTTCCGGAAGTATTTAACCCTTTGTTATCTTCCTTCTTTACTGTCATGAACATCCACATCCTGAGAAAATCACAGCTTTCAGGAAAAACAATAAGAAAGACCCTCTGAGGGTCTTTATTTGCACACTGTTTGGTGCTCCCTCTCTATTGGAAGGGGTCAAAGCCTCTTCGAACAGAGTCAAGTAATTTGTCAAGTTAAAAAGTCAAGTAATTTGTCCCTATTGATTATATTCCTATCAGTGAGGACAGCTAGACAAATGGACATTTTAGAGAGTTATCAGTTAGTGCTGGAGAAAGACTAGCTGAATTGCTTAGCAACACCATCGATTTGGAGTTAAAAACTTCAAACTTTCAGCTAATATCGCAGAAGTATTCAACGTCTACAAAGAACATTGGCTTTACATGGTGCAGAAAGTGAAATTCAAATCTTGATGGCCACATATGTTTTCAACAGAGATTTACTGATACTGGATGGACTTGGAAACCATGTTGCCGCCACTGGATAGCAGCACTGCCACTTTGGCATTGGTTTTGTACTGCTGTGCATGCAGCTGTGTCATGGGGTCTTCATTGTGCCAAGGTTTTAAGTTGGATTCTTGTTGCAGGCAACTGTAAATGTTGGTGGAAATGCTCTTCAGAGGTCTGATACCCTTTTTGAAAGTGGTTTCAACACTGGATTGTTCTGAACCTCCCCCCCCGCCCCCCGCCCCCCAAAGTTCCAAAGAACCTAGCAAGCTTTCCTTTCGTGTCTTATCACATCACAGTGGCAAGGAGGTGAAGATATGCTGGCCTGGAAATGAAGCCAGGAGTACTAGGCATGCAGATGGTCCCAGGTTCAGTTTCTAGCATCTCTAGTTAAAGGATCAGGTAGCAGTGATGGAAAAGTCTGAGCTCTTGGGAGAGCTACAGCCAGAGTAGATGGTACTATGCTAGATGCTCTGACTCAGTATTAAGCAACAGGAATTTTGCTTTTTACAGGAATTTAATATATGATAACATTTTAAAACTTAAAATTGACTTTTAAAAGTTGAGATGTTTTCAAAAATCTCTGTCAAGAGATATTAAGCTTCTATGGTCATGTCTACTTGATTCTCTATTTGTATCTCAGAATACCAATACAGAAATTCTGTGATGCTTGTACTGGACTCAGGGCTGGTGACAGCACAAGGCACCTGTAAGCAGCTGCCAAGGGCTCAGAGCCCACTGCTGATGCTTGGCCTGGCCCTATATGGAGGATTGGGCGGGCTGGGTTCATAATGCTACATGGGGCATCATTGTGGGGGGAGGCAGGGCAAGCAGCAGCTACTGGCTACAATGCTGTTGCTGCTGACCCACTGAGAATGAAAGAAAACTACCTTCAGTAGCATGTCAAGGGGTCACCAGAGGTCATCCCTTTAGGATCCCTTCAAACCTGGAGCCCATCCTGACTTAACCACTTCAGACTGCAGGTGTGTGTGTGTGTAAAGGAAAAGTTGGAGGAAAGTTTGTGTGGGGGGGCATATTTTTGAATGAAACTCCTTACCTGTAGTAAATAGCACACTGTGGAGAGGACTAAACCGAACATTTCTCTCTATTGTACTAGTTTTCTACATAAAGGGAGTTTTCTCCCCACACCCCACATATTTATTTATTTATCTGATTTATTTTATATCACCCTTCAGGCCAAGTCTTCTTTCTCAAAGCAGTTTAACAGTCAACCAAACCGTCAGTAAATAAATAAATAAAAATAAAATAAAATAAATGGTGGCTGCTGGTGGCTATTAAAGATGCATCAGGCCTGATATAAATTACATCCAAGAAAAATGCTTCCAAGAAGAAGCTGAGCTAGCAAGCGGCAGATATGTCTTGTCCTTTGGCCTGGAGATGTAAGAGTGTTCCCTGGCTGCCATCTATTCTTCTCTGCAGCAATGGCTGGGAAGACAAGATGGCAACCATTCTCACTCCAGCACAGGTGTTTTGGCTGCTATTGCTGCAGGAGGTCCAAAGCAGTGTTCTCTCTAAATTTTTTCATTTGTGTGCAGAATGAATTTTGTTATGAGTGGCATTATCAAGACAGTTTGTGCACATGTCCGTTCAGAATGGGGCCTTCCTGATTCAACCAGAGTGGGATCTAAAATTAACTGAGTGAACATCACAAAACTTGTAAGCACATGTACATGTGCACACCTTAGAGAGAACACTGGTCTAGGGTAAACATATAACTCCACAACACACACTTACAGCCTGAAGGGGCACAGCCCAAGGACTCTGACAACTCACACTGCCACTTGTAGAAAACTATTGACACTATGTCAAGGACAGCTGTGAAAATGGATTGCTCTGCTAGTGATGTGTATTAGTTGGTTATTAGATAGAAGTAGAGCCAAAATTAATTTGCTCTCCAAAATCCTTCTAAAAAGTCTCCCATATAAACTTTGATATCAAGCAGTAACCAGATCTTTGCCAAATATCCAGCAAACATTTTATGTATGACTATATTTGACATGCAATAAATTGATTTCAGTATTTAATATTTGATAATTGATATGTAATGGTATTTAGTACTTTACAATATTTAAGAGATGACATGCAATTGTATTAGTATTTCAGATATTATGTTTGCTCCATCTGTAGCTGAAAGACAATTAATTCTACATTTCATCCAGAGTTCTTCAATGTTTAATTATTATAGTTCCTGAGAGAGAGAAGCCTATCATAGTAACTGTGAATTTTTTTTGCTAAGCATTAATTTGTTTGTATGTAGCTGGGTAGTGTGCTGCTTATTTCATGTATATAAATAAATACATTTTAATGGTCTTGTTGTAGCAAGCATGAATTGTCCCCTATGCTCAACAGTGTCCACCCTGGTTTGCACCTGGATGTGAGACCGCATGTGTGAGCACTGTAAGAATGGGGCCACTCTGGGAAGACCATCTGCATGCTGGCATATAGAAGGTTCCAAGTTCCGTTCCTAGCACTTCCAGACAGGGCTGAGAGACTCCTGCCTGCAACCTTGGAGAAGCTGCTTAATGGGAGGAGAGCTGGTCTTGTGCAAGCATGAATTGTCCCCTTTGCTTCCTATGAACTATGTTCCTAATGTATACAAGCCTACATTATTTGCTATGACAGTTTGTATCAGAGGAGTGAGCAAGAGTAGAAGTACTAGAACAAAATCTAGATCCTATAATTGAAGAATCTAGAGAAAGTTGAACATCCTTTAGAAATAATCTTTAAGGGCATATCTAAACTGTAAACCTATATTGTATCAGAAGTGCACAGGTAAGGAGAGCACTGCTAATTAATATTGTCTGGAGACATGGAGTTAAAGTTCTAAATAAAGTAGTTTATTTAGGAAATCCATCAGGGAGATAAATTAGGCCTACATGCTTAGCTCCTTGCTAGATACAGGAAGAAGGGAAAGGAGAAGATGGAAGTCTCTCTCCCCAAGTGAGAGAATGAAACCTGAGACTACCAGTCTAACAAAGGGGAAGGAGAATAGAGAAAGCATGGTCAGAGAGAGAATGTAGGGATGTGCATGGAACCGGCTGGCCCGGTTGGGTTCGAGTCTGGACTGGACTCGAACCCAACCGGGCCACTTCGGTCCGGTACCCCCTTAACCCACCCCCCTCCCTGCTCGGTCTGGTTTGGGGAGGGGGCGTTCACGGACCTTTTTATGTTAATTTTTTTACCTTATCTCCCTTGGGGTAGTTCCTGGAGGCGGTGAGGGGAAGGGTCTGTGGATGTCCCCCCGCCCTGCCGGCTCTCCTTATTGCCCCTTCTAGCCGGTTTGGCCGGCTCTTCGGCCGGTTTTTGGCCTTCTCCCGGAGGCGCGGTGGCCATTTTTTGGCCTTCTCCCAGCAGCGTGGCAGCCAATCGCTCAGGCACGCGGCCTCCAAAATGGCCACTGGGCCAAGCCCCCAAACCGGCCAATGAGCAGCCAAACCAGCTGGAAGGGGCAATAAGGAGAGCCAGCAGGGGGAGGGGGAACCTCCGCGGACCCTGCCACTGCCTCTAGGAACTCCCCAGAGGGGGATATAGTAAATTTTAAGAAAAAAACATAAAAAGGTCTGCGAACCCCCCAAACATTTGGGTGGTGTTTGGTCTGGGGTTGGACTGAACAGGGAGTGGTTCAGTTTGACCTTGAACCATCAAACTGAACCGGTTCAATGTCAAACTAGCTCAATGTCGAGCCAGTTTGCACACCCCTAAGGGAATGCCATTACTGGCTATCTCTACCTCAATGCCCCTAGTGGTCAACAGGGTTGCTAGTGCTAAGAGTCAATGCCATCAGGAGCTGCATCTCCAACAAGGATATTGCTCTTTTTGGCATCATTCCTTCTCCCACAATTTATCTCTCCTTTCTGAATTAATAACATAGGTGATCTCGCCTAACCAAGAATCATATAATAGGAGTGTGCACGAATTGTTCACTGCTGAAGTGGTTAACTTTGAACTGCAGCTCACTCGTGAACCGAATCAGGGGTGGTTTGACGCATGATTGAACCAAACCAATTCTGGTTTGGGTGAACTGGTTTGGCAGCAAACGCGTGGCTGGGCAGGGGCAGCAAGAGAAATAGAAAGGTTCTTACCTGGATGGCATGGCTACTGTTGCCCCCCCCACCTGCCCAGTGCGGCAAGCATGCACAATGCCTTGTAAGGAAGCTGCCTGCATGGCAGCAGCACAATTCCAACCTCCATGGATGCCTAACAAGGTGTAATTCCGGCCTCTGCAGATGCCTAATAAGGCATCATGCACACTTGGGGCAATGCTGGTTGGGGGGGGGGCGAGGTGGGAGGGCACCAGCTGAGTAAGAACCTTACTACTTATTTTGCCACCCCTTAGGTTGATTCAGGCCTTTCAGGAACCCTCACCAGATTCCCCTTTATAAGTATTAGCTGCTTGAACCGCCAATCCGGTTCAAACAGACTGACCCAGCAGGTTGGTTTGACCAAAATGGTTTGGCAGCATGTGGTTTGATTTAAGCACATCCCTCCCTCTGCCACCGGCCTCAGCAGCCCCAAACAGCAGCAGTGGCTGACTGGGCCCTTCTTTGCTGCCAATAGGCACTGCCATGGCTGCTCATTCCCCTCAAGCTGCTAACAGGCTCGGGCCCATCCCTCACCCTCCCTTCTTTCTCTCTTCCCCTCCCTTCTTTCTCTCTCTCCTCCATTCACTCTGTAGAGTAGTTGGAAGTAGTTGGAGTAGTTCCAGTGTGTGAGCTGGAAGGCTACTCTACGGTGGAGGCCCGAGAGCATAGTGAACAGAGCATAGCGAACAGGGATAGCAAACAGGATGTAGGAGTTTTGGGATAGCAAACAGGACGTAGGAGTTTTGTAGGAGTTTAGCAGGAAGTGTGTGGGGGAGCCTTGAACAAGCCCCTGTGATCACAAGGAGCCTGGTGGAGAAGAGAATGTAAGTACAAATCCCTCCCTCGTATCCCACATATTCTTGGACAGATAAATAGCTGACCATTACAGCTGAGACCTATTCTTCTAATAAACTGTCTAATAAACAGATAATAAACTACTTCTAATAAACTATTTCTAAATACTGTAAAGAATCAACAAAAACAGTATGAAGACAGAAAGTCAGCAGGGGAAGGGGCACTTCCCAGTATATTGCACAGAGTGCCACATGTATGACTAAATTGACTATTTGCCCCATGGGGAGAAGTCATGGGTGTGTGCTCGGTGCAAGGAGCTCCTGGCCCTCAGGGAACAAATTTGTTCTCTTGGTGGCAGATCTGGAGAATGACCAAGGTGGCAGATCTGGAGAAGCTCAGAGAGACAGAGAGGCATGTGGATGAGACCTCCAGGGATGTGATAGAGGCATCCCACTCCAGGGCTGGTAGCTCCTCTGCTGTCAGGGAGAATGAAGGTCTTGGGCAAGGAGGACATCGGTCTGAAGAAGAGGGAAATGCTCCTTTAGAAGGGACCCCTTCCATGGATGATGAGCCCATATCCTCTTGCATGGGGGATACTTCTCTGGGGGGTGGGGGCCTCCTCGTAGTGGGTGATTCTATCATTAGAGGTATAGAGAGATGGGTTTGTGACCCGCGTGTTGACCGCACAGTGACAAGGTTGCGGACATCACGCAGCATCTAGACAGGCTCTTAGGCAGTGCTAGGGAGGAGACAGCTGTTGCGGTGCACGCTGGCACCAACGATGTGGGAAAATGTAGTTGAGAGGTCCTGAAAGCCAAATTTAGGCTGATAGGTAGCATTTTGAAGTCCAGGACCCACAAGGTAGCATTCTCAGAAATGCTACCTGTTCCATGCTCAGGTACAGTGCGACAGGCAGAGCTGAGGGGTTTCAATGGATGGATGAGACGTTGGTGCCGGGAGGAGGGCTTTAGATTTGTTAGGCACTGGGATACATTTTGGGGCAAGCAAGGCCTGTACAAAAGGGACAGGCTGCACTTGAACCAAGATGGAACCAGACTGCTGGCACTTAAAATCAAAAAGGTTGCAGAGCAGCTTTTAAAATGATGCCTGGGGAACAGCCAATGGGAGCTGGGCAGTATCCCATTTGGCAAAAGCCATCCCTTAAGGTGTGCGGGTGCAAAGGATTCAGAGAAGGGGACAGAGCAGAACCTCATAAAGAGCAGATGAAAGCCTGTGCCAGCAGGTCAAAGAGTCAAAAGAACAGCACACTGAGAGATTCAGCGTATACTAATGCCAGAAGCCTCCAAGCCAAGATGGGTGAGCTGGAGTGCTTGGTTGCTGATGCAGAAATAGATATAGTGGGCATAACAGAAACATGGTGGAACAGTGAGAACCAGTGGGACACTGTTATCCCTGGGTATAAACTCTATAGAAAGGACAGGGAGGGGCACCTTAGAGGAGGGGTAGCACTGCATGTTAAAGAAGGGATAGAATCTAACAAGCTAGAAAACCTAGGTGGACTGGAGTCCTCCAAAGAAAGCCTGTGGGTGAAAATAAAAGGCCTGAAAGGGAATGTGCTACTGGGGAAGTGCTATCGCCTTCTGGATCAGAACACCGACAGTGACTGGGAGTTGCAGGAGGAAATAAGGGAAGCATCAAAGGGCTGTAATTATGGGTGACTTCAATTACCCACACATAGACTGGGTAAATTCACAGTCAGGTCAGGACAAAGAGGTCAAATTTCTAGATACGCTAAATAACTGCGCCCTAGAACAGTTGATCTTGGAACCAACCAGAGAGAAGGCAACCTTGGACCTAATTCTGAGTGGCACTCAGGACCTGGTGCATGATGTCAGTGTCATCGACCCTTTAGGGAACAGTGACCATAGTGCCATCAAATTCAGCATACATGCGGGGAGAGAATCACCAAGGACGTCTAACATGGACATTTTGAATTTCAGAAGAGGAAACTTCTCCAAAATGAGGAGTATGGTGAGAAGAAAGCTGAAAAGGAAAAGGGAAAGCTGAAAGGAAAATGACTCTCCTGTCACTTCGCTCCAGAGTGCATGGAGTTTACTCAAAACCACAATACTAGAAGCCCAGTTAGATTGTACACCCAAAAGGAGGAAAGGTACCACTAAGTCCAGGAGGATGCCAGCATGGCTCACGGGTACCGTCAAGGAAGCCATAAAAGGGAAGAAGACTTCCCTCTGAAATTTGAAGGCCTGTCCAAATGAAGAGAACAGAAAGGAACACAAACTCAGGCAAAAGAAATGCAAGGTGACAGTAAGGGAGGCAAAAAGAGAGTTTGAGGAACATTTAGCTAAAAGTATCAAGGGGAATAACAAAAACTTCTTTAAATACATCAGAAGCAGGAAACCTGCCAGGGAGGCGATTGGACCATTAGACAATGAAGGAGTGAAAGGGATTATTAAGGAGGATATGGAGGTTGCAGAGAAGCTGAATGAGTTTTTTGCGTCTGTTTTCACGGCAGAGGATACTGAGTATATACCTGTTCCTGAACCAGGCTCTTTAGGGATGGAGTCTAGAGAGCTGAGTCAGACAGAAGTGACAAGAGATGATGTTCTAAACTGTCTGGGGGAAAAAGAAATCACCAGGGCCGGATGGCATCCATCCAAGAGTCCTCAAAGAACTCAAATGTCAATTTGCCAACCTCCTTGCTAAAATATGTAACTTATCCCTGAAATCGGGCTCTGTACCAGAGGACTGGAGAGTAGCAAATGTAACACAGATTTTCAAAAAGGGGTCCAGGGGCAATCCAGGAAATTACAGGCCAGTTAGCCTAACCTCCGTTCCAGGCAAATTGGTGGAAAGCATCCTCAAGGATAAAATTATAAAGCACCTAGAACAGGGGTTCTCAACCTTGGGTCCCCAGATGTGGTTGGCCTACAACTCCCATCATCCTCAGCTGAAGGCCGTTGTGGTTGGGGATTGTGGGAGTTGTAGTCCAAACACATCTGGGGACCCAAGGTTGAGAACCCCTGACCTAGAAGAACAGGCTGTGCTGGGACTGAGCCAGCATGGCTTCCGCGAAGGTAAATCTTGTCTCACCAACCTTTTGGAGTTCTTTGAGAGTGTCAACAAGTTTGTGGATCAAGGTGATCCAGTTGATATAGTATACCTGGACTTCCAAAAAGCTTTTGACAAAGTTCCTCATCAAAGACTCCTGAGGAAACTCAGCGGTCATGGGATAAGGGGACAAGTACATGTGTGGATTGCTAACTGGCTGAAAGACAGGAAACAGAGGGTAGATATAAATGGAGAGTTTTCACAATGGAGGGAAGTAAGAAGTGGGGCCCCCCAGGGATCTGTACTGGGACTGGTGCTTTTTAATTTATTCATAAATGATATAGAAGCTGGGGTAAGCAGCGAGGTGGCCAAATTTGCAGATGATACCAAACTCTTCCGGGTAGTTAAATCCAAAACTGATTGTGAGGATCTCCAAAAGGATCTCTCCAGACTGGGGGAGGGGGCGACAAAATGGCAAATGCGCTTCAATGTTAGCAAGTGTAAGGTGATGCACATTGGGACGAAAAACCCCAACTTCAAGTATATGCTGATGGGATCTGAGCTGTCGGTGACTGACCAGGAGAGAGATCTTGGGGTCATGGTGGACAGCTCGTTGAAAGTGTTGACTCAATGTGCGGCAGCTGTGTAAAAGGCCAATTCCATGCTAGGGATAATTAGGAAGGGGATTGAAAATAAAACTGCTAATATTATAATGCCCTTATACAAATCTATGGTGTGGCCACACTTGGACTACCGCATACAATTCTGGTCACCACATCTTAAAAAAGGACATTGTAGAACTGGAAAAGGTACAGAAGAGGGTAACCAAGATGATCAGGGGCCTAGAGCACCTTTCTTATGAAACAAGACTACAACACCTGGGGCTTTTTAGTTTAGAAAAAAGACGACTGCAAGGAGACATGATAGAGGTCTATAAAATCATGCATGGTGTGGAGAAAGTGGAGAGAGAGAAATTATTTTCCCTCCCACACAAGACTAGAACCAGGGGTCACTCCATGAAATTGATTGCCAGGAGGTCTAGGACCAACAAACGGAGGTACTATTTCACACAATGCGTGATCCACTTGTGGAACTCTCTGCCACAGGATGTGGTGACAGCCAACAACCTGGATGGCTTTAAGAGAGGTTTGGATAACTTCATGGAGGAGAGGTCTATCAATGGCTACTAGTCGGAGGGCTACATGCCACCTCCAGCCACAAAGGCAGGATGCCTCTGAGTACCAGTTGCGGGGGACTAACAGCAGGAGAGAGGGCACGCTCTCAACTCCTGCCTGTGGCTTCCAGTGGCATCTGGTGGGCTACTGTGCGAAACAGGATGCTGGACTAGATGGGCCTTGGGCCTGATCCAGCAGGGCTGTTCTTATGTTTTTCCAGTCTTTCTTCCCCCCGCTTCTTTTTTCCTTTCTCTTTTTTCCATGCTCTTTCCCTTCCTGAGTTAACAGATCTTGTTCATCTTGTTTCCTCATCTAATTCACATGGCAGCCTCCTTCTCCTGAAGGGGCTCCTCCCTCATGACACCTTTCTTTGCAGACCCCTGCTTGCTATCCATATATATACTAGCTGACCCCACACAGAGCATCTGTGCAGTTGTGCACTGAGCCTGTGGCATCCCCCTACAGCTCGCTCGCTCTCTCCCCCCGCAGCTAGCTAGCTTGCTTTCTCCCCCCGCAGCTCTCCCCATTGGTCGTGGCCAGGGCCAGGCCATCCCGCCGCCGCGTCCCACCTCCTTCTCCCAGCTGGTAGGGCTTTGCCCGCCGTCTGCCCACCTCCTCCAGCATGATGATGCTTAATTTGTCTCTGTGTGTGGGCGGGGGGGCTTCATAGGTCCAGGCTCCAAAATTACCTAGGTGCATCTCTGAATCCCCACTGACCAATCACCACAGTGCCATGGGCTCTTCCTCCCTATCTGCATATGGAATCCCCACTGCTCAATCACCATGGTGCTTCTGCTCTCACAGGTTCCTCCTCCCTATCTGCATATGGAAGCTCCACTGCGCAGTCACCACGGTGCTTCTGCTCGTTAACTCTCGTGAGATCTGCCACGCATGGGATTAGCCACGGGTGCACTTTAGAGAATTATATATATATATATAAGATATTCTTCGTAGTAGTAGTAATAGTACTAAATAATAAATAATAAATAACATCTGATGTTATGACATCACCAAATGGCTGGAAACAGAATCACAGCCAATCAAATTTGTCCTTGTTGACAATGAGGGCTAAAGGAAATGAAGGCAATTTTAAATATTCAAACATTTCCCCTCCCAAAAAAAAATTACAGGAAAGGGGAGATGCTTCTCCACATCACTGAAAATGTTTGCAAACAACAGGGAATAATTTCTTGAGGCTCTGTATAGCACTTTTTGAGTGTTTGAAGTTCTTCACAACTATTACCTCAAGATTAACCCTGAAAAAAACAAGCCAGTATTATCTCCATATTGCACATGGTGGGGGACTGAGGCTGAAAGAAAACTGGCTTGCCAATGGTCACTTCATGGTTGAGTCACATTTGAACTGGGGACTTCCCAGCTCACACAATTAGCCACTTGACTGCATCAATGTTCACATGTAAAAATGTTCCAAGTATGTCACTGGTTACTTCCTCCTCCATTATCATATGGTAGTCTTTCAAATCTATTTAAGACCTTTCAGAATACACTGTGGTTTTGTAGCAATCTGGTCATAAGATAAGGGAATGTAGCAAATTTTGTCATAAGCAGTAGCAGATATAACAGTATTGGGTGGGGCGGAAGCACTTCATTTCTACAACACTTTGACAAGTGTGCATATCCCAGCGCGTATGTTTGTTCATTTTAAAAACAAAAACCTCACAACATGCTTGATTATTCAAGCATATATATGAGGTGCACTCAGCATACCAGTGTTTCCAACAACCACAAATATCGACATTGTGCAAAGATACAAATACTGAATGCAGAGAGAAAAATATGCAAACTGAGCAGATTTATACAAAATAAATAAAACTGCAGAGACGGTACTGATTTCACAACTTATTCCGAAATGCAGGAGGGGGATGGGATTGTGTATGTACACTGAAAATTCTGTTATTAATTCTCTGTGCAAATAACCACAGAAGTCTAAAGCAGAGGTTTTCGAACTCTGTTTTGAGGATCCCTGTGGTTCCTTGGAAGCTTATCCATTCAATCCTCCTCACTGCACCACTATCTCCAGCAGTATCTGAGTAATCCCGAAAATGGGTCCTTTCCAAGCCCTCCTATTTCACATGTTTATTTATTTATTTATATCTCAGTAGCAAGAATTTGCTACCACCATGAGTTGGGGGTGGTATAAAAATATGTTAAATAAATAAATAAGAATTTTCTATTATCGAACTATTATTTGCACAAAAACCCAGGATCCCAATATTTTTAACTAGAAGATGGAATCTGAGCTGCTTTCCTTTGCATATGTGGCCATGCTATTTATTTCTCATTATCCAAGTATATTTTTGTAGCAAACTTTGGTCTATGGCTTGACTGGATGGGATTGTTCAGAGCATGCAATGTTGGAGTAAGAGGGAGGGGTGGAATGCCTGGGGAAACCATTGGGATTACTGATTGGGAATGGGAGTGGCTTAGGTCCTTAAATTACATAGAGTTAGGTAAAGTAGGCTGTTAGAAGTTATGTTGCAAGATAAAATATAAACATATACATGAATAATTATTACAGACATATTCAGGGGCATATTGCATGTTTTTCTTTGTTTGCAGTAAAAATAAGTAAACCATAACATCTGACATGCTCTCCTATCTTTTGAACACCTATTCCGAAATCTAGAGGAGGCACAGCTTGTGACAGTTTGAATGAATGAAAAGTACAGGGAGGGCAAGAGAAGAGGCTGCTTAACCCTTTCTCGGGGCTGTTTTTACGTTTAAAATTGCTCCCTCAGCCGCCTTCCTCTTTGTAAGAAGAAAGACTACTTGTCCTGCTATCCCATTTCAGCTCTTTTAAAGAAATATAGAGCAGCGTGGTGTAGTGGTTAGAGTGCTGGACTAGGACCGGGGAGACCCGAGTTCAAATCCCCATTCAGCCATTATACTAGCTGGGTGCCTCTGGGCCAGTCACTTCTCTCTCAGCCTAGCCTACTTCACGCTCTGGGCTCCTTGGAGGAAGAGTGGGATATAAATGTTAATAATTATTATTATTAGAAAGAAGAGTAAGTTTGTTGGGGCTGAGGAAAATCTGCCCAAGCTGCTCGACTGTTTAAACTTGTGGATAGTGGACTACAAGCAGAGGGTACCAGAGAGAGTATCACATTCTGTCTTTTAAAATGCTAACATTTTGTTTTTCTCAGACTGATCCAAGGTTGCTAACATATTACAGACATTTTTCTTTGGGAGGCTCTTGGTAAAGCTGTCCCCTTTCTTTCTCGTATGGCTTGTGCGCCTTTGAAAGGCGTGTAACAGACAGAAATTCAACCGGGGCAGAGAGGCGGGCGGCGGAGGGGGAGTCCCGTCAGGAAAACGGCGGCGGCGCTGCTGAGCTTGACTTCCAAAGTAAATAAGAGTGCGAAGAAGGATTGCACCGAACGGAGGCTGGCCGGCAGAGGGCGCACAACAATGTCTGAGGAAGCATCAAGGAGGATAGACGCGCGGAGAAAAAAGGGCTTTGCTAGGCCCAGCGGGACCTAAACTCCAATCTCCATGGTAACTACAAACCTCAGCGAGGTAAGAGGAGGGTCGAGGTCACGTGCTCCGGAAGAGCCGCTTTCTAGCGCCCCCTCTGGCAGGAAGTGGGAGAAGGCGAGAGGGCGGGACCGAAGGGGAGGCCCGTGGCCAAAGAAATCAAACACTTGGCGGCGGGCGGGAGGCGGTGGCAAAAGGAGGCGGAGGAGAAGGAGGTGGTTGCGGTGGTGCAGAAAGAGTGGGAGGCCAGCCGGTCGGACGCCGTGAGAGTGAAAACTGGGTCCGGTCCTGAAGGAGCGGGGGCTTGCCGAGGCGGGTGCGGCTGTTGTTCGGCCTCCGCCGCTGGGCTCCGGCCCCGCCCCCTCCCTCTCCGCCTCCCGCGGGGGGGCCCCGCCTGCTCCTCTGCTGCTCCCCCCATGAGGCGCGCCCCGCGCAGGGAACCCGCTGGGCCCTGCTGGAGCCGGAGGTAAGCAAGGCTCGCCGGGGCCCGCATCGCTGGCCAAAGGCACGACGAGCCGCCTCTGCCTGCCGGGTCTCCCGCTTCACTTCCACACGGGGCCCTTTCACACATTATGCAGCGTAAACCGGCGTTTCCCGCCTGAATGCAGCTGCGTCCCTTTTCTTGATCAGTCTACTTGTGCGTGTAAACACGTGTGTTGTCTTATTTACTTTTTAGGTGTAGAAAATTTTCAGGGTGTTCCTGCAAGTGTGGTCTGTTAAGAGGCTTCTCTCTCTCTCCCTGACAGACACACTTGAAGATGTTGCTTTTGGTGTTCTCTTCTCCCGTTTCATTTCTTTGCTTTCCTTTTTTCTATAGAAGGACACCTGGCTGCTGTCCTGTCACTCTTCTATCCTCCTTAATCTTTGGAAACTTATCTTGTGGTCCCCAGTATATATGTAGTAGTATGCAAAGGTTTTGATAATACCTAGATATCACTGTACAGTGTTTAGGAATAATAATACAGACTTAGAGGGCTGTTGTAAAGATGATTGGGATAATCGCTGAAGTACTTGCAAATTAAATGTCCTATATAAGGGCTACTGCATGCTTTATATGGTATCCATGTTTGTCATAACTGCACTGTCTGGTATCACACCAGAGTCTCCTGCAATACTGTACATTCAAATGTATGTCCATAAACATGCCATTGGGCGTGCACTAGGGGCTGTGGCAAATCACCCCTGGCAAATGTCTCAAAATGTTCAGAGAAGCATATCTGCCTTTCACTCTTCAAGTGAACTGTAGATAACACCAGTAAAGTTGCTTTGAATAGAGTGCCTCAAATGTAAAGTGGCCTTTGAGAGCACACTTTCAGGTGTTCAAAAGACCTTATTTACAAAAACCCTGCAAGTTAAGCCAATATTTATAATTCTTACACTGCATATGGAGATATGCAGGCTGAGAAAAGTGCCTTGTTAGGGCCACTTAGTGAGTGTTTGGTATTTAACCAGGAACTTTCTGGCTTATGCTCTTGGTTTATTGCTAAACCAGCTTTGAAGTGATTTTTGTTACCCATATTTCTCGACACTTTTATTGTGTGAGACCCCAGTGACCCCAGGATGGATAAATATCAGTGGCTTAATTTTTTAAAATTGGTTTTTGTGGTGGGGCCAGGCCAAGACAGCTGAATATGTATATAGGAAAGGAGGTGGAGTAGGAAAAAAGTGAGGGGAACGAAGGGAAGGCATTTAGTACATGGCTTCCTGTATTGCCCCATATTATTCCACCCCAAAACTGCCATAGCTTCTGGGTGTAATAGACAGGAATATTTTGGAGAAATGCCCTCCCCAGAAAGGAAAATATGTTAAGTAGTGCAACAAGGAGATACAGGAGGGCAGCTTGACACAGGTAATGAGTAAAGTTATCCATTACATTTTTTAAAAACCAGGTATTATATACGATATCCTAAATTAGTGAAAAATTGTCCAAAGATCTCATAATGTATACCCTCCTACATGTTGTACATGCTCTATTGAATTTTAAATTAACATGTAGAATCAGTGGAAGACATCTTTTTAATCTATTATTTCAACTGAGGTTTTCTCTTGGTGATTTAAACAGCGATCTAAATCAGTGATTGCCTTGATTTAAATCAATCCACCCTCATCCCAGCAGTGTGACACTTCTAACTGGGCAAAGAAAGAATTCTCTTTATATTTAGTGGGATGGGGGGAGGCGGGAGAGCAACTGGTCCTATTCAGCTCCAGCATAACATTGTTCCAGTGGTTGTTGCTGGTGTCTATCTTTTGTATTTCCTTTTAGACTGAGCTGCTTTGGGGACAAGAAACCATCTTATACTATGCCTATTTTGTTTTGTTGTAAACTGCCCAGAGATGTAAGTTTTGGGCGGTATAGAAATATGTTAAATAAATAAATGAAATATTATTTTAAGTAAACTGCTTTGAGAACTTCTGTTGAACAGTGGTATATAAATAATAATAGTAATAGCGTAGTTATGGCAAACATAGCTGTTATATTAATGCATATAGCAATCCTTTTATAGCACACTTAATTTTCATTGCCTCTTTCTACTGCAATCCAGAAGGATTGCAGGTTTATGGTGGGATTTTTCCAAATTGGATTGCAGAAGGACTGGTTTATGGTGGCCTTTTTCCAAATAGGTTTTTTTCGTCTACATGAGTTGGTTGAATTCTTAGGGGCAACAGAAAGCTAAAATTCTGTTGGCAGAGATAGAAAGAAGCCTTCACCCATTCATACAATTTGAGTCTAAGCCCAAGGCTAACCAAAGATTTGATCCAAGGTTATATTGGAATATGTCTAAACTAGGAATAAATCAATCAATAATTGCTTTTGTAGATAATAGGATGGACATGAGTGAACTTGGGGGAGGGGGAGCCTGCCACACTTTTCCCCCTGCACAGGTGAGAGAAACTTGGTTCAAAATAAATTGTATTATTGTGATTACTTGTGTGAGAAAGCACTCTTGTTTCCAAAAGTATATAATTAAGATAAAACCGATGACATGCTATTTTTGCTTTTCCACATGACAGTATACATAATTTCTTTTTCCAAACATGGAGGTTCCTTTTGGTAAGGGTAAGAAGGTCATGCTGTATAGTTTTCATATATGGGTATTCTGAGAACTCCAGAAGAGGCTCTTTATATCTGCTTCTCATTAGTAAGACGCTAATGTATAAATTTTTCCTATATTAAGGTTTTTGTGTTAGGAGTGGCTTGTGAGAGCAGTAACAGGAGTGAAAATGGCAGCACTAGAAGTGGCCAGTGTTCTCTAATTTTTTTCATCTGTGTGTTGAATTAGATTTGTTCTAAGCAGAAATATCAAGGCAGTGTGTGCACACATGCGTTCAGGGTGGGGCCTTCCCATTTCAACCTGAGCGGGATCTAAAATTAACTGAGCGGACATTAAAAATATATGAGCATGCGCACAAGCCTTAGAGGGAACACTTGAAGTGGCCATCTTAGTGTTCCTTATCTGCTTCAACAGACTTCCCCAACCTGCAGGCCTCCAGATGTGCTGAACTACCAATTCCCATCATCCCAGCCACAATAAGTTGTAGCTGGGGGTGAGGTCTCCTGCTCCAAAACATAATTCCTTTTAGATAATATCAGGGTAACATAGCATCCATTTGCTTGTGTTGATTTTTTGTATGTCCCCAGAGTAAGATTCTATTTATTTAAAAGATTTATAAGCTGCCATTCATCATAAATGAATTAATGGTGGCTTACAACAAAATTAAGAGTAAAACAAGTCTCTAAAAAATAGAACTGCAGAATAAGATTAATTAAACCAAGGCAATCACAAATAGAGTTGGAGGAAGGCCTGCTGAAATAAAGTCCTCATCATTTGTTTAGAGAGGCGGCAAGCCATAGATCAAGGGGCAGGGAGCACGAAAGAGTCAGAACCACCAATATGGATCTGAGAAGATTCACTATCCAGTGAGCTCTTTTCTGTTTTCCTTGACTTTCCACAAAGAGTTTGTCCTGAGTTCTTTTTTAAAATAAAATATTTTGTTTTAAAAAATAAGATGACTTATGGGCAGGATTGATAAAAATATTTTTTTTAAATCACATTTTTTAAAATTTAAACTGACTTTAAAAAATCTAAAAAAAAATTTTTTTTAATCATTAAAAAGAACCTAGCTCAACGATCATTATATTCTGTGGAAATGTTAGCAGCAGTATATGGGGATGAGAGATAACAGACCTGGTCACTCCTATTCTGCAGGTGGTGGACATGCACATATTCAAGCCCTTACCCCCCTCTCTCTCTAAAAGTGCAATGATAAAGGTGGCCAATAAATGGAGGATTTGGGGGGATGGAGTAGACCTGAGCAAGGAGAAGATATAAATTATTATAAATGCACAGAATTGGGAAGGGGGATAGAAAGTGAAAACAAAAGTGAACAAAACATGTGCAATTCTGAGGAAATGTTTTTGTGTATCCTCCATTGCAGAAGGGAAGCACCTATCATTGCAGCAGGCTTAAGAGACCCCATTTGGGAATATTTTAATGAGTTTATGTGGTTGAGAGGCATGTGTGCAAAATACAAACAGTGCAACAAAGAAATTTTAGGCCTCGTTGCCTGAATCAAACAGCATTATGAGAAGTGTGTACCTACCTTCTAAAAATGAAACCTACATCTGTCTCTGAATACGTATTTAGGTTTTGACTTATTAGACAATACAGACTTATTGACTGTATTAAACAACCGAGTCTTTTTGTGAAGTGATTTAAATTGTGATATAAATCATTTTGATTTAAACCAAATAAACCCTGTATGAGTTATTGCATTATAGTTGGTGGTTACTCTTATAATAACAGAACCACAGGAGCCTAATAGGTCTTCTAATAATCAAAATAACTTGTCTTATCAGTATGAAGTTTCAGACCAATATTTTACTTGGTGAAGGGTATGATGTGGCTGTATTTTTTAGAAAAAATGGCTGATTTTTTTCAAAATGGTTTTGAAATGGTTTAAATTTTTTAGCCTACTTTCCTTAAGGATGATGATGATGATTTTTATATACCACTTTTCAACCAGAGTTCCCAAAATGGTTGTTTGTGACAATGTCATCCACCTCAGTTCAAGATGGCGGATATATGAACGTTTGAAGTGCAAGTGGGTTAACTTGTGAACCAGTTAACCAATTTGAACCAAATTTGGTACCATTATAGGAACACCTTAATAGCGTAGTTTGTGATGCCGTTCACCTCAATTCAAGATGCTGGATGTGTGAACATTTGAGACAGAAGTGGGCTAACCTGTGAATATGGTAATTATCAATTATGATTGTAGTGAAAGCAAAGTAGGCAGATTAGTTATTACCATAACTTGTTTATGTGTGTGGGGCAGGTGGAGAACAGTACACATTTGACTATTTTTGTGCCCATCTAGAACATACCTTTTGGTTTCTGCTTTTGGTAGTTTAGACTTATTTATTTATCATATTTCTATACTGCCTGATATAGACATTTCTAAGTTATATATAAAGTTATAACATAGCGAATGTAAAACACTATAAAACAGTTAAAATTCACAAAACAAGTAAAAAAACAAGTTTTTAAAAATCCCCTAAAACATATTAAAGGTTTTAAAATTTCAATTAAAAGCTTGGGGAAACAGGTACATCTTGAGGTTCTTCCTAAAAGCAAACAGAGGAAGAGATGCTCTTATTTCAAGAGGAAGTGTATTCCAGAGCCCCAGGGCAGCACCAGAGAAAGCCCAGTCACAGGTCGCCATCAAACAAGCTGGTGGCAACCATTACCAGACCTCTCCAGCTGATCTTAATAGGTGACAGGGTTCATGACAGCAAAGGTGCTCCCTTAAGTACAAATTAGGATGACAAAAATATGTTGCATTGCTCCTGTGTACTAGTTTGAGGAGTATGCTTTCCTAAAGAATGAGATCATTTTTAATTAATGGGTCATGAACCCGAGGCAAATTATGCATCTGGTGTACTGAAGGTTCCTTGTAGTCTATTAGATCAGGAGTCTTTATCTTCTCTATTTCAACATAGCTTTTAACAATTCCAGACCTTACCTAACCTAAGGATCTAAGCCCCCTTCATCCCCAATCCCAAGTCTCAATCACACAATAACTGCCCCCAAATCCCAAAGGGCATTTTACCAAACATTCCACCCTCCAAGCATCCCCCCCTTACTCCAGCAGTCCATGTTCCAAACAGTGCCCCCACAATCCAGGCAAGCCACAGACAGAAGTTCAGGATGCAGCTTATTATGTTAAAAAAGCCAAAGCAATGAGGACCATATGTGCAGCTTATTCTATGTAAAGTTATAGGCACAGCTGAAAACGAAAAAGTCATTTACTTCGTTTTAATACTTAGGTTAGTATGTTGACATGAATTCACTGGACACATTCAAGAAAACAAAAATGTTTACTGAAAACCTTTCTTTAAAATGTTTTAACTAATAAGAAGTCTTATCTGCTTCAAGGGCTATTTTAAATTCATCCTTGTCAGTTAATTGTCATGGTACTGTACATGCCATATTGCTGTGCACAGCAGTTCTTCACACATGTTGTATGTGAGTGCTGCGCAAGACAGTTCTGGAACCATTGTCCTGAAGGTTTGAACATTTGGGTGCTGCTTTCTAGTCATCCACTGAATGGTAAATATTCCTGTCATTCTCCATCCATAGCTATCTGGCCTGGGAATGTCTGGAAGCTGGGTCAGGGAGTTTCAACCCTTATCTAAGGGGGGGGGGGAGTTAAGCTGAACATCAACCAAGCTGTATGGACAGATTGTTCTGATGGCATAGCGTTGTAATTTGTCTTTGAGATGTCATGGGCTGTCTTCTTGGACCAGTTCCTTGGTCATTAGCAACATTTTACAGAGCCTGTGAGGTGATTTTTCTGTAAGGTTAAGGTTTTTACTCTTATTATTGTTGTATACTGCCCAGAGTCTTTGGATGGGGCGGTTTATAAATGTAATAAATAATAAATTATGATTTTGCTATTTATCTTAATAGGAGAACTTTTCATTTTACATGTTTTCTAAATGTATTATATCTGTACATCCACACATTTTATGGATTTTAACTGTATTTTTGAATAAACTTTAGCACTTTATTGAAGTTACTATAAGATTGATATCCTTTGGTTAAAACCAATGAGGAAGACACTAATGTGGTCAAAATGCATCTGGCTTCTCCATGAACTCCTTACAACCACTTTACAACCATTTTGGTGGTTTGTGGAAAGACCTGACGTCCCACAAACCTTCTAATTGCCTATAATAGGAAAATCTATAAAAGTTTAACCTGGACTTCTGTGATCCTGGCAAGATCTTGTAGATGGGGTTCGTTGTTATTGATAATTTGGAATAATTGTTCTTATTAGTTTGAAACTGCCATATATCAAATGGGCTGTCTTCTTTGTTAATATTTATTTGTTTATTATGTACCTGCCAGAAAATCAATATAATTCAAGCCTTGACTATTTGGTTATATTGCATGATTTTTAAAAATTTATTTTTTGGTGTGGATGGGTGATTCTTGGTATGTACACCTTTTTAGCAATGTGTTCATATGACTTGTAATAGAGGACCATTAAAAGGGTTGATATTCAATGTATACTAGACTGCATCAAAGAAGAATTCAAAGAAGGATGTCTAGAGGTAGTAATGGTGCTCCACTGTACAAGAACATAGTAGAAGGCCATAAGATAAAACAGTAAAAGCAAGATAAGGCAGTATGTTAAAAATAAACATGCTTATGTTCCTCTAATAAAACAAATCTTGTAGCCTTTCTGTGTGGAGAATGGTCCAGATAGCTGTGGCTAGGAGATGGCGGAAATGCTTTCCATTCAGTGGGTGGCTGAGAAACCCAGCACCTGAGTCAGAACGGTTGCCATGTAGGTTTGCATGTAACTTGTATGAAGAATGGCTTGACATTTGGCACGCACTGTGACAACCAAGCTGGTGAAGATGAGGGTGACTCTGAAATAGTCCTTGAAGCAGATAACAATGATAAAGACTTGTATGCTTAGTTAAAAACATTTTCAGGAAAATTTTGAAGTTCCAATTTAGTGTGGTGTTGAATGTGTTCACTGTCCATGGTGTTGACATAAGTATCACAGAATAACTTGCTTTTTATTTTCTTCTTTTCACAAACACTTTATTGTATTAGTAACATTGTTTAGTCACCATATGGTCCTTGTTGCTTATTAAATGTGTTCAGTATTTTTTACATAATCAGTTTTTGAGGGGAGGACACTCCGCCTCTGACCTACAGACTACTTATGGAGCCTGCTTCCAAGCTGGACTGAGCAAGCTGCAGCAGCAGATGCCAGTAGGGATGTGCACAGAACCTGGTGGGGGTGGTTTGAAGGTGTGTGTGAGGGGTCACACTTTAAAATTGGAGGAGGGTGCACTTATCCCTCCCTCCGCTTTTCCCCTTCCTCTCTCTGCCTTTTCCCCCTCCGGTGCTCCATTTTTCAAGGTTCCTTGGGGGCAGCAGCATACCTCCCTGCCACCCCATCCCCTCTTTGCCTGGAAGAACCTGGCGTGCACGCTGGGCACGTGCGCACTTTGGGTGAGCATGAGCACGATGTGCACACACCTGGCGGGCACATGTGCTCCTGGTGTTTCCAGGTACTTCCGGGCAAAGAGGGGATGGTGCGGCAAGGAGGTATGCTGCCACACCGAAGGAGCATTGAAAAATGGAGCACCAGCAGTGGGAGGAAGCGGAGGGAGATGTAAGTGCACCCTCCCGCACCTTTGAACCGGCTGCTTGAACTGTTTTGGAGGCCCTTAAAAGGGTCTGAACAGGTTCGTGCACATCCCTAGAAGCCAGTAAGCTGGGGGAGGGAACAGCGTTTGTGTGTTTGTGTGTGTGAGAGAGAATTTACATTAATCAAATCCTGTCCCTTATTTTTAAAAATTGTATTGTATAATCCATATAATGGCTTCAGTTGTAATTTTCCGGTTTACCCCCTTTTCACGAGTGATATGCTCCGCATCGGTTCTGAGATCTCTGCCATGGATTCACTTTATTTGTTGCCTGTGCTAACAGTGGACCTTCCAGGTTTGTTGTAAGTTGCTTTGTCCAGTTATGTGGTTTTTATGGAATACAAGTGTTAGATTTAGAAATTATTGCTGGGATACTCATAATACCTTGTAAATTTTATACTCTATATTATAATCCCCTTTTCCCTTGAAGGCTCTCCGGGTGGCATACTTCATTCTTTTCCACATTTTATCTTCACAAAAACCCAGTGAGGTAGGTTTTACTGGGAGAAAGTAACTGACTTAACTTAAGGTCATCCGTGAGTTTCATGGCTGAGAGGAGGTTTGAACCCTGGTCTTCCTAGTCAACACTTACTTAAATGAGCACAGTAGCTTTCCAGCAGTAGGAGTTTCCCTTACTTTCTTTAAATTTAAAGGAAACAAATGAAGGCAACGTACTAGTTGTAGCACACACAGGGAGTTGCATTACAAACACAAAGAGAATTTCTAGGTATTGATAACATGGGTGTAAAGTAGAATAGTTTGTGCCCCTAACCATGCATTCAGTGGAAGCTACTAAGAGTCTCTTCATGTGTACATTCTCACCTTCCTCTGAATGTGTAAAAGTGGTGGGGCAGAGCCACTTTACTGAGGTCATGGGAGGGGCCAGCAGTCATGAGTGTGTTCCTTCCATTTGTTGATTAAATATGTGGATGAAAAGTTAGAAAAGGATGATCAGGAAAATTTGAAACTGCCCAGTTTGACATCTCCTAATGTATTATTTGTTTTTATTATTAGTATTAGTATGCCACCTTAAAACATCCCAATGTGGCAATAGTGCTACTAATTTTATGAAAATACAATTCTTTTGTATGAAAGAATTAGAAATGAGAATTTTCTGTGTAAAAACTACCTGGAAAATGTTTCATTTCAGGAAGTTGTCTGCCCCATATAACTGACTGCTTGAGTTTTAGCCCCCATATCCACCCTGGGTGAATCATATGCAAAACAATGGACTGCATTTTATATGTAGTGCAGTTCTTAAACTGTTGGACAAGTACAAAAAGATTAAAGTAGGAATAATATGGGGATTTTAAAAATTAGCTACCTTAATGTTGACTTAAATATTACTGAGATAATAAACATGAAGGCTTTCTACATATTAAAGCACAGCATAAATGCTAATTATGGAGCACAATGAAGTTGAGGTTGAATTTCCCTCCAATAAGAGGATTTGTAGCAAATCAATAAACTTAAAAAATAAAAAACACTCAAGGACATTTCAGGATTAAAAACATTTGATTGTAAGAGTTAACACTTGAACAAACTCCTGCACTAAAAAGAATGGAAATTGCAAGTAATAATAATAATAATTGGCACCCTAGGTGCAATTCCAAAAGACCTTGAAGACCTCAACTCCATAGGGGCCACAGAAATCACCATCAGCCAACTACAAAAAGCAACTTTACTGGGAACAGCCTATATTCTACGACGATATCTATAATAATAATATTGATAATAAAATTCAGCCATCCTAGGTCCTTGGGAAGGACTCGATGTCTGGATAAAACAAACCAGTCAATAACACCTGTTTGACTGTGTAAACAAGAAATAATAAATAAATAATAATTGCAAGTTAAGGTGGCTCCTCTTAAATAATGCACTATGTATATAAGTACATTCTGCAGTGCATTACCTACAACTTAGCCTCCATGCACCCAAAGTTTGCATTTGTTTTTCAGCCCCAGCTTGCTTTGCGTTGGGGACAATTCTGAAGCTGGAATCAGAATTGTCAGTGGGATGCCAGTCTTGAATAAGATATAGTCCTGTAAATTCTCAATGTTTAATTTTGACAGCCAATTCTTGCATAGTGGAAAGTGATTCATGTTTAACTGAAAATAAAAGCAGCAGCATAACTACTTACGCGGTATTGGAATTGAGACTTCCTTTGCTTAAGACTGAATGAGCAAAATTCGTAACCTTTCTCAACTAATTGTGGTTTTAAATTCTAGAATAAGATTTTAGCGTTGCTCTCCCATGCAGCATCTTCTGAAGCATGTAATGCTTTACCACAGGTTGGATATTTTTGCCCATAGTGTTCTCTTGTATAGAAAATCAGCCTTAAACAGTATTTTTTTTAATAGATGGTATTTGTTTCAGATTAAGATATTCATAACATGTTAGCTTGCATTAAATTAAGATCTCCTTTTAAAAAAATAACATTTTAAAATGGTAAAAATCATTTGACTTCTATCCATTTTGCAGTGGTGCCAAAACAGTCTTGTAATGATTCCTGAGTCACCATTGGTAGACAAGTTGTTTGACCGATGAGTGAGGGTGTCAGGGATCTGGCTCAGCCAGCCCTAGATAGAAGTGTCTGGTTGATTGATTGATAAATTTATATACCACCTTTCATTGTTTCATTTCAAACAATCCCAAGGTGGAATTGCTGTGGCTGGAAATCAGCCTTAGTATTCTCTGTCATTTACTTTTTTTCAAAACTGGTAGAATCGGTAAGATGGAAAGACGAGAAAGATTCAGAAGTTCTAAAACATCATTTTAGTTCAAAAAAGTATTTAAAGTCAAACAGTTATATGGATATTAGGGCTTAGAAAAAAAGTCTTGGACCTTACAAAATTGTCTCGCCAGAGCTCCTAGATCAGCCTTTTCCCTAAGCCTCTCTGATTCCTGTAGCAGGTCTGATTCCCTCTATTCTGGCAGAATTGGCCTCTCCTGTCATCAGCAGCCACTCTAATGGAGTTTTCAGCTCTTAGTGATTTCAGCTCTGTGAAGTTCAGCTCTTTTCAGCAGTTTCTGGCAGCTCTCTTGGCTCCTTCATCTCTGCTGCTGATGTCTCCAGACTGGACCCAGACTGACTGACTGAGCCCTTCAGTGCATGACAGCCTCCCTTATAAGCTTAACCTTTTCCCTCCACTATTGGAGTGCACCCAATAATATTTCCCTCCAATTTTAAAAACCAATTAAATTTAAACTTCCTTTCAGTTCACAGGTTGGTTAAGAAGGGAAACCATGAACTTTTGACCTTCCACACAATTTACAGAACAGAACATGGGGAAAACAGGTAGACCTCATCGCACATGGTCCAGACAACTATGGTTTTGCATATCCACAGTCAGACAATGAAGATCCGACCTTAGTATATACAGTTAAACAAAGGGTTAAAATTGGTGGTTCCTAGGTGGCCAGAAATGCTCTCCGTCATTTCCAGCCAACATTTTGCTGAAAGTAGCCACTTTGTGGCTCTTTGGTTAAAAAAATTCCCTTTGATTTTTTTGTAGGAAATTGGCCAAATTTAGGGGTTTTGAGGGACATTGCTGGAGACATTGAAACTATTTCTGACTTTTTTTGTCTGTCAGCCTTTTATCCCCTCCAAGAACCGAACCCCTCAATTATCATTCACTCAGTGTCTTGCTACCTGCAGTTGTAGGACAGAACAGAACCAACACAGATAATGAGGTCCACCTGTACACCGACACTCAAATACAAGCAACAGAAAGATAATAAGTAATTCAACATAGTGGAGGATTAATCCTTATCCTCCGCAGAGGGTATCAAACTAAAACAGATGTAGGGTCGAAGTATGGGCTTATGTAGATTGTAACTGATGTAATTGTATGTAGTCTTCACAGAATTGTCCTGTCATTCCTCATTTAATGGTATGATTTGAAATCCAGTTGTTGCATAAGAGAGGGTGATTGGCAGGGGTAGGAATGTGGGAAACAACCCTAAAGGTTGCACGCCCTGCTAACTTGGCAAAGAGGCACCTTTTACCATGGTGATTCTCTTTATTTAGCAGGGGGAGAGTAACTGGCCCTATCCACCCCCAGCACAGTACTTCCAGTGACTGTTGCTGGTGTCTATCTTATGTTTCTTTTAGATTGTGAGCCCTTTGGGGACAGGGATCTATCTATCTGTCCATCTATGAGCCATTTTTGGAAGGGCAGTATAGAAATCTAATTATTATTATTATTATTATTATTATTATTATTATTATTACCATAAATTTCACACAATATGTTTGTAAATTTCATACCTTTTCCGCAGTTGTCTTTTCATCCTGAATACTGGGTTGTGTGCCAATTTATGCCTCAGGAGACAGGAAGTACATTTTAAAACTTGTGGTCCATATCTGGTAGTTAGGTAGGACGCACCCAAAACTCCACTTCCGTTGCCATCCCCTCCGTCCTATTCCATTGTGCAAGGGTGGGAAGGGAGTATCTTTATTTCTTTTATTCAAATGCTAAACATTTTTAAAATTCTGATTCAGTCCATTGGCTCATCTTACCTTTTAGTTTGTTTAAACTTTGTTTTTTGCCTTCACTCTACTCCTTATGGAGCCTGCCCACACAGGAGATCTATTGGAGGGTTCCCTCTCAGAACCTAAAACGGGACCCATTAAAGAAAAGCCTCGCAAATCTCACTCACGCAGCAGCAAACTTCCCCATTCCTTGTCGCCTGCTGATTTGGGCAGCGTCGCTCTTCCTGCCTCCTCAGCCCACCTCCCTAACATACTGGGAACCACACTTACGTTGGAGGATGCTGAGGCTTCACCTAGAAAGGCACCTAAGGAATCAAAGCACCTCAAAGGAGATGGAGTTAAGTCCTCCAAAAAGCAGAAACAAGCCCATGAGCAGCAGAAGCGGCACAAAAAGAAAACATCCTCCAGTTGCTTGAGCGAGTGCCTGCTACTGCAGGCAGTTTGACAGCAACGACTGGCCTCTCTCCCACCCTGCTCAGAGTTCAGGGAGGGGCAGATTTAGCAGCCATTGAGATGGGCAACCTATGTGCGCCCACAACAGCGGATACTGGCGATCTACAGGGGAAGGGGGAACCTGGTTTGCCGGTCATTTCCTGCGCATCCCAGCCAGCAACTCCAAGCACCACGAGCCCGACTTTGGTTCCCGCGGGGACCGTTCTGGAATGACTCCGGATCCTAGCAGAGGGCGTGAGTACCTTACCTTTCACTATTGGGCTACAAAACAGGCAGGCTGCTCGCGTGGAGCTTTCTGCAATCGCTCCTCTGCCACAATGGGACAACTCACACCCAGCCAAACCTAGCTTTCTCTCTTCTTCCCCTGGATCAAACCCAACTAGAGGGGTCATAGCCCCCAATGAACGGGGACAATTTCTTCCTAGACCACGTAGGCAGTGAAAAACGAAAAGGCCTGCCTGCCCTTCCCCTTCTTCTTCCTCATCTGAAGAGGACCCTACTCCCCCTCCCCCGCAAGACACATGCACCCGCCTCCTTTGGCTCCAAGCCCCCTCCCTTCAGTACCCAAACCTCTGGTTCCTGCCCCTGCTCCTCTAAACCCTAACCAGCCCACCAGCCCACCCTCTCATGACTCCTCCTCCTCTGATATAGAGGAAGGCGAGCTATCATAGGAGGAATCTCCCTCTCAGCAAGTCAGTTCATTCAGACTGTTTCAACCATCTGACTTTGAGGTCTTATTAGCAAAGGCACGGAGGGTTATTAAGGATATCTCCCCAGAGTCCATTGCTCAGCCGCAACCAGGCCTTGACCAAGTGGTTTTCCCTTCCACCTCAGACTCCTCTGCCACTGTACCCTTTCCCCCCCTCTTCAGGGATGCCATGTTTTCTGAGTGGAAAGTGCCTTTTGCCCCCAAACCAACCGCTCCATATCCTAAAAAGCTGTATGCTCTACCTGACGTTGTTATGGCCTTATTGGTTTCTCCCATTGTAGATGCTCCTGTGGCACAATTGGTTTTCGGAACACTCATGAATAAGGACAGGGACGAGCAGCTTAAAAATTCCCAAAGATAAGAAGTGCGACTTCCTTCCCTTACAAAGTACATGATGGCGCGGCAACAGTGGTCAAAGCAACCACTGCTAATTCCATTTTCGCATGGGCATCAGTCTTATGGGCAAAAGAATTGATGCAACTCATTCCCCCTGAGAACAAGCAGCTTAGACAAGGGATTAACAAACTAGCTAAAGCTACAGCCTTCATGGCTGATTCTAGTTTGGATTGTATTCAACACGCATCTAGATCTATGGCTGCAAGAGTGGCAGTACGAAGATGCCTTTGGTTGAAGAACTGGAAAGTAGACCACAAATCCAAACTTAACCTGGCCTCATCCCCCTCTTCTGGGTCAAAGCTTTTTTGGGATTCTCTGGAACCCATTCTAGGGATAAGAAAAAGGTGATGTCCTTGTCCAGAAGGAAATATAACCGACCAGGTAGGTTCTCTCCGAACAGTTTTCGTCCCTAGAGATCCTCCTTCAACTCTTCCAGAGACTACCAGCCATTCAATAACAATTTCAGTCCCTCCTGGCGACAACAGGGCCAGCAACAGCGGTTCAGAGGAAACAATAGGGCCCAAGCCCCAAGGCACCCCTTCAGATCTGGATTCCAACAAGGAAGAAAACAATGACTCCTTACCTGTCGGGAGCCGGCTCCGTCTTTTCTCAACAACATGGAGCCATTCTACATCAGATGCCTGGGTGCTAGAAACCGTCTCCCACAGCCTCCGTTTGGAATTCACGACACCTCCTCATGATTCCTACACACACTCCCACATCCAGAAATCCAACGAAAATGCGGCGGATGTCTTGGGCAATACAACATCTAATTCAGATCCATGCCATTGAACCAATCCTCAATAGAGCACACTCAGGGAATTTACTCCATATTATTCCTGGTACCGAAGGAGGGCGCTTCTAGACCTCAAGAGGCTAAACCATTGATTCTGAAAAAGACCTTTCAGGATGGAGTCCCTCCGTACCATTAAGGAAGCGATACACAATCGGGAGTTCCTAGCCTCCATAGACCTTTCGGAGGCATATCTCCACATTCCCATCCATCTGTCCCACCACAGATACTTCTTTTTTCACATCCATCCATTATCAATACAAAGCAGTGCCGTTTGGGCTTTCCTCCGCTCCAAGGGTATTCACCAAGATCATGGTAGCCTTAATAGCCCGGATGCGTGTGGAAACACTACACGCACAACCATATCTCGACAACCTCCACATCCGCTCTTTGTCTCTCTCCCAAGCTCACAGGGATGTACGGCAGACCCTACATCTACTGAAATCACATGGCTTTGTAGTCAACAGGCAAAAAAGCTGCCTTGTTCCCTCTCAATCCCTACAACATCTGGGAGCCCTCTTCGACAGCATTCAGGGCACAATCTAGTTACCAACAGACCGCAGGAACAAGATAGCAACATTAATCCTCCCCTTTCTGATCAGACCAACAGCTGATCTCATCTTTCTGGCACACATACTAGGCTCCATGATATCCTGCCTGGAGTTCACCCACACTGGCACTCCCACTCGCTCCAATGGCTACTTCTCCCCTTCCAGGACCTCATCATATCCAGAACTCACAGGCCGATTGTACTCATCACGAAAGTTCTGCATTCTCTACGCTGGTGGGTGTCACCTGCTATCCTATGAGGTCTGCCTTACTCCCCACCAGACAGGATCATCATCACCACAGATGCAAGCCTGATGGTATGGGGAGCACATTGCCTCCAACAACCTGCCCAGGGAGTTTGGTCCTCCTGAGAGACCTCATTGAGCATCACCCTGCTCGAACTAAGAGCTATTCGTCTTGCCCTCTGACAATTCCTTCACTTGATACAGGACTAACACATGCTAGTACACACAGATAATGTAGCAGCGAAAGCACATGTCGTGAATCAGGGTGGCACCAGATTCCGGCCCATGATGAAAGAATCCACTCTACTGTTCACTTGGGCAGAGAAACATCTAGCCTCAATCACAGCCGAATATCTCGGCGGGACAACCAACATGATGGTGGACTGGCTCAGCCATCAGACCATAGATCTGGTGGAATGGCCCCTACACATAAGTCTTTAAACAGATCACGGCAGAGTTCGGTCTCCCAATCGTGGATCTCTTCGCGTCCCCGTCCAAACACCACCTCAGCAGGTTTTACACCAGGTTCCACTCACTGCTAGCCGAGGCTATGGACACCCTCACGGCATCCTGGCACCCCGGGCCCCTGTACGCCTTTCTGCCAACAGTCATAGCCAAAGTCCTGCAGAAGCTGATTATAGAAAAAGCAAACATAATTCTCATTGCCCCATGCTGGCTGAGGAGGTAATGGTTTGTGGATCTGATCACTCTGTCCTCAAGGGAACCATGGCCTCTTCCCCATCACCCAGATCTGCTGGCCCAGGGCCCCATACTACATCCGGATCCAGACCAGCTTCAACTATGCTCCTTGAGATTGAACACCCCCCCTGAAACTGGATACATAGCTTCAGTGCAGGATACCATACTGGCATCAATGAGACCTTCCACTAACAGGATTTATCAAGCCACTTGGTCAGCTTTCTCTAGATGGTTGTGCAGGAAACACTTCTCTCCCATCACCGTGGGGATCCCTGAAGTTCTGTCGTCCCTCCAGGAGGGAGGCACATTCTAGACATACGCAGGGCACTTTGAATTTACCTGAAGCGTACCAAACCTCATTGTAGTTGGGATGACCTATATGTCTCCTTTCACCCTAATTCTCTAGGACACAAAGTATCCAAGACTACCCTAGCTAAGTTAATCAGAGCCACT